>NC_090347.1:40441018-41641018 GCF_035084215.1 Heptranchias perlo
TTCCCACCCCCTGTTCTCCCCCTCTCCAGCACTGTCGCCCCCAATCCCACCCCCTGTTCTCCCCCTCTCCAGCACTGTTGCCCCCCCCAATCCCACCCCCTGTTCTCCCCCTCTCCAGCACTGTCGCCCCCAATCCCGCCCCCTGTTCTCCCCCTCTCCAGCACTGTCGCCCCCAATCCCACCCTCTGTTCTCCCCCTCTCCAGCATTGTTGCCCCCCCAATCCCGCCCCCTGTTCTCCCCCTCTCCAGTCCTGTTCTTCCCCCCACAATCCCGCCCCCTGTTCTCCCCCTCTCCAGTCCTGTTCTTCCCCCCCCCCAATCCCGCCCCCTGTTCTCCCCCCCCCCAATCCCGCCCCCTGTTCTCCCCCCCCAATCCCGCCCCGTTCTCCCCCTCTCCATTCCTGTTCTTCCCCCCACAATCCCGCCCCCTGTTCTCCCCCTCTCCAGCACTGTCGTCCCCAATCCCACCCCCTGTTCTCCCCCTCTCCAGCACTGTTGCCCCCCCCAATCCCACCCCCTGTTCTCCCCCTCTCCAGCACTGTTGCCCCCCCAATCCCACCCCCTGTTCTCCCCCTCTCCAGCACTGTCACCCCCAATCCCACCCCTTGTTCTCCCCCTCTCCAGCACTGTCGCCCCCAATCCCGCCCCCTGTTCTCCCCCTCTCCAGCACTGTCGCCCCCAATCCCGCCCCCTGTTCTCCCCCTCTCCAGCACTGTCGCCCCCAATCCCGTCCCCTGTTCTCCCCCTCTCCAGCACTGTCGCCCCCAATCCCGCCCCTTGTTCTCCCCCTCTCCAGCACTGTCGCCCCCAATCCCACCCCCTGTTCTCCCCCTCTCCAATCCTGTCTCCCCCAATCCCACCCCCTGTTCTCCCCCTCTCCAGCACTGTCGCCCCCAATCCCGTCCCCTGTTCTCCCCCTCTCCAGTCCTGTTCTTCCCCCCCCCAATCCCACCCCCTGTTCTCCCCCTCTCCAGCACTGTCGCCCCCAATCCCGCCCCCTGTTCTCCCCCTCTCCAGCACTGTCGCCCCCAATCCCGCCCCCTGTTCTCCCCCTCTCCAGCACTGTCGCCCCCAATCCCGCCCCCTGTTCTCCCCCTCTCCAGCACTGTCGCCCCCAATCCCGCCCCCTGTTCTCCCCCTCTCCAGCACTGTCGCCCCCAATCCCGCCCCCTGTTCTCCCCCTCTCCAGCACTGTCGCCCCCAATCCCGTCCCCTGTTCTCCCCCTCTCCAGCACTGTCACCCCCAATCCCGTCCCCTGTTCTCCCCCTCTCCAGCACTGTCGCCCCCAATCCCACCCCCTGTTCTCCTCCTCTCCAGCACTGTCGCCCCCAATCCCACCCCCTGTTCTCCCCCTCTCCAATCCTGTCTCCCCCAATCCCACCCCCTGTTCTCCCCCAATCCCGCCCCCTGTTCTCCCCCAATCCCGCCCCCTGTTCTCCCCCTCTCCAGCACAGTCGCCCCCAATCCCGCCCCCTGTTCTCCCCCTCTCCAGCACTGTCGCCCCCAATCCCACCCCCTGTTCTCCCCCCCCAATCCCACCCCCTGTTCTCCCCCCCCCAATCCCACCCCCTGTTCTCCCCCCCCCCCCAATCCCGCCCCCTGTTCTCCCCCTCTCCAGTCCTGTTCTTCCCCCCACAATCCCGCCCCCTGTTCTCCCCCTCTCCAGCACTGTCGCCCCCAATCCCACCCCCTGTTCTCCCCCTCTCCAATCCTGTCTCCCCCAATCCCGCCCCCTGTTCTCCCCCAATCCCGCCCCCTGTTCTCCCCCAATCCCGCCCCCTGTTCTCCCCCTCTCCAGCACAGTCGCCCCCAATCCCGCCCCCTGTTCTCCCCCTCTCCAGCACTGTCGCCCCCAATCCCACCCCCTGTTCTCCCCCCCCAATCCCACCCCCTGCTCTCCCCCCCCCAATCCCACCCCCTGTTCTCCCCCCCCCCCCAATCCCACCCCCTGTTCTCCCCCCCCCCCCCAATCCCACCCCCTGTTCTCCCCCCCCCCCCCCAATCCCACCCCCTGTTCTCCCCCCCCCCCCAATCCCACCCCCTGTTCTCCCCCCCCCCCCCAATCCCACCCCCTGTTCTCCCCCCCCCCCCAATCCCACCCCCTGTTCTCCCCCCCCCCCCCAATCCCACCCCCTGTTCTCCCCCCCCCCCCCCCCAATCCCACCCCCTGTTCTCCCCCCCCCCCCCCAATCCCACCCCCTGTTCTCCCCCCCCCCCCCAATCCCACCCCCTGTTCTCCCCCCCCCCCCCCCCCCAATCCCACCCCCTGTTCTCCCCCCCCCCCAATCCCACCCCCTGTTCTCCCCCAATCCCACCCCCTGTTCTCCCCCAATCCTTCCCCCCCCCCCCCCCTGCTGTCACCTCCCCTTGTCCCCCGGCCTGAGCACTTTCAAAACAAAGAGCGACAACAACGCCCGCCGATGGCCTTTACCTGGCTCTTGGGCTCCTGCATCTCCATGGCAGCGGTGCGGGAGAGGTCGGGCCGGACAGTCCCCGGAGCCAAGGCCAAGGCTCAAACCGCATCAGGACACAACCGGCAACCGCTCACCGTCACTCGGTCCCTGGCCGCCGCACATGCGCACTAGCGAGGGGTCGGTGCAGGCGTGGGAGGGGAACGCACATGCGCAGTGCTCCTGAATATGCAGGGCAAAGTGCGTCTGCGCACGGTTGACCCTGTCGGTGCGAAGTACGCATGCGTGCTGCTGGAACCACCATCAACAAGAGACGTTGGAATGAGGACAAATCCAATTAGAACCAAAAATAGGAAACTGCACTGGGACAGGGAGCCAACAGTTACTCGAAAAATCAATAAGACTAGGTGAAACTGGAGAATCTGTTTCCTGAAAAGTGAACAATTTGAGAAATTTGGAGGGTAAAAGTCATGTGATGACATTTTATTATCATTGGACATGTTGAGTGACATTTGCAAGGGGAAGTCCTTGATATCCTCTCCATAGACTGAGCCCATAAGAACCCTGCATCGTTCTCATCGCAGCAGTGCCACGTGCAAGAGACCATGTCTTCATCATCTTGACTTCCCTGACCCCCTCCTAGCTGGCCTCACACCTCTACCCTCCACAAGCAAAAACTCATTCCAAATGCCGCAGCCTCTTTCTTCAGCCGCAGAAGTCCTGCTTTCCCATTACAACATTCTCTGCAAGCTGTACTGGCTCCCCATCTACCAGCGAGTTACCTTCAAAATTCTTGCCCTCACTTTACCTCCAAGACCATTGCCCATCCTAATCAGTGATTTGCTCCAGTCTGATATCCCTGCTACTAGGCTATTCCTTGTTCCTTGCCTACATAAGAACAGTCACTGCATCGCAAAGTAATACATTGTATTTGAAGATACATTTATGAGAGGTTTAATAAGGAGCTATACAAACAAATCTCTAATACTCTTAACTGGCAGATTATTTCAAAAAAACTTTCACTTTGAGTGGAGACAAAAATAGTGCAATGATATAATGGGAAGGCTTGGATACCAAACGGATGAGCTTTGATGGACTAAAAGGTCCTTCCTTGTCCTTGACATTTTTCTTGTCCTATATTTTTTTAATGTTCGTGCCAACCCTCTTTGCCGTTACTGACTGTTTCATTCAGCTACACCCATATGTTGTCATTCCTTTATATGAGTGTGGAAATCGGAGCCAAGTTTGTCACTTTGTGTGTCATTTACTCAGGCATGAGGCACAATTTATGGAAGGAGAATTGACAGAGGGAAGACTGCAAGTAAGGTATTAATCAATAGATTGTAGCTTTAGTGGTCTTTGTACAAATGCCCTTTGCTAAGTAACATAAGCTTCAGGCTGAAACCGTGCGGTATAATTAGGTCACATTCCTATTTTTTGTGTTTCTACCCAGGTTCAGATCACATGCAGAACACCTATCTGGTAACTGAATCTGTACAGAGCTGTTGTCATCACCACCTTTTTATATGGATATCTGAGTCCTGGAAATGTTACCACCATCACATCTGGCAGCTTGACAAGTTCCATGTCCCACACTTGTCATACCCATCAAGTGGCAGGACAGAATTACCAACTGCAAGAGCAAGTGCACCAAGATCACGACGTTGAGGCCTTGCAGATGAGGGTACAGTAATTCTGTCCAAAAAGAGGGTTTTAAAGTGACCTGAAACAAGAGAAGCAGAAGCAGAATGGGCAATAAAAGAGTGGCAAGGAGATGCATAAGCACAACTTCAAGCTATGTAATATGTACATCAGCATGAAGGAACATCTCCCTAGTATCATGATACTCTGAAGCTTCACAAGACTCAACATGAAATCCAAACACTTTTGGCCAGATCCAAGGTGAAAACCTCAGGACTTTGTTTTTTGCACTTTGAGGAAGAGGAGACAACAAAAGAGGCATTATATTATAGCTCATTTCCCATGGCATTGCTTATGGCAAGTCAGTAAATTCAGGACAAAAGCATTATGCCATGTAATGCACATTGTATTAAAATAAAAAGAAAGACTTGCATTTATATAGCATCTTTCATGACATCCCAAAGCACTTTACTTTTGAAGTGTAGTCACTTGTAATTTAGGAAACATGGCAGCCAATTTGCACACAGCAAGCTCCTACAGATAGCAATCTAAGAACAATCATATAATCTGTTTCAGTGATGTTGATTGAGGGATAAATATTGACAAGGACCCAGGGGAGAATTCCCTTAGTACTACATTGAAATGTTAGCCTGGACTTTTGTGCTTAAGTCTCTGGAGTGGGACTTAAACCCACAACCTTGTGACTCAGAGGCAAGGGTGCTACAGACTGAGCCACAGCTGACACCTGCAAAGGTTGAGTTGCGTTTAAGATGGTCTGTCTCTTTATGGCCAAAAATCCTGAGGTCAGTAAGGGGTTAATTGCAGATGCTAAGGATATTTTTCAGAATCTGTTGCTGTGTATTTCCCCAACAGGTGTCGACAAAAGAGAAAAGCCATTTCCTTCGCCACACCCCCACAGCCATGCAAAATTGCCAGAGTTGCGGCATAGTTCAGTAGCAGTCGCTGTGCCATGAAATGGTGGTGATGGAATTGTGTCCATATGCTGAGTTGCCAATCTCAACCAAAACTTTGTGGACAGTTGCAAGGCCAGACACTTCCCTACAGTGAGAGAAATTTCTGAGGAAGCTGCCCTGGGGTGTTGTCATTCATCTCACAGTTGTTGTCTTCAGTGATGATTTGGTGGAGGCCTAGTGGCAGATCCCTTGCTTTTTGGCCTGGATAGTATGTGGAAATCAAGAATAAAGAGGGAGTCCCGACGTGGGAGAGAAATGAAAGCTGAAGATCAGAAACTGTGTTTAAGGTGACTGCACAAAATGAAGCATTAAGAACCAGACTAAGACAAAAGCCATGTAGAATCGGACAGCAAAGCAAATTATATACAGGCATTAAATGATTGATTTTGTATTATGAAGAAAGGATTCAGGTCACACGCATGGAGATAAACGTATAAAAGCAGTCTGTGCAGCATTCAGAAAAATGTTTAGAACTGTATATGTGGGTTCTTCTTTGGTTCTGGAAGCTGGATATTCCTGGGGGACACTGTAGGAGTCGTCCCCTTTTGTTCTGTACCTATGGGACGCCTGAACAGAAATGACCAACCAGGATCAACTGTTAAGGTAGGAATCTGTGGATAGAAGATACCTATTAAACTCGTGTCAAGGAATGTAAGCTCACTAGCTTAGTCATTATCTTTAATACTGAGGCATTGAAAGGAGCCACATGAACAATGCATAAAGCAGTTAGCAATTCCTGGATAATGCAATTAATGGACCTCGATGCTCATTAAAATAGAATGCAGGCATCTCTCACTAATGTATATTTCATCTAGCTTGATTGATAGTTCTTTAATAGACACCTGTTAATGAGGGAATATATATGACAGTCTTCCATACTTGTTTAAATTTTTGATTGTTTCTAAGCTAATGCTGTGCTCCATTAGGAGTCAGGTGGTTCTGGATTAAAAACATTATATCAGGACTGTGTAAGAAACATGCTCTGGAGAGGTCATTTTAAAATTCTTGGTTACTGATCCAAATTTTTGTTGTCTTTATAAGGAATAAATATAGTACTGCAGACTTTCACAGTTTTCTTTTACTTCTGTATAATCAGAATTTTTATAATACATTTGTCGTGTCGATTTAGCCTGAGCAATGCGGTCTGACAGCGTGTTGCTTTTCCACATATCAGAGAGAACAAGAACATATAGTAGGCAACCCATTCAACCTCCAGTGTCAAATATATTGGGCAAAGGGTAATTGTTAATCTGGTGCAGTTCTGGTCTCCATTTAACAAAAATGCTATTGAACCACTGGAGAAAGTGCAGAAAAGATTTACAAGGATGTTACCAGAATTGAGAGGATGGAGCTATCAGAAAAGGTTGAGTAGGCTGAGACTCTTTTCTATGGAAAATAAAAGACTAAGAGGAGACCTGATAGAAGTCTTTAAGATTATGAAGGTGTTTGATAGGTAGATGTGGAGAAACTTTTTCCACTTATGGGTGAGTCCAGAACAAGGAGGCATTAACTAAGATAGCCACTAACAGATCAAATAAAGCATTTAGGAGGAATTTCTTTCCACAGAGTGGTGAGAATGTGGAACTCACTGCCACATGGAGTGGATGAAGCAGATAGCATTGGTGCATTTAAGGGGAGGCAGGAAGCATACCTCAGGGAGAATTGAATAGAGGAATAGGGGAACAGGGTAGATAATTCGAATGGGAGGAGGCTCGTGTGGAGTATAAACACCGGCATAGTGTGGCCTGCTTCTGTGCTGTAGATTCTACGTATGATTATAATTTTAAGCTCAAAATGGGACATGGGTCATCTTATGGAATCTTACAGCACAGAAGGAGACAATTCGGCCCATCGTGCCTTTGCAGGCTCTTTGACAGAGCTATTCAATTAGTCCCATTCCCCTGCTCTTTCCCCATAGCCCTGCAATTTTCTCCCCATCAACTATTTATCCAATTCTCTTTTGAAAGTTACTATTGAATCTGCTTCCACTACGCTTTCAGGCAGTGCATTCCAGATCATAATAATAACTCGCTGCGTAAAAAGATTTCTCCTCATCTCACCTCTCGTCCTTTTGCCAATTACTTTATATCTGTGTCATTTGGTTACTGACCTTTCAGCCAGTAGAAACAGTTTCTCTTTATTTACTCTATCAAAACCCTTCATGATTTTGAATGCCTCCATTAAATCTCCCCTTAACCTTCTCTGTTCTAAGGAGAATAACCCCAGCTTCTCCAGTCTCTCCACATAACTGAAGTCCCATATCCCTGGTACCATTCTAGTAAATCTCTGCTGCACACTCCCCAGGCCTTGACATCCTTCCTAAAGTGTAGTGCCCAGAATTGAACACAATACTCCAGCTGAGGCCTAACCAGTGCTTTATAAAGGTTTAGCATAACTTTCTTGCTTTTGTACTCTATGCCTCTATTTATGAAGCCGATGATCCCATTTGCTTTTTTAACAGCCTTTTCAAATTGTCCTACCACCTTCAAAGATTTCTGTACGCAAACCCCTAGGTCTCTCTGTTGCTACACCTCCTCCAAAATTGTACCATTTAGTTTATTTTGCCTCTCCTCATTCTTCCTTCCAAAATGCATCACTTCACACTTCTCTGCGTTAAATTACATCTGCCATGTGTCTGCCCATTTCACCAGTCTGTCTATGTCCTCCTGAAGTCTACTACTATCCTCCACACTGTTTACTACATTTCCGAGTTTTGTGTCATCTGCAAACTTTTAAATTTTGCCCTGTATACCCAAGTCCAGGACATTAATATATCAAAAAGATCCTAATACCGAACCACTGGGGGCACCACTGTATACGTCATTCCAGTGTGAAGAACAACTGTTCACCACTACTCTCTGCTTTCTGTCCCCTAGCCAATTTCGTATCCATGCTGCCACTGTCCTTTTAATCCCATGAGCTTCTCTGTTAATACTAATAAAGAGAGTTGAGAGAAAGCCCATACTTAACATAGTCATCATCCAATAAATCTAACAATAAACATTTATACCATACCTTTGACATTGTAAAATGCCCCAAGGTGCTTCACAGGAGCGATTATCAAATAAAATATCACACCGAGCCACATAACGAGATATTAGGACAGATGACCAAAAGCTTGGTCAAAGAGGAAGGTTTTAAGGAGTGAATTAAAGGAGGAGAGAGAGGTGGAGAGGTTTAGGGAGGGAATTTCAGAACTTAGGGCCTAGACAGCTGAAGGCATGGCCAACATTGGTGCAGCGATTAAAATTGGGGATGCACAAGAGGCAAGAATTGGAGGAGCGCAGAGATCTTGGAGGGTTGTAGGGCTGGAGGAGATTACTGAGATAAGGAGGGGCAAGGCCATGGAGGGATTTGAAAACAAGGATGAGAATTTTAAAATCAAGGCGTTCCCGGACCGGGAGCCATTGTAGGTCAGCGAGCGCAGGGGTGATGGGAGAATGGGACTTGATGTGAGTTAGGATACAGGCAGCAGAGTTTTGGATGTGCTCAAGTTTATGGAGGGTGGAAGATGAGAGGTCAGCCAGGAAAGCATTGGAATAGTCCAATCTGGAGGTAACAAAGGCATGGATGAGGGCTTCAGCAACAGAAGAGCTGAGTCAGGGGCGGAGACGGGCGATGTTACGAAGGTGGAAGTAGGCAGTCTTGGTGATGGAGCGGATATGTGGTCGGAAGCTCATCTCAGGGTCAAATAGGACGCCACAGTTGTGAACGGTCTGGTTCAGCTTCAGATAGTGGCCAGGGAGAGGGATGGAGTTGGAGGCTAGGGAACGGAGTTTGCAGCAGGGACCAAAGACAATGGCTTCTGTCTTCCCAATGTTTAGTTGGAGCAAATTTTTGCTCATCCAGTCGGACAAGCAGTGTGACAAATGAGAGATAGTGGAGGTGGTTGTGAGGTAGAGCTGGGTGTCGTCAGCGTACATGTGGAATCTGATGTGTTTTCGGATGATGTAGATGAGAAATAGGAACAAGTAGCAGATAAGAGACCAGCAACATGGCACTCCTTGTTTCCCTGGATGTAGATAATTACTGCAGATGATACTTATGGACCTATTGAATGTGCAGTGAAAGGACATTGTAAGATGGATGAATGCTAAATTCCACACAAGATGTAAAAAGTATTGTTCCAAAATTCAAATATGTAATCTATACTAGTTAAAGAGTATCAGATCAATCTTTTTCCTTTGCTAACATGTCAATAAAAAAAGACTTGCATTTATACAGCGCCTTTCATGACCTCAGGATGTCCCAAAGCGCGTTACAGCCAATTAAATATTTTTGAAGTGTAGTCATTGTAATGTAGGAAACCCGGCAACTAATTTGCACACAGCAAGGCCCCACAAACAGCAACATGACCAGATAATCTGTTTTAGTGATGTTGGTTGAGGGATAAATATTGGCCAGGACACCTGCGAGAACTCCCCTGCTCTACTTCAAATAGTGGTCATGTGATTGTTTATGTAATGTGGTACCCTGCTTTAAGCTGTTACGAGGACTATTATATAGCAGTTATGAAGGAGGGAACTATTGCACAATGTGACCTTTCTATAATGTCATTTTAATGTCAAAGCTGCCTTAATACATTCCGATCCTGTCACTTCGATGCCTTCGCTGGTCAACGGTGCAACTCCCAGTGATAAACATCACTTCCTAACTTGAGGGACGGGCTTTTGACAGAGTGTGGATTGGAGCTGTGCAATGAATGATATGAGGTGATTCTGTGCACACAGTTCCTGACAAGGTCAGTTCCTGGTCTCAGCAGCCAGTTACAAACACAACCTAGAACTAAATCATTCCTGCATTGTAACACACCAGTTAATAAGTTCAACAGCTGATAGTGCACTCAATGCATCTTAGATAAATGCCTTTTCATTTTATTTTACGGCTTAAACAATTTTTGTTGCAATTATATTTCAGTTGCAGTGTATTACACCATATCAGCTTGTTGGGATAAAATATACGTGATAGAGCATTTAGGGAATGTTTAATAATATCAGGTGTGAATGATCCCAGCAGTTTTATCTACTATGCAATAACAACACTTGAATATTTTGCTGCATCTGCCCCTGGTTCAGTTTTGTAGGTTCTCTTCCCGGCTGTGAAGCGTTTTGGGATGTCCTGAGAACATCATAAGGCGCTATATAAACGCAAACTTTTCATTTCTTCTCCATTTCAGTCATGAAGCCGTTCAAAAAGTTCAAGCTGTTAGCGTTACTCCCCGCCCATGATTCGGTGCTTTCGGTGGCATGACAGTGTGGCAACATGCTCTGCCATGGAATAGACCCGGCTCACCATTCCCCATTACAACATGCTGTATGGGGAAGAAGGATAATGGAGTCCATGAGGAGAAATTTTACTGGCTGCTCAAAGCAGTGCAAGTGGACACCTGCCATCTCAGCAGGGGGCGGGGTGGGGGTGGAGGGGGTGGAAGGGGAAGCTTAAAGTGAGGGTGAGAAATATCCATCTATAATATCCATCTATAATATATTAAACATCTTATGTCTGCCCGTACATCCTGTCAACTTTTGGAGGTCCCTTTCCTTTACTGTGATCTCCTAGTGGTTTCTTTCAATGGGTCGTTTGTTGGGCTATCGCAGGGCCTGTTATATGGGGCAGGGGAAATGAGCTGTGTCTGTTGCAGTGGGCCAAGAACCTAGACTAGATACTGAATAATTTCTCTTGGTATGGACTCCATGAGTACATGAGGGCATCCATAAAACAGAGACTACTCACCTCAGCTAGTCAGCAGCCCTCGTCCTTGCAGGGCCAGAATTGCCACAGTATGGATCCTTCCACATCTGTTAGAAGAAAGAAAGACTTGCATTTATATAGCGCCTTTCATGACCTCAGGATGTCCCAAAGCGCTTTACAGCCAAGGAAGTACTTCTGAAACGTAGTCACTGTTGTAAAGTAGGAAACGCGGCAGCCAATATGTGCGCAGCAAGGTCCCACAAACAGTAATGTGATAATGGCCAGATAATCTGTTTTTAGCTGTTGGCCAGGTCACCAGGGAGAACTGCCCTGCTCTTTTTCAAAATAGTGCCTTAGGATGTTTTACACCCATCTGAGAGGGCAGACGGGGCCTCGGTTTAACATCTCATCCAAAAGATGGCACGTCCGACAGTGCAGCACGCCCACAGTACTGCACTGGGAGTGTCAGCCTGGATTATGTGCTCAAGTCCCTAGAGTGGGGCCTGAACTCACAACTTCTGACTCAGAGGTGAGGGTGCTACCCACTGAGCCACGGTTGGCACCTAGGCCTGGATTTTAACTTGGAGCCGGGAACTCAGTGGGTGGGTAAATTTGCACGTGGGGAACCCGGAAGTCAAGTGTGCGTGGTTAAATCTGCGATCGCAACTCGATTGCAGGCAATTATCTTTGCTTCCGGATTGCGCATCTCCAAGCTGCGTAGCAAGCGTACTGTGAACCTGAATGATGCGATCGGAACTACAGTATTTAAAGGGCCAATTCAAACATGGATTTTGGAGGATTGTTATCCTTGTTTTCAAATTTCTCCATGGCCTCACCCCTCTCTATCTCTGCAACCCTTCCACAGCCCTACAACCCTCCGAGATCTCAGCTCTCCTCCACTTCTTGCCTCTTGCGCATCCCTGATTTTAATCGCCCCACCGTTGGTGGCCGTGCCTTCAGCTGCCTAGGCCCTAAGCTCTGGAATTCCCTCCCTAAACCTCTCCGTCTCTCCGCCTCTCTCTCCTTCTTTAAGACACTCCTTAAAACCTACCTCTTTGACAAAGCTTTTGGTCACCTGTCCTAATATCTCCTTATGTGACTCATTGTCAATTTTGTTTGATAATCGCTCCTGTGAAGCGCTTGGGACGTTTTACTATGTTAAAGGCGCTATATAAATGCAAGTTGTTGTTGTTTTTCGAGAAAGGAGAAATGGTGTCCAGGAGAGCAAAGGCAGCGTCTAGATACTGAGGCCTCCCTAGATGTACTACTGGCTGCAGTGAGAGCCAGGAGGGAAGTTCTTTACTCAAGGGATGGCAGGAAGAGGGGATGTTGTGTACATCACTCTGTCTTAGCAAACGTATTCCATCACAGGACTCCTCACACTCACTTAAGTGTTACCTACAACCATCCTTCACCTTTCTATCCACTTGCTCACCTCCCATGTATGAATCCAACACTGTCACTCACCCCAATCCTGTTGCAATGTGATGCATCCATGTAACAGTGACCCTCTGATGCATTTGTATGACAGTCATCCTCACCTAATGCACTGCATCCATCGGGTGAATACGACACCTTCAGTCACTCACACAGGTCTGTTCTGTAGCCCCTTGTAGAAGAGAGTGCGAAATGCAAGAGAGAGAGCGAGGATTGGCGGTGGACCTCCACAGATTGTGGAATTAACTGAAGCAGAGGAGGAGACAATGGAGATAAGTGGGACATCTGTGGTCCTCTCAATCGAAGATGGAGAGACCGGAAGCTCACAGATGGCTGGTGACACAATTTCCAACATCTTTCACAAAGATGTTGACTTTATATAATCAATGCCTGAAGCATGAGAAGCCTGAGTATGGAGATTGGCAAGACTGTTATTGTACCAAGAGTAAGTCTTTTCACATTCTTTTGTCTTCCAGGACCTTCATGCGTACAAGAAGAATGTGCGGAGCTGCATGACATCTTCTGAGGGTGCACCGTCACAGGACATACAGACATGCACCAGCGCAGATACTCGCACTTCGGTGGGTCCTCTTATACAGATAGTTGGGTTGTCACCTGGTGAGTCACAAGTCACAAGTGAGCACGAACAGACATTGGTGGCAGGAGCAGCTGTGGAGAGTCCGCATTGGAGGGCTCACTCTTCTCCAAGTTCTGCTCAGCTGGACACAGATGCTGAACCCCGGGGGCAATCGTTGAGAAGGAGAATGATTCAGGTGCAGGAGCTCCTTTGCGAGGTACTGGAAAATGTGCCACTCACACTCTCCACAATAGCTGAGAGTCTGGAGGAGTCCAACTGCAGCATCAGTGGAATGATGTCACAGGTAAGTGAGAATGTCTGCACTGGAGAGAGTGGCCATCTCTATTGAGCTTCAAACACAGCTCACAAATTAGTCTATGCAGTCTACGATCACGGCCGTGCAGGAGATGTCTGCCTTCTTCAACAGGATGACAGATACCTTATCAGTGGCCTTTCAATGCCTCACTGATCTTCACCAAGCTGCTCTCCAGCAGAGTGACCGGAGTGATGTGGCACTGGCCCAGGAGAGGGATGATGGCAAAACAGAATATGGAAGTGGGAACTCCACACAGAGCCTTCACCAGTTCCCGAAATAATGCCTCATCTCCAGATGACCGATTCTGCCCTGCACAGGTGCAGGTGGAGCAGTCTTTGGCGGGGCCCTCATGGGCTCCAAAACCCAGAGGTCATAATCCAAAAGCATCTCAGCAGTCAGGGCAGGGATCTGAACAGCCTGCCACTACCTCTGCTGAAGTCACAGAGGCACCATATAGAAGCCGTAGTAAGTGTAAGCACTTGTAGTTCACCAAGGGTATGCACAAGGGTGTTAGGACAAATCTTATGTTGTGATTTCCATTTCTTCTTATGTTGGCACATAAAATTTATTCATTATCAACACTTCCAAGTCTTGGCCATTATTGCTTCCAGACTTTCAAGTGGACCTTTCATCTGATTCATGGCGATACATGGCGACATCTATTGGATGGCTGTGCAAGCGGTGTATGCGTCATTGAAGGACTGTTTTGTGCAAAGGAAGGGAGGGTGGTTTTGGTGGTCGTGGTGGTGATTGTGCCAGGCGGCATGAGTATCTCAAATAGCTTTATTTTTGGACTTTTAAATTGAAAACCTTTAAGAGATGAGGGCGTCCCTGGCATCCCGGGCATCAATGTGCGCAGCTGGTCTAGTGATGGGTGCACCATTGTCATATTCCTCCACCTTGTCCTCCTCCTCCTCCTCCGTCTCATCCTCTTCTTCCTCTCTCTCAATGTTGTTGCCAACAGAGGATGCTTGCTGAGTGCCTTCGTCCTCGAACACCTGTAAACCTCTCTGCAACGCAATGTTGTGTAGCACGCAGCACACCATGATTATCCTGGAGACTCTCGCTGACGAGTACTGAAGGGCTCCCCAGACCTGTCGAGGTGTCTGAAGCACATCTTTAACATGCCTATGGCTTGCTCAATGACATACCTGGTGGTCATGTGGCTCTGCTTGTATCGTACTTGTGCCTCGTTGGCGGAATCACGTGATCCATGTTTGCAGGCGGTATCCCTTGTCTCCTAGGATCCAGACCTGTCTCCGGTCTGGAAAAGGAATGGAATGTTTGACTGCCGCAAAATGAACGCATCATGGCAGCTGCCAGGGAATCTGGCACAAACCTGCAGAAATCTCTTGCTGTGGTCACACACCATCTGCGCATTGATGGAATGATAGCCTTTTTGGTGAATGAATACTGCTGGTTCATGTGGTGGTCCTCGGATTGCAATGTGTGTGCAAACGATTGCACCTTGCACCTGTGGGAAACCAGCCAGAAAGGAAAAACCCACTGCCCACTCATTCTCGCTGATGTTGTCGCGGGGGAAATTCACGTAATCGGATGCCCTGGAAAACAACCCATCTGTCATCTGCCTTATACACTTCTGTGCAGACAATTGAGACACCCTGCAGATGTCACCGGTGCTACCATGGAAGGAGCCAGAGGCGAAGAAATTGAGGGCAGTGGTTACTTTTACTGCCATGGGCAATGCGTGGCCACCAGATCCAGCAGGGAGCAGCTCTTCCTGATGGAGGCTGCAGATGTCTGCAGCCACCTGCCGACTCAATCTCAGCATGCGTAGGCTCTGCTCCTCAGAGAGGTCCAGGAAGCTCAGCCTCTGCCTGTAGACCCTCTCAGGTGGATAGTGCCTTCTGCGGCCTCGGCCCATCTATTGGTCCTCTCTCTGCTCTTCTCCAGGGGCTCGATGCACATCTCTGTCTTGCACAACTGCAGATCTCAGAACTGCATGACATGCCTGCCATGGATGGATTTTACTCCTCCTCAGATGTACTGGTGGAATACATCCATTGTGCCCCCCCACCCCATCCTGATGTTGTCAGTTTGAGAGGCTCCAAAATATTGGTAAATTAGTCTGAACACAAGTATTCTCAGTCTCAACGAAGAACTCTGGGGGAAAAATTCAATAAGTGCCATTTTCGGGCGTAGGCAGCGTGATGCACCATTACCCCGCGCCCGATGGCCCCTACGCAGGCAGCACGTGAATTTCAGCTGCCTGCTACTTACCACAATATCACCGTGCAGCCAGCGCTACCCAGGAAGTCGGAAATGGGGCGTGCACAGCGCACGTTGTCAGCAGCCTGCACCTCTTAAAGGTGCAGGTGCACATTTTAAATGGGACATGCACAGTTCACTAGGAGGAGGAAAAGATGGCTGCAAGGATGGCAGGACCGGCGCTAGACAGGGCCCCACTCTTCTCCAATGATACACTGGAGGCCCTAGTGGAAGGGGTGGACGAAAGGAGGGCGAACATATAACCGCAGGGTGGCCGGAGACCCTCTAAACTGCAGCTCCGCAGGCATTGGCAGACTGTGGTGCAGGAAGTAAACACCAGGAGCATTGCACCATGCATGTGGGTGCAGTGCCAAAAGGAGTTCAATGATTTGACGCGAATGGTCAAGGTGAGTGAATGCAAATGTCAAGAGGCATCTCCTACCAACTGCACCACTGCTCCACGCATCACACTCCCCGTCACCCACCCACCAACAAACTTGCCAATCCATATGCAATGCTGCACTTGGCATGCTGCATCTCATCGCACATAGTACTATACTTGCAGGACACACAACCGCTACTCACAGGTCACACACACTGGCAGCTATTTGACCACGACAGGCACATCACCCACACATCTTGCAGGACACTCACTGACACACTGTTCTCTGTCCTGCAGGAGAAGGTGGCGCATAATAACCGGCAGAAGGAGGGACCTGAGGGTGGACAGGCCGCTTACACATCCTCACCCCCCCTAGAGAAGACATTGCTCAGGATCATTGGGCGGGCCGTCGCTGCAGCCATGACAACATGCCACGCTGGAGGCCCCAACGAAGGGCGTCTCTGCATATCTAATGCTCCTTCTCGTTTCCCACATCTCCCTCCTCCCATAATCTTTCCTGACTCACGTGCTGCAGATGCTGTCGGCACGCACCTCTTACTTGCTCCTCTCCCCACTCCACAACTCAACCTGTTTCCCTTTGTCATTTGCAGATACCCAAGAACACGTGGCGGCATCGTCCGAGGAGGAGGAGGAGGACGCTGAAGCCACACCATCACTCAATCTGACACTCGCATCCACCAGCTCAGAGACTGACACTGCGCGTCCTTTAGAGGTTAGGTTAGAGGAGGGATCTGCACATGGTGAGACACCGGGCAAAAGTGCGCAGGAGCCAGGGCGGGGGGAACGAAAACCACAGGTGCCAGCTTGCCGGAGGGTGAGGTCGCTCACTAGTTCTGCTGCAGAGGAGTCAGTTGAGGACTTCGATGGGCCAGGCTACAGAGGACGGCTGATGGGCGTACACCAACAAATGCTTGGGGCACTAGAAAGCCTGCCAGAAAGCCTGCGCACAATGTCATGGAGCATGGGAGAGTCCAGCTCCAACTTGGCACAGGGCTTTGTGCAGAGCTTAGAGCCCATCCTTTCCAACATGGAACAGGTGGTCACCTCCATCAGCGCACCTGTGGAACCCACCGTGATGCAGAGCCTGATGGCTGATGTCGCGGCTTCCATTGCAGCACAGACCGATGTCATCAAAGGTCTGCAAGCTACGGCTGCTACTCAGACTGCTGCAATGGAAGCTCAGACTGCTGCAATGGAAGCTCAGACTGCTGCTATCGTGGCTTTGAGGACCACTGCGGAACGGGGCTTCCAGGGCGTCACAGCACTCCAGCAATCCGTTCTCCAGCTGATCACCAGGATTGCTGAGGCACCGCCCCGGGAGAGTGGCAGTGGCGCCATGGCAGTCTGACCTGCTGTCTTCTCTTAGGATGACAGCATTCCTGCTCCCACCCCTGCCATTCCAGCAGTACCCCTTGTTGTCTATTGGCCAGCCAGGCCAGACTACTGCAGCCCATGCTGAGTTGGTGCAGTCTGAAGCCGGGCTCTCCCGGCCCAGAGCTGCTCGAGGTTGTCCTCCAAGACCATCTGCACTCTCCTCCATTGAAGGCCAGCAGCCTCCCACCACCCATGCTCCAGCCACTGGGGAAGCACCTCTTAGGAGCACTAGGATAGGTAAAGGCACACGAACAACAGGCACTGAGGGAATGCACAAGGGTGAATAGTTCTGTTATGTTTGCATAAATGTGACTTTGAATTTGCATTTGGTAGTGGTTTTTATTTATACAATGAGCTGCAATCAGATGGAGGCCGATTTGATTGTCTTGTGGGAGCAGAAAGGCGGGGAGTGTAGGACTGTTGGTGAGTTGGGGGATGTAGTTGACATTATTGATAGCGGGCATGGATCAGCGAGCACGCAGGGCTCTTGCAGACAAGGCGTGTGATCCCTGTTACACCCTTGCGTCTTCCTCGACTTCGTCTTCCGGCTCCTCCCCCTCCTTCACCTCCTCAGCCTCTTCCTCCTCAGCCATCTCCTCCTTCACCTCTGGCTCAGGGTCTTCTCCGATCATTGGTGGCAAAGGCTGGTCCCTCATGATGGCGAGGTTGTGCAGCATGCAGCATACAACCACGAATCTGCCCACCTGCTCAGCGGAGTACTGCAGGGCCCCTCCAGACCAGTCCAGGCAGCGGAGCGTTGTTTGAGGAGGCCTATGGTGTGCTCTACGACATTGCATGTGGCAGAATGGCTCTCATTGTAGGCCTGCTGTGCACGTGTGCGTGGGTTCCTGACCAGAGTCATGAGCCACGGCATGAGGGGATAGCCCTTGTTGCCCAGTAGCCAGCCTTTGACTTGCTGAGTTGGGTGAAAGATAGCTGGCACATTGGACTGCTGCATGACGATGGCGTCGTGACTGTTCCCAGGGTAGCGGGCATCGAACTCCATGATTCGATTTGTGTGGTCGCACACCAGCTGCACGTTGAGGGAGTGGAAGCCCTTTCGGTTCACGAAGATGGCCGAGTTGATATGCGGGGCACGCAGGGCAATGTGCGTGCAGTCAATGGCGAATGGGGAAGCCAGCAATGCAGGCGAACCTCTGTGCTCACTCGTTTTGCTTGTCCCTTCAAGAGGGAAGGTGATGAACCTGTTCCTCATGTGGTGCAGTGCGTCTGTGACCTCCCTTATGCAGCAGTGCACTGCATACTGCGAGATGTTGCACATATCGCCAGCAGGGGCCTGAAATGATCCTGAGCCGTAGAAATTCAGTGCCACGGTGACCTTCACAGCCACAGGCCATACTGTCCTCGCCCTGCTCTGAGGCTGCAGCTGTGGCTGCACCAATTGACAGATCTCAGTCACGGCTTCCTTGGTGAACCTCAGGCATCAGATGCAATCCTCCTCGGTCATGTTGAGGAAAGAGAATTGGTCCCGAAAGGCCCTTATTAGATAGGGCCTCCTGCTCAGTCCCCTGCGCCACCTCGTACTCCCTCTCCTTGCAGCTTGACCTGCTATGCGTGGCCTCTCTGCATGCTCCCAGTCGTGTTCTTTGCCCAGCGGGAGCCCTAGCAGACCACCCATGGTTGCCAGGAATGTTGTTCAACCACGGTTGTAACTTTCCGAAATGTAAGGCAGTACCTGCCCAACCACTCTCAAATGTATTCTAGGAACTCTCAGTAAGTATAGGGAGCTTCAAAAAACACTTCCTGTTCCACCAGCAGCCAGAAGCAATAATCCAGCAACTAACCTGCAATACCTGCATGGTCCCTTTAAATAGTGCTGGTGGGGGTCCTCCAGGCACATTCAGGTGGTCGGCGTTAAGACTGTGCGTTGAGTTGAGCGTTAAGTGCCAAAATGGTGTCTATCACTTTAAATCAGCGTTGCACACTGATTGCACACATTTTGTCCCTACTTTACATGCTTCTGGCGTTTGGTTTTTTGTGCACGCGCTAACTCCTATACCAAGATGGCGTCCGGCCCACATCACGCTGGAAATGTGCATGCGCAGCCAAGATGCCATCTTGGACGTTGGAGATGCCGCATTGTGCCGAAACAACGGACGCTACACAGCCCAATTTAGCACCCACACAGTCTAAAAACAAAGAACTCCCAACCAAACGTTTGCCTAAGAGAACTGAGTGACCAGCTGCAATATCTGACCTTTTATTGATCTGTGTAAATCACAGGTTTAAAGATCCAAATGAGCTTCTGCTGCATCTCGCCTTCGTTTCAATAGCGTGTTTCAGAAGCCGTGCGAAACCCACGCAAGAGAAATTACATCCATTTCTGTTGCAGAAACCACAAAAAATTAACTGTTTAAATTACCTGCGTTGCCTCTTTAACAAGCTGGCCGCCGGCATTAAGTGAGGATGGAATATCCGGGTTTCGGTTGCACATCTTAACACGCCTGGGTTAAACCCGGAAGTGGGCGCATTGAAGCCAGGATGCGGTCCCGCTTCCAATATCTATTATTTTTACCTCCCACCCAATCACAACCCACACCCCCCCGCCCTCCACTCGAGTCCACATATCTGACTAGAGTTCTCTTGTCTGCCACTATCACTGACCTGGAGAAGCATCCAGATTCCTTTGAGGTGGACAACTGCAACCACAAAGAAAATTTAGAAATGGTATATCTGGAGGAGGCTGTTAAAGGGGCTATAATAGAAAGCTCTGCTGCTATACCTTGCTGAGCATGTCTAAACCCATGGCACCATCCAGCATCATTGACAGCTTACAAACAATAAACCTGATGTGGAGATGCCGGTGATGGACTGGGGTTGACAATTGTAAACAATTTTACAACACCAAGTTATAGTCCAACAATTTTATTTGAAATTCACAAGCTTTCGGAGGCTTCCTCCTTCCTCAGGTGAATGTTGTGGAACATTGTGGAACATTTCCACAACATTCACCTGAGGAAGGAGGAAGCCTCCGAAAACTTGTGAATTTCAAATAAAATTGTTGGACTATAACTTGGTGTTGTAAAATTGTTTACAAACTATAAACCATCAGTGCACAGAGTTGTTATTGTCAAAGACTGATTTAGAAGCAAGTTTTAAAACTTCCAATGCTTCCAATCATTTACTCCACAGTCCTAACTGATGAATTAAGTAGGGATTTGAGAGATTTGTTCTGGATTATCCTTCAGAAATATTTGGATTCCCAGCAACTATGCAGAACTTTGGTTACAGCGATGGTTGTCTTTGTGTAACCCTTGCCTCGTCTGAAAAGTTTTGGCCGAGAGGCCCTCTGTCCCTTCATCCATCTCCAAGTTTTTTATGCACGTCCGTTTCTCTAGAAAAGAGAAGGCCGAGGGGTGACTTAATAGACGTCTTTTAAAATTATGAAGGGGTTTGATAGGGTAGATATAGAGAAGATGTTTCCACTTGCAGGGGTGACCAAAACTAAGGGCCATAAATATAAGATAGTTACAAATAAATCCAATAGGGAATTCAGGAGAAACTTCTTTACCCAGAGAGTGGTGAGAATGTGGAACTCGCTGCCACATGGAGTGGTTGAGGCGAATAGCATAGATGGATTTAAGGGGAAGCTAGATAAACACATGAGGAAGAAAGGAATAGAAGGATATGGTGATAGTGTTAGATGAAGTAGAGTGGGAGGAGGCTCGTGTGGAGCACAAACATTGGCATAGACCAGTTGGGCCAAATGGCCTGTTTCTACGCTGTACATTCTATGTAATTCTATGTAATATATAATAAGACAGATGATTACAGATTATTGATCATCTTATAGGGAACGGGCTGGAGATTCCACCCCCCCCCACCCCCCCGCAAAAAATAGTGGAAGGGTCACACTATGGAGGGAGTCTCACCACAGGGCTTTCTCTGCCTAAGTTGCGATAGCTTGTCATTAACATTCTTTGTTTATTTTTGCTTCCAGGCATTTGGCTCCAAAAAAAACTTTTTCCAAAAATGAGGAAGCAGCTGTTACATTTTTGGGTTTTTACTCTAGATATTTTTCTCGGGCTCAGGGTTTCAGGCCACTCCAGCAGGCGATCCTTGTCTCCCAACGAACCAGCGTGTGCCTTCATTTGCCCAATATCCAGGTAATTTGCAGCACGTCCAGGGGTTGAAAAGAAAAACCCTCGTCGATGTATAAGTGTCAGCCGTGGCAAAGTGGTAGCACTCTTGCCTGAGTCAGAAGGTCGTTGATTCAAGTCCCACTCTAGACCTGCACCTATGATCTAGGCTGACACTTGAGTGCAGTATTGAGTGAGCGCTGCACCGTTGGAGGTGCCGTCTTACAGTTGAGACATTAAACGGAGGCCCCACCTGCCCACTCAAGTGGGCACAAAAGATCCCATGCCACTACTTCAAAGAAGAACAGGGGAGTTCTCCCTGGTGTCCTGGCCAATATTAATCCCTCATTGCTAAAAAAGATGATCTGGTCGTAATCTCAATGCTGTTTGTGGGACCTTGCTGTGCGCAAATTGGCTGCCGCATTTCCTACATTACAACAATGACTACACTTCAAAAGTACTTCATTGGCTGTGAAACTGTTTAGGATGTCTTGAGGTTGTGAAAAGAGCTATATAAATCAAGTTCTTTATAAGTCTTTTGTCACTCCAGCCATGTTAGCAATAAATTAGGTCAGTTGAGTTGGGGCGTGAATTGTTTGAGTTGTGGAGACTATGTCAGGCAAAGGACAGAGGAACTAATGCAAAACTCTGGTTCAGTGGCTGCTTAGCCTGCGTGCAGTACTGCTAGGGGTAATGTCATAATAGGGGAAGGTGCAATTGTTGTGTGTGATATGGTGGACTAGCTGTGCAATTTTAAATTAGTCTTCTAGCAACATACTTGTAAATGAGATAAAAATAGTGCTGACTGCAGGTCTAGAGACTGTCACAGTGCAAAATAGAAAAAGAGAAGCTCAACTCAGCAAATGGAAGATTTGTGCTTTGAATAAAAGTTAACCTCCACCCAGAAATTACAGTATTCACTTAATCCACAGCTTGAAACACATTGAGACTAGTCTACAATTTCCTAAGGACAATACAGGTACTGAGCATTCTCACAACAACCAAATCCCATGAATGATATACAATTGCAGAGATTGCTGAGTTGGAACATTGTAGATTCTAGCCCCACTCCAGGACTTGAGAGTGCAATCTAGGTTGACACTTCAGTCCAGTACTGACGGAGTGCTGCACTGTTGCAGGTGCCGTCTTTCAGATGAGAGTTTAAACTTCTCCTGGCCAACATTCTTCCCATAGCCAACACCGCCCAAAACAGATTGCCTTCATTTCTGTTTGTGGAATCTTGCTGTGTGCCTGCATATCACCAGTGGACTGCATTTCAAAAGTAACTCATTGGCTATGAAGTGTTGCGGGATGTTCTGAGAACGTCATAAGGCGCTATATAAATGCAAACTTCTAATTTCTCCTTCATGTCGCTCATGAAGCCGTTCAAAAAGTTCAAGCTGTTAGCGTTACTCCCTGCCCATGATTCGGTGTTATGACAGTGCGGCAACATGCTTTGCCATGGAATAGACCAGGCTCACCATTCCCCAATACAATCTACTTTAACCATGCTGTATGGGGAAGAAAGGCCGGCATTTATTGCCTACCCCTAGTTGCCCTTGAGAAGGTGGTGGTGGGCCTTCTTCTTGAACCACTGCAGTCTGTGTGGTGAAGGTTCTCACACAATGCTGTTAGGTAGGGAGTTCTAGGATTTTGACCCAGCAACGATGAAGGAACAGCGATATATTTCCAAGTCAGGATGGTGTGTGACTTGGAGGGGAACCTGGAGATGATGGTGTTCCCTCGCGCCCGCTGCAACAATATCCAAGAGGCTCAACACTATCTAGGACAAAGCAGTCCATTTGATCGGCAGCAAATCCACCACTTTCAACATCCACTCCCTCCACCGTGGCTGCAGTGTGTACTATCCACAGGATGCACTGCAGCAAGTTGCCAAGTCTTCTTTGACAGCACCTCCCAAACCCGCAACCTCCACCACCTAGAAGGACAAGGGTAGCAGATGCATGGGAACACCATTGCCTCCAAGTTCCCCTCCAAGTCACACATCATTCTGACTCGGACATGTATCGCCGTTCCTTCATCGTCACTGGATCAAGATCCAGGAACTCCCTACCTAACAACATTGTGGGAGCATCTTCACCTCACAGACTGCATCTTCTCACGTGCAACTAGGGATGGGCAATAAATGTTGACCTTCCCAACGACTTCCATATGTTGAGTTTCTTGAGTGTTGTTGGAGCTGCAGCCATCCAGGCAAGTGGAGAGTATTTCCATCACACTCCTGACTTGTGCCTTGTAGGTGGTGGAGAGTCTTTGGAGAGTCAGGAGATGAGTCACTCGCTGCAGAATACCCAGCCTCTGATCTGCTCAAGTAGCCACAACATTTATTTGGCTGGTCCAGTTCAATTTTTGGTCAATGGTGATCCCCGGGCTGTTGATGGTGAGGGAATCGATGATGGTAAACCATTGAATGTCAAGGGAAGGTGGTTATGTTCTCTCTTGTTGGAAATGGGAAAGAAAAGCGATGACATCATTTGCCATTTTTCTCATTTTTCTTGCTCTTCCATTCCTCTTCTTTGACTATTCTATCTCTCCCCAATTCTTTTCCTTCCTTTTTGAAGGTATTTACTCATACTGGGGATAAAGTTCTACAGGTGCTGCTCACTCTCATGTGCCTCACCCAAGTGCCCATTCTTTATATGTGAGCCCAGATATATTCGTGCAGGGGAGTAAGGTGCATCCCAACCATGCTTGATCCCGACGGCACCCGATGTCCAGCAGGGAGTCAGTTGATCGGGGAAGGATCACAGGAGCTGAGGCCAATTGTAGTGTTTCACTGCAGCTAGAATAAGCAAATTCAGCACAGGTCAGGGATCAAATCGGGAACCTTTCTGCGTGGCTCAGTTTCACAAAATGCCCCAAGGCACTTCACAGGAGCGCTGTCAGACAAAATTTGACACCGAGCCACATAGGAGATATTAGGACAGGTGACCAAAAACTTGGTCAAAGAGGTAGGTTTTAAGGAGCATCTTAAAGAAGGAGAGGGAGGTGGAGAGGCAGAGGGAATTCCAGAGTTTAGGGCCTAGGCATCTGAAGGAACAGCTGCCCATGGTGGTGCGAAGAAAATAGGGAATGCATAAGAGGCCAGAATTGGAGGAGCGCAAAGATCTCGGTGGCTTCTTACATTCCTGGTTAACCAGTCATGTTCTTAGTTAGAAAGGCGAGTGAGAGACCTCCTTATTTCAAAGTCATTGGGGGTGAAATCTGACTTCGGCGGTAGCTCATCGGCGGTACATTTAGCAACTGAACCATCAGGGAACAGCCCGTTGTGCCTCCTAGAGTTCCCAGTGAATTGTTAACTACCAAGCCTCTGGTGGTAAGCATGGGCTGCTGAGATTGCATATTATCTGAGACAATTGTCCATCAATTAGTCATTGTTAAAAGCTCCCTTGGGGAAAAATGTGTTGTCAAAATGCCGCTTCAATTTAGGGTATTAAGGTGACACACTATCAGTCTTAGAACGCTGGTGAATATTTAACATGCACAGACATGAATGAAAGTGGACAAATCATTCCCATTTCTCTCCTTAGTCTGGGACGTTAATCGATGTTCTGTACATTTCAATGTGGGAGATGTGTGTATGCGGAAAGCCTGTATAACCTACTCTGAACTAGAAGGTCGTGCTGTGCATTAAATATAAATGAGCGTTTTACTGCAGCTCCCCTCTATCCACTGCACATCATGCGATATGGAAATCGCACGAATTAGCAAGTCATACCTGTGAGCTTGTGAACAAAGTAAAGGCATGTATCATGGAATGCTGCAATTGAACTGGTTCGATGCATTTGGGCTGACATTTGGGCTGACCAAGCTGGCCGAGTGCTGAAGGACATAACTGCCAGACTGGGCCTGCGGCAGGTGGTGAGCGAACCAACACGAGGGAGAAACCTACTTGACCTTGTCCTCATCAATCTACCTGTCGCAGATGCGTCTGTCCATGACAGTAATGGTAGGAGTGACCACCGCACAGTCCTTGTGGAGACGAAGTCCCATCTTCGTACTGAGGACACCATCCAACATGTTGTGTGGCATTATCACCATGCTAAATGGGATAGATTCAGAACAGATCTAGCAGCTCAAAACTGGGCATCCATGAGGCGCTGTGGGCCATGAGCAGCAGCAGAATTGTATTCCAGCACAATCTGTAACCTCATGGCCAGGCATATTCTTCACTCTACCATTACCAAGAAGCCAGGGGATCAACGCTGGTTCAATGAGGAGTGTAGAAGACCATGCCAGGAGCAAGACCAGGCGTACCTAAAAAGGAGGTTCCTATCTGGTGAAGCTACAACACAGCACTACATGCATGCTAAACAGCGGAAACAACATGCTATGGACAGACCTAAGCGATTCCACAACCAACGGATCAGATCAAAGCTCTGCAATCCTGCCACATCCAGTCGTGAATGGTGGTGGACAATTAAACAACTAACGGGAGGAGGAGGCTCCGTGAACAACCACATCCTCAATGATGGCGGAGTCCAGCACGTGAGTGCAAAAGACAAGGCTGAAGTGTTTGCAACCATCTTCAGCCAGAAGTGCTGAGTGGATGATCCATCTCGGCTTCCTCCTGATATCCCCACCATCACAGAAGCCAGTCTTCAGCCACTTCAATTCACTCCACGTGATATCAAGAAACGGCTGAGTGCACTGGATACAACAAAGCCTATGGGCCCCTGCAACATCCCAGCTGTAGTGCTGAAGACTTGTGCTCCAGAACTAGCTGCGCCTCTAGCCAAGCTGTTCCAGTACAGCTACAACACTGGCATCTACCCGACAATGTGGAAAATTGCCCAGGTATGTCCTGTCCACAAAAAGCAGGACAAATCCAATCCGGCCAATTACCGCCCCATCAGTCTACTCTCAATCATCAGCGAAGTGATGGAAGGTGTCGTCGACAGTGCTATCAAGTATCACTTACCCACTAATAATCTGCTCACCAGTGCTCAGTTTGGGTTCCGCCAGGACCACTCGGCTCCAGACTTCATTACAGCCTTGAACCAAACATGGACAAAAGAGCTGAATTCCAGAGGTGAGAGTGACTGCCCTTGATATCAAGGCAGCATTTAACCGAGTGTGGCACCAAGGAGCCCTCGTAAAATTGAAGTCAATGGGAATCAGGGGGAAAACTCTCCAGTGGCTGGAGTCATACCTAGCAGAAAGGAAGATGGTAGTGGTTGTTGGTGGCCAATCATCTCAGCCCCAGGTCATTGCTGCACGAGTTCCTCAGGGCAGTGTTGTAGACCCAACCATCTTCAGCTGCTTCATCAATGACCTTCCCTCCATCATAAGGTCGGAAATGGGGATGTTCGCTGATGATTGCACAGTGTTCAGTTCCATTCGCAACCCCTCAGATAATGAAGCAGTCCATGCCCGCATGCAGCAAGACCCGGACAACATCCAGGCTTGGGCTGATAAGTGGCAAGTAACATTCGTGCCAGACAAGTGCCAGGCAATGACCATCTGCAACAAGAGAGAGTCTAACCACCTCCCCTTGACATTCAATGGCATTACCATCGCCGAATCCCCCACCATCAACATCCTGGGGGTCATCATTGACAAGAAACTTAACTGGACCAGCCATATAAATATTGTGGCTACAAGAGCAGGTCAGAGGCTGGGTATTCTGCGACGAGTGACTCACCTCCTGACTCCCCAAAGCCTTTCCACCATCTACAAGGCACAAGTCAGGAGTGTGATGGAATACTCTCCACTTGCCTGGATGAGTGCAGCTCCAACAATACTCAAGAAGCTCGACACCATCCAGGACAAAGCAGCCCGCTTGATTGGCACCCCATCCACCACCCTAAACTTTCACTCCCTTCACCACCGGCGCACCGTGGCTGCAGTGTGCACCATCCACAGGATGCACTGCAACAACTCGCCAAGGCTTCTTCGACAGCACCTCCCAAACCCGCGACCTTTAACACCTAGAAGGACAAGGGCAGCAGGCACATGGGAACAACACCACCTGCACGTTCCCCTCCAAGTCACACACCATCCCGACTTGGAAATATATCGCCGTTCCTTCATCGTCACTGGGTCAAAATCCTGGAACTCACTACCTCACAGCACTGTGGGAGAACCTTCACCACACGGACTGCAGCGGTTCAAGAAGGCGGCTCACCACCACCTTCTCAAGGGCAATTAGGGATGGGCAATAAATGTTGGCCTTGCCGGCGACGCCCACATTCCATGAACGAATGAAAAAAAATGTAATATCCTTACATAATGGGGGGGAAATTCCTCTCAGGCGGGAGTGCAAAATTGGCAATAGCGAGTTGATGGCCCATTTTACACTCCACCCCATTTTCTTTACCAATGTAAAGATAAGTAAAATGGGCTGCCGACACGCTATCGCCTGCTTTGCACTACTGCCCAAAACAAATTTCACGACCAATGACTTTGAAGTAAGGAGGGCATTCACTTGCCTTTGTAACTAAGAATATGGCTGTTGACCAGGAATGTAAGACCCTGAATGCAGATTATTGTGTGACCTCATGAGCTCCGGGATCCCAGCAACCAAATGAGCAGTCCGATTCCTCCCACCAGTCAGCTGGAAGTGGATATCCCCAACCTGGTTTGCACCCACAGTGCCCAAAACCAGGAACTGTCACACAGAGTAAAGACCCAAGGGGGTGACTCCAGGGATCTGAGGCTCCCCAACTGTAACAAAATGGGGCATAGTGCGAGTGATTACTAGTCCAAGCAGGAAAAGAAAAAAGAAAGAACTTGCATTTATATAGCGCCTTTCACAGCTTAGGACATCCCAAAGCACGTTACAGCCAATTCATTACGTTAAGTACTACTTTTTGAAGTGTAATCACTGTTGTAATATAGGAAAACGTGGCAGCCAATTTGCACACAGCAAGTTCCCACAAACAGTAATCTGTTTTATAGATTTTGGTTCAGGGATAAATATTGGCCAGGACACCGGGAGAAACTGCCCTGCTCTTCTTCTAACAGTACCATGGGATCTTTTACGTCCACCTGAAAGGGCAAATGGGGCCTCGATTTAACATCTCATTTGAAAGACGGCACCTCCCTCAGTACTGCACAGGAGTGTCAGCCTAGATCAGTGGTTTTCAAAGTATGGGTCTCGACCCAGTACTGGGTCGCGGAACATTAACCACGGGTCACTTCCCCGTGAGGCCGAGTCCCCCGCCCGCCATTATTGCACTGCCTCTATCCCGTGTCAAGCTGATCATGAAGAGCTGTCCCGACGTGTCGAGCATCAACCAGGACCCGCTGAGCCCTCTCGCTCCCTTATTGCTGCTACATGCTGCTCTCCCAGTGGCAGGGGAGGGGATGAGACGAGCAGGTGCATTGTGGGTGTCATAGGCCGCAGGCTGGAGAACAACCACGGTGACCAACATCGAGGAGATCTTCCGGTCTTTTGTGGGGGGCAGTTCGATTTACAAACAAAACTGGGGGAGGGGGAGGAGAAAACTATAGAATAGTCTTTTTTTAAATATAGGTGATGTGGTTCATGTTCTCAGTAAATTTTAAACCGTTTTTGACCTGATCCTGGCGGCTGTGAAGCCTCCGGGTGAAAATGGAAGGCGGACCTGGAGTAACGTTTGTAAAGAGAGATCTGGGTTTCCAATCCGGAGTTTAATTTCGGTCCGTTTTATTCACTCGCCCCCGCATCTTTTGTTGGGCTCAGAAAACAAACCTCATCCTGCTGATCCTTAAAAAGAAAACACCCACCACATCCTGGCCCGTGTACTGGGAGCAGCGCGGCAGCCGCTTCTTCAACTGATCAACCCAGAGGGCCGCTCCAGGCAGCGTGTTTTTCTTGGAGTTTTTTTTGGAGGGCGGGTGGGGGTGGAGGTCGACTCCGACTCCTCTTAAGAAGTTTCTTGAACCGCTGAGCTACCAGTCATCGCTTCAGCATTGCAATTTTTCTTTTTTGAAAATTGACGTGCACAAAGGACTGAAAATGTAATCCCCCTAAAGGCAACTTAATATTCTATCTAATTTCAGATATAAACTGGATTGAATTGGTTTCACCTTGTGCTGTAGTATTGGCCTCTTTTTAGGAAGTGACCCTGTTTTTTTCCCTGGGGGGAACAGTAGCAGTTTACAACCTAAAAGTTCGTTCTTCCACATTTGGCTGGCAAATGTGAACATATCTGACATTTACAAGTTGAAACTACTGTGAAGGTACCTCATCAAACCCTCATGCCCACCCTTCCAAAAAAGTATTTAGAAAGTGACTGTTCAAGTCTTCAACATCAGTGTTGTCTCAGCTACTGTAATTTATTTGTGCTATTATATTGCAACTACCCTGTATTTGTTTTGTACTGGTGTAGATTTGAGACTGCAGCAAATTGGCAGTATCAAGTTATATTGCCCCATATGTACCGTTCAGATTGGGGAAGAGCAGAGCTCTGCCTGTGCATATCCAGATGTGTGCACAGAGCTATGTTTATCAGCTGAGAAATTTAGATGCAGTCTAGCAGCAAGGAAAGCCTGGGTTACTTAAAAAAATATATACTTTAATAAGTTAATCCTGAATCAATAAACTTGATGCCTGAGCAAGAAAATGAGCTGGTGCAGCTCACCTGTGATAGCACACTGAAAACACACCACAAGTCATTCAGTTTGTCATCTTTTTGGATCAGTGCTTTCAAAGAATATCCACTGTGAAGTAAGATTAGTGTTCTGTTGTTGCTGCCGTTCACAACAATCTACTTGTGCGAACTGGGATTTTCGACTTTGACAAGGTTAAAAACAAGAGAAAGAAATTGTCTCAACAGTGCACCTGATATGTGTGTAGCACTTTCATCCTGTGATCCAGATTGGAACGAGATCATGAACAACAGGAAGACCCACCCCGTCACATTAAGTAAGTGAAACTCAACCTGATATTTTTTTTACTGTATTTATACTGTATTTAAAATGTTTTTCAAAGATGTCTAATTTTAGTTATTGCTTGACATGAAGTGGTTAAGCTAGCATGTATTGCCCTTTATTGTGATTTCATGAAAACTCCAGTCAGAAGATATTATTGTTTTGGGTCCCTGGGGTAAGTGTTTTTCTTCCACTGGGTCATGAGAAACAAAGTTTGAAAAACACTGGCCTAGATTATGTGCTCAAGTCTCTAGAGTGGGACTTGAACCCATGACCATCTGACTCAACAAAAACAACAACAACTTGCATTTATATAGCGCCTTTAACGTATTAAAACACCCCAAGGCGCTTCAGAGGAGCGTTTTCAAACAAAATTTGACACCGAGCCACGTAAGGAGATATTAGGACAGGTGACCAAAAGCTTGGTCTAAGGTTTTAAGGAGTATCTTAAAGGAGGAGAGAGAGGTAGAGAGGCAGAGAGGTTTATGGAGGAAATTCCAGAGCTTAGGGCCTAGGCAGCTGATGGCACGTCCACCAATGGTGGAGCGACTAAAATCGGGGACGCGCAAGAGGCAAGAATTGGAAGAGCGCAGAGATCTCGGAGAGTTGTAGGGCTGGAGGAGGTTACAGAGATAGGGAGGGGCAAGGCCATGGAGGGATTTGAAAACAAGAATGAGAATTTTAAAATCGAGGTGTTCCTGGACCGGGATCCAATGTAGGTCAGCGAGCACAGGGGTGAAGGGAGAACAGGACTTGGTGCGAGTTAGGACTCAGGCAGCCGAATTTTGGATGAGCTCAAATTTATGGAGGGTGGAAGATGAGAGGCCGGCCTGGAGATCATTGGAATAGTCGAGTCTAGAGGTAACAAAGGCATGGATGAGGGTTTCAGCAGCAGATGAGCTGAGGCAGAGCGGAGAAGGGCGATGTTACGGAGATGGAAGTAGGCGGACTTGGTGATGGAGCGGATATGTGGACGGAAACTCATCTCAGGGTCAAATAGGACGCCAAGGTTGCGAACAGTCTGGTTCAGCCTCAGACAGTGGCCAGGGAGAGGGATGGAGTCAGTGGCAAGGGAATGGAGTTTGTTGCGCGGACCAAAGACAATGGCTTCGGTCTTCCCAATATTTAGTTGGAAGAAATTTTTGTCCAGTACTGGATGTCGGACAAGCAACGTGACAAATGAGAGACAGTGGAGGGGGTGAAAGTGCAACCAACTGAGCTCAGGCAGGTCCAGGTATTAACCGGAAAGACCAATCCCGGTTATAAGACACAAGACTACGGGGTGTGCAATGAGACAGCACTTTAGACCAGTCTAACAAGCCAACCAGAAGATCGTGCACTGCATGAATCTGGGTTGATGTCAGCAAAGGGCTTCCAGGCCTGATTTTCTCGCTGGAAAGTCTATCATGGGACAGAAATGAGCCCACTGCCTGGACAGTACCCACTGCCACAATCAATCCTGACCCCATCCTCACCTGGTCCCCACACACATGGATGTACAAGTTGAATGACTGCTCTTCTTAGTCTTATGTTCCTCATTTTTAACAGGTGTCAAATCTCAAGAGTTTAACTTTTTGCCTAAGTGTCTGGATTGTCTTGATAACATGGGTTTTGTATATCCCCAAACTAATCAAAAATGGCATAATACTGCATGTAACCAACTAGCCCCCCTCAAACCTCTCCATTCATATAAAGCTCTCCTACCCATAATCACATCCACCCCTGCTACATTGCCATCTCCACTGGCCTCTCTCCTCTCATAGTCTGGATCACTGACAAGGCATTCTCCAACCAATTCCTTGTATCCCTCATACCCACATTCCCCTAACCCCTACCACTCTCACTTCCTTCTGCATCCACCCCTAAAAAAACTCTCCCCCAAATCACTTACAACTGCACTTTCAAACTCTCAACTGCCTAACCTTTGGCCCTCCGTTTGCCACATAACATTTGCAGCCATTGATTTGTTCAACTACTCATATCCACCTTTCATAACCTTGACCCCAGTAAAACCTTTATTCTCTCCCATCCCAGTCGAACCCTCTGGTATGGCCCCCATTTTCACTCCTTCAAGTCCTAGAGGTGCAGGCCTGAGCATTTCTGATGCATAACTGGTTTAGCCATCCATCATCACCTTTGGCTGGACTACATCAATTGCTATTAGGCCTCACTCTCCTCTGCCAAAACCACCCATTACACCAGGATCATCCTGGAGAGCAAATATAACTCCCGGCTTTTCTCCAACCATCTCCTTAAACTCCTCTTCCCTGCCCCTTCCACCCTCACCTCGAACAAGTGAAGCTCATGGACTTCTTTGACACTAAGATTGAGACCAACCGTTCAGCTGCTTTTGCAGCTTCCCCCCCGCCCCTTCCCCTTGCCAACCAAGCCAAACCGCCCCGAGGCTTCCCCCAGCCCTAGCCCTGAACCCATATCTCACTCTAGTTTCTCTCCCATCTCCCCTCATGCCCTCTCCGAGCTCACTTACTTCCTGCTCCCTTGACCTCATACCCACTAAACTGCCAATCACCCAACTTCCCTTCCTGGCCCCCATGCCAGCTGATATTGTAAACGGTTCCCTCTCCTCGGGTATTGTCCTCCTCCCTTTTAAAACCATTATCATCATTCGCCTCCTCAAAATACCAACCCTCGACCCACCCTCTCCCTTTCCTCTCCAAAATCCTTGAACGTGTTGTTGTCTCCCAAATTCGTATCCATTTTCCTCCAACTCCACGTTTGAGTTTCTCTAATGAGGTTTCCACTGTCCCAGCACCAAAACAGTCCTAACCAAAGTCACAAATGACATCCTCTGTGACTGTGGTGCACTATCTCTCCCTCCTCGTCCTCTCTGAAGCCTTTGATATAGTCGGCCGTACCATTGTCCACTCAGTGGAATTGCCCTCGCTTGGTTCCACTTTTACCTATCCAATCGTAGCCAAAGCTTTTCCAACAATGTCTGCTCTTCCCACACCTCCTCCCCCATTACTGCTTGACTCCCTAAGAATCTATCCTTGATGCCCTCCTCTTTCCCATCTACATGCTGTCCCTGTAAGTAGTTTGCCTTGGTGGTTCGAATCCCCCCCACCCCTTACACAGTTCTAGACGACGGGAATTACGGTGAACAGAATTGACTCACGGACAACTTTCTCGGACTCAATCGTACAGTGTTTATGAAAGTTAACACACACCGCCGTCTTCAATATATCCCACCCGCAGAACCTTTCCACAAAACCCCTATGGCTTGGTTGGGAACACACAACACCCCTTCACACAATACCGGTGGTCTTAAGGATGTGGACTTGGATAATGCTCACCCCGATTGTCCCTTGACTTTCTCGCTGCTTCCCCTTGTAGAAAATGTGTCTCCTGGTTCCGTACCGCCGACGCAGTATTCAAGTCTCAGTTTGAGGTTCGTCCATACAGTTGAAGAGCGAGGCTCTTCTTCTCTCCGCCCCAGGTGCGGCGCTCGGTTCTTGTTTTGAAGGTGAGGACAAGCGAAGACGAGAGCAGGCGAGGAAGCAAGAGAGCGAAAAGTCCCAAAACTGCCTCCTCTTATACACCCCAAAGTTTCAAACTTCTTCGCACCAAAAAAATGAAACGTTCCTTTTCCTGCGGTGCTGTTTTTGCGGCCTGCTGTTTTTGTGCAGGCAGTAATCTTATAGTGATATCCTTCTGCTTCCAACAATCTGGGATTTTGATGGCCCTCCTTTGTTTGGTTTCCCGCCCTTCGGGGTTACCTCATCGAGGCAATGGTGGTAATGGCTGATAGTGGGTTTCACTTTGCACCCGGTCCTGGGTTAAGTGGTTTAACATTGATCAACAATGGTGTCTCCATCTCCTACCAGTTATCGTATGCATTGCCCTTCCTGGCTCATTGTGTTCCCAGAGAAACTCTGTCCGCTCAGACATTTCCCTTAATTGGCTAAGGGGTCTGGTTGGAATCCCTTGTCCATTACACACACCTGGTTCACACCCACTTTTCAAACGGAACATAGGAACATAGGAACAGGAGTAGGCCATTCAGCCCCTCGTGCCTGCTCCGCCATTTGATAAGATCATGGCTGAACTGTGATCTAACTCCATATACCTGCCTTTGGCCCATATCCCTTAATACCTTTGGTTGCCAAAAAGCTATCTATCTCACATTTAAATTTAGCAATTGAGCTAATATCAATTGCTGTTTGAGGAAGAGAGTTCCAAACTTCTACCACCCTTTGTGTGTAGAAATGTTTTCTAATCTCACTCCTGAAAGGTCTGGCTCTAATTTTTAGACTGTGCCCCCTACTCCTAGAATCCCCAACCAGCGGAAATAGTTTCTCTCTATCCACCCTATCTGTTCACCTTAATATCTTATAAACAGCAATGTGGTTGATTCTTAATTGCCCTCTGAAATGGCTTAGCAAGCCACTCTGTTGTAAAATTTTGCTACGAAAAGTCATAATAAGAATAAAACCGGACAGACCACCTGGCATCAGACCACTAGGCACCGGACTCGACAACGGCAAACCAAGCCCAGTCGACCCTGCAAAGTCCTCCTCACTAACATTTGGGGACTTGTGCCAAAATTGGGAGAGCTGTCCCACAGACTAGTCAAGCAACAGCCTGACATAGCCATATTCACAGAATATTACCTTTCAGCCAACGTCCCAGACTCTTCCATCACCATCCCTGGGTATGTTCTGTCCCACCGGCAGGACAGACCCACCAGAGGTGGCAGTACAGTGATATACAGTCAGGAGGGAGTGGCCCTGGGAGTCCTCAACATTGACTCTGGACCCCATGAAATCTCATGGCATCAGGTCAAACATGGGCAAGGAAACCTCCTGCTGATTACCACCTACCATCCTCCCTCAGCTGATGAATCAGTCCTCCTCCATGTTGAGCACCACTTGGAGGAAGCACTGAGGGTAGCAAGGGCACAAAATGTACTCTGGGTGGGGGACTTCAATGCCCATCACCAAGAGTGGCTCGGTAGCACCACTACTGACCAAGCTGGCTGAGTCCTGAAGGACATAGCTGCCAGACTGGGCCTGCGGCAGGTGGTGAGCGAACCAACACGAGGGAAAAACTTACTTGACCTCGTCCTCACCAATCTACCTGTCGCAAATGCATCTGTCCATGACAGTATTGGTAGGAGTGACCACGGTACAGTCCTCGTGGAGACGAAGTCCCGTCTTCGCACTGAGGACACCATCCAACGTGTTGTGTGGCACTACCACTGTGCTAAATGGGACAGATTCAGAACAGATCTAGCAGCTCAAAACTGGGCACCATGAGGCACTGTGGGCCATCAGCAGCAGCAGAATTGTATTCCAGCACAATCTGTAACCTCATGGCCCGGCATATTCCTCACTCTACCATTACCAACAAGCCAGGGGATCAACCCTGGTTCAATGAGGAGTGTAGAAGAGCATGGCAGGAGCAGCACCAGGCGTACCTAAAAATGAGGTGCCAACCTGGTGAAGCTACAACTCAGGATTACATGCATGCTAAACAGTGAAAGCAACATGCTATAGACAGAGCTAAGCGATTCCACAACCAACAGATCAGATCAAAGCTCTGCAGTCCTGCCACATCCAGTCGTGAATGATGGTGGACAATTAAACAACTAAGGAGGCTCTGCAAACATCCCCATCCTCAATGATGGTGGAGTCCAGCACGTGAGTGCAAAAGACAAGGCTGAAGCGTTTGCAACCATCTTCAGCTAGAAGTGCCGAGTGGATGATCCATCTCGGCCTCCTCCCGATATCCCCACCATCACGGAAGCCAGTCTTCAGCCAATTTGATTCACTGCACGTGATATCAAGAAACGGCTGAGTGCACTGGATACAGCAAAGGCTATGGGCCCCGACAATATCCCAGCTGTAGTGCTGAAGTCTTGTGCTCCAGAACTAGCTGCTCCTCACGCCAAGCTGTTCCAGTACAGCTACAACGCTGGCATCTACCCAACAATGTGGAAAATTGCTCAGGTATGTCCTGCCCACAAAAAGCAGGACAAATCCAATCCGGCCAATTACCGCCCCATCAGTCTACTCTCAATCATCAGCGAAGTGATGGAAGGTGTCGTCGACAGTGCTATCAAGCAGCACTTACTCAACAATAACCTGCTCACCGATGCTCAGTTTCGGTTCCGCCAGGACCACTCGGCTCCAGACCTCATTACAGCCTTGGTCCAATCATGGACAAAAGAGCTGAATTCCAGAGGTGAGGTGAGAGTGACTGCCCTTGACATCAAGGCAGCATTTGACCGAGTGTGGCACCAAGGAGCCCTAGTAAAATTGAAGTCAATGGGAATCAGGGGGAAAACTCTCCAGTGGCTGGAGTCATACCTAGCACAAAGGAAGATGGTAGTGGTTGTTGGAGGCCAATCATCTCAGCCCCAGGACATTGCTGCAGGAATTCCTCAGGGCAGTGTCCTCGGCCCAACCATCTTCAGCTGCTTCATCAATGACCTTCCCTCCATCATAAGGTCAGAAATGGGGATGTTCGCTGATGATTGCACAGTGTTCAGTTCCATTCGCAACCCCTCAAATAATGAAGCAGTCCGAGCCCGCATGCAGCAAGACCTGGACAACATCCAGGTTTGGGCTCATAAGTGGCAAGTAACATTCGTGCCAGATAAGTGCCAGGCAATGACCATCTCCAACAAGAGAGAGTCTAACCACCTCCCCTTGACATTCAACGGCATTACCATCGCCGAATCCCCCACCATCAACATCCTGGGCGTCACCATTGACCAGAAACTTAATTGGACCAGCCATATAAATATTGTGGCTACAAGAGCATGTCAGAGGCTGGGTATTCTGCGGCGAGTGACTCACCTCCTGACTCCCCAAAGATTTTCCACCATCGAGAAGGCACAAGTCAGGAGTGTGATGGAATACTCTCCACTTGTTTGGACGAGTGCAGCTCCAACAACACTCAAGAAGCTCGACACCATCCAAGATAAAGCAGCCCGCTTGATTGGTACCCCATCCACCACCCTAAACATTCACTCCCTTCACCACTGGCGCAGAGTGGCTGCAGTGTGTACCATCCACAGGATGCACTGCAGCAACTCGCCAAGGCTCCTTCGACAGCACCTCCCAAACCCGCGACCTGTACCACCTAGAAGGACAAGAGCAGCAGGCACATGCGAACAACACCACCTGCACGTTCCCCTCCAAGTCACACACCATCACGACTTGGAAATATATCGCCGTTCCTTCATCGTCGCTGGGTCAAAATCCTGGAACTCCCTTCCTAACAGCACTGTTGGAGAACCGTCACCACACAGACTGCAGCGGTTCAAGAAGGCGGCTCACCACCATCTTCTCAAGGGCAATTAGGGATGGGCAATAAATGCCGGCCTCGCCAACGACGCCCACATCCGATGAACGAATTAAAAAAAAACTTTGATCAGATCACCCCTTAACCTTCGAAACTCTAGAGAATACAACCCCAATTTGTGTAATCTCTCCTCGTAACTTAACCCTTGAAGTCTGGGTATCATTCTCGTAAACCTATGCTGCACTCCCTCCAAGGCCAATATGTCCTTCCGAAGGTGCGGTGCCCAGAACTGCTCACAGTTCTCCAGGTGCGGTCTAACCAGGGTTTTGTATAGCTGTAGCATAACTTCTGTCCCCTTGTACTCCAGTCCTCGAGACATAAAAGCCAGCATTCCATGAGCCTTCTTGATTATTTTCTGCACCTGCTCATGACACTTCAACGATCTATGTACCTGAACCCCTAAGTCCCTTTGGACATCCACTGTTTTTAACTTTTTACCATTTAGAAAGTACCCTGTTCTAACCTTTTTTGATCCAAAGTGGATGACCTCACATTTGCCTACATTGAATTCCATTTGCCACACTTTTGCCCATTCACCTAATCTATCAATATCGCTTTGTAATTTTACATTTTCATCTACACTGCTTACAATGGCACCAATCTTTGTGTCATCTGCAAACTTATGTATGAGACTTTCTATGCCTTCATCTAAGTCGTTAATAAATATTGTGAATAATTGAGGCCCCAAGACAGATCCCTGCGGGACTCCACTAGTCACATCCTGCCAATGTGAGTACTTACCCATTATCCCTACTCTCTGTCACCTTTTGCTCAGCCAACTTCCTGACCAAGTCTATACTTTTTCCTCGATTCCATGGGCTTCTATCTTAGCTAACAGTCTCTTATGTGGGACTTTATCAAATGCCTTCTGGAAGTCCATATAAATAACATCCATTGACATTCCCCTGTCCACTACTTTAGTCACCTCTTCAAAAAATTCAATCAGGTTTGTCAGGCACGACCTATCTTTCACAAATCCATGCTGGCTCTCTCTGATTAACTGAAAATTCTCGAGGTGTTCAGTCACCCTATCCTTAATTATAGACTCCAGCATTTTCCCCACAACAGATGTTAGGCTAACTGGTCTATAATTCCCTGATTTCCTTCTCTCTCCTTTCTTAAAAAGCGGAGTGACATGTGCAATTTTCCAATCTGGAGGGACAGTTCCTGAATCTAGAGAACTTTGAAAGATTATAGTTCGGCCATCTGCAATGTGCTCACCTTCTTCATTTAAAACCCTGGGATGGAAACCATCTGGTCCTGGGGATTTGTCACTCTTTAGTGTTATTATTTTCTTCATTACTGTTGTTTTACTTATGTTAATTTTATTGAGCCCCTGTTCCCGATTCAATATTAGTTTTCTTGGGATTTCCGGCATGCTATCCTCTTTTTCTACTGTAAATACTGACGCAAAGTAATTGTTCAACATGTCCGCCATTTCCCCATTGTCAATGACAATATCCCCACTTTCAGTTTTTAAGGGGCCAACACTGCTCCTGACCACCCTCTTTTTCCTAATATAACTCTAAAAGTTCTTCGTATTGGTTTTGATATCCTTTGCAAGTTTCTTTTCATACTCTCTTTTTGTAGCTCTTACTATCTGTTTTGTGACCCTTTGTTGATCTTTGTATCTTTCCCATTCGCCAGGATCTGGGCCATTTTTTGCCTTTTTGTATGCTGCTGTTTTTTTCAGCAGAAAAATCTTAAAACACAAAAGTCCACAAAATGTCTGTTTGTAAATCCCTGGGGCCTGCGTCGATGCTCACACCCTTAGGAACAGAGAAACAGGAGCCTGTTTCGCCATTCAGTTAGATCATGGCTGATCAGTTGCTCAACTCCATTTACCCACCTTTGTTCTGTATTACTTGATACCCTTACCCAACAAAACTCTATCTCAGTCTTGATAATTTAACGATATCATTGACAAACATGGGATCAGCTTCCACATGTATGCTGACAACTCCCAGCATTACCTCACCACCATCTCTCTCGATCGTTCCACTATCTCTATGTTGTCTGACTGCTTGTCCGACATCCATTGGATGAACTGCAATTTCCTCCAGTTAAAAATGATGGAAACCAAAGCCATTGTCTTCGCCTCCCCGCCGCAAACTCTTCACCTTCTCCTCTGACTCCATCGCTCTCCCTGGCCACTGTCTTAGGCTGAACCAGACCGTTCACAACCTTGACATCTTATTTGACCCTGAGCTGAGCTTCTGACCTCAATTCCTCTCCATCACCAAGACCACCTACTTCTACCTCCGTAACATCTCCCACCTCCGCCCCTGCCTCAGCTCATCTGCTGCTGAATCGCTTATCCGTGCCTTTGTTACCGCTAGACTCGACTATTCCAATGCTCATCTGGCTGGCCTCCCATCCTCCACCCTCCATAAACGTCAGCTCATCCAAAACTCTGCTGCCCAAATCCTATCCCACACCAAGTCCTGCTCACCCATCAAATTCTCATCCTCATATTTAAATACCTTCATTGCCTCGCCCCTCCCTGGTCTCAGTAATCACCTCCAGCTCTACAACCCCACCCCAAACTCTCCGATCCTCTGACTCTGGCCTCTTGTGCATATGCCTCCCTTTGGCCCACCATTGGCGGCTGTGCCTTCAACTGCCTGGACCCCGTGCTCTGAAATTCCCTCCCTCAACTTCTCCATCCCTCTACCTCTCCTCCTATAAGACCCCTAATACCCACCTCTTTGACCAAGGTTTTGGTCACCCTCTCCTAACATCTCATTCTTTGGCTCGACGTCCATTTTTTTAAACATGCCTCTGTGAAGTGCCTTGGGACGTTTTTTTCTACATTAACGGCATTTTCTAGATGCAAGTTGTTATTGTTACCAAGATCTGGAATGCACTGCCTGAAAAAGGTGGTGCAGCAGATTCAATCGTAACTTTCAAAAGGGAATTGGGTATATTTACTTGAAAATGAAAACATTTGCAGGGAGTTGGACTAATTGGATAGCTCTTTCAAAGAGCCAGCACAGACAAGATGAGCCGAATGGCCTCCTTCTGTGCTGTATGATTCTATGAACTGTGTGACTGGAGCCAACTTTAACATATGGCGCAAAGCAGGCGGTGGGTGAGCAGAGTGCTGCTGCCTGCTGTTCCTGCCCGTTTGCCATTAGCATTGATCCAGCAAATTTCACATCCGAAATTGGTGCTCCGATGGAGCTTGTCTTTCAGGGAGGGCAGGAAAGCGTTCAGCTCGGCATAGGAACTGGCCGCCAATCCAGACCTGAGGAGGAGGGAGTCGATCCTGGGGCGGGGGGGGCCGGGGGGGGGAGGTGGAATGGAGCGGGGGGGACAGGCTTGCAGTGAGATGAAGTATTTTTCCAGCTCCTTCTGTCCCCACATTTGTATCTCAAAGTTGCAATTGAGTGGCAGCTGTGGCCCAGTGGGTAGCAAGCTTACCTCTGACTTAGAAAGTTGTGGGTTCAAGTCCCGCTCTAGAAACTTGAGTATAAAATTTAGGCCAATAGTCGAGTGCTGTACTGTCAGAGGTACCATCTTTCAGATGAGATGTTAAACCAACTGAGTCTGCCCTCTCAGGTGGGTGTAACGAATCCCATGCTACTATTCAAAGACAAGTGGAGGAGTTCTCCCTGGTGGCCTGGCCAATACTTATCACTAAAACAGATTATCTGGTCATTGCTGTTTGTGGGATCTTGCTGTGGCAAATTGGCTGCCACATTTCCTACATTACAACAGTGACTACACTTCAAAAAGTACCTCATTGGCTGCAATAGTGCTTTGGGATGTTCTGAGGTTGTGAAAGATGCTATATAAATGCAAGTCTTTCTTCTTGCATAAGTGGCTCACCACTTGACGCAGGCAGGCACTCCAGCTGCCCATTTAAAGGCCCCTACCACGATGGCAAACCGAGCAATAAGTGACCTTATGTCACTTTCAGCTGCTGCTGCTCTGTTTAGGCCTGGTGGCCACAGTTAAAATTGCACCCCCCATCCCTCAGCCCAAATGCATGTCGGGGCGGGGAGTGGTTTCCATGTAATGCAGTCTCCCTCCAACAGGTGGTGCTGTTGTATGATAACAAGTGATCCAGGAGGAACGCCCACATGGCCCTCTGCAAAACAAAGCACAGCGCTCCCAGGAAGCAGATTTAAAAGAAAGAAATTGAATTTATTAAACTGAACTTAAGACGTCTCTAAGTGCTTCACACAATGAGTCACCTTTGAAAATTTTGGGTATACACAGCAGCCATTCTGCACTACCAACATCTTACAAACAACAATCACATGAATGAACAGTTAACCTGCTTCTCATTGAGAGAGGAATGTTAGCTAGCACATCAGGGCAATTCCTTGTTGCCTTGGGATGTTTAACACCCACCTGAACCACTGCAACAGGCAGATGGGACTTGAGTTTAAAGGCGCTATGTAGATGTAAGTTGTTGTTGTTGTCATCGTCTCATCAAGGTCAGCACTTGTGACAAGGCGTCACTCCCTCAGTATGGCATTGGGGATGCAGCCTTGATCATGTGTTCAACTTCTGCAGGAGAGCTTGAACCCATTACCTAGGGAAAAGTGCTAGCGACTGAGCCGAGTTTGTTAAGTAGTGGACGGCCCTGAGCCAAATTTTAATATTTGGCGTAAATCCGGTGGGCAGAGTGGGTGGTGCTCGCTGGATCAATGAAAATGACAAGCAGGCCTCAAAATAGCTCGGGCCTCACGCCAGCAAATTACATAGAATTGTACAGCACAAAAACAGGCCATTCGGCCCAACTGGTCGATGCTGGCGTTTATGCTCCACACGAGCCTCCTCCCACCCCTCTTTGTCTAACCCTATCAGCATATCCTTCTATTCCTTTCTCCCTCGTGTACTTATCTAGCTTCCCCTTAAACGCATCTATGCTATTCACCTCAACTACTCCATGTGGTAGCGAGTTTCACATTCTCACCAAAATGTCCTTTGAAATTGTTAGGTAAATGCAGCAACAATCACGTGAATGAACAGATAATCTGCTACTCATCGAGGGAAGAATGTTGACTAGCACAGCAGACATCCACCAGCATAGATCCAGTATTAAAAGAAAGAAAGAACTTGCATTTATATAGCGCCTTTCACGACCTCAGGACATCCCAAAGCACTTCACAGCCAATGAAATACTTTTGAAGTCTAGTCATTGTTGTAATGTGGGGAAATACTGTAGATACAGTATTGGATTGTGATGACCACACCAGATAGCACATCAATATTGGATCATTGTGAGTAGCAGACCAGTACTCTGCTACTTTGCTCAGTGCGTCATAGATTGTTGACCTGGGGCTGGATTATCCTGGACCACAGCTGCAACACTGGGAGAGGCTGCTAGGCATTTAAAGGGACGAGAGCCCCAAAGAGGAGAAGGGAAAACTCGTTTTTAGGCCTCAACTCAAACTGAGGCCCAAAAAATGGTAAGTTCTTTGGGTTAAAATAGAGGGAGAGGAGCCTCCTACTGGCCCCCTCCCTCCATCTAAGCACATGGGAGCCCGTTACCGCCAGTACTCCAGGCCTACCACCACCTTTCACCCGGCAGCCCCAGGGAGCGGTGATAGGAAGGGCGGACAGGAGGGAAATGGCACGCGAGGCCAGGCGCACCCTCCAGCTGTTATTTACACATGGGGGGAGGGAAGGTGTGGCCGGCGGATGACCTGGCGGGGGCTGGAGGGGGAAATTTGGCTCGGGGTGGGCATGCTACGGTTGGCTTTACCACCCCCCTCACCCCACTGCCCCCCCCCTCCCCGCTTTCTGCTGCTATCCCGCTCGATTTCAGGCGGGATCATGGAGGAAAATCCAGCCCCTGGCATGTGTGGATGAGCGACTTTCATAGTTGCAGTCAGACGAATTAAATCTCTTGGAGCCAGATTGGAGCTGATGGTAAAAACCATTCAGATCAAGATGCCGTGAATTCTTGTTCAATCTGGGATTCCTCTCCATCACAGAGGCTTCTTCAGCTATCAGGTACTCCCTTAACTTCTTAGAGCTGTGACTCAGTTGGTAGAATCTTGCCTCTGAGTCAGAAGGTTGTGGGTTCAAGTCGCACTCCAGAGACTTGAGCACAAAAGTCCAGGTTCGAGTGTTGCACTATTGGAGAGGCCATCTTTCAGATGAAGCGTTAAACTGAGGCTCCGTCTGCCCTCTTGGTAAAAGAATCCATGGCACTATTTTGAAGAAGAGCGGGGGAGTTATCACTGGTGTCTTGGCCAATATTTCAACCAACATCACTGAAACAGATTATCTGATCATTATCGCATTGCTGTTTGTGGGACCTTGCTGTGCACAAATTGGCTGCCGCGTTTCTTACATTACAACAGTGACTACAGTTCAAAAGTACTCCATTGGCTGTAAAGCGCGTTGGGACATCCTGAGGTCGTGAAATGCGCTATATAAATGCATGTCCTTTCTTTCTTTACCATGTCATGCAATGGACGTGAGGTTAGAACGTCCACTGGGACGGGTCGGCAAATGCTGAAAGGGACATTCAATTAAATCGGACTATCTACAGTAAGAAGGCCGCCACTAATTTAAAAGTCTCCCAAAAGGCGAGTGTGTTGTGTTCAACAGTTTCATTTTTCTAAAGTATAGAGTAATTGCTGGAGATGCACAGCATCCGAAGGAGGAAAAGGGCAGGATGATGGTTTGAGTGCCGACCTCGCATCAGAACCTGTTCAAGTTCTTTTTTTTAAATTCGTTCATGGGATGTGGGCGTCGCTGGTGAGGCCGGCATTTATTGCCCATACCTAATTGCCCTTGAGAAGGTGGTGGTGAGCTGCCTTTTTGAACCACTGCAGTCCGTGTGGTGAAGGTTCTCCCACAGTGCTGTTAGGCTAGGGAGTTCCAGGATTTTGACCCAGCGACGATGAAGGAACGGCGATATATTTCCAAGTCGGGATGGTGTGTGACTTGGAGGGGAACGTGCAGGTGGTGTTGTTCCCATGTGCCTGCTGCTCTTGTCCTTCGAGGTGGTAGAGGTCGCGGGTTTGGGAGGTGCTGTTGAAGAAGCCTTGGCAAGTTGCTGCAGTGCATCCTGTGGATGGTTCACACTGCAGCCACAGTGCGCCGGTGGTGAAGGGAGTGAATGTTTATGGTGGTGGATGGGGTACCAATCAAGCGGGCTACTTTGTCCTGGATGGTGTCGAGCTTCTTGAGTGTTGTTGGAGCTGCACTCATCCAGGCAAGTGGAGAGTATTCCATCACACTCCTGACCTGTGCCTTGTAGATGGTGGAAAGGCTTTCGGGAGTCAGGAGGTGAGTCACTTGCCACAGAATACCCAGCCTCTGACCTGCTCTTGTAGCCACAATATTTATATGGCTGGTCCAGTTAAGTTTCTGGTCAATGGTGACCTCCAGGATGTTGATGGGGAGGATTCAGCGATGGTAATGCCGTTGAATGTCAAGGGGAGGTGTTTAGACTCTCTCTTGTTGGAGATGGTCATTGCCTGGCACTTGTCTGGCGCGAATGTTACTTGCCACTTATGAGCCTAAGCCTGGATGTTGTCCAGGTCTTGCTGCATGTGGGCACAGACTGCTTCATTACCTGAGGGGTTGCGAATGGAACTGAACACTGCAATCATCAGCGAACATCCCCATTTCTGACCTTATGATGGAGGGAAGGTCATTGATGAAGCAGCTGAAGATGGCTGGGCCTAGGACACTGCCCTGAGGAATTCCTGCAGCAATGTCCTGGGGCTAAGATGATTGGCCTCCAACAACCACTACCATCTTCCTTTGTGCTAAGTATGACTCCAGCCACTGGAGAGATTTCCCCCTGATTCCCATTGACTTCAATTTTACTAGGGCTCCTTGGTGCCACACTCGGTCAAATGCTGCCTTGATGTCAAGAGCAGTCACTCTCACCTCACCTCTGGAATTCAGCTCTTTTGTCCATGTTTGGACCAAGGCTGTATTGAAATCTGGAGCCGAGTGGTCTTGGCGGAACCCAAACTGAGCATCAGTGAGCAGGTTGTTGGTGAGTAAGTGCCGCTTGATAGCACTGTCGACGACACCTTCCATCACTTTGCTGATGATTGAGAGTGGACTGATGGGGCAGTAATTGGCCTGATTGGCTTTATGTGGACAGGACATACCTGGGCAATTTTCCACATTGTCAGGTAGATGCCAGTGTTGTAGCTGTACTGGAACAGCTTGGCTAGAGGCGTGGCTACTTCTGCAGCACAAGTCTTTTTCCAATGCCCACAGGCCTGCTGGGAATGCTCAACCTTTTCTGTTTTTCTTTCAGAATTCGGGTCGCCAACTCTGGAGAGCTCATCACATGACCTTTCCCCTCCAAAAGCCCTAACCCCCGCCCCCCCCCCTACCATTGGTCGCCCATTATGTCCATCCTCGCGGGGGGCACCGCCTTCCCCCGCCAATTGGAAAGCAAACTTTTTGTTACCCGATCGGACGATCCTTGACTGTCAGTCAGACAGCATTTCTTCCTCATCTCCAATATATTTATAACTAATATTCGAAAGTGCTCAAATAAAATGAAAAAAGAAACACAGATTTTTTTTTAACGCTGTTATGATTTTTCTCAGGCTGTTCGCAGCATTCTCCAGGAGATTAATCTGTAATTCCTGGAGATTCCAGGACAATCCTGGAAGGTTGGCAATCCTACCAGCATTTTCCGTGCTTTTTTTCCTTTCTGTCTCAGTTTCATATTTCCAAGCCGTTAAGCCGAGGCTGCTCCTCTCCAGTTTGGACTGGGCAGTCCAGGAAATTCTAAGATGTTAGATGAACGGCAGGCGTTTGATTTGTAAAACAGAATTCCATTTTTTCCCCACGTACGCGTGAGGTGGAGACGTTTATTATTCAGGTTTCGAGTCGTGTGGTGTGGTGCTGAGCTGCTTAGATAGAAAGGTGCCACTTTTAATTGCCGGTTTGTGCTGAGTTAGCTGGTCTAAACTAAACTCCGGACTTGCGGGACTCCTGCTCCCGATATCTATCCAACGTCCCCTGTTGGAGGTGCACGTGTAAGGACAGGATTGGGATCGGCCGACCTTGGCGGACTAGGCTAGCACATGAAGAGTAGGCACTCAGACAGGTCCTGGGGGTTGCTGGTGCCCAGCAAGACTCCACACCTTCAGGAGGGGCGTGGGTTGGGGGGTGGGGTGGGAGGGCTCGGGGAACTGTGTTACATAAATAACACGTAGAAACACATCGAATTTACAGCACAGAAACAGGCCATTTGGCCCAACTGGTCGATGCTGGTGTTTATGCTCCAAACAAGTCTCCTCCCTCCCCACTTCATCTCACCCTATCAGCATATCCTTCTATTCCTTTCTGCCGCATGTGTTTATCTAGCATCCCCTTAAAGGCATCTACGCTATTTGCCTCAACCACTCCATGTGGCAGCGAGTTCCAGATTCTCACAGAAACAGCAACATTGTGCAGAGAAGTGAAAATATTCATCACAGCTGATTGGTTGTTTTTGCTTCACAGGGAAGTTCTTGCAATCTCCCGATCTGCTGTTTTCCAGCAAAGCCTCTGAAATCTACACTTGTTCTTCATTCCCCTGCCAGCCAATCACTCTACAACGGGACAGTTTGCCAAAAAGAAAAAAAAAAATCTCTCCTGGCTGCCGTGGCTACGCCCTCAGTAGGAGCGACCATCTCAAGTCAGCCGTTGTGTCACAAAACGACCTTTAGTGTCTTCTTAAAGGGGCTGCTCTCACAAACCTGCCCTCGAACAAACACAGGGTAGAGAGGTGTCCCCCCCACCTCGTGAGCCTCGGAGCTGGGGCCCTGTCTGCACCGAGAATCGAGCTGCGCTCTGCTCTGCGGGCAGCAAGGCTCCCCTTTGTTTGTTTCATTCGTCGCTGGAAGATACAGCTGAGGGTTAAACCATGAAGTGAGCACGGTACAAGCCACAAGCTGACTGTATGTGGGCACCGAGCGGGAGAAGGCTCGCAGCGAATTCTCACCAACTTCAAGAGGTAAGGCGACTTTAAGGAACTCTTACGGATTTGGGAATAGAGGGAGCGTTCTCCTCTGTCTCTCACTGCAGCCAATCTTCCCGGACACAAAAAAAATAAAAATAATCTGGAGGCGTCGAGCGAAGGATGATGGGATTTCTGTCGGGAAGTGGGAGATGGTCCGTCTCCAGCTGTGTCAGCGAGCTGACGTTGAAACTCCATCCCAAGATCGTGCTGAGGGAGAGAGTCGATGAGCTCCACATGCTGCAGCACAAGAGGTGAGACCCAGAGAGCCTGTCGCTCTGTATAAAAAAAAAAAAAACCCTCTCGGGTGAGGAGGCGGCTGGGGTGCTTCCCTGGGCTAGGGAGGGGGAAAGAAAATCATCCAGGGTCCGCACTTCCAATTGATACCCGTGATACCTGCTGGAAACGGGGCAAGGCCGGGCACTGAGTGAGTAAGGATAGGCCGTGATGCCTACCCCAGTTAAATAGCCTCCCAGCGCTCACTGTCCAGGCTCACACGTGAAGAATGGCCATTGGTTCGCAGCGCTGGAGTACAATCCTGCCGTTTACAGACCTGCATTCCCAGCAGAGGTCCATGGATGGTGCATTTCCCCTTGCCTAAACCAAAAAGGCCCGGTCTGAAACCAGCCAACTCAACGACGGTTTGGGATTGTGCCCGGGGGCCCTGTCCTGTCCTGAATGGCTCAGCTACTCACTGGATCATCTTACTGAGTGACCACCGAAGTCGACGGAAAGGGACATCGGGTGGGTGTGTAACGGGCGGGTGTGTAACAGGCAGCTGATCCACTTACCACCTCTTTAGTGTCTCGGCCAGTCTTGGACCCAGGAAAAGTAATGTTGACCCACGAGAGGCTCGGATATTTATTATCCTGTGGAACCGTTTGGTGCAGAAGGTTGGCTTCATGCTGTGTGTGAAGAAAGTATTGAAACTCAGATGTTTGTAGGGAGGGTAAAGCAGAGAGCGGGGTTGATTCAGGTGCCAGCCGTGGCTCGGAAGGTTGTGGGTTTAAGCCCCACTCCAGAGACCTGAGCACAAAATCCAGGCTGACACTTCAACAACAACAACAACAACAACAACTACTACTACTACTACTACTACTTGCATTTATATAGCGCCTTTAACACAGTAAAACGTCCCACGGCGCTTCACAGGATCTTTATCAAGCAACATTTCACACCGAGCCACATAAGGAAATATTAGGACAGGTGACCAAAAGCTTGGTCAAAGAGGTAGATTTTAAGGAGCATCCTAGAGGAGGAGAGAGAGGTAGAGAGGTTATGGGAGGGAATTCCAGAGCTTGGGGCCGAGGCAGTTGAAGGCACGGCCGGCAATGGTGGAGCGATTAAAATCGGGGACGCGCAACAGGCCAGAATTGGTGGAGCGCAGAGATATCGGAGGGTTGTAGGACTGGAGGAGGTTACAGAGATAGGGAGGGGGGCGAGGCCATGGAGGAAATTGAAAACAAGGATGAGAATTTTAAAATCGAGGCATTCCCTGACCGGGAGCCAACGTGGGTCAGTGAGCACAGGGGTGAAGGGAGAAAGAGACTTGGTGCGAGTTAGGATACAGGCAGCAAGAGTTTTGGAGAGGGTGGAAGATGGGAGGCCAGCCAGGAGAGCATTGGAATAGTCGAATCTAGAGGTAATAAAGGCATGGATGAGGGTTTCAGCAGCAGATGAGCTGAGGCAGGTACCGAGACAGGCGATGTGCCGTCTTTCAGATGAGACGTTAAACTGAGGCCCCGTCTGCCCACTCGGGTGGATGTACAATTTTCCATAGCACTATTTGAAGAAGAGCATGGGAGTTCTCCCAGGTGTCCGGCCAATATTTATCCCTCAACCAACACTACCAAAAGAAACCTGATTATCTGGTCATTATCTCATTGCTGTTTGTGGGACCTTGCTGTGTGCAAATTGGCTGCTGCGTTTCCTACATTACAACAGTGACTACACTTCACAGGAGTGTAATCAGACAAAAATCTACTCAGAGCCAAAGGAGACATTAGGTGACCAAAAGCTTTATCAAAGAGATAGGTTTTAAGGAGGGTCTTAAAGTAGGAGAGAGAGGCAGAAAGGTTTAGCGAGGTAATTCCAGAGCTTGGGGTCTAGACAGCTGAAGACACGGCCACCAAAGGTGGGGCAAAGGAAGTCAGGGATGGGCAAGAGACAAGAATTGGAGGAGCACAGAGATTTTGGAGGGTTGTCGGTCTGGAGGAGGTTACAGAGATTGCGAGGCCATGGAAGGAATTGAACACAAGGATGAGAATTTTAAAATTGATGTGTTGGTGGACCAGGAGCCAGTGTAGGTCAGCAAGCACAAGCGTGATGGGTAAGTGGGACTTGGTGCGAGTTAGGATACGTGTAGCAGAGTTTTGGATGAGAGGGTTGGGTCCGGCCAGGAAAGCATTGGAAAAGTCGAGTCTGAAGGTAAGAAATGTATGGATGAGGGTTTCAGCAGCAGATGGGCTGAGGGAGGGGCGGAGATGGGCAATGTTACGAAGGTGGAAGTGGGCGGTTTGGTGATGGAGAGGATATGGAGTCAGAAGCTCAGCTCGTGGTCAAATTGAACGCCAAGGTTGCAAACGGTCTGGTTCAGCCTGAGACAGTGGCCAAGGAGAGGGATGGAGTCGGTGTTTAGGGAACGGACTGAAGACATCATGGGCGTCATTTTAGCACCCGCTATCGGGTGCGTTCCTGGCGGGGGGGGGGGGCTCCGAAAATCGGAGAATCCCGGCGCGGTACCGGAGCCCGCCCCGAACCCGCGCACTTCCGGGTTCCCCGCTGACGCGCCAGCGTTGCGCACGCAGCCCCCGCTGGTGGGAATCCCGCAGGCAATTAAAGCCAGCGGGGTTCCACTTGAAGGTATTTATTTAGGTATTTCAGGTCATTAACTGACCTGATTAAAGAATTATGTGGGATTTTAGAGCAAACTGGGACTGTTTCCCACACTGGGGGAAACACTCCCAGGTCAAATGAACGTGTTGCAGCTGTCAGCCTGTGGCAGCTGCAAAGGTCCATTTGACAGGTGGGGGGGGGGGAGACCCTCACCCATTGCAGGAGGCCACTCTGTCACTTGGGACAAAGTTTGGCCTCCACCACCCTCCTCCTGATGGTCGAAGTCACCAACCTGCACACTTACCCCGGGGTCCGGAGACATGTACCTACCTTGCGGACCCCCTCAGATGTACATCTTGTGGATGGGGGCCGCCGTAGCTGCAGTCATGACCTCCTCGGAGGGCGAACAGCATCACCAGACTCACCATCCACGCCGTCCACTTCTGACACGTGGAGCTCCACAACACAGTGCTGTGACACATCCACCTGCACAGCAGGAGGGAGGGCTACCGCAGAGAGAGATGCGTCGCAGAGGGCACTACCCTCGCCACAGGGTCCACAGACCGAGGCTCAGCTTCCTGGACCTCTCTGAGCAGCAGTGCACACGGAGGCTCAGAGTCACTTGACATGTAGTCGTGGACATCTGCAGCCTCTTTCATGGCGAGCTGCTCCTGGCTGGCCCGAGCACCATCTTCTTACCTGTCGCTGTCAAAGTCACCACTGCCCTCAACAACTTCTCCTCTGCATCCTTCCAGGGTGCAACCGGGGACATCGCCGATGTCTCTCAGTCGTCTGCGCAAAAGAGCCCTGCAAATACACCCACACCCACTCTGCAGTGACACAATGGGTGGCATCAGTTGTGGATCCTCATAGTGATCCTCAGGAGAGGGCATTATTGCACAAACCAGACAAGATTCGCGAAGACATGGCAGTAGTGGTGCCAATATAATATGTAATGTGAGTTGGTCAGAAATTCAATATAAGTAACACCCATGACAAACCCTCAGACACCCTTGTGCATCCCCTTCATGCTCACGACACATTTGCCTTACGCTGCCTACTGCACATATGTGATGCATGCCCTGTGGCTGCAGCACAGGTAGTGGCAGGTTGAGTGAGGCTGGCCGTGAAAGAGATGCACGAGAGGGTGAGTATGAGAGAGAGCCATGAGATTGTATGAGGATTGGGTTGAGTGGTAGTGGCGGGATGAGTACTGGCGAGGTGAGTAGTTACAGGTAAGATGAGGATGAGGTTTGAGTGGGTATGAGGGGTGATGTGACAGAGTTGTGTTGGCAGTGCTGAAGGAGATGTGGGGTGGGGGCGGTGATGTGGCAGACGGAGTGTAGGGGAAAGACTATGTGTACTCACTTTGGCTGACCTACTGAGGTCATTGGAGCACCTCCTGCACTGTATGCAGGTGGGCGATATGTTGGTTGCACTGGTGACCTCCTCTGCCACCTCGAGCCAGGCCTTCCTGGTGGCAGAGGCAGGCCGCTTCCTCCCGCACGCCGGGAGGAAGATCTCTGTCCTCCCCCTCCTCCTCACCCCATGTATTGATACCTGGAGTGAGGCATCATTAAACTGGGAGCAGCCTTCCCCGTGGGCTGCTCCATGCTGTAATTTTTGCTATTTGTTGCAGCATCTGTCAGTGGAGGACTTTAAATAGAGCGCCTCCAGCTGACAGATCTTACTGCGCATGCGCAGCCCGCCCGATGCGCAGATCAGCAGTGGGCAACCCGGAGGAGCAGGTAAATGGATCCAATTAGTGGATTGGATCCTACAATCGCGCGGGAAACTGACTAATTTCACCGGGCGCGTTACCCACGCGCCCGATAGCCCCCCCGCCGAGAACCCGCAGCCCTGCTAACATCGGGCCCAATGAAAAATTGGTTGCTACTTTTCCTGCATTACAGCAGTGACTACACTTCAAAAGTATTTCATTGGCAGTAAAGCACTTTGGGACATCCTGAGATCGTGAAAGGCGCTATATGAATGCAAGTCTTTTTAACTTTCCTTGGTGTGCCTTATGCAGTTCTTAACCTGTTAATATAAAATAATGCAATCAGGAGGTTAGAATGAACACATACAATTAATCTCACATAAAATCAAGGAGAGTCAACATGGTTTAATGAAAGGGAAATCGTTTTTGACAACTTTATTAGAGTTCTTTGAGGAAGTAACGAGCAGGGTGGATAAAGGGGAACCAGTAGATGTAGTGTATTTGGATTTCCAAAAGGCATTCGATAAGGTGCCACATAAAATGTTACTGCACAAGGTAAGAGCTCATGGTGTTGGGGGTAATATATTAGCATGGATAGAGGATTGGCTAACTAACAGAAAACAGAGAGTCAGGATAAAGGGGTCATTTTCAGGATGGCAATCTGTAACTGGTGGGGTCCTGCAAGGATCATGCTGGGGCCTCAACTATTTACAATCTATATCAATGACTTGGATGAAGGAAGTGAGTGTACTGTGGCCAAATTTGCTGATGATACAAAGACAAGTGGAAAAGTAAGTTGTGAGGAGGACACAAAGTGTCTGCAAAGGGATATAGATAGGATAAGCGAGTGGACAAAAATTTGGCAGATGGAGTATAATGTGGGAAAATGTGAAGTCATCCACTTTGGTAGAAAGAATAAAAATGCAAAATATTATATAAATGGAGAAAGGCTACAGAATGCTGCAGTACAGAGGGATTTGGGTGTCCTCATACATGAAACACAAAAAGTTAGCATACAGGTGCAGCAGGTAATTGGGAAGGCAAATGGAATATTGGCCTTTATTTTATGGGGGATAAAAGCAGGGAAGTCTTGCTACAACTGTACAGGGTGCTGGTGAGACCACACCTGGAGTACTGCGTACAGTTCTGGTCCCCTTATTTAAGGAAGAATATACTTGCATTGGAGGCTGTTCAGAGAAAGTTCACTAGGTTGATTCCGGGTATGGAAGGGTTTTCTTATGAGGAAAGATTGAGTAGGTTGGGCCTATACTCACTGGAGTTTAGAAGAATGAGAGGGGATCTTATTGAAACACATAAGATTCTAAGGGGGCTTGACAGGGTAAATGCTGAGAGGATGTTTCCCCTCATGGGGAATCTAGAACTTGGGGCATAGTCTCAGAATAAGGGGGTCGTCCATTTAAGATGGAGATGAGGAGAAATTTCTTCTCTCAGAGGGTTGTGAACCTTTGGAATTCTTTGCCCCATTTGAGCCATTGAATATATTCAAGGCTGAGTTAGACACATTTTTGATCAGCAAGGGAGTCAAAGGATATGGGGAACAGGCGGGAAAGTGGAGTTGAGGCCAGAATCAGATCAGCCATGATCTCATTGAATGGGGGAGCAGGCTCGAAGGGCCAAATGGCCTACTCCTGCTCCTATCTTTTATGTTCATATGTTCTTATCTCCTTAGGGCCTGATGACAGTGTGATGCTGAAGCAAGTCTGCTGCATATCTTATCCATGAATCGTGTGTGGGGGAAGGGTGGGAACGGTATCAGGAAGCGTTTGTTACCTGTGTGCGGTGAGAGTTATGAGTATGTAGTTGGAAGTTACTCATTACTGTGCTCACAGCTTTGACCAGTAATCATCAGATAAATCCAGGTGACAGGTTTAAAGGAAGTAGCCTCAGGCAGAACATTGTGGAAAGTATTACACTGCGTTTTCCAAAGTTAACTCCATTTGTCATGTCATTTTAAACAATGCAGATTTGGCATTTATCTATTTATCTATCTATCTGCCTCAATCTATCTATCTGTCTATCTGTCTCTCTAGCCATTCATCAAGCTATCAAGCCAATAATGTCTCTATCTATGTATCTATTTACTGTCTATGTTTCTCTATGTATGTATCTCTCTATCTTTATATCTATTTACTGCTTATCTCTGTCTCTCTATGTCTCTCTCTCTATCTATGTTTCTATTTACTGTCTATGTCTGTCTTTCTATGTATGCCTCTGTCTCTCCCTCTAGCCTGACTGCTGAGACAGCACTTGTAGTATCCCTATTACTGCCCAGCCGAGATCAGCTAACTCAGCACTGGTCTGCTGACTCAGTGAGACATGCATTTACTTGGCTCGCTGTCAGTAGGACTGTTTTATATTCACATTTCAACTCTAACATGAACTGTGTCCTGACATTGGGCATGTAATCACGTGCTGGAGATCTGTACTTCCAACCGTTTCACTGGTCACATAGGATATTCACAGCCCTCAGACTGCAAGCTGAACCCAGCCAACATTCAAAGGCTTGTTGAGATGAGAGGGTGATAATTATGTTGTGAATCACATTACAGATCCAGCTGGAAATAGATCGAATGTTATTACATTTATATAAAATGAGATTAGATTTAATGTAGGTTTGCAGAAGAGTTGTAGCATTCACAGCTCATCACCTGCTGTGCCAATTCAGCCTCAGAATCTCACTAGTGAGCCTGTTGTGATACATCTATGCATGCAGAGCACTGATATCTTACCTCATGTGGCCGTTTGCATTGAGGTTGCCTAAAGCTGTGTCAGTAGTTTGACCTGCCATTCTAATGATGTCACCAGGTCAAACTTCAACAATCTCTTTCCTGTCTGGTTACATAAGAACATAAGAAATAGGAGCAGGAGTAGGCCATACGGCCCCTCGAGCCTGCTCCGCCATTCAATTAGATCATGGCTGATCTTCGAGCTCAACTCCACTTTCCCGCCTGATCCCCATATCCCTTGATTCACTTAGTGTCCAAAAATCTATCAATCTCAGTTTTGAATATGCTGAACAGCTGAGCATCCACAGCCCACTGGGGTAGAGAATTCCAAATATTCACAACCCTCTGAGTGAAGAAATTCCTCCTCATCTCAGTCCTAAATGGCCGACCTCTTGTCCTGAGACTATGACCCCTCGTTCTAGACTCTCCAGCCATGGGATACAGCCTCTCAGCATCTACCCTGTCGAGCCCTTTAAGAATTTTATCTGTTTCTACGAGATCACCTCTCATTCTTCTAAACTCCAGTGAATATAGGCCCATTCTACTCAACCTCTCCTCATAGGAAAACCCTCCCATCCCAGGAATCAATCCAGTGAACCTTCGTTGCACCCCCTCTAAAGCAAGCATATCCTTTCTTAGGTAAGGAGACCAAAACTGTACACAATACTCCAGGTGTGGTCTCACCAAAGCCCTGTAAAATTGCAGCAAGACCTTCTTACTCTTATACTCCAATCCCCTCGCAATTTGCTTTCCTAATTGCTTGCTGTATCTGCATGTTAACTTTCTGAGATTTGTGTACAAGGACACCCAAATCCCTATGAATACCAACATTTACTAGTGCCTCACCTTTTAAAAAATATTCTGCTTTTCTATTCTTCCTACCAAAGTGGATAATTCCACATTTCCCCACATTATACTCCATTTGCCACCTTCTCGCCCATTCACTTAACCTGTCTATATCCCTTTGCAGACTCTTTGGGCTCGATTTTCAAATGTCCTCCTCACTACTTACTTTCCCACCTAGCTTTGTATCGTCATCAAACTTGGATACATTAGACTCGGTCCCCTCATCTACGTCATTGATATAGATTGTAAATAGCTGAGGCCCAAGCACCGATCCTTGAGGCACACCACTAGTTATAATCTGCCAACCCGAAAATGACCCGCTTATTCCTACTCTCTGTTTTCTGTCCGTTAACCAATCCTCAATCCATGCTAATATGTTACCCCCAATCCCATGTGCTCTAATCTTGTGTGACAACCTCTTGGTGTGGCACCTTATCGAATGTCTTTTGAAAATCCAAATATACTACATCCACTGGTTCCCCCCTATTTACCCTGTTAGCTACACCCTCAAAAAACTCTAATAGATTTGTCAAACATAATGTCCCTTTCATAAAACCGTGTTGACTCTGCCTAATCATATTATGATTTTCTAAGTGTCCTGTTACAATGTCCTTAATAATAGAATCTAGCATTTTCCCTACTACTGATGTCAAGCTAACTGACCTGTAGCTCCCTGTTTTCTCTCTCTCCCCCTTTCTTGAATAGCGGGGTTACATTTGCTACCTTCCAATCCACGGGGACCGTTCTAGAATCTAGGGAATTCTGGAAAATCAAAACCAATGCATCCACTATCTCTGTAGTCACCTCTTTTAAAACCCTAGGATGTAGGCCATCAGGTCCAGGGGATTTGCTGGCTTTTAGTCCCATTAATTTCTCCAATACTTCTTCTTTACTAATATTAATTGCTTTAAGTTCCTCCCTTTCATTAGACCCTTGGTCCCCCACTATTTCCGGTATGTTTTTTATGTCTTCTACTTTGAAGACAGATACAAAATATTTGTTTAACGTCTCTGCCATTTCCTTATTCCCCATTATAATTACTCCTGTCTCTGCCTCTGAGGGATCCACATTTACTTTCGTTACTCTCTTCCTTCTTACATACTTGTAGAAGCTCTTACAATCTGTTTTTATATTTCTTGCTAGTTTACTCTCATATTCAATTTTCTCCCTCTTTATCAATTTCTTGGTCATCCTTTGCAGATTTCTAAAACCCTCCCAATCCTCAGGCTTACTACTCTTTTTGGCAACATTGTAAGCCTCTTTTACTCTAATACTATCCTTAATTTCTCTAATTAGCCACAGTTGGACCACTTCTCCCTTGGAGCTTTTATTCCTCAAGGGAAAGTATATTCATTGGGAATTATGAATTATTTCTTTAAATGTTCGCCATTGCTTATCTACCATCATATCTTTTAAACTAATTTCCCAATCTACCTTAGCCACCTCGTCCCTTATACCTATGCAATTGGCTTTGTTTAGATTAAAGACCCCTAATTTCAGACTTAACTACATCACTCTCAAACTCAATATGAAATTCTATCATATTATGATCACTCTGTCCCAGAGGATCCTTTACTATAAGATTACTAATTGACCCTGTCTCATTACACAATACTAGATCTAAAATAACCTGTTCCCTAGTTGGTTCCTTGACATATTATTCCAGAAAACTGTCTCAAATGCATTCCATGAACTCGTCCTCCAAACTACTTTTGCCAATTTGGTTTGCCCAGTCTATGAAGATTAAAGTCCCCCATGATTATTGCATTACCCTTTTACAAACTCCACAAATTTCTTGATTTATACTCTGTCCAACACTATAACCACAGTTAGGGGGCTATGAACTACTCCCCACCAGTGTTTTCTGCTCCTTATTATTTCTTAGCTCCACCCAGACTGATTCTACATCCTGATTTTGTGAGCTAAGATCCTTTATGATCAGACATTTCCCTCCCCTCCCCATTTGTCTTCCCCTCCTCCCCTGAATACCCTCAAGCTTGGAGTACAGATCCGCGGGTGCTGGTCGCCTCACCCAAGTGGCCATTTTTTTTACACGTGAGCTCAGACAGTGAGTGTCAGCATATATTCAACCATGGGAGGCATCACTGTCAAGCTCGATCGTGAATCGTCCAGTGTCCACACACGTACATTTTGCAGCTGGAGTCACTGGACAGCAGTCATGAGTGGGGTCGCTGCCTGATTTTCTACTTCCCAAGCACAGGGGGCGCTAAGTCTTAATTGTTGTGGCCCATTTGCTCCTCTGACTGAGATCAGTTTCAGGAACCAAACCTGAGATCTTCTGGTTTGTATGACCTGGACCCTCACCAGGCTCTTGCCCATTAAACCAAGCTTTTTGTTTCGGTAGGTCACACAGGATGTACTATGGAGCCTTGAGGGCCACAAGTAAAGTTTAAATCATTTTCCCATTCATTTTCATATATCTCAAGTTGCTGATATTAAACATGTCTGGTTAAAGATTTATCCATCAATAAAAAAAAAGAAAGACTTGCATTTATATAGCGCTTTCATGACCTCAGAACATCCCAAAGCGCTTTACAACCAATGAAATCCTTTTTGAAGTGTTGTCACTGTTGTAATGTAGGAAATGCGGCAGCCAATTTGCTCACAGCAAGGTCCCACAAACAGCAATGAGATAAATGACCAGATCATCTGTTTTTAGTGATGTAGGTTGAGGGATAAATATTGGCCATTACACCAAGGAGAACTTCCCTGTTCTTCTTCAAAATAGTGCCATGGGATCTTTTACCTCCACCTGAGAGGGCAGACAGGGCCTTGCATTAACATTTCATCCAAAAGACATCACCTCCATCAGCACAACACTCCCTCAGTGTTGTATTGGAGTGTCAGTTAAGTCTCTGGAAGGAGATTTGAACCCACAATCTTCAAACTCAGAGGCAAGAGAGCTGTCACTGAACCACGGCTAAAACCCACTTAACACCACTGAGGCAACAGAAAGCAGCCCTTTCCAAAGCTTAACAAAATTTAAACAAGACAAATCAGCGAGTAAGAGACATAAACGCAAATAGGACTCAGTTGCTGTGCTTCGAGGGCTGGATTTCCAGGGCTCAGTGGCCATGTGCTTGGATACCGCTGCACTAAACCACCTGGAAGTCATAGCAATATCTTGATTGAATGATTCAGGAACTTCTTTCCGGTTCATTCAACCTCTGTTAACTCTGTTGCTTCTTGACAAAAGAAGCTGGGATTGTTCTCCTTGGAGCAGAGAAGGTTAAGGGGAGATTTAACAGAGATGTTCAAAATTATATGGGGTTTTGATAGATTAAATAGGGACAAACTGTTCCTAATGACAGGAGGATCGATAACCAGAGGACACATTTCAGATAATTGGCAAAAGATCCAGGTGGGAGATGAGGAGAATTTTTTTTACGCAGCGAGATGTTATGATCTGGAATGCACTGCCTGAAAGGGCGATGGAAGCAGATTCAACTGTAACTTTCAAAGAGGAATTGGATATACTTGAAAAAAAAAATTGCTGGGCTATGGGGAAAGAACAAGGAGTGTGGGATTAATAGATAACTCGTTCAAAGAGCTGTCACAGGCTGAATGGCCTCGTTCTGTGCAGTAAGATTCTATGAGAGGATCATTCACCTGCCCTAAAACAAAGTAACAAGTCTGCAGCTCAATAAGATGGATGGTTGAGTGACTCTTGTCTGGATTGGTACAATGGTGTGACAATCAATATCCTCACCCTCACTTGTGACTTCCTTCAACTTCACCATCAATGTCCTCACTCTGGTCTTTGGGATTCTCCCCCTACAGGATCATAGAGACACCTCTGTTTTCAGCTGCAAGAGAAAATGATGTCAGCGCCATCAAGAAGCTCCTCGAGTCTCCCACTGTAGACCCTTTTGAAAAAGGTGAGTTTCGGCATTTTATTTTGAAAAAAAGAATGAATGGCTTGGTACTTTCTGTATTATTCGAAGACTGCTCTTTGTATCATCCATTAGTTTTTACAACAGCATTCAGAGGGATCAGTAAATCTAGCACAAGATTGTTACACTCTCATTCAGAAGGGTCGGTAACTCTAGGATTAGAGATTTGAAGAGTTATTTTGCAAGGCTGCTCTCCCATTGTGCCTGCAGCCGTCCAGGCCCTGAGCTCTGGAATTCCTTCCCTAGATCTCTCTACCTCTCTCTCTTCCTTTAAGACACTCCTTAAAACCAACCTCTTTGACCAAGCTTTTGTTCACCTGTCCTAATGTCTCATTCTTGGGCTCGACGTCAATTTTTTTGTCTGATTATGATCCTGTGAAATGCCTTGGGAGGTTTTACTACGTTAAAGGTGCTAAATAAATGCAAGTTATTGTTGTTGTATAGTGGTGAAGGCCTATCTCCACACTGGGAGCAGAGGCTTGTACATTGCTCCTAATATTCCAAATGATCCATTGATGTTATACTGATTTGTTTTAGCTAATAATCAAATGACCTTGAGGTGCATCCTTGTACTTGATGAAACTCATTGAGAATAGCTTTACACTCACTGCGTACTTTCAGTGAATGACTGATAATCACTGATAAACCCGTCTTCGCACTGAGGACACCATCCAACGTGTTGTGTGGCACTACCACCGTGCTAAATGGGATAGATTCAGAACAGATCTAGCAGCTCAAAACTGGGCATCCATGAGGTGCTGTGGGCCATCAGCAGTAGCAGAATTGTATTCCAGCACAATCTGTAACCTCATGGCCCGGCATATTCCTCACTCTACCATTACCAACAAGCCAGGAAATCAACCCTGGTTCAATGAGGAGTGTAGAAGAGCATGCCTGGAGCAGCACCAGGCGTACCTAAAAATGAGGTGCCAACCTGGTGAAGCTACAGCTCAGGACTACATGCATGCTAAACAGCGGAAGCAACATGCTTTAGACAGAGCTAAGCGATTCCACAACCAACGGATCATATCAAAGCTCTGCAGTCCTGCCACATCCAGTCGTGAATGGTGGTGGACAATTAAACAACTAACGGGAGGAGGAGGTTCTGCAAACATCCCCATCCTCAATGATAGCGGAGTCCAGCACGTGAGTGCAAAAGACAAGGCTGAAGCGTTTGCAACCATCTTCAGCCAGAAGTGCCGAGTGGATGATCCATCTCGGCCTCCTCTCGATATCCCCACCATCACAGAAGCCAGTCTTCAACCAATTTGATTCACTCCACGTGATATCAAGAAACGGCTGAGTGCACTGGATAGAGCAAAGGCTATGGGCCCCGACAACATCCCAGCTGTAGTGCTGAAGACTTGTGCTCCAGAACTAGCTGCACCTCTAGCCAAGTTGTTCCAGTACAGCTACAACACTGGCATCTACCCGACAATGTGGAAAATTGCCCAGGTATGTCCTGTTCACAAAAAGCAGGACAAATCCAATCCGGCCAATTACCGCCCCATCAGTCTACTCTCAATCATCAGCAAAGTGACGGAAGGTGTCATCGACAGTGCTATCAAGGAGCACTTACTCACCAATAACCTGCTCACCGATGCTCAGTTTGGGTTCAGCCAGGACCACTTGGCTCCAGACCTCATTACAGCCTTGAACCAAACATGGACAAAAGAGCTGAATTCCAGAGGTGAGGTGAGAGTGACTGCCCTTGACATCAAGGCAGCATTTGACCGAGTGTGGCACCAAGGAGCCCTAGTAAAATTGAAGTCAATGGGAATCAGGGGAAAACTCTCCAGTGGCTGGAGTCATACTTAGCACACAGGAAGATGGTAGTGGTTGTTGGAGGCCAATCATCTCAACCCCAGGGCATTGCTGCAGGAGTTCCTCAGGGCAGTATCCTAGGCCCAACCATCTTCAGCTGCTTCATCAATGACCTTCCCTCCATCATAAGGTCAGAAATGGGAACGTTCGCTGCTGATTGCACAGTGTTCAGTTCCATTCGCAACTCCTCAAATAATGAAGCAGTCCAAGCCCGCATGCAGCAAGACCTGGACAACATCCAGGCTTGGGCTCATAAGTGGCAAGTAACATTCGCGCCAGACAAGTGCCAGGCAATGACCATCTCCAACAAGAGAGAGTCTAACCACCTCCCCTTGACATTCAACGGCATTACCATCGCCGAATCCCCCACCATCAACATCCTGGGGGTCACCATTGACCAGAAACTTAACTGGACCAGCCATATAAATACTGTGACTACAAGAGCAGGTCAGAGGCTGGGTATTCTGCGGTGAGTGACTCACCCCCTGACTCCCCAAAGCCTTTCCACCATCTATAAGGCACAAGTCAGGAGTATGATGGAATAACCTTCACTTGCTTGGATGAGTGCAGCTCCAACAACACTCAAGAAGCTCGACACCATCCAGGACAAAGCAGCTCGCTTGATTGGCACCCCATCCACCACCCTAAACATTCACTCCCTTCACCGGCGCATTGTGGCTGCTGTGTGTACCATCCACAGGATGCACTGCAGCAACTCGCCAAGGCTTCTTCGACAGCACTTCCCAAACCCACGACCTCTACCACCTAGAAGGACAAGAGCAGCAGGCACATGGGAACAACACCACCTGCACGTTCCCCTCCAAGTCACACACCATCTCGACTTGGAAATATATCACTATTCCTTCATCATCGCTGGGTCAAAATCCTGGAACTCCCTTCCTAACAGCACTGTGGGAGAACCTTCACCACACGGACTGCAGCGGTTCAAGAAGGCGGCTCACCACCACCTTCTCAAGGGGAATTAGGGATGGGCAATAAATGCTGGCCTCACCAGCGACGCCCACATCCCATGAACGAATAAAAAAAAACACCTGATGTAGGGGTTAGGAGTGACGCATTGATGGTGATGGGTGATGGGTGATGTTGCTGTGAGGTGATCAATGTTTGAAGTAGGGCAGCCAACTTGGTTGGACGTATTACTGGAGGTTTCATCACATGACCACCAACCTTGAATCACCCTGCCCACTCAAACAGCCTTTTTTACCATCTCCAGTATTTTAATAACCAATAAATGAAAGTGTTGAAAGAAAATTTTAAAAACATAATTATTTATTAATGCCCTTATGATTTTTCTCCTGGATTGCTTGCAATACTGTCCAGGAAATTAATCTTGAATTGCTGAAGACTCCAGGACAATCCTGGAGGGTTGGCAACTGGGGTTTGAAGTGCACTTAAATGAATGAGTTGAAGCAATACTTTGTGTAATTGTAGCTGTATTATTTCCTCATAGGAGTGATGGGCGAGACAGCATTGCACATAGCAGCATTGTACGGTAATTATGAGGTTGCTACAGTGCTCCTCGAAGAAGTGCCAGAGCTCATCAATGTGCCTGCAACCTCTGAGCTGTACGAAGGTAGTATTTACAGTTTCATTCATTTTTCTTGTTCCCTGTTAACCAGGAATGGAATTGGGGGTGAGTGATGCAATGGGGTGGGTGGTGATCAAGGCATTTGGATACTCTCCGTAAACTTCGGCTCATTCAAAACTCTGCTGCCCGTATCCTAACTCGCACCAAGTACTGTTGTCCCATCACCCCTGTGCTCCCTGACCTACATTGGCTCCCGGTCCTGCAACGCCTCAGATATTAAATTCTCATCCTTGTGTTCAAATCCCTCCATGGAGTCGCCCCTCTCTATGTATGTAACCTCCTCCAGCCCTACAATCCTCCAAAAGCTCTGCGTTCCTCCAATTCTGGCCTCTTGTGCATCCCCTATTTTCTGCGCCCCACCATTGATGGCCGTGCCTTCAGCTACCTAGGCCCTAAGCTCTGGAATTCCCTCCCTAAACCTCTCCGCCTCTCTACCTCTCTCTCCTCCATTAAGACACTCCTTAAAACCTGCCTCTTTGACCAAGCTTTTGTTCGCCTGTCCTAATACCTCCTTGTGCGGCTTGGTGTCAGATTTGGTCTGCTAACACTCCTGTAAAGTGCCTTGGGACATTTTACAATGTTAAAGGCGCAATATAAATGCGAGTTGTTCTTCTTGTTGTTGTTGTTGTTGGATAGGTAGTGAGGCATAGAGGGGCGTAGTGATTAAGGTGTAATGATTTAGATATGTGGGATAGTTAGTGATTGAAATGTGCCAGATGTATAGCGATTGAGGTATGGGGGGTTGGGCAGTGAGTGAGGTATGGGGGATGGGTAGTGATTGAGATATAGGGGATGGGTAGTGAGTGAGGTATGGGGGATGGGTAGTGATTGAGATATAGGGGATGGGTAGTGAGTGAGGTATGGGGGATGGGTAGTGAATGGGGTATGGGGGATGGGTAGTGAGTGAGGTATGGGGGATGGGTAGTGAATGAGATATAGGGGATGGGTAGTGATTGAGATATAGGGGATGGGTAGTGAGTGAGGTATGGGGGATGGGTAGTGAATGGGGTATGGGGGATGGGTAGTGAGTGAAGTATGGGGGATGGTAGTGAGTGAATTTTGGGGGATGGGTAGTGCGTGAGGTATGGGGGATGGATAGTGAGTGAGGTATGGGGGATGGGTAGTGATTGAGATATAGGGGATGGGTAGTGAGTGAGGTATGGGGGATGGGTAGTGATTGAGATATAGGGGATGGGTAGTGAGTGAGGTATGGGGGATGGGTAGTGAATGGGGTATGGGGGATGGGTAGTGAGTGAAGTATGGGGGATGGTAGTGAGTGAATTTTGGGGGATGGGTAGTGCGTGAGGTATGGGGGATGGGTAGTGCGTGAGGTATGGGGGATGGATAGTGAGTGAGGTATGGGGGATGGGTAGTGAGTGAGTTGTGGGGGATGGGTGGTGTTTGAGATATGGGGGATGGGTGGTATTTGAGATATGGGGGATGGGTGGTGTTTGAGGTTTGGGGAGATGTTTAGCTATTGATATATTGGGGGGGGAATGGCACTGATTGGCAGGAATTAACTGCGTATATCATTTCATTTGGTAGGGAAAACGGCCCTACACATTGCTGTGGCAAATGAAAAGATTCATTTGGTTAAAGAACTGATAAACCGTGGAGCCAATGTGGCATCATCACGTGCAACTGGGAACTTCTTTCGAAGAAGTGAAACGAATTTCATTTATTACGGTAAGAGTTCATTGAAACTTTTTTCTGAACGTATCTGAGATCATGATCCTTCCCTTTTTTTAACTCAGCTCAATTTCTAATGTGACAGAGAACCTTTGACCCCCATCTCCCCATCAGCTTTTCGGTTTGTGCGAGGTCTTTCGTATAAACAGGAATAGGCCATTTGGCTTCCTCCATCATTTTGTGAGCTATGGCATCCTTATGTCTTCTTGATCCAAATCCCCCACCTTTCTCCGTGTCCCTAATATTCATAACTTCCCAAGTATTTATCCCCTTTTTAAACACCTCTTCAATCTTCTGGGGAGTTTTTTTGGAGGACTTTTACATGGCTTAGTTTGAATTTTAAGACTTTGTCCCCTTGTTCTGGATTTCCCTTCTAAAAAGAAGAGTAATTTCCTGTCAAAACCACTTTTCCCTAATTTTCCCCCATATGGTTGATCATCCCGTACAGTCCAGATACATAAATTTATTTATCTCCATCTCTGCTAACATATCTATGCTTGAATCTCTGTGACTTTGCTTAAAGCAGGAAAGGAGAGATGCTTTTGGGATTTCTCTATCTATTTCTTCCTTTTACAATGTAGAATATTCCATTTGTGCAAGTGCCACACCAGAGATGCCAACAGAAATCATTGCTGCCATTACAGGAGGGTTTGAGTGACACCCAATCACAGAGACTTAACACTTTAACTAACTCTAGGGAGAAACAAACACTGTTCTGACTAGGGTACAAAGGTGTCTAGAGGAAGCATTAATTTGAGACGGGAGATTGGATTGCAGAAGAAATGGGAACCAGACAACCTGGACAGGCTAAACCATTTTGGATCAATATGTTTAGAATTTCATCATGTCTTCTTTTTGTAGCCCCTTCCTTCCCTCGGGTACTGCTCCATGGGTTTGGGACAAGCCATGTCTTTCTAGTTGATCTCATTTGATCTTCACACCACATCCCTCAATGCTCTCTCCAGAAAATCTAGTTGTATCTTGAATGCAAGTTACAAGTTGTTCACTTCAATGCTCTTCCCCGGTAACTTATTCTACAAGTGCATTATACTTTTTGTGTAAAATTAAATTCTGTCCATCTTCCCGCTTTGCTCATAACTTCCTAATTATTAACGCATGTTCCCTGCTACTTGAACCCATCACCATAGTGACCAATTTGGTCAATCTTCTTCATAATCTTGAAAAGTTAGGTCATATCTTTTCCAAAGTCCTTAACCTTTCCTCCTAATTTAAATTCCTAATGCCTGGAATCATCTTTGTTGTTTCTCTCAATCCTTCTCATGTTTGTTTGCCATTAGTTGATATCATCTGCAAACATTGGAAACTTCGCTTATAATATTCTTATGTAAGACATTAAGATATACCAGTGGATCTCCAGCGTTAATTCCCACAGAAAATCACCGACAAAGCGAATTTCCCTCAGAGCATTAGTGATGCTGTAGGTATAGGTATGGAGATCGGGGGGTAATTTTAACCCCCAAGAACAAGTGGGCTGGGGGTGAGTGGATAGTAAAAATTGTTGATTTAATCAGCGGGACCGCAATTCGGTTTCAACATGTCCACTTCCAGGTTTAACCCAGGCACGTTTGGATGCACTCGCGTCCGAAACCTGGAAGTCGCTTCCCCTATTAATGCCGATGGTTGGCTTGTTAAAGGGGCAATGTAGGTAATTTAAACAGTGGAGGTACTTAGTTTTTTGTGGATTCTGAACCTGAAACGAATTTTGCCTTTCCTTACATGGGTTTCCCATGGCTTCTCAAACTTGCCAGTGAAACAGAGGCGAGATTCATGCAGAAATTGATTTGGTCCTTTAAACCTGTGATTGACACATCTCAAGAAAAGCTCAGGGATCGCTGCTGGTGTCTTGGTGCTTTCAGGGAAACATTTGGCTGAGAGTTGTTTGTGTTGGGTCTCTATTCACTCTTCCAGCCATCACTCAATTAAATTAAATAAACTAAAAATAATCCATTGTTAACATCCTGAATCAATGTTGAGTGTGTGCACAAACTTATATTTTTAAGAATGATGACAACATCTGAAATATTGGAATATTCTGCAGTCAAGTTTCTTGAAAGAATCATAACATTTTATAAGAACTTGGCTATTTTGCTACTAAAAATTGTAGAACTCCAAATGTGTTTCCAATTCTCATCCATTCCTTACCTTTGTGTGGTCCATCTCTCCTCTTTTTTCTCTGACTTTCTCTTCATCTTTGGCAATAGGCTTTCCATAAATATTTATTACGAGCTTGGACGCCCACAACCAATTGGATTGTGTATCTTCCCACTCCACTTCCAGTAAATACTTCATCCCTTTCTCTAATTTTCTCCTTCTCTGTCATATCTGCTCTAATAAATCTTTTATTCCACACCAGAGTTCCTGAAAGTCCTTATTTTTCCTCATCTGAGTCTTCCCTCAGCAGTGATTGACAGGCCCTTTGATTGAATCCACCACATTTCCCATATACAGCGGAATATAACGTTATGGTTTTCATCTTTTGAAGCTAATGCTAGTGCTGGTGCTGTTAGGAAGTTCAAAAAATGAATGTTACTTATATTGCACTCTCCTTCTCCACCTCACCTTCTTCTTTCCCTCTCCCCTCCTCCTGCTCCCTCTCTATTCCTCCCCTTCTCTTCCATTTTCCCTCTCTCCGCTCCCTTACCATCCTCTTCTCCCCTCATCTCTCCTTCACCCCATCCCTCTCCTGTCCTCACCCTTTATCCACCCTCTCTCCCCTCCCAATTCCTCCCTCTCGCTGCCTCTCCCTTCTCTACCCTTCCTCTCCCCCTCACTCAGTCGGCCTTCACTGTTCTCACCCTCTCCCTTTCTCTTACCCCTCCCCTCCCCTCCCTGTTTTGGTTCAAATACCTCCCTGGTTGATGTGAAAAGTTGTATTGGTTTTGACTCCCATGTGCCAGGGGAGATCAACTAGCGAGAACTCCAACCAATGGAAAGAAATCTCTCCCCTGCAACACCACCATTGCATCACTTTCTACATCCCCCGGTAGAATAATAAACATTGCCCCCACTCAACTGAGCTACAAAATAAAAATCAAAACCCACCCACTTAGCAAAGATTGGGAACCAAGCCGGTATATATCCAGAAACATCCCCCCAAAAAATGACCATAAGGCCAAATGCATCCCCACAGCATATGACCACAAACACATCGCAGAAATTCCAGGTTGGGACAACAAACCACCTCCTCCCCATCACTGGGCAGAAATTCAGGCATAGGATCACAAACTCTCATTGACCCCGAACCACCCCATCTCAGAAATTGCTGGTTTGGATATTAAATCAGCATTCACATCGAGACCCTCCCACCCTCCATGCCCAGTTGTCAAGACCACCCCATGATCGAGACTCCCCCCACCCCCATGGCCGCCTATGGCATCAGACCCCACCCTCCCATGTCCTCCACAACCTATGACCTCTCCCTCCCTCCCTCCTCTCCGATTCCTGGCTACTTTCCCTCCCAACAGCCAGCCAGTCTGTCGGTCTGTCAGTCTGGCTGGCTGTCACGTGAGGAACCCGGAAATGAAATCAATTGCCTTCAATTGAGTTGCCATCGCAGAATCTATCACGATCACTTGACTTCCGGGTTACCCACGCGATAATCTACCCACCCACTCAGTCCCGGCTCCAAGTAATATTCATGCCCCTGCATCTAGTGATAGAGGCGCGCAGTTTCATGTGTAAGGGGAGGCGGTGGGAACGGCCCGCAGAGTCCATCTCTCAACAGAGAAACCACTTGACAGGATGTCAGAAACTGTCAGGAAAGTTTGAGAGCAGGTAATCGTGGCAGGAAATATGTTTTAAAAGGCATTCAGAGGGAGCAGGAAGCCTTAAGGGGGGGAACGGGTTGTGTGATGCGGGAGGAGTGGCAGGCACAGCCAGCAGAATCGATCCCTCAAAGAGAATATCACTCAGAAAAGTTTCATGAATCTTTTACGTAAACATAGAAAAGGGGAGATGAAAATGGTGAGTGGTTGCTCCGAACTTACTTTTATTTGGGAGGAAGGTTAGGGATGCTGGAGCTGTGAATAGTGATGAAGACTGCAGACTCTGGAGCTTATGAAGGTAGAAGCAAGCATGTAGCTGCAGGATTGACTGTGTGTCACAATGACAATGCCCAAAGCAGTATTTTGCTTTTATTGTATGAAGAGACTGCCCTTTTTGTGGGGAACACAGGGAACAGGCAAGGCCAAGAAAAAAACCATTCCACAAAACTGAAGCTCATCCTTCTGGTACCCTACCTCTCCCAGCCTGTTTTTGCCTCCCCTTTTCTGTTGATTATTCCAAACTTTTCTCATCCTTTGAATGAATAATTTCTTACTTTTCATCAATTTTAATTTATTACCAGTCTAGCTATTCTGGGTTCACTTTATCCTTATCGTTACCAAATGTGTTCAAAATGTAGCCGGGTACTAGACTGGGACAGTTAGAGTATGAGCGGGATGGGCATTGATGGGCCAAATGACCTATTCTTACCCTTGATTATTCTTGTATTGGTGATTGTCAAGGAGACTGTCTTGGTCATGCACATTCTGCTTCCTTTGCATTGAGTCAGTTTATTTGTCTCCAATTAGTCCTTTTGAGTCGTTGTCTCTTTGTTTCAGGCGAGCACGTGCTGTCTTTCGCTGCTTGTGTAGGGAATGAAGAGATCGTCCGGTTCCTGATTGAAAGTGGAGCAGACATTAAAGCACAGGATTACCTGGGTAAAATGTAGAAATGGAAAGTGTGATGTACTATTGACTTAGAACTCAAGGTGTAGACTGGCGAACTTTCATTGTCGAGCCTAACCACTGGCATGCCTGATACCCTGATCTACCAGCCTCAGTGATAGGAACATAGGAACAGGAGGAGGCCATTCAGCCCCTTGAGCCTGTTCCACCATTCAATTAGACCATGGCTGATCTGTATCTTAACTCCATCTACTTGCCTTGGTTCCATAACCCTTAATACTCTTGCCTAACAAAATTCCATCAATCTCAGTTTTGAAATTTCCAATTGACTTAGCTTCTACAGCTTTTTGTGGGAGAGAGTTCCAGATTTCCACTACCTTTTGTGCGAAGAAGTGCTTCCTGACATCACTCTCGAACGGCCTAGCTCTAATTTTAAAGTTATGTCCCTTTGTTCTGGACTTCCCACCAGAGGAAATAGTTTCTTTCTATTTACCTTATCATATCCTTTAATCATCTTAAATACCTCAATTAGATCACCCTTAATCTTCTATACTCAAGGGAATACAAGCCTAGTCTATGCAACCTGTCCTCATAATTTAACCCTTTTAACCCCGGTAGCATTCTGGTGAATCTGTGCTGCACCCCCTCCAAGGCCAATATATCCTTCCTGAGGTGCGGTGCCCAGAACTGAACCCAGATGATGAGTTCATCAGGCTCATAGGAGATCACAAAGCTGAATGCTTCTAAAGCATTAAGATTTTTGGGGGGGGAGTGACTCACACAGAATACTATCCTACCAAGTGACCTTTTACCACTGAGCCAGTGTTCAGACATAGACCTGAGAGAAGGGCTGACGGCCTCCTCTGTTGTAGTGGACTGGATGGTGCAGTGGGTTAGAACTATTCACTTCTAGAAATCCTTTTATTGAACACAACACTCAGATTCTTGACGTATTGAGTCTTTTCTGATGGGTCTATTTCAGGTAACACTGTTCTGCATCACCTGGCTCTGCAGGCCCAGAGTAACACGGCACAGATGTACGATTTCATCCTGTCCCTCGATCCAGAGAATGGAATTCCAGCAGAAACTATCACAAACAATGATGGACTGACTCCCTTCAAACTTGCTGCCTTTGAAGGAAATGTGCAGGTGAGAGAATCTTTAGTATTTTACCGATCTCACATATTCATGAAAGGGTGAGGCATCACCACTGGGAGGATCAGACCTCGCACATACTGATACAGAGTAGATATGCAAGAGATCAGAAAAGAACAGAGGACCCCACAATCTGCTTAATATTGAACAGAAAATAAATCCCAACCACCACACAACTCAAACAATATACAGTATCCAGATGCAAACCAACACACAGCTACTCTGCACTGTCCAGACAATATACGGTACCCAAATACAGACCAGCACACAGCTACTCTGCACTATCCAGACAATATACGGTACCCAAATACAGACCAACACACAGCTACTCTGCACTATCCAGACAATATACAGTACCCAAACAAAGTCCAACACAGAGTTACTCTGCACTATCCAGACAATATACAGTACCCAAACACAGGCCAACACAGAGTTACTCTGCACTACCCAGACAATATACAGTACCCAAACAAAGTCCAACACACATCTACTCTGCACTGTCCAGACAATATACAGTACCCAAGAGTTGACCAACACAGAACTGCTTTTCACTATCTAGACTATATAGTGTCTAAACTTCAACTGACACAGAACCCCCCTCACCCTATGCAGACAAGATATAGTGCAACAAACTCAATTTATTGCTCCTGGGGAATATATGATCTGTAAATGCCAAAAAAAAATCACAACCCCACCGTGCCAGTGTAATATTTTGATATCTGCTTTGTTTACCTTTTACAGATCACTATTTATTTGATGTGTTGAGAAGTTAGTTTAATCCTGCAGTTTATGAACTTCAATATGTAACAGAGAAAGGATCCAAAGGAGAGATGGTTATTAGTACATACTATCGACTGATTTTGCGGGATTAATTTCATCTTGCTCTCCATTAATTATCAGAGACTCACACTCAAATCACACCCTTTAGACCGTCAAAGATTTAGATGAATAATCAACACAGGCTACACAAGGGAAAGCAGATGCCACCACTAAACCGTTTGAAACAATGGGGTTGATTTTGATCTGTGGCATACCTCAGGTGGGCACTGGGCAGCCCAATGATGTTGGCAGAAGGCTCGATCCATTGTGTAGCCGGGCCACGTTTCAATGTGATTGGTGAGCTGCCAGCGCTAATCCAGCAGGCCAGAGACTGAAATGGGCCTGTGGCAGCACGTTAAAGGGGAGGGTTGAAAAGATCGGCAGGGGTCAACAGAGCAATGGATTGAAGTGGCAGGGAAATGTAAAGAGCGCACCAAGCAGCAAGGAGTTGAACTTAAGGCAGCCTTTAAGGCTTAAACCGAAAAGTCATTGCCAGCTTTACCCGACGGCAGCTTATGGTCCCTTTAAGTATGGCTGCAAATGGCTGCCTTTCGACCAGTACCACCCAGGGTTTGTGGGTGGGTTGAGGAAACAGTGGCGGCAGTGCTGGTTGACAGCAAAATGGTGTTTGGGCCCGAACAACGTCACAAGGCCTTCATTTCGATATATTGATTAAGCTCCTGACAGTATTGGGCGGGGCTGCCGGCTGCCTAAATCGAGGACCGCCCTAAGATGGGAATTTGCGGGCCTCCGGTGGTGAGTCGCCGATTTCTTGTTGACTATTTGCATCTACCAATCGCCCCATTCATGCCAAAAGAGTTGGGCCAGTAGGCAGATGAAAATTAGCTCAGAGGGAATAAGTGTTTGAGAAAGAGAGGATTTCAAGATACTGCAAGATACGAAGGGGATTGACAAAGTCGATCCCAGTAAATTGGTCACAATGGCAACAGGCTGGAATACTCGGGAACACAATTTAAAATTAAGAAGTTAGAAGCAAGAAAGTTATTCAGGAAAATCTTTTTCATCCAAATGAATTACGAGAGAATCATAGAATCATGCAGCAGAGAAGGAGGCCATTCGGCCCATCGTGCCTGTGCTGGCTTTTTGAAAGAGCTATCCAATTACTCCCATTCTCCTGCTCTTTCCCCATATCCCTGAAATTTTTTCCCCTTCATGTATTTATCCAATTCCCTTTTGAAAGGTACTCAAGTGACCAATATCAATGGGGTTCAATAGGTAATGAGATGCATATCTGGAATCAGAAGGGATTAAGGAATGTAAGGCTGTTGGTAATTTTAGCAGATAAATGTTAAGGTGTTTGTATGCCATTCTTAATTCCTCCAGCTAAGATAGTGGAAAGAGGAATATCATATCCAGTGATGGGATAAGAATTTTGTTCCTGCTCTCCCGGCAAACTCCAGGAGCGCAGATCATGAAACTCTGTAACCCTAGCCCATTCTATTCTGAACAGCAGCAGCTGCATCATCATCATCAACAACAAAACAACAACTGCCTTTTAATGTAGTAAAACATCCCAAAGCATATTGCACAGGAAATGAATGCTGAGCCAAAGAACGAGATATTAGGAGCTTGGTTAAAGAGGTGGGTTTTAAGGAGGATCTTAAAGGAGGAGAGTGAGGCGGATAGGGTTTAGGGAGGGAATTCCAAAGCTTGGGGCCTAGACAGTTGTGAATGGTGTGGCGAAGGGTGGGTGGAGGGGAAAATGCTCAAGTGGTCAGAGTTGGAGGGATGGAGAGTTCTGGTAGGAATTGTTCTGGAAGAATTGGAGGAACGCAGAGATCTTGGAGAGTTGTAGGGCTGGAGAGGTTACAGAGATAGAGTGGGGTAAGGCCATGGAGGGATTTGCACATGAGGATGAGAAATTGAAATTTAGGCGTTGGGGGACTTGGAGCAAATGTCAGCTGAGACGGGGTGATGGGTGAGCAGGACTTGTTGCGGGACAGGATATGGGCAGCAGTGTTTTGGATGAACTGAAGTTTACAAAGGGTGGAGAATAGGAGGCTGATTGTAAGGCTGAAAAGGGGGTGTTGGCCGATCGTGGAGAGGGAGGATCGGGATCGCGGGTTTGGACCGGGGTGGGGGGGGGGGGGGGGCGGACGATCACGGCAGCGAAGAGAGGTTGCGATTAGCAGAAGGTTTGCTTGAGGGGTCGGGGGAAGCACTCCTGCTCCTCCTGACTCACAAGCAGTGCTGGAAAAGCACTTACCTGCTGGATCCAGCTGCTCTCATCTCCATTTTGCGGCTGGGGTTTGGCTGCTGACGGCCAGCATTAGATGGCAACCTGGTGCCATAAAAATGACAGCAGGCACATACGCAGCAGTTTGAGGTCGCATTTCGTGATTTTTAATTTTTAATTTTTACCCTCCCTGACCCTGTCCTGCACGTTGTGGGGGTGTTAATATGAACCCCCATGTCTTTGGATGATGTTGTCAAGGTGCATCATGTAGATAAGGAAGAGGAGGAGGCCAAGGATAGATCCTTGGGGGACTCCAGAGATAACAGTGCGAGGGCAGGTCGAGAAGATATTGATAAAAATGCTCTGGCTATTACTGGCTAGACAAGAGTGAAAACAAGCAAAGGCAATTCCACTGAGCTGGAGAACGAAGGAGAGATGTTGGAGGAGGATGGCGTGGTCAACCGTGCCAAAGGCTGCAACGAGGTTGAGGAAGATGAAGAGGGATACTGCATCACAGTCACAGTCACAGATGTTGTCTGTGATATTGATTAGGGTCATTTCAGTGGTGTGGTAGGGGCTGAAACCTGGTTGGAGAGATTCAAACCTGGATTTGTGGGAAAGATGGGTACGGATTTGGGAGACGACAACACATTCAAGGACTTTGGATAGGAAAGGGAGGCTGGAGGCGATAGTTTGGAGGGACAGAAGGATGGAGGGTGGGGTTTTTGAGGAGGGAATGATGATTGCAGTTTTGAAAGGGAGGAGGACAGTACCTGAGGAGAGAGAATCATTAATGCAGATTAGTAGGAATGGGGTCAAAGGAGCAGGAAGTGGACCTCGTGGACTAGATGAACTCAAGTAGGTCAAGAGGGAAGAAAGGAAAGAAACTTGTGAAAGATGCAGGATCAGATTTAGTGTAGGGGGAAGGCTGGGGGAGATTTGGCTTGGTGGGCAAGGGGAAGGAGGGGAAGCTGCAGAGGCAGCTAAATGGATGGTTTCAATCTTAGTGACAAAGAAATCCTTGAGCTCCTCACACTTCTTGTTTGCGGTGAGGGTGGAGGGGGCAGGGGAGAGGGGTTTAAGAAGATGGCTGGTAGTGGAGAAAAAAAGCTGGGAATGGTTTTGGTAGATGAAAGTGAGGCCTGATAATGCTTGATGTGGTCCAGCCATATGTGATGATGGATTGCTAAACCAACTGTACACCACATATGCTCAAGCCCCTTTGACTTGAGAGAGTGAAAATGGGGGCCATACTAGATGGATAGCCAGGATGGGGGAGAGTAAAGGTTTTACTGCGGAAAGGACATCAAAGGTGGAGGTGAGGGAGTGATTGAGCAGATCGACATCTGTAGTAGCGTAATGAATGCAGGGACAAAGGCGAGGCAATTGGGAGTTTGAAAGTGGAATAGTAAGTGAACTGTAAGTTTTCGAGGGTGGACACAGAAGTAAGTGGGGTTGGAAGGGGGGTAGGGGATGTGGGTGGTGAGGATACCAGGAAATAGTCAGAGATGGCCTTATTTGTGATCGAGTAGAGAGGCCATTTAAGATGGTAACATTGAGGGAGTGGCCGTGAATATGGGTAGGGGAGTTTACATGGAGGGAGAGGTTTAGGGAGTGCAGGAAGTTAATGAAATCAGAGGAGAGGGTGCAAGGGGAGTTGAGATGGAGATTGAAATCACCAAGAATGAGGAGTCGCTGAGCATAGAGACAGGGTAGGAGGGAGGATATCTTGATGTCAAACTTGGGGTGGGGCTTAGTGGGGGGACACTGGAGAACGTAGGTTTTAAAGGAGGAAAAGGTACCCACTAAAATGAACGGACTGCATTCATGGGCTGATGGTGCACGGTTTCACAGGATGCATTCTTGCAAACGTCAGGAGCTCAGAAATGGAATTTGTCACCAGCAGGAATTTTGAGCCCATGCTGAGAAGATGGATTAGTGGGGTAGATCTATTCAAAACAGGTTGAGCCTAATGGCCTATCCGGGATCCTAAAAATTCGTGTACTCTGATATAAATCCAACAGCTGTCCTCAAAATTCACTCCCAGCCACTAAAGATTGATCACAGAAGCATTGGGGAAGTAGGGAAATGCAGCAGCTAATTTGCGCAGAGCAAGGCCCCATAAACAACACTAAGATCATAAAAAATGCTACGTAAGGTTCATTTTTTCATTGACCCTGCGAAATCTACTCTATCATGGATTCTGTCCAACTCTCAATCTCATGAGGGAAAGTGCTGAGTGAAGAACCTGTAATCTGCAAAACTCTTGAATGTTCACCCATCTTCACATCTCCACATCTCCACGACTCATCCCTGGCTTGCTGCCCTCTATAGACACTATCCCTTGATCCAGCAACACATCTTTTCCTGTGGAGTAGATGGCCATCTGTACTTACTCTCATAACATACAGTCCCAAACCCAATTACACATGACATAAAATGGCTGTAGCTAATACGTTGGATTTATCTTATATTTTTGCAGCTGTTTCAACATTTGATGAAAAAGAGAAAACAACACATTCAGTGGTTTTTCAAATCTATCTCCACCACCTTCTACGACCTCTCTGGGATCGACTCCTGGGATGACGACCACTCTGTCCTTGATCTGGTTGTGTGCAGCAATGAGACTGAGGTGAGTCAAGGAGTTCTGGACATGAAACATACTCTGAAGGTTGCTGAGTAAAAGTTAAATGCTGAGTATCTCTGCTTCGCTCTGTTTTGCAGGCCTTGAAAATTTTCGACCTCCCTGCGATCAAAGCACTGATCCACTTCAAGTGGAACAAATATGGAAAATATTATTTCCGAACCCTCGCCGCCTTCTACTTCATTTACATCATCATATTCACCTCCTGCTGCATCTTTCGACCTCTTGTACCAAGGCGTGACAATGTCACAGACCCTAGAGACACACAGATTTTGGAAGAGGCGCCATTAAACGTTAGTACCATAACCATGTGCCAATGATGGAGTCGTACCAGCTACTATGGTTGTTTGGACCTGGGGTAATTCCTGGGTTTGCAGTCCCAGTAGGGGGCCTCATCCACTGTATCAGAAAACAGGGTGTGTGCTGCCCACGAGTTGCATCCATAAATGAACGAGGCTATCCGCTGGGACTGCAAACCCCGGAAATTACCCGTTGAATGTCATATTTCTCAAGTGCTATCTTTTCTCAAGTGGAAATCGAATTAAAAGGACAGTGTAGTGCAGTTTGGGTGACCCTTTCTATCACGTCTGGCACCTGGATTTGAAGGTCAGCCACTGTTTGTCCACCAATGGTGCGTCAGCTGGCCATCTCCGCCCTGGAGAGGACACACAGAGCAATGGGAGCACCCTCAGTATCTCCAGGCTAGATTGGGTGATTCATATGGACCACCTTCCTCAGGGGGCAGGGGAGGGGAGAGGAGTGTGTCCCTGGTGGGACTTGTTTTTATTAACTCCAAAAGAGTTAAGAGAATAATCACAAAATTGATGCAAATTATTAGGTCAATGTACCATAGCAATGTTTAGCAGGCCAAACTAGCATGATAGCAACAAGCAGCATGGTCTCAAGTAGAAACTAGCACAGTGCCCTTGCAATTGGAAAAGCATTGGTGGGGTAGTCATCTTTTTTTTTCGTTCATGGGATGTGGGCATCACTGGCGAGGCCGGCATTTGTTGCCCATCCCTAATTGTCCTTGAGAAGGTGGTGGTGAGCCACCTTCTTGAACCACTGCAGTCCGTGAGGTGAAGGTTCTCCCACAGTGCTCTTAGGAAGGGAGTTCCAGGATTTTGACCCAGCAACGATATATGGCGATATATTTCCAAGTCGGGATGGTGTGTGACTTGGAGGGGAATGTGCAGGTGGTATTGTTCCCATGTGCCTGCTGCTCTTGTTCATCTAGGTGGTAGGGGTTGCGGGTTTGGGAGGTGCTGTCGAAGAAGCCTTGGCGAGTTGCTGCAGTGCATCGGTGCGCCGGTGGTGAAGGGAGTGAATGTTTAGGGTGGTGGATGGGGTGCGAATCAAGCAGGCTGCTTTGTCCTGGATGGTGTCGAGCTTCTTGAGTGTTGTTGGAGCTGCACTCATCCAGGCAAGTGGAAAGTATTCAATCACACTCCTGACTTGTGCCTTGTAGATGGTGGAAAGGCTTTGGGGAGTCAGGAGGTGAGGCACTCGCCGCAGAATACCCAGCCTCTGACCTGCTCTCGTAGCCACAGTATTTATGTGGCTGGTCCAGTTAAGTTTCTGGTCAATGGTGACCCCCAGGATGTTGATGGTGGGGGATTCGGCGATGGTAATGCCATTGAATGTTAAGGGGAGGTGGTTAGACTCTCTCTTGTTAGAGATGGTCATTGCCTGGCACTTGTCTGACGCGAATGTTACTTGCCACTTATGAGCCCAAGCCTGGAGGTTGTCCAGGTCTTGCTGCATGCGGGCTCGGACTACTTCATTATTTGAGGGGTTGCGAATGGAGCTGAACGCTGTGCAATCATCAGCGAACTTCCCCATTTCTGACCTTATGATGGAGGGAAGGTCATTGATGAAGCAGCTGAAGATGGTTGGGCCTAGGACACTGTCCTGAGGAACTCTTGAAGCAATATCCTGGGGCTGAGATGATTGGCCTCCAACAACCACTACCATCTTCCTTTGTGCTAGGTACGACTCCAGCCACTGGAGAGTTTTCCCCCTGATTCCCATTGACTTAAATTTAACTAGGGCTCCTTGGTGCCACACTCGGTCAAATGCTGCCTTGATGTCAAAGGCAGTCACTCTCACCTCACCTCTGGAATTCAGCTCTTTTGACCATGTTTGGACCAAGGCTGTAATGAGGTCTGGAGCCAATTGGTCCTGGCGGAACCCAAACTGAGCATTGGTGAGCAGGTTATTGGTGAGTAAGTGCTGCTTGATAGCACTGTCAACGACACCTTCCATCACTTTGCTGATGATTGAGAGTAAACTGATGGGGAGGTAATTGGCCAGATTGGATTTGTCCTGCTTTTTGTGGACAGGACATACCTGGGCAATTTTCCACATTGTCGGGTAGATGCCAGTGTTGTAGCTGTACTGGAACAGCTTGGCTAGAGGTGCAGCTAGTTCTGGAGCACAAGTCTTCAGCACTACAGCCGGGATGTTGTCAGGGCCCATAGCCTTTGCTGTATCCAGTGCACTCAGCCGTTTCTTGATATCTCACCCGCAATGTACCTGACCTAGGCATGTTTGATGGGATAGTGTAGAGGGAGCTTTACTCTGTATATAACATGTGCTGTACCTGCCCTGGGAGTGTTTGATGGACAGTGTGGGGATGAGTCTTTACTACACTATGAGCTGGCCATTTCACTAGTGTGAACAGAAACCACTAAATGATACAATTAAAAATCGCAATGTTTTGCCACCAGGAGACCTGGAATCATGTACCTCATGTATTTAGAGTGTATTCAGGCACTGACATAGGGGGAGAAAGAGAAATCCGCCAGGATGAGCAAAGTGAATGGAAGGTTAGAACGCTGTTGTCATACAAATACTTAACGTGCTTGTACAAAATTCCTTTTTGCGCTGTTTTTAAAGAGGTGTTAGCCTTTTTTTCGAAGGATATGCAGATAGGGTTAGATGAAGTAGGGTGGGAGGAGGCTCGGCATGGACCTGTTAGGCCAAATGGCCTGTTTCTGTGCTGTAAATTCTATGAAATCCTATGTTTAGCGCAGAGTGTGTGGCTGCGGTTCTGCCTTGCCTGTCCGCGATTTCGCCTCCATCTCCCGCGGACCGTCCAGCGCCAGCGGTGGAAAAAGTTTCTATGACTGCGACCAATAGTCTGAAGGAAGAGCCTTCATTTGTACCGCACCTTTCATCTTCTCAGGCTGACCGAAAGCGCTTTGCCGCCAGTGAATTACTTTTGAAGTGCAGTCAATGTTGTTATATAGGCAAACGCAGCAGCCCATTAGTGCACAGCAAGATCCCCACAAACACCAGCAGGATAAATCACCAGTTAATCTGTTTTAGTGGTGTTGGTAGAGAGATAAATGTTAGCCAGGAAAGCGGGGAGAACTTCCCTGCTCTTAACATAAGAACATAAGAACATAAGAAATTGGAGCAGGAGTAGGCCAATCGGCCCCTCGAGCCTGCTCCGCCATTCAATAAGATCATGGCTGATCTGATCCCAACCACAAATCTAAAGAACACAAGAAGTCGGAGCAGGACCCGGCCACATAGCCCCTGGGCCCTCTCCGCCACCCACAGGGCATTGACCGATCCGAACTCAGCTTCATGTCCAATTTCCTGCCCGCTCCCCATAACCCCTAATTCCCTTTACTTCTAGGAAACTGTCTATTTCTGTTTTAAATTTATCTAATGATGTAGCTTCCACAGCTTCCTGGGGCAGCAAATTCCACAGACCTACCACCCTCTGAGTGAAGAAGTTTCTCCTCATCTCAGTTTTGAAAGAGCAGCCCCTTATTCTAAGATTATGCCCCCTAGTTCTAGTTTCACCCATCTTTGGGAACATCCTTACCGCATCCACCCGATCAAGACCCTTCACAATCTTATATGTTTCAATAAGATCGCCTCACATTCTTCTGAACTCCAATGAGTAGAGTCCCAATCTACTCAACCTCTCCTCATATGTCCGCCCCCTTCTTTGAAAGGGTGCCGTGGGATCTTTTACATTCACCTGATCAGGCAGACAAGGCTTCAGTTTAAAATTCTGCACCCCTGTCAATGCAGCACCTCCTTAGTTTTGCACTGAAGTGCCAGTCTAGATTATGTGCTTAAGTCCTGGAGTGGAGCTTGAACCCACAACCTTCTGACTTAAGGGCGACCAGAGTCAAACTAACAGTTCTACACTTAAAATGCAGACTGTGAGTGATTCACTCGTAAACCTGTTGTGCTGGATAATGAAAGAGAGTCTCGATGTATATATATATATATAAAAGAGGCGAGGCAACACAGGTCACTGTACTCCTACGGTATGTACTCCGTCACTGTACTCCTACTGTAGGTACCCCATCACTGTACTCCTACTGTAGGTACCCCATCACTGTACTCCTACTGTATGTACCCCATCACTGTACTCCTATTGTAGGTGCCCCATCACTGTACTCCTATTGTACATACCCTGTCACTGTACTTCTACTGTACATACCCTGTCACTGTACTCCTACTGTACATACCCTGTCACTGTACTCCTACTGTACATATCCTGTCACTGTACTCCTACTGTACATACCCTGTCACTGTACTCCTACTGTACATACCCTGTCACTGTACTCCTACTGTACATATCCTGTCACTGTACTCCTACTGTACATACCCTGTCACTGTACTCATACTGTACATATCCCATCACTGTACTCCTGCTGTACATACCCCGTCACTGTACTCCTACTGTACATACCCCGTCACTGTACTCCTACTGTATGTGCCCCATCACTGTACTCCTACTTTATGTACCCTGTCACTGTACACCCACTGTACATACCCCATCACTGTACACCTACTGTACATACCCCATCACTGTACTCCTACTTTATGTACCCTGTCACTGTACACCTACTGTACATACCCTGTCACTGTACACCTACTGTACATACCCTGTCACTGTACACCTACTGTACATACCCTGTCACTGTACTCCTACTGTACATACCCCATCACTTCTTTTAAATGGAATGAATAAAGTAGACTTAGAGTGAGAACTCTTCCAGTCACTATGGGGTAAATCTTACAACTTAGTAGTCCCAGCATAGAGCTCTCATGTGATGGGCCTATATAGCAGGAATTATGCATAATGACTTCAAGGGAGTATTTGTGAAGATTGCCTGTTCTTTTCAAACCTGCTTAGGATTTTGCTATAAGTACCAAAGATAGGAACTCTTCACAATGTGGCCATATAATCATAAGAACATAAGAAACAGGAGCAGGAGTAGGCCATACGGCCCCTAGTGCTTGCTCCGCCATTCAATCAGATCATGGCTGATCTTTGACCTCAACTCCACTTTCCCGCCCCATCCCCATATCCCAAAAGGACTATAGCCTCCCCCGCTTCATGGTTCGTACAGAAACTACCTCTCAGTGTAGTAGTGCAGTGGGAGTTGCTTTCTGTATTAAAACCCTTACACTGAAATTAACCTCCATTGATCCTTTGGACCTTCACAGTGCAATGGGTGTAACTTTCTCTCTCTGCCTCTTGATTCCAGCTGTGCTATGTATCAAATGAAGATTACATCCGGTTGGTGGGGGAGATCATTTCTGTCTTTGGAGCCATCGCCATCCTTCTGATAGAAGTAAGGAACACTTATTTTTAGCTCAGCCAGGTGTCTGAGAGGAATGGAAACTATCACCAGCCAAACTACCCTGAAATCCACATAAGTCAAGTCTCTATTTGTCCGATATGGAGTGCAGTCTCTCTCTACAGGGACGCACCAAATTCTGTCACTCTTGGAGAGAGCCAAGGCTTGGGGACCCCAAGTGTGTGCAAGGATTCCTTTAACTGGCTAAAACCTCCACGGCCAGGCACTGGTAAGCTTCCCATTAATTGTATAGCTAGGACCACCCTGCCCATTAGGAATTGGCTTGCAAAGTAAGGAACAGGCAAAGTGCTTCTGCTAACAATATAAGCCCTGACATTAGTATTAGTGATGAGCATTCAGTGCCTTCGTATGACATTCCTTTGACCACAAAAACTAATTTGGTAGGGGGATGGGCACCAGGATGAAACATCAGAGAGGAGAAACAAGGTACAAATAGCACTAGAGTAAAGAAGAGTTCAGAAATAGGTGGAATCAGGGGGCAAATGCGAGGCAATCTAAGATGAGTTTAGAATGCATGTGCGTAAATGCACGTAGTGTGGCAAATAAGGTTGGTGAGCTGCAGGCTCAAGTCGCCACATGGGACTATGAAATAGTGGCACTAACAGAGACCTGGCTCAAAGAAGGGGAGGATTGGGCACTTAATATTCCTGGCTGCAAGGTATTCAGGAAAGATAAGGAAGGAAAGAAAAGAGGGAGGTGCTAGTATTGATCAAAGAATCTATTACAGCACTGGAAAGGGATGATGTAGTTGAGAGGTCAAAGACAGAATCTATTTGATTTGAATTAAGGAACAATGGTGGAGTTATTACACCACTGGTTGTATAATGTAGGCCACCAAATAGTAGGAAGGAGATAGAAGAGCAAATTTGCAGGCAAATTACAGAAAGATGTGAGAAAGAAGTGATAATGGGGGATTCAATTATCCCAATATGGACTGGGACAGTTACAGTGTAAAGGGCAAAGAGAGGGAGGAATTCCTGAAATGTATCAAGAGAGCTTTCTTGAACAGTGTGGTTTCCAGCCCAATGAGAAAGGAAGCAGTGCTGGATCTAATTCTGGGAAATGAAGTAGGGCAGGTGGAGCATGTTTCAGTGGGGGAGCATTTGATGAACAGTGATCATAATATCATTAGGTTTAGAATAGTTATGGAAAAGGACAAGGAACAATCATGTGAAAATACACAACTGGAGAGGGCTAATTCCAGTGAGTTAAAAAGGGATCTTGCCCAAGTGGATTGGAATCAAAAATTGGAAAATTATGGGCAAATAAATGAAAACCAGGATGGATTTGATAAAGAAAAATCGTATTTGACTAACTTGATTGATGAAGTAATGGAGAGGGTTAATGTTGTGTATATAGACTTTCAAAAGGCGGTTGATAAAGTAATGCATAATAGACATTGCTAGCAAAATTAAAGCCCATGGCATTAAAGGAACAGTGGCAGCTTGGGTACAAAATTGGCTAGGGGACAGAACGCAGAGAGTCGTGGTGAACGGTTGTTTTTCAGACTGGAGGGACTGTACAGTGGTGGCCCCCAGAGATCAGTATTAGGACCACTGCTCTTTTATGTATTTTTAAATGACCTGGTCTTGGGTATAGAGGGTATAATTTCAAAGTTTGCAGGTGACACGAAACTCGGAAATGTAGTAAACAATATGGAGGATAGTAACAGACGTCAGGAGGACAGACTGGTGAAATGGGCAGACACATGGCAAATGAAATTTAATGCAGAGAAATGTGAAGTGATACATTATGGTAGGAAGAATGAGGAGAGGCAATATAAACTAAATGGTACAATTTTAAAGGGAGTGCAGGAACAGAGAGACCTGGGGGTGTATGTACACAAATCTTTGAAGGTGGCAGGACTAGTTGAGAAGGCTGTTAAAAAAGCATATGGGATCCTGGGCTTTATTATTAGAGGCATAGAGTACAAAAGCATGGAAGTTATGCTGAACCCTTTATAAAATACTGGTTAGGCCTCAGCTGGAGTATTGTGTTCAATTCTGGGCACCACACTTTAGGAAGGATGTCAAGTCCTTCGAGAGGGTGCAGAAGAGATTTATCAGAATGGTACCGGGGATGAGGGACTTCAGTTATGTGGAGAGACTGGAGAAGCTGGGGTTGTTCTCCTTAGAGGAGAGAAGGTTAAGGGGAGATTTAATAGAGGCATTCAAAATCATGAAGGGTTTTGATAGAATAAATAAAGAGAAACTGTTTCTACTGAATGAAGGGTCGGTAACCAGAGGACACAGATTTAAGGTAATTAGCAAAAGAATCAGAGGTGAGATGAGGAGAAATTTTTTTACGCAGCGAGTTATTATGATCAGAATGCACTGCCTGAAATGGTGACAGAAGCAGATTCAAAGGTAACTTTCAAAAGAGAATTGGATAAATACTTATCCTTTCCCACCATGCCCAGCATGGGCTTCAAGCCACTCCCCAGTGAAGGAATCCCTTGGCAGTGGAAAATGAAGAGGACTATGCATCAGTCACCCGTTCTCCAATCTGCCCACAGAGATGTGGAAGTTTGGTTATTGCAGATATTTATTCTTGTCTGAAGAATGGAGACATTGAGAGTGGGGCCGATTTTCACTTCCGGTGGTGGCGGGAAACTGGCAGTGGAGGATCGGCCGCCCTTTATACACCCTGTCCAACTTTCCGAAGGTAAACCAGGCGGGGTGTATAAGGACATAAGAACAGAAGAAAAAGAGCAGGAGTAGACCATACGACCCCTCGAGCCTGCTCCGCCATTCAATAAGACCATGGCTGATCTACCTCAACTCCACTTTCCTGCCCTCTCCCCATATGCCTTGATTCCCTTAGTGTCCAAAAATCTATCAATCCCAGGGTTGAATATACTCAACGACTACTCAGCCCTTTGGGTAGAGAATTCCAAAGACTCACAACCCTCTGAGTGAAGAGATTTTTCCTCATCTCGGTCCTAAATGGCCGACCTGTTATCTTGAGACAATGACCTCAAGTTCTAGACTCTGCAGCCAGGGGAAACAACCTCTCAGCATCTACCCTGTTCTCGAAGAAGTTTAAACATTTCAATGAGATCACCTCTCATTCTTCTAAACGCTGGAGAGTATAGGCCAATTCTACTCAATCTCTCCTCATGGGACAACCCTCTCATCCCAGGAACCAATCCAGTGAACCCTTGTTGCACCGCCTCTAAGGCAAGTATATCCTTCCTTAGGTAAGGAGACCTAAACTGTTCACAGTACTCCAGGTGGCCCAAAAAAAGAAAAGAAAGTAAGAACTTGCATTTATATAGCGCCTTTCACGATCTCAGGACATGCCAAAGCGCATCACAACCACTGAGGTTCTTTTATTTTGAAGTGTAGTCACTGTTGTAATGTAGGAAATACGGCAGCCAATTTAGACACAGCAAGCCCTTCCACAAACTTCAGTGTGATAATGACCAGGTAATTTAATGATTTTGGTTGAGGGATAAATATTGGCCAGGACGCCGGGAGAAATCCCCTGCTCTCCTTCGAATGTCACGGGATTTCTTACGTCCATCTGAGAGGGCAGACGGGGCCTCGGTTTAACATCTCATTCGAAAGACGGCTCCTCCTGCAGTGCAGCACTCTCACGGTACTGCATTGGAGGGTCAGCCTGGATTATGTGCTCACGTCTCTGGAGCAGGATTTAAACCCATGACCTTCTGACTCAGAGGCGAGAGTGCTACCCACTGAGTCAAAGCTGAGCCAGGCTGACATGTCCCCTCCACTGCCGCCAGTTTTGCACCACTGCTGAATGAAAATCGCCCCCTGGATTTCGAGAAATATCTGTGAGTTGCTTTTTTTTCTCTCTCCCTAGAGTGCTGACATCATACGATATGGAACAGCAGGATATTTTGGGAAAACCGTCCTTGGAGGCCCATTCCATGTTATAATGTGAGCAGAGTGGCAATAGATTTTTAAAATTCAGTTAAACATGATGTTGACATGCTAAATGGTAGTTATTTTCACCTCCAGTTTTCTCCCTTTACTCACTCTCCAAGAAGATGGTCACACTTTTTGTTGCACATTCCCATGGGCACCAGTTGTACACCAGCTGGCCATTCTTCCTGTGTGTGTTGGGAGACTACTTAACTGGGGGTGGGGGCGGCGGGGGAGATGAGGAGAAATTGTTTTACGCAGCGAATTGTTACGATCTGGAATGCGCTGCCTGAAAGGGTGGTGGAAACAGATTCAATAATAACTTTCAAAAGGAAATTGGATAAATACCTGAAAAGGAGAAATTTGCAGGGCCAAGGAGTAAGGGCAGGGGTGTGGGACTAATTGGATAGCTCTTTCAAAGAGCCGGCATAGGCATGATGGGCAGAATGGCCTCCTGTGCTATAAGATTCTACGATTCTATGAACTGTCCTCTGAATCTTGCCGTCCTGCATCCCCCTCTCGTTACCCCACGATGTTGGAAGAGCCTGTAACTACCTCGACCCCACTCTCTGGAACTCTCTCCCTAAACCTTTCTGCCTCTTATTCTCTCCCCACCTTTTAAAGCTTTCTTAAAACCCATTGCTTTGACCAAGGTTTCAGTTATTCTGAACTCACCCACTATGGCTGGACTTCCGTTCCTTTTCCTTATTCCCTCCGTGACTCACCTTGAGGCATTATATAAATGTTGTTGCTGGGGGCAACGTATCCGAGCTTGGCCTGTCCTCACCCAACATCTGCACCTGCTCTTTCCAACACTGGATAGCGATCAGGAATGGGAACTCTACCCATGGGCGATGAGGCACATCGTGGTATCTCCACTGCTGCCTTGGCTAAGGTCAACCAACTCAGCCCAGACCTAGGAATTAAGCCTGGGGCCTTCTTGGTCTATATGACCCCGTTTGAGTATATTTAATCACTAAGCTATTAAGGCAGCATCTGAAATGTTAACTTTTTAAATAATCCACTATTGCTATGGTTTATTAAAAATATATATTTTTTTCTTTTTCTTTTAACCTCTTTGCTCTTTTCACTTTTCAAACTTTCCTCCACAAACTTTTCCTTTCTCTCCCTTGTTGTGCTTTGCGTTCTCTCTCTCACACAAAAACATTGCAAGGTTATTTCCATTTTGCCTTTCTGCTCTCACTCACCATCTGTCTCTCACTGGCTCTTATTCCATCTGTATTTTTCATTTGCTTTGGACCCTTCTTCCTCTCATTTGTTTATTCTTTTGGTAAACACACCACTTCATGTTATCAAACTTTCTGTCTCTCCTTCTCCCTCTCTGTCTGTTCTTCTCTCTCATATCGCTCCTACTCTCTGTCCTCCTTGCGCTTTCTCTCTTTCTTCCTCTCTTTGTCTCTCTGTCTCTCCTCCTCCCTGTATCTGTCTCCATCTGTTACTGCCTATCTGCCTCTCCTCTTCCCTTTCTCTCCCTCTCTGACTCTTTCCTCCTCTCTCTTTTTCTGTCTTTTTGTGTGTTCCTCACTCCTTTGTTCTTTCTTCGTCCATTGCACAATATGAAATTGATTTCTCTACCTCCCTTTTTTTCTCCCTTTCTGTCTGTCTTTCACTTTTTTTCTTTCTGTCAGCCTCTCCTTGCCTCACTCTCACTTTCCACTCTCCACCTCACTCTCTTCCTTCCTCTATCTCACCCACCTCTACCTTTACGCCTTCTCTGTCTTTTTCTTTCGCTCTGCCTATCTCCCTCACTCACTTCCTTCCTCTGCCTAACCTACCTCTTTCTTTCCGCTGTCTCTTTCTTTCGCTCTGCCTATCTCCCTCACTCACTTCCATGCTCTATCTCACTCACTTCTTTTTCTCCGCTGTCCCTGTTTCTTTCTTTCACTCCCAATTCCCTCTCTCCGCTCGTTCCTTCTCTCACTCTATTTTTCCCCTCCTCCCTTTCCCTCGACAGCATCTGCTATGCGATCCTGGTGCTATTGATTCTCATTCTACGACTGACGAGCGCAGGTACCGAGGGGGTCTTCATGGCCCTCGCCATCGTCCTGGCCTGGTGCAATTCCATATACTTTGCTCGGGGATTCCGGATACTTGGGCCATTTGCCATCCTCCTTCAGAAGGTAATCAAACCGAATATGCACATTGGACAAACAGTCCTTAGTTCTAGACTGAAATGTTCTTTTAATACTGAAAAGGGAACGCATTAAAACAGGTAAGAACAGGGCGCTCCAAAATTTCATTACAAGTGAGCTTTTTGTACAAAGTCACTGAAAGTGAACCAATTTAATATTGATGAATTTGGTAATGGGAGGTGGGAGACTTTTCCTCTAATACACTACCTGATTTTGCTGGAAATAGGAATCGAGGAATTCTTCCCGCTGTGCTAACAATGTCACTAACATATACTGGTGTAGGAAATCTCTCCCCAAGGCTCTCACGGACTGTCAAGATTTATCTGTTTCCTTTTTATCCCAGCGCCCTCCCTCCCCCCACCTCAGTTTCCCCATCTTGCACCTCAATACCAACCAGTCTGTTCCCAAGTCACCGCACACCACTCTGAATCAGCCCATAGGAAGGGACCTTCTTAAGTACAACTCTCTCTCTCATTTTCTTTCCATCACCTGGGTGCTTCCTGACTTCTGGTTGGGGCCCACCCTTAGCAACACCACTGAAATTGACAACAAGGCACAGAGCCAGTACGCCCACCAATGCCATAATGCCACGCGTTGGCGCTGAACTGCGTCGTACCCCTCCTGTATAGCATGTCCCTCAATAAATTTAACGTTACAGTGGCAATGGGGGTTTAATTGTTATTTAATTGCCAAGATTTGTTCACCAAGAAACTCCACACTAACACGATGGTTAAAGTCTTATCGAGACGGCTTGGGTTCACGTAACCCGGCTCACTATCGATTTAAGCTCTGATATCACTGTTAGCGTTATTAGTGGATGAACATTTGACAGGCTGGTATTGCATTGCTTTGTCTGTGACTTTATCACCAGCACTAACCTATTAATTTAAAATCAGTTAAAAGAGCAGACAGACCAATGTAGCACAGGTATATTCTGTGTTTGTTCACTAATAACGCTCACAGTAGACTCTACACTTTAATCTCATCTTATCGATTCAATTGAAACCAGTCGACAACGATTGCAGGCACTTTGGTCCACTGACATGCTGTGTCTGGAACTTTTCCAATGGCATTGTTTTGATATTATTTAGACTTTGTACAAAGTTGAATCGTTGTAGCACAGCAGTAGTGATCCATAACGCATTGACATCATCGTGTGACTAAACACGTCATCATGTATGTCTTTCTTTATGAACCTGACAGACAATCTTGTGAGATTCATCACTGGACCATGGAGCACCTTTAAGAGTCCTTGGCACGATGCCTTGATGGGAAATGTTTGCATTGGCATGAAGCCTCAGTCTGAGAAACGTAGTGTGTCATTTCCCCACTCTGCCGGTCCCATGCTCTTCCAGTGACATTGTCAGTCAGTGAGTGGGTGAAGCTGAGGTCTCAGGAATCCCACTGGACTTGTCCTGAAGGTTATTTGTCACATTGTATTGCGTAAGACTGAAATATCTGATCTAGTGCATGAAATAACCTGCTATGGAAAGTCTTGCATACCCACGGCCAGCATTTTAAGCTGACAGTTAGGTCCCGAAATTGCAATGGGCCCACTTCACTGGCAGAATTGCTGGGGAGCAGGACATAAGCCTGGCCATGGACTGTGATGCTGACCCTGTCCAAAATTATAGGGTCTTTTGCATGCTCGAGGAGGGCAGTTTGCATCTGTAAGGGCACGTGTTCCAATCACCTTACAGCGGAATTGGAGTTGCGCCATGCTGCTGGCAAGAGTTCACCTGAGGCCTTTAAACAGCTTGTGGGTAGAATTCCTGGGGTAGTCCCCCCTACCCCCTCTCCCCAGTGGAATTTTGCATGGCCAGTGTGAACAGGGCAGAATCCAGGGTGGAACCAAATACCGACCCCCCACCTCCCCCCAAAGGGAGATCCGTCCACTCTCTACCCTTGACCTCCATTGGAATTTTGAGGCTTAGTGTTTCAACTCACATGTCAAGACAGATTTCTCTCAGAAAATAACATTTTGACATACAATATATGAGTAATTTGAAACATGACATGTCGTGAGTGCATTGTGCTGGGAGGAACCTTTGGACCTATGGTTCCCAAAACTCTCCACCACTGGGGGTTTTCCTCATCTCATGTCTGGGTCTGTTGTAGACTAATTAATAGAGATTGATTGCCAAGATTAGTCAACAACTCCATTATTATTGTATCATGCGACTACCTGGATAGTAGAAGGCGAACTAGATGGACCTTGGTCTTTTCTCATCCAGCAATTACAATGTTCCTATGTCAGCTTGTGGGCATTTTGCCAGAGAAATCAACACTTCTCATTGGAATTGGAGGCTGCCAACAAAACCAATCAGTTCAGTTGGAGGGCAGGGCTAGAGGCTGTTGGATCCAATTGGATCAGTTCTAGGACGGGACAAGAAGTGTCAGAACCAGTAAATCAGATGTTAATTTCACCCACTGTTGACAAGAACTTGAGGGGGGAAAGGTTTTAAGATGAGCTGATGGTTTCTGGGAGTTACAGTTATCGATGAGTTTATTTTGTGATTGGGACAATCATTAAAGTTTTATATACCAAATAAGCTGATAAGTTGCAACTTTTTAAGAACTTATTTTCCTCAAAGGAACTTTTTGGGGCAATGGCCAGCTTATATTCTTCAAGACTAGTTGTAGCTTACTTTTAGAGTTAGGACGTTGTTACATAAGAACATAAGAAATAGGAGCAGGAGTAGGCCAATCGGCCCCTCGAGCCTGCTCCGCCATTCAACAAGATCATGGCTGATCTGATCCTAACCTCAAATCTAAATTCACGTCCAATTTCCTGCCCGCTCCCCGTAACCCCTAATTCCCTGGTGTGAATGCATTAACTGGCTTTATTTGAGCAGTCCTGTCACTGCACTTGCAGAATTGTCTGTGTTTGCAACAAAATGGTGATGAATTTTACTTAATTAAAAAAAACTTACAGCAATATTTAGGATTGTACAATAGTGCGCTAATATAATGGGGACCTGTTGGCCTGTTTGTGAGGGGTGGGGGGGTGTTTAGTGCCCGGTCATGTTTTATAACCTTCTAAGCTGTTTTCAGTTTGTTTATGTGTATGTGGTAGAAGTCCCTTTCTTACTGTGCGGTAACCATGGAGACAGGCTGCCCCATCTAAATTAGAGCGGTCAACATCGATGGGGAAAGTTGAGGTGAGGCATTAGTAATCAGTATGAGTATAATACGGACTGAGAGGGTTAAATTATAAGGACAGGTTGCATAAACTTGGCTTGTGTTCCCTTGAGTATAGAAGATCGAGGGTGATCTAATTGAGGTTTAAAACGTTTAAAGGATTCGATAGGGTAGATACATAGAAACTCAAGATAAAGAATCACTGGATTGGGGGTAATATTCTGGCATGGGTGGAGGATTGGTTATCTAACAGGAAGCAGAGAGTTGGGATAAATGGTTCATTCACTGGCAACCAGTAGCCAGTGGTGTTCTGCAGGGGTCGGTGCTGGGTCCCCAACTCTTTACAATCTATATTAACGATTTGGAGGAGGGGACCGAGTGTAACATATCAAAGTTTGCAGATGATACAAAGATGGGAGGGAAAGTAGAGAGAGAGTGAGGACATAAAAAACCTACAAGGGGATATTGACAGGCTGGGTGTGTGGGCGGAGATTTGGCAGATGCAATACAATATTGGAAAATGTGAGGTTATGCACTTTGGCAGGAAAAATCAGAGAGCAAGTTATTATCTTAATGGCGAGAAACTGGAAAGTACTGCAGTACAAAGAGATCTGGGGGTCCGAGTGCAAGAAAATCAAAAAGTTAGTATGCAGGTGCAGCAGGTGATTAAGAAGGCCAACGGAATGTTGGCTTTTATTGCTAGGGGGATAGAATTTTTTTTTTTCATTCGTTCACAGGATGTGGGCGTCGCTGGCGAGGCCAGCATTTATTGCCCATCCCTAATTGCCCTCGAGAAGGTGGTGGTGAGCCGCCTTCTTGAACCGCTGCAGTCCGTGTGGTGACGGTTCTCCCACAGTGCTGTTAGGAAGGGAGTTCCAGGATTTTGACCCAGCGACAATGAAGGAACGGCGATATATTTCCAAGTCGGGATGGTGTGTGACTTGGAGGGGAACGTGCAGGTGGTGTTGTTCCCATGCGCCTGCTGCTCTTGTCCTTCTAGGTGGTAGAGGTCGCGGGTTTGGGAGGTGCTGTCGAAGAAGCCTTGGCGAGTTGCTGCAGTGCATCCTGTGGATGGTGCACACTGCAGCCACAGTGCGCCGGTGGTGAAGGGAGTGAATGTTTAGGGTGGTGGATGGGGTGCCAATCAAGCGGGCTGCTTTGTCCTGGATGGTGTCGAGCTTCTTGAGTGTTGTTGGAGCTGCACTCATCCAAGCAAGTGAAGGTTATTCCATCACACTCCTGACTTGTGCCTTATAGATGGTGGAAAGGCTTTGGGGAGTCAGGGGGTGAGTCACTCACTGCAGAATACCCAGCCTCTGACCTGCTCTTGTAGCCACAGTATTTATATGGCTGGTCCAGTTAAGTTTCTGGTCAATGGTGACCCCCAGGATGTTGATGGTGGGGGATTCGGCGATGGTAATGCCGTTGAATGTCAAGGGGAGGTGGTTAGACTCTCTCTTGTTGGAGATGGTCATTGCCTGGCACTTATCTGGCGCGAATGTTACTTGCCATTTATGAGCCCAAGCCTGGATGTTGTCCAGGTCTTGCTGCATGCGGGCTCGGACTGCTTCATTATCTGAGGGGTTGCAAATGGAACTGAACACTGTGCAGTCATCAGCGAACATCCCCATTTCTGACCTTATGATGGAGGGAAGGTCATTGATGAAGCAGCTGAAGATGGTTGGGCCTAGGACACTGCCCTGAGGAACTCCTGCAGCAATGTCCTGGGGCTGAGATGATTGGCCTCCAACAACCACTACCATCTTCCTTTGTGCTAGGTATGACTCCAGCCACTGGAGAGTTTTCCCCCTGATTCCCATGGACTTCAATTTTACTAGGGCTCCTTGGTGCCACACTCGGTCAAATGCTGCCTTGATGTCAAGGGCAGTCACTCTCACCTCACCTCTGGAATTCAGCTCTTTTGTCCATGTTTGGACCAAGGCTGTAATGAGGTCTGGAGCCGAGTGGTCCTGGCGGAACCCAAACTGAGCATCGGTGAGCAGGTTATTGGTGAGTAAGTGCCGCTTGATGGAAGGTGTCGTCGACAGTGCTATCACTTTGCTGATGATTGAGAGTAGACTGATGGGGCGGTAATTGGCCGGATTGGATTTGTCCTGCTTTTTTTTGTGGACAGGACATACCTGGGCAATTTTCCACATTGTCGGGTAGATGCCAGTGTTGTAGCTGTACTGGAACAGCTTGGCTAGAGGCGCAGCTAGTTCTGGAGCACAAGTCTTCAGCACTACAGCTGGGATGTTGTCGGGGCCCATAGCCTTTGCTGTATCCAGTGCACTCAGCCGTTTCTTGATATCACGTGGAGTGAATCGAATTGGCCGAAGACTGGCTTCCGTGATGGTGGGGATATCGGGAGGAGGCTGAGATGGATCATCCACTCGGCACTTCTGGCTGAAGATGGTTGCAAACGCTTCAGCCTTGTCTTTTGCACTCACGTGCTGGACTCCGCCATCATTGAGAATGGGGATGTTTGCAGAGCCTCCTCCTCCCGTTAGTTGTTTAATTGTCCACCACCATTCACGACTGGATGTGGCAGGACTGCAGAGCTTTGATCTGATCCATTGGTTGTGGAATCGCTTAGCTCTGTCTATAGCATGTTGCTTCCGCTGTTTAGCATGCATGTAGTCCTGAGTTGTAGCTTCACCAGGTTGGCACCTCATTTTTAGGTATGCCTGGTGCTGCTCCTGGCATGCTCTTCTACACTCCTCATTGAACCAGGGTTGATCCCCTGGCTTGTTGGTAATGGTAGAGTGAGGAATATGCCGGGCCATGAGGTTACAGATTGTGCTGGAATACAATTCTGCTGCTGCTGATGGCCCACAGCGCCTCATGGATGCCCAATTTTGAGCTGCTAGATCCGTTCTGAATCTATCCCATTTAGCACGGTGGTAGTGCCACACAACACGTTGGATGGTGTCCTCAGTGCGAAGACGGGACTTCATCTCCACGAGGACTGTGCGGTGGTCACACCTACCAACACTGTCATGGACAGATGCATTTGCGACAGGTAGATTGGTGAGGACGAGGTCAAGTAAGTTTTTCCCTCGTGTTGGTTCGCTCACCACCTGCCGCAGGCCCAGTCTAGCAGCTATGTCCTTCAGGGAGGTATTGCTGCAGTTATATAAGGTATTGGTGAGACCGCACCTGGAATACTGCATACAGTTTTGGTCTCCATACTTAAGAAAAGACATACTTGCTCTCGAGGCAGTACAAAGAAGGTTCACTCAGTTAATCCCGGGGATGAGGGGGTGGACATATGAGGAGATGTTGAGTAGATTGGGACTCTACTCATTGGAGTTCAGAAGAACGAGAGGCGATCTTATTGAAACATATAAGATTGTGAAGGGGCTTGATCGGGTGGATGCGGTAAGGATGTTCCCAAGGATGGGTGAAACTAGAACTGGGGGCATAATCTTAGAATAAGGGGCTGCTCTTTCAAAACTGAGATGAGGAGAAACTTCTTCACTCAGAGGGTAGTAGGTCTGTGGAATTTGCTGCCCCAGGAAGCTGTGGAAGCTACATCATTAAATAAATTTAAAACAGAAATAGACAGTTTCCTAGAAGTAAAGGGAATTAGGGGTTACGGGGAGTGGGCAGGAAATTGGACATGAATTTAGATTTGAGGTTAGGATCAGATCAGCCATGATCTTATTGAATGGCGGAGCAGGCTCGAGGGGCCGATTGGCCTACTCCTGCTCCTATTTCTTATGTTCTTATGTTAAACTATTTCCTCTGATGGGACAATCAAGAACGAGGGGACATAATCTTAAAATTAGAGCTGGGCCATTTAGGAGGGAAATCAGGAAGCACTTTTTCACACGAAGGGTAGTAGAAATCTGGAACTCTCTCCCCAAAGGGCTGTGGATACTGGGGGACAATTCGAGCTTTCAAGACAGAGATTGATAGATTTTTGTTAGGTAAGGGTATCAAGGGATATAAGGTGCAGATCAGCCATGATCCAAGTGAATGGTGGAGCAGGATCGAGGGACTGAATGGCCTACTCCTAGTCCTATACTTCAATAGATTGTAAATTCCAAAATGGAGGCAATCAGTCAAGTCGAGCTGAATGTGGAAAATTCATCTCCCCGTTTTGGTTACTGCAAATCAAGTTTGTGTACAATTTTTTTTTAATGATTGAGGTGTGTAATTATGTTTATTTTCAGTTATAAAAAAACTTTCTTTAGTAGGGTTTAAAGATCATGGACTACAAGTGACCGTTGGTGACAATTGTGATTGATGTATTCATATAACATTCCTCTGTCCGCTGTTTTAATGGAGGTATTGCCACACTTCTTTTATATTGACTATGGTCAGGAAATTCACGGGCAGTTCGGTCCTGAATTTCCGATGCATGCTGCCGCTAGGTGACGCTTCCTGTTAGCAATGCAGACACGCGCAGTGATCCGAATGTGCAATCACCTTTTGGGGAAAATGTTAATTAACAGCTTTCTTTATTTTCTTCTTAGATTATTTTGGAGAAATTCTTGACGTATGCAATATTAATGCTGATGGTGCTCATAGGATTTACAACAGGTAACTCTGAATAAATCACATTGATGTGGTCCAGGGGATGAGAATGGAACTCGGGAAAATAAATTGGAAAAACTTACTGATAAACAAGGAAATAGAACAGCAGTGGGAAACATTTAATAAGGTGATCAATAGAGTCCAGGAGAAATATATATAAACCAAAAAGCAAGAACAAACTAGCCAGTAATGATAGACCATGGATGAGTAAAGAAATATGGGCAACATTGAAACTAAAGAAAAAGGCATACACTATGTACATAGACAACAAAGGAGAGGATGATAAAAGGGAATACAAAAAGGTTAGGAAAGAAGTTAAAAAAACAATTAGGAAAGCAAAGAGAAACTACAAAATTAAATTATCAAGGAGTATAAAAAGAAATAGTAAAGTATTCTACAGACACATAAATAACAAAAGAAAAATCAGGATAGGGATAGGGCCACTAAGGGATACACAAGATAAACTCACAGGTGATGACAGCAAAAAGGTAGAAATATTAAATAATTACTTTGCCTCAGTATTTACCAGGGAGACTAACATGGTGGGCATGACATTAGAAGAAAATATCAAAAAAGATATAAAGACATTTAAGATAGAAAGGGGGGAGATAATTGATAAACTAATCAAACTCAGAGAGGATAAAACCCCTGATCCGGATGGATTGCATCCGTGAATATTAAAATAATTTAGGGAAGAGATAGCAAATGTACAATTCAGATATATATAAAAAATCATTAGAGAAAGGAATAGTGCCAGAGGACTGGCAAACAGCTAATATGATTCCTATATTTAAAAATGGAGATAGAACCAGTCCAGGGAACTACAGACCAGTTAGCTTAACATCAGTGGTAGGAAAGATAATGGAATCCTTACTCAAAGATGTAATAGAAAAACATCTAGATACCAAAAATATAATAAAGTATAGTCAGCACGGATTTCAGAAGGGAAGTTCATACTTATTGAATTCTTTAACGACGTAACAGAAAGGGTAGACAAGGGTAATACAGTAGATGTAATATATTTGGATTTTCATGACTAAGGTCAGAGCATGTATGTTACATTATCAATCACAAGTACCACCTATTACAATAACTACATACATTAAATACTTAATTATTTACAAATATAGCACTCTGATGTACAAAAATTGACATCTTATATACTTGTCGGGGACAAGTAGCAGAATGGATAGCAAGCTGGTTACAAAACAGAAAGCAGACAGTAGGGGTTAAAGGTAGTTACTCAGACTGGCAAAAGATGGGAAGTGGTGTTCCACAGGGATCGGTACTGTTGTTCACCATTTACATCAATGATTTAGACTTGGGAATCAGAAGTACAATTTCAAAATTTGCGGACGACACCAAATAGGGGGTATAGTTAATACCAAGGAGGGACTGCGACAAATACGAACATATGAATTAAGAGCAGGAGTAGGCCATTCGGCCCCTCGATCCTGCTCTACCATTTGATAAGATCATGGCTGATCTGATTGTGACCTCAACTCTACTTTCCCGTCTACCTACTATAACCTTTGACTCCCTTGTTAATCAGGAATCTATCTAACTCAGCCTTAAAACTATTCAATGACCCTGCCTCCACCACTTTCTGGGGAAGGGAGTTCCACAGACTCACAACCCTCTGAGAGAAAAAATGTCTCCTCATCTCCATCTTAAATGGGAGACCCCTTATTTTTAAACTGTGTCCCCTAGTTCTATTTTCTCCCACAAGGGGAAACATCCTCTCAGCATCTACCCCTTCAAGTCGCCTCAGGATCTTATATGTTTCAATAAGATCACCTCTCATTCTTCTAAACTCCAATGTATATAGGCCCAACTTATCCAACCTTTCCTCATAAGATAACCCCCTCATCCCAGAAATCAGTCGAGTGAACCTTCTCTGAACTGCCTCCAAAGCAATTATGTCCTTTCTTAAATAAGGAGACCAAAACTGCACACAGTATTCTAGATGTGGTCGCACCAATGCCCTGTACAACTGCAGCAAAACATCTCTACTTTTATATTCCATTCCCCTTGCAATATATGACAGCATTCCATTTGCCTTCCTAATCACTTGCTGTACCTGCATACTAACTTTTTATGATTCATGCGTTAGGACACCCAGATCCCTCTGTACCTCAGAGTTCTGCAATCTCTTTCCATTTAAATAATATACTGCTTTTCTATTCCTCCTGCCAAAGTGGACAAGTTCACATTTTCCCACATTACACTCCATCTGCCAAATTTTTGCCCACTCACTTAACCTATCTATATCCCTTTGCAGACTCCTTATGTCCTCTTCACAACTTACTTTCCTACCTACCTTTGTGTCATCAGCAAATTTAGCAACCATACATTCGGTCCCTTCATCCAATTCATTGATATAGATTGTAAATAGTTGAGGCCCAAGCACTGATCCCTGTGGCACTCCACTCGTTACATCTTGCCAACCTGAAAATGACCCATTTTTGCCTACTCTCTGCTTCCTGTTAGCTAACCAATCCTTTATCCATGCTAATATGTTACCCCCTACACCATGAGCTCTTATTTTGTGTAGTAGCCTTTGATGTGGCACCTTGTCAAATGCCTTTTTGAAATCCAAGTACACCACATCCACAGGATCCCCTTTATCCACATTGCTTGTTACTTCCTCAAAGAATAAATTAGTCAGGAAGACATTAATGAACTTGCAGAATAGGCATATAATTGGCAAATGAATTTCAATATAGATAAGTGTGAGGTATTACATTTTTGAAGGAAGAATAAGGGGCTTGGATAATAAGAGTCTAATGGGATAGAGGAGCAGAGGGGCCTGGGGGTACAGATACACAATCACCAAAAGTAGCGACGCAGGTTAATAAGGCCCTAAAAAAGCAAACCAAGCACTGGGGTTAATTTCTAGATGGATAGAATTGAAAAGCAGAGAAGTTATGTTAAACTTGTATAAAACCTTGGTTAGACCACACTTGGAGTACTGTGAACAGTTCTGGTCTCCATATTATAAAAAGAATAGAGAGGCACTGAAGAAGGTGCAAAAAAGATTTGCTAGGATGATACCAGAACTGAGAGGTTATACCGATCAGGAAAGATTGAGCAGGCTGGGGCTCTTTTCTCTAGAAAAGAGAAGACTGAGGGGTGACCTGATAGAGGCCTTTAAGATTATGAAAGGGTTTGATAGGGTAAACGTGGAGAAGATGTTCCCACTTGCAAGGGAGACCAGAACTTGGGCCCATAAATATAAGTTAGTCACTAATAAATCCAATAGGGAATTCAGGAGAAACTTCTTTACCCAGAGAATGGATGGAGTGTGGAACTTGCTACCACAAGGAGTAGTTGAGGCGACTAGCATAGATGCATTTAAGGGGAAGCTAGATAAACACATGAGCGAGAAAGGAATAGAAGGATATGCTGATAGTGTTAGATGAAGAATGGAGGGAGGAGGCTCATGTGGAGCATAAACGGACGATGGGCCAAAAGGCCTCTTCCTCCGCTGTACCTACTATGTTAAACATCGGCATGGACCTTTTGGGCTGAATGGCCTGTTTCCGTGCTATACATTCTGTGTAATTCTATGTAATTCTATGTGTGTAATATATACTGACTTACTATCTGTGTAAAATACACTGATTGACTATGTGCGTAATATATACTGACTGTGACTATGTGTGTAATATATACTGACGGCAACTATGTGTGCAATATATACTGACAGCGACTATGTGTGTAATATATACTGACGGCGACTATGTGTGTAATATATACTGACTGTGACTATGTGTGCAATATATACTGACGGCGACTATGTGTGTAATATATACTGACTGTGACTATGTGTGCAATATATACTGACGGCGACTATCTGTGTAATATATACTGACTGTGACTATGTGTGCAATATATACTGATGGCGACTATGTGTGCAATATATACTGACGGCGACTATGTGTGCAATATATACTGACGGTGACTATGTGTGCAATATATACTGACGGCGACTATGTGTGCAATATATACTGACTGTGACTATGTGTGCAATATATACTGACGGCGACTATGTGTGCAATATATACTGACTGTGACTATGTGTGTAATATATACTGACTGTGACTATGTGTGTAATATATACTGACTGTGACTATGTGTGTAATATATACTGACTGTGACTATGTGTGTAATATATACTGACGGCGACTATGTGTGTAATATATACTGACTGTGACTATGTGTGTAATATATACTGACGGCGACTATGTGTGCAATATATACTGACTGTGACTATGTGTGTAATATATACTGACGGCGACTATGTGTGTAATATATACTGACGGCGACTATGTGTGTAATATATACTGACTGTGACTATGTGTGTAATATATACTGACGGCGACTATGTGTGTAATATATACTGACGGCGACTATGTGTGTAATATATACTGACGGCGACTATGTGTGTAATATATACTGACTGTGACTATGTGTGTAATATATACTGACTGTGACTATGTGTGTAATATATACTGACGGCGACTATGTGTGTAATATATACTGACGGCGACTATGTGTGTAATATATACCGACGGCGACTATGTGTGTAATATATACTGACGGCGACTATGTGTGTAATATATACTGACTGTGACTGTGTGTAATATATACTGACTGGGACTATGTGTGTAATATATACTGACGGCGACTATGTGTGTAATATATACTGACGGTAACTATGTGTGCAATGAATATTGACGGCAACTATGTGTGCAATATATACTGACTGTGACTATGTGTGTAATATATACTGACGGCGACTATGTGTGCAATATATACTGACGGCGACTATGTGTGCAAAATATACTGACTGTGACTATGTGTGCAATATATACTGACTGTGACTATGTGTGTAATATATACTGACTGTGACTATGTGTGCAATATATACTGACGGCGACTATGTGTGTAATATATACTGACTGTGACTATGTGTGTAATATATACTGACTGTGACTATGTGTGTAATATATACTGACAGCGACTATGTGTGCAATATATACTGACGGCGACTATGTGTGCAATATATACTGACTGTGACTATGTGTGCAATATATACTGACTGTGAATATGTGTGTAATATATACTGACTGTGACTATGTGTGTAATATATACTGACTGTGACTATGTCTGTAATATATACTGACTGTGACTATGTGTGTAATATATACTGACGGCGACTATGTGTGCAATATATACTGACGGCGACTATGTGTGTAATATATACTGACTGAATATGTGTGCAATATATACTGACTGGGACTATGTGTGCAATATATACTGACTGTGACTATGTGTGTAATATATACTGACTGTGACTATGTGTGCAATATATACTGACTGTGACTATCTGTGTGTAATTTATACTGACTGTGACTATGTGTGCAATATATACTGACTGTAACTATGTGTGCAATATATACTGACTGTGACTATCTGTGTGTAATTTATACTGACTGTGACTATGTGTGCAATATATACGGACTGTGACTATCTGTGTGTAATTTATACTGACTGTGACTATCTGTGTGTCATTTATACTGACTGTGACTATGTGTGCAATATATACTGACGGCGACTATGTGTGTAATATATAGTGACTGTTACTATCTGTAAAATACACCGACTGACTATGTGTGCAATATATACTGACTATGACTATCTGTGTGTAATTTATACTGATTGAATATGTGTGTAATACATACTGACTGTGACTATGTGTGTAATATATACTGACTGTGACTATGTGTGCAATATATACTGACTGTGACTATGTGTGTAATATATACTGACTGTGACTATGTGTGCAATATATACTGACTGTGACTATCTGTGTGTAATTTATACTGACTGTGACTATGTGTGCAATATATACTGACTGTGACTATGTGTGCAATATATACTGACTGTGACTATGTGTGCAATATATACTGACTGTGACTATGTGTGTAATATATACTGACTGTGAATATGTGTGCAATATATACTGACGGCGACTATGTGTGTAATATATACTGACTGTGAATATGTGTGCAATATATACTGACTGTGACTATGTGTGTAATATATACTGACTGTGAATATGTGTGCAATATATACTGACTGTGACTATGTGTGCAATATATACTGACTGTGACTATGTGTGCAATATATACTGACTGTGACTATGTGTGCAATATATACTGACTGTGACTATGTGTGCAATATATACTGACTGTGACTATGTCTGTAATATATACTGACTGTGACTATGTGTGTAATATATACTGACTGTGAATATGTGTGCAATATATACTGACTGTGACTATGTGTGCAATATATACTGACTGTGACTATGTGTGCAATATATACTGACTGTGACTATGTGTGTAATATATACTGACTGTGAATATGTGTGCAATATATACTGACTGTGACTATGTCTGTAATATATACTGACTGTGACTATGTGTGTAATATATACTGACTGTGAATATGTGTGCAATATATACTGACTGTGACTAGGTGTGTAATATATACTGACTGAATATGTGTGCAATATATACTGACTGTGACTATGTGTGCAATATATACTGACTGTGACTATGTGTGCAATATATACTGACTGTGACTATGTGTGCAATATATACTGACTGTGACTATGTGTGTAATATATACTGACTGTGAATATGTGTGCAATATATACTGACTGTGACTATGTGTGCAATATATACTGACTGTGACTATGTGTGCAATATATACTGACTGTGACTATGTGTGCAATATATACTGACTGTGCCTATGTGTGTAATATATACTGACTGTGACTATGTGTGTAATATATACTGACTGTGACTATGTCTGTAATATATACTGACTGTGACTATGTGTGTAATATATACTGACTGTGAATATGTGTGTAATATATACTGACTGTGAATATGTGTGCAATATATACTGACTGTGACTATGTGTGCAATATATACTGACTGTGACTATGTGTGTAATATATACTGACTGTGAATATGTGTGTAATATATACTGACTGTGAATATGTGTATAATATATACTGACTGTGAATATGTGTGTAATATATACTGACTGTGAATATGTGTGCAATATATACTGACTGTGCCTATGTGTGTAATATATACTGACTGTGACTATGTGTGTAATATATACTGACTGTGACTATGTCTGTAATATATACTGACTGTGACTATGTGTGTAATATATACTGACTGTGAATATGTGTGTAATATATACTGACTGTGAATATGTGTGCAATATATACTGACTGTGACTATGTGTGTAATTTATACTGACTGTGACTATGTGTGTAATTTATACTGACTGTGACTATCTGTGTGTAATTTATACTGACTGTGACTATGTGTGTAATTTATACTGACTGTGACTATCTGTGTGTAATTTATACTGACTGTGACTATGTGTGTAATTTATACTGACTGTGACTGTGTGTAATTTATACTGACTGTGACTATCTGTGTGTAATTTATACTGACTGTGACTATGTGTGCAATATATACTGACGGCGACTATGTGTGTAATATATAGTGACTGTTACTATCTGTAAAATACACCGACTGACTATGTGTGCAATATATACTGACTATGACTATCTGTGTGTAATTTATACTGATTGAATATGTGTGTAATACATACTGACTGTGACCATGTGTGCAATATATACTGACTGTGACTATGTGTGCAATATATACTGACTGTGACTATGTGTGTAATATATACTGACTGTGAATATGTGTGCAATATATACTGACTGTGAATATGTGTGCAATATATACTGACTGTGACTATGTGTGTAATATATACTGACTGTGAATATGTGTGCAATATATACTGACTGTGACTATGTGTGTAATATATACTGACTGTGAATATGTGTGCAATATATACTGACTGTGACTATGTGTGCAATATATACTGACTGTGACTATGTGTGCAATATATACTGACTGTGACTATGTGTGTAATATATACTGACTGTGAATATGTGTGCAATATATACTGACTGTGACTATGTGTGCAATATATACTGACTGTGACTATGTGTGCAATATATACTGACTGTGACTATGTGTGCAATATATACTGACTGTGACTATGTGTGTAATATATACTGACGGCGACTATGTGTGTAATATATACTGACTGTGAATATGTGTGCAATATATACTGACTGTGACTATGTGTGTAATATATACTGACTGTGAATATGTGTGCAATATATACTGACTGTGACTATGTGTGCAATATATACTGACTGTGACTATGTGTGCAATATATACTGACTGTGACTATGTGTGTAATATATACTGACTGTGACTATGTGTGTAATATATACTGACTGTGACTATGTCTGTAATATATACTGACTGTGACTATGTGTGTAATATATACTGACTGTGAATATGTGTGCAATATATACTGACTGTGACTATGTGTGCAATATATACTGACTGTGACTATGTGTGCAATATATACTGACTGTGACTATGTGTGTAATATATACTGACTGTGAATATGTGTGCAATATATACTGACTGTGACTATGTCTGTAATATATACTGACTGTGACTATGTGTGTAATATATACTGACTGTGAATATGTGTGCAATATATACTGACTGTGACTAGGTGTGTAATATATACTGACTGAATATGTGTGCAATATATACTGACTGTGACTATGTGTGCAATATATACTGACTGTGACTATGTGTGCAATATATACTGACTGTGACTATGTGTGCAATATATACTGACTGTGACTATGTGTGTAATATATACTGACTGTGAATATGTGTGCAATATATACTGACTGTGACTATGTGTGCAATATATACTGACTGTGACTATGTGTGCAATATATACTGACTGTGACTATGTGTGCAATATATACTGACTGTGCCTATGTGTGTAATATATACTGACTGTGACTATGTGTGTAATATATACTGACTGTGACTATGTCTGTAATATATACTGACTGTGACTATGTGTGTAATATATACTGACTGTGAATATGTGTGTAATATATACTGACTGTGAATATGTGTGCAATATATACTGACTGTGACTATGTGTGCAATATATACTGACTGTGACTATGTGTGTAATATATACTGACTGTGAATATGTGTGTAATATATACTGACTGTGAATATGTGTATAATATATACTGACTGTGAATATGTGTGTAATATATACTGACTGTGGATATGTGTGTAATATATACTGACTGTGAATATGTGTGCAATATATACTGACTGTGACTATGTGTGCAATATATACTGACTGTGACTATGTGTGTAATATATACTGACTGTGAATATGTGTGCAATATATACTGACTGTGACTATGTGTGCAATATATACTGACTGTGAATATGTGTGCAATATATACTGACTGTGACTATGTGTGCAATATATACTGACTGTGACTATGTGTGCAATATATACTGACTGTGAATATGTGTGTAATTTATACTGACTATGACTATCTGTGTGTAATTTATACTGATTGAATATGTGTGTAATACATACTGACTGTGACTATGTGTGTAATATATACTGACTGTGACTATGTGTGCAATACATACTGACTGTGACTATGTGTGCAATATATACTGACTGTGACTATGTGTGCAATATATACTGACTGACTATGTGTGTAATATATACTGACTGTGACTATCTGTGTGTAATTTATACTGACTGTGACTATGTGTGTAATTTATACTGACTGTGACTGTGTGTAATTTATACTGACTGTGACTATCTGTGTGTAATTTATACTGACTGTGACTATGTGTGCAATATATACTGACTGTGACTATCTGTGTGTAATTTATACTGACTGTGACTATGTGTGTAATTTATACTGACTGTGACTGTGTGTAATTTATACTGACTGTGACTATCTGTGTGTAATTTATACTGACTGTGACTATGTGTGCAATATATATGGACTGTGACTATCTGTGTGTAATTTATACTGACTGTGACTATGTGTGTAATTTATACTGACTGTGACTATCTGTGTGTAATTTATACTGACTGTGACTATGTGTGTAATTTATACTGACTGTGACTATCTGTGTGTAATTTATACTGGCTGTGACTATGTGTGTAATTTATACTGACTGTGACTATCTGTGTGTAATTTATACTGACTGTGACTATGTGTGCAATATATACGGACTGTGACTATCTGTGTGTAATTTATACTGACTGTGACTATGTGTGTAATTTATACTGACTGTGACTGTGTGTAATTTATACTGACTGTGACTATGTGTGCAATATATACGGACTGTGACTATCTGTGTGTAATTTATACTGACTGTGACTATCTGTGTGTAATTTATACTGACTGTGACTATGTGTGCAATATATACGGACTGTGACTATCTGTGTGTAATTTATACTGACTATGTCTTTTTTTCCCAAAGCAATGTATTGCCCCGATATTGATTACAATTTTGTTAAATCAGAAATTGGGCATTCTCCTCTTGTTTGTTCGGAGTTTTGAATGAAGAATTCACTCCAATAGAATCATATAATCAAAGAATGTTACAACACGGGACTGGTCCCATTGAATCTGCTTTAGTATTTTTCTCCAATTGAGCCACTTAGTCTACTCTCATTTACTCGCTTACTCGACATAATATCTTTAATATTCTTCTTTTCCAAACCACATAGTTCCAGTGTAAAAGAGTTAAAGGATTCTGCTTCAAGACTGGTTTTTGGAGGAGAATTGTCCATTCTGACCATTGTCTCTGTGAAGATAATTTTTCCAATCTCTTTAATTCTTTTTCTTCTTATCTTTAATTTGTGTCACTTCATTTACTATCTCGCCAACCAGTGAAAAAAATCTAACGTTACTGTCCTTGTTGTACCCCTTTGTAATCTTAAAGACTTCTATCTCAGCCCTTTATTCCTTCTCAGTCCTGATGAAAAATGTCATAACTTCTCAAGTCTCCCACCATAACTGTTAACCCCTTCATCCCTGAGAACAACCTAGTCAATCTCTGCTGCACTTTTTCCATTGCTTTTATATTCTTTCTACAATGGGATGTCCTAAACTGCGAACACTCTAACTGTGGTCTAACAAAGGTACTGTACAAGTTCAACATTACTTTTTCTCCCCCTTTCTTTGCTATTCCTCTGAATATAAAGTCAAGGATTCCATTTGCCTTTTCTTTTTGCGATACCTCCTTTAGTGATCTGTGTATCTGCACACCAAGGTGCTTCTGTTCCTCGACTCCATCTATAATTGTAACATTTAAGGTGTATTTCCTTTCTTCTGAAATGTATCACTTCACATTTTTTTTTTGCATTGAACTGTATCTGCCACCTATCTGCCCTCATCTATATCCTCCTGCGGTCTTTGGAATCCTTGTCAGAGTTTGCCGCACTCTGCAATTTGGTGTCATTAGCAAATTTAGTATTGTTCTGCCAATTCCTAAATCCAGATTATTTATGTATAGTGACCACAACAGACCTCTAAGGAACACCAGTCATCGCACCTTTCCATTCAAGAAAACTCCTTTCTGCCCTCCAACCCTCTCTCTATCCATGTGGCCACATGCACCTTAATTCCACGTGCTATTATCTGTGCCATAAGACTCTTGGGGTACCTTGTCAAATGCTTTTTGGAAATCCTTATAAGCCACATCCAAGTTTTACTGCTAAGTTCAGAGTTTGATGCTGACAATGGTTCCTTTTCATTCCAGCTATACATATGTCATTCCAAGAGCTCGACCCTTCCCAATGGATCCGCTTTAATGGATTTACGAATCTGCTTTTCCTGATGTTCATGCTCTTTTTTGGACTCCTCGACATCCCACTGAACTACGACAAGTACACGCCTTTCATGGTCAAGATCTTATATGTCTCTTACATTATGATGACTTTCCAGCTGATGGCCATTCTCTTCATCTTCTTGATTGCCCAGACGCTCCGACGGGTGATGAAGAATTGTGATGTACTCTGGCGAGCTCAGGTGCTAAGTTCATTAGCATTAATTTGTTTCCTAATTTGTCTGTTTGTGTCTGAAGTATAGGAAAGAAATGAGGAGAAATGGGCTAACTTTTACCATGTTGTACCCTTACATCAATGGACCAAATTCCATGCTCCTAGCAGGCAACTGCACTCGTAAGGAAGTGAAAGAAAGACTTGCATTAATTGCCTTTCTATGACCTCAGGACATCCCAAACTGCTTTACAGCCAATGAAGTATAGTCACTGTTGTAATGTAGGAAGTGCAGTGGCAATTTGCGCACAGTAAGCTCCCACAAACAGCAATGTGATAATGACCAGATAATCTGTTCTTTAGTGAGGTTGCTTGAGGGATTAATATTGGCCAGGACACTGGGGAGAACTTTCCTGCTCTTCTTCGAAATAGTGCCATGGGATCTTTTACTTCCAGCTGAGAGGGCAGATGGGGGCTCGGTTTAACGCCTCATTCGAAAGACGGCACCTCCGACAGTGCAGTGCTCCATGAGTACTGCACTGAAGTGTCAGTCTGGATTTTGTGCTTAAGTCTCTGGAGTGGGACTTGAACCCACAACCTTTTGAGTTAGAGGTGCGAGTCTTACCACTGAGCCACAGCTGACACAAAGATTGTATTGTGGGAATATCATGGGCTTATTGCCCATGAGATTCAGTAAAGGAAAGGAAAGGACTTGCATTGATATAGCATCTTTCATGACCTCAGGACATCCCAAAGCGCTTTACAAACAATCATGTACTAAAATTTATTTCTTCCATGTAACAGATTATAGCATCAACGATTCACCTTGAGCGGTGGCTTCCAAGATTTCTCTGGTCTCGTGCTGGTATCTGCGGGGCGAAGCTTGGACTTGACAACAGCTGGTATATCTGGTGAGAGCTTAGAAGCTATTCCAGCAGCATAGATCAGGGAAAAGATTGTCCGAGATGGGGGGCCACCTTTGCATTTCGCGTTGCAAGTGGGCAGCCCACCGGACAATCGGGAATTTGGGCATGCATTGCGGGTGATATTCAAATCATGGTGATTGAAAAATAATGCGCTGTTGGTGGACAAGGTTCTCCGGTAGTGTGGAGTCAGGAAATTACCTCCGTTTTACAATAGCTGCCCCAGAATTTAAAGTGATAGACAAGTAGGAAAGTGAATAAGTGTAAAATATGACTCCTTACTTGCCTGCTCCTAGCACAGGGTACTTATTGAATCCTGTTGTCAGCATACAGCTCACTGACTGTAAGTGAGGAGTTGGACTATTGAAGTATGAAAAAATATTGGCCGAGTAATTCAGCCGCACAGTACCTATTTTTCAGGCGCTAAATGGTCTCCGAAGCCTCCAATATGGTGGGCAGGAAGCACACGCTCATTATGAGCCAGAAATGTACCGTCCATGATATTGGTAAAGGCCAAAAAATCAGCGTGCAGTGCCCACGCCTGAAACATGCGTTAGGCCCTTTGCATATTCAAATAAAGGGAGTAACGCCTTTTTGAGGTCCCCGCTGCACAATTGGTTTGCATTGGCTGCAGTCAGGAAAACCAGGTCTACATGCAGCCTGACATGCGGTCCTTAAAGGCATCGACCACCTGTTAGGCCGCAACCAACAAGGTAAGTTTTTAAAATATAATAAACTGAATGTGGAGCCAGGAAAAGCAAGAGTGTTCTTCCTGACCCCACATTAAAAGAATGCGGGCTGTCACCACCCCCCCCCCCCGACCCCTGGCCACCGCTACTACCCTCTCAGCCATCACTTACCCCCCCCACCCCCAGCCATTGCCCACACCCCCCCTCCCTGGGCCGGCCTCTACCACTACATTGCGACCCAATTGCCCACCTCCTATCCCCCTTGATGGCCCACCCTTCCTGGCCCTCACCTTCCTAAGGGCTGCTGCTACTGTCGTTGTGGCCCGATCTTCCATTACACTTCACCATCAGTTCTCCGCAGCTCGCCAGCTCCATGGAAATGAGGCCCAATATTGGGGGTGCCTCGGGCCTCACCATTCAGGTGCAGGCATTGAATCCTGTGCCGCCATACGCCCAAAAATGGGTACGCTCGAATTTCTAGGGCATTTATAAATGCGTGGATTTCCATCTTCATGAAGGGTGTTGTATTTATAATTAATTAAATATTTTCCCTTCCAATATTTTTCCATTTACTCCACCATTCCTGAAGATCCTGATTCATCCTGGAATATTCACCCACTAGGTGAGAGGTGAAGCCTCCTATAAAACAGCCTTGAAGAAAGTGCGTAACATAAATGAATGTAAATTGATTTATTCCATCTGATAACTAGTCTGAGAGCCACAGTCTCAAGTGGACCTAACGCATGACTGGGCTCCTTCACTGGCAGACTTGGCTCGACCATGTCAAGCATTACCATGTTTCTCAATCCACAGCCAAAGCCATTGCCACTTTTTCCATGACAAAATGTCTCTTCAAATTCCATTCTTCTGCCCGTTCCACCTTCACTTCCAACACTAAATATGAGGAACTCATGGATTTCTTTGTCTCAAAGATTGAGATTAACTGCACCATTTCCTTACCCACTGCCTCTCCCTTCTCCCCTCCCCTGATCATCCCAAGTTGTTCACTCACCCTGACCCAGATCTCTATCACTCTTCAAGTCCCATCTCTCCCCACCCTCTCCAAGCTCATCTCTTCCATGAAGTTCACCACCTGGTCCCGCAATCCTCTCCCACCCAACTCCTGACCGCTAACTACGTTTTGTGACCCCAGTGCTTGCCAACATTGTAAATGCAGTCTCCCTTTGTTCAAGCACGGCCCCTCTCCCTTTCAAAACTGATGGCATTGCCCACTCCTCCTTTTTGACCCATCCGTACTCTCCAATTTACCTTCTCACTTCTCTTTCTTGTCTAAGGTCCTTGAAATTGCCTCCCAGCTTCATCCTCACTGCTCCAAAAACTCTGTTTGAATGTCTTCAGTCTGGTTTCCACCTTGCTCATAGTACTGACACCACTTTGGTCAAAAAACTATGGCACGTTATCCCTCTTTGTCCTCCCTGATCCCTTCTGCTGCTTTCAGCACAGTCAATCACACCATCCACTTTCACTGCTCTCCTCCTTGCTCCACCTCCATGGAACTGTTGTTGCATGGTTCCATTCTTACCTGTCCCAAAACAGCCAGCAGATCTCCAGCAATGCTTTTCCTCCAACTCCCACACGGTCAATTCTAGAGTTCTCCAAGGATCCATTTTTAGCTCCCTCCTCTTCTTCATCTACATGCTACTCCTTAGTTGCATAATCAGTAGAGCCGCCATCACCTCATACCAGTATGTTGAGGATAATCATCTCTACCTCTCTTGTCCCCACAATCACCTCTGTGCAGTCAGACCTGAACCAGAATTTCCTTCAATTTTGAGACCCCCACCAAATAACCGCACCCTCTCTTGTTGGCTTCTCACCCTCCACCCTCCAATAAAATCCAAATCATCCAAAACTTCACCACTCAATCCTTTCCTGCACTAAGCCCTACTTGCTCATCACCCCCATCCTTGCCGACCTAACACTGGCTCCTCATTCCTCAATGGATCAAATTTAAAATCCTCATCTTCAAATCCCTCCGCAGCCTCACCCCACCCTACCTCTACAGTCTTCCCCGGCCTTATGTCCATTCCAGTGCTCTTTGGTCCCCTGAGCCTACTGTGCATCCCCCCTCCCTCTGCTGTGCCGTTGCTGGCAGGGCATGACTCTGTGGAACTTGGTGGCACTGTTAGAAGTTTGGCAGTTCAAGCTTCACACCTGAACTTGAGCACATAATCTAGGCTAACACTTCAGTGCAACACTGAGGGAGTACTGCACTGCCAGAGGTGCTGTCTTTCAGATGCAATGGTAAATCGAGGTCCCATCTGCCTGTTCAGGTGGGCATAAAAGATCACATGGCACTATTCAAAGAAGGGCAGGGGCGTTTTCCCGGTGTCCTGGCCAATATTTATCCCTCAACCAAGACCACCAAAAACTAATTAACTGGTCATTCATTGATATTTGTGGGACCTTGCTGTGCAGAAATTGGCTGCCACATTTGCCTACAAAACAGCAGTGACTACAGTTCAAAAGTATTACATTCGTTGTAAAGCCATTTGGTGCATGATGAGGCTGTGACAGGTGCTTTATAAATGGAAGTTCTTTTTTTCTTTCTCAACCCCTCTTGCTATCTGCCTCCCTCACCACCTTTATAGGCCTTCTCAAAACACAGCTCTTCCACCAGGTTTTCAGGCCCCCTCCCAACCTCCTCACAAAGGCTCATCATCCACTCCCTATTCGTCCTCTGTAAATGACTTTGAGATGTCGAAGGTGATATATAAATGCAAATTGTTAATTTGTGTGACCTCTCTGTTTTGGTCTCACAGGGTGGAAGACAGGAACGATAACGATGCCCTGAAGAACTGCTGCAGCCCCAAGCCTTCAAAGGTAGAAGAGCATCAGGAATCTGAGAACAAGATGGAGAAAGGGCAGATCGACCGACCATCCACTGTCAGGAGTGATACTGAACTGAACTCGAGCATAGAGCTGCATATTCTGCGGCGCAGATCCAGGACTCATTTCTCTGATGATGCTTACAATGAGGTTAAAGAGGCCGAGTGTTATCTGTAAACTCCAAGAGACATCCTGTGTCAACTACCATTGGAGCTTCCATGTCAGTACTGCATCTGTCCATTCTCCTGTCAGTCTGTAGGGAGCTTTACTATGGAGGGACGAAGATGTCTATCATACATAAACTCCTAAAGGTTTCTAGGTTGCAAGTATCATTGATACTTTGATACTGGTATCTCTCATTTGCTCAGAAGAACAGTTCACGGTGAGGATTTTCTGAAGTTCCTCTTTCAGCCTATTTAACTGAACCTCATTATATTTGCTGAGTTTCCTTCTCCTTGTCTTAAATCTGTGAGAATCTTACTTTTGATCAAGGGGTTCAGATGCTTTGTAATAGATACCTGGGAGTAAATTATAGGTTGGGATTTAATCGAGTGGATCAGATGACTGACGTATAAGATAGTGGATAACCCAGAGTGAGTTACAAGCTGGAATCTAATCTTGGCATTTGGATGGTTTATAGATAGAATAATGTATACCTGGGAGTGAGTTACATGTGTCATGTAATTGCAGGACTATGTGGTGCATACATGTAATACAGAATTCCTTAGAAAGATGACATTACTGACTGTGTTGGTGTAAAAGATGTCCACTTGGAATTCAAGGTGATCAGAAGTCATTCTACATTGACCAACATGAAGATTGAGACTTCTACCTATTGATGTGACATTTTAAATATATATATAAAAAACTAATAAATCTTTATTGAATTCTGCGCCTTTGTTTATGGTGAGCATCCTAGAAATTACAGCTCAGAAGGAGGCCATTCAGCCCTTTGCACCCGTGCCAATGCTAGCTCTTCAAAGGGCACAGGCTTCGGCTCGGAAGAAGGAAGGCGCACAGAAAGTTTAGGTTTAGCTAATGTAGGTTTAACTAGTTTAGGTTTAACAAGAGGGGGATGAATGTGTGGAGCCACAAATGCCCGAGAAGACAATGGGAGCTGATGGTGTGGGAACATTTAAGGGAGAGTTGGATAGATATTTGAGGGTTGGATGATTGAGGAGGATTGATTTTTTTTGGGAACAGCCACATGGACATAGAAACATAGAAACATAGAAAGTAAGAGCAAGAGTAGGCCATTCGGCCCTTCGGGCCTGCTCCGCCATTTAAAATGATCATGGCTGATCGTCTAACTCAGTACCTTATTCCCGCTTTTTCCCCATATCCCTTGATCCCTTTAGCATTAAGAAATATATCCATCTCCTTCTTGAATACATCTAATGACTTGGCCTCCTCTGCCTTCTGTGGTAGAGAATTCCACAGGTTCACCACCCTCTGAATGAAGAAATTTCTCCTCATCTCGGTTCTAAATGGCATACCCTGTATCCTGAGACTGTGACCCCTGGTTCTGGACTCCCCAGCCATCGGGAACATCCTCCCTGCATCTAGTCTGTCTAGTCCTGTTAGAATTTTATATTTTTGGATGAGATCACCTCTCATTCTTCTAAACTCTAGTGAATATAGGCCTAGTCGACCAAATCTCTCCTCATACATCAGTCCTGCTATCCCAGGAATCAGTCTGGTAAACCTTCGTTGCACTCCCTCCATGGCAAGGACATCCTTCCTCAGATAAGGAGACCAAAACTGCACACAATACTCCAGATGTGGTCTCACCAAGGCCCTGTACAACTGTAGTAAGACATCCCTGCTCCTGTACTCAAATCCTCTTGCAATGAAGGCCAACATACCATTTGCCTTCCTAACTGCTTGCTGCACCTGAATGCTCGCTTTCAGCGACTGGTGTACAAGAACACCCAGGTCTCATTGCACCTCCCCTTTTCCCAATCTATCACCATTCAGATAATAATCTGCCTTTCTGTTTTTACAACCAAAGTGGATAACCTCACATTTATCCACATTATACTGCATCTGCCACGTTCTTGCCCACTCACCCAACTTGTCTAAATCATATTGGAACCTCTTTTCATCCTGCTCACAGCTCACATTCCACCCCAGCTTTGTGTCGTCTGCAAACTTGGAAATGTTACATTTAGTTCCCTCATCCAAATCATTGATATATATTGTGAATAGCTGGGGCCCAAGCACTGATCCCTGCGGTACCCCACTAGTCACTGCCTGCCACCCGGAGAAAGACCCGTTTATTCCTGTTTCCTGTCTGTCAACCAATTCTCAATCCATGCCAGTGTATTCCCCCCAATCCTGTGTGCTTTAATTTTGCACACTAACCTCTTGTGTGAGACCTTATCAAAAGCCTTCTGAAAATCGAAATGCACCACATCCACTGGTTCTCCCTGATCTATTCTACTAGTTACATCCTCAAAAAACTCCAGTAGATTTGTTAAGCATGATTTCCCTTTCATAAACCCATGCTGACTTTGTCCAATCCCGTTAATGCCTTCCAAGTGTTCTGTTATCACATCTTTTATAATAGACTCTAGCATTTTCCCCACTACTGATATCAGGCTAACTGGTCTGTAATTCCCTGTTTTTTTCTCCCTCCTTTTTTAAATAGTGGGGTTACATTTGCCACCCTCCAATCTGTAGGAACTGTTCCAGAGTCCATAGAATTTTGGAAGATGATCACCAATGCATGCATTATTTCCAGGGCCACTTCCTTTAGTACTCTGGGATATAGATTATCAGGCCCTGGGGATTTGTCAGCCTTTAGCCCCATTAATTTCACTAGCACTATTTTTTTTACTAATACTGATTTCCTTCAGTTCCTCCCTCTCACTAGACCCTTGGTTCCCTAACATTTCTGGGAGGTTATTTGTGTCCTCCTTTGTGAAGACAGAACTAAAGTATGTGTTTAATTGTTCTGCCATTTCTTTGTTCCCCATTATAATTTCCCCCATTTCTGACTGTAAGGGACCTACATTTGTCTTCACTAATCTATTTCTCTTGACTACAGAGTCTGTTCTGTTTCAGTACTTTCCTGCGTTCTAATCCCATCTCCCAGCCCTTTCCCATATCCTTTTCTATGCTTCCTTTTCAAATTTTCAAATCCCTTTTAAATGATGTTATAGTCTGCCTCAGTAGGCACTTGCGGTGAGTTTAGCATCCCCGTTTCTTACATTACAGAATGAATTAGGTCACAACACCCTAAATATTTCCATTAATCTCTCTCTTCATTCTTTGTATTTTTCTCTCTGTAAGTTCCCTCACTGCGTCCCTCCACCCCGCCCATACCACGCACCTTACCCTAACTGAACAAGTTAAGGCCTGCATTCCTGGCTTTCTACTTTACCGACCTAGCTCCCCATGTTGGGAGTATCTCACCTTTACTTATTACATTTCCCACTGGCTTGGTCAAGGTCAGGAGTTTGACGTAAACGGAATCACGAGCGTGAAATTATGTTCGACCAGTTGTAATGCAGCATGTTGCTGCTTTGTTACATGTCTTGGATAGTAAACTCAAGCTCTGATGTTTGAATCAAGGGTTGCCTGGCATATTGTGTTCTCCCCATGCTGTTAGAGAGATTTTCATTCCTCGGAGTTAGATTTTAATCTTGCTTCTTGAACCGTGGAGCATGTCAAAACACTTACACAAATCAGACCCGGCAACTGTCACTTCCCCAAAGGCCAGCTGAACAGTTACTCTCCCTTCACAGAGGCGTCTCCCCTCCCCCTTCACAGAGGCGTCTCCCTCCCCCTTCACAGAGACATCTCCCCTCCCCTTCATAGAGGCATCTCTCCTCCCCCTTCATAGAGGCATCTCCCCTCCCCCTTATCAGAGGCCTCTCCCTCCCACTTAACAGAGGCATCTCCCCTCCCCCTTAACAGAGGCATCTCCCCTCCCCCTTAACAGAGGCATCTCCCCTCCCCCTTAACAGAGGCCTCTCCCTCCCCCTTCACAGAGACATCTCCTCTCCCCCTTAACAGAGACATCTCCTCTCCCCCTTCACAGAGGCATCTCCTCTCCCCCTTAACAGAGGCATCTCCTCTCCCCTTCACAGAGGCATCTCCTCTCCCCCTTAACAGAGGCATCTCCTCTCCCCCTTAACAGAGGCATCTCCTCTCCCCCTTCACAGAGGCATCTCCTCTCCCCCTTAACAGAGGCATCTCCTCTCCCCTTCACAGAGGCATCTCCTCTCCCCTTCACAGAGGCATCTCCTCTCCCCTTCACAGAGGCATCTCCTCTCCCCTTCACAGAGGCATCTCCTCTCCCCCTTCACAGAGGCATCTCTCCTCCCCCTTCATAGAGGCATCTCCCCTCCCCCTTCACAGAGGCATCTCCTCTCCCCCTTAACAGAAGCATCTCCTCTCCCCCTTAACAGAGGCATCTCCCCTCCCCTTCACAGAGGCATCTCCTCTCCCCCTTCACAGAGGCATCTCCCCTCCCCCTTCATAGAGGCATCTCCTCTCCCCTTCACAGAGGCATCTCCTCTCCCCCTTAACAGAGGCATCTCCCCTCCCCTTCACAGAGGCATCTCCTCTCCCCTTAACAGAGGCATCTCCCCTCCCCTTCACAGAGGCATCTCCTCTCCCCCTTCACAGAGGCATCTCCCCATCACCTTCACAGAGACATCTCCCCTCCCCCTTCACAGAGGCATCTTCCCTCTCCCTTCACAGAGGGGTCTCCCCTCCCCCTTCACAGAGGCATCTCCCTTCCCCCTTCACAGAGGCATCTCCCCTCCCCCTTCACAGAGGTGTCTCCCCTCCCCCTTAACAGAGGCGTCTCATCTCCCCCTTCACAGAGGGGTCTCCCCTCCCCCATCACAGAGGCATCACCCCTCCCCCTTCACAGAGGCATCTCCCCTCCCCCTTCACAGAGGGGTCTCCCCTCCCACTTCACAGAGGCATCACCCCTCCCCCTTCACAGAGGCATCACCCCTCCCCCTTCACAGAGGGGTCTCCCCTCCCCCTTCACAGAGGCATCTCCTCTCCCCCTTCACAGAGGTGTCTCCCCTCCCACTTCACAGAGGCATCACCCCTCCCCCTTCACAGAGGCATCTCCCCTCCCCCTTCACAGAGGGGTCTCCCCTCCCACTTCACAGAGGCATCACCCCTCCCCCTTCACAGAGGCATCACCCCTCCCCCTTCACAGAGACATCTCCCCTCCCCCTTATCAGAGGCCTCTCCCTCCCACTTAACAGAGGCATCTCCCCTCCCCTTCACAGAGACATCTCCCCTCCCCTTCACAGAGGCATCTCCCCTCCCCCTTAACAGAGGCATCTCCTCTCCTCCTTCACAGAGGCATCTCCTCTCCCCCTTCACAGAGGGGTCTCCCCTCCCCCTTCACAGAGACATCTCCTCTCCCCCTTAACAGAGACATCTCCCCTCCCCCTTCACAGAGGCATCTCCCCTCCCCCTTCACAGAGGCATCTCCCCTCCCCCTTAACAGAGGGGTCTCCTCTCCCCCTTAACAGAGACATCTCCCCTCCCCCTTCACAGAGGCATCTCCCCATCACCTTCACAGAGACATCTCCCCTCCCCCTTCACAGAGACATCTCCCCTCCCCCTTAACAGAGGGGTCTCCTCTCCCCCTTCACAGAGGCATCTCCCCATCACCTTCACAGAGGCATCTCCCCTCCCCCTTCACAGAGGCATCTCCCCTCCCCCTTCACAGAGGTGTCTCCCCTCCCCCTTAACAGAGGCGTCTCATCTCCCCCTTCACAGAGGGGTCTCCCCTCCCCCATCACAGAGGGGTCTCCCCTCCCCCTTCACAGAGGGGTCTCCCCTCCCACTTCACAGAGGCATCACCCCTCCCCCTTCACAGAGGCATCTCCCCTCCCCCTTCACAGAGGGGTCTCCCCTCCCCCTTCACAGAGGCATCTCCCCTCCCCCTTCACAGAGAGACACTTCACCCCCCCCCCAGTTCACAGAGAGACACTCCCCCCACCACAGTTCACAGAGAGACACTTCACCTCCCCCAGTTCACAGAGAGACACTCCCCCCCCCCAGCTCACAGAGAGACACTCCCCCCCACCCCCCACAGTTCACAGAGAGACATTTCACCCCCTCCCCCCCGCCCAGGTTCACAGCTGCACTCACTCCCTCGAATCCTATCCAGGTTCACAGAACCATGGCCGATTCTCACTGATCTGACTGCCACTCCTGGCTGTGGTTTGTATCGGACAGCTCTGATATGCCCGAGGTCTGGGGCTCTATCCTGATGTATTGCAAGACCAGGAATCCCCATTTGCAGCACACCGGACAGATTCCACTCCTAGCCTGAGGCACCTGGAGTGTCGGCTTCAAGCTGTGGCAGGGACCAGGAATTAGCAGATCACCAAGCAGCAAAGCAGCAGTGACTTCCGGGTCAGAACCTTCGAGGCATCAGTTCACCGATTTGGCATTGCAGGCAATAAGAAGCTTTGCGTAGAGTCCACATGCCCAGGCTGCCCCGCCGTATCCGAGTAGCCGTTCTTCCTGTGCGAGCCGCGACGGTAAGTATCGGCTGGCTATTCGACAAAGGGGAGCATCATAGCTGATCCTGACCCTGTCCCAACATGACATCCATGCACATGTTCATTACGACAGTGATTATGATCAGCAATGGCTGCCCTGGCTCATGGTCCTGAGTTCAATTGCAGCGCCCAGCCATCACAGAGATGAGATAACTGAACGCAAACTGGAGATTGATTCTGGAGCCTTCCTGGTGTGTATGCCTCAAAACCCAATCTTGGCAGTGGATCTTTCCACTGGGCCATCAGTGGTGCTGTCTGTGTATTTTTATTGTGATTTTGGTGCTGATTGTTATATATAGTCCCTCAAGTGACCCACAAAGCAAATTGTTTGATACGGATCAGAATATTCTGTCACTACGGGTGAGAAAATAAAAGACATGCATTTATTTGGCGTCTTTCACGACCTCAGGACGTCCCAAAGTGCTTTACAGCCAATGAAGTACTTACTGTTGTAATGTAGGAAACACAGCAGCCAATTTGCACGCAGCAAGGTCTCACAAACAGCAATATGATAATGATCAGATAATCTGTTTTTAGGTGTTGGTTGAGGGATAAATATTGGCCAGGACACCAGGGAAAACACCACTGCTCTTCTTCAAATAGCACCTTGTGATCTTTTACATCAACCTAAGAGGGCAGAGAGGGCTTTGGTTTAACATTTCATCCAAGGACAGCACCATCCAACAGTGCAGCACTCCCTCAGTACTACACTGAGGGAATCAGCCTGGATTTTGTGTTCAAGTCTCTATAGAGTAGGGTTTGAATTTATAACTTTCTAACTCTGAGGCAAGAGTGTTACCAACTGAGCCATGGCTGACACCATCTCTGGGGTGTTGTGATTCAAGCTATGTATTTTCAGGCTCTGTATTGATCAAGTGGAAATTGTACCATCACAAATATGCAGGCTGTCACCCATAGCCAGGAGAGAAAAAAAAGGTTCTTGTGTGAGACATAAGGTAGCCTGCTTCCCACACTCACACATGCTGGCCCATGGCGTGAAATATACAGGGATAGCCTGGCATCTCGACTCATGGTTTCCCACGTCATGTCAACAGGTATGTAAAGAAAGGTGAGAAAAGGTCATCAAGCCCATCCATGATCCCCTATCCGTTCAATGCTGCAATATCATCCCAAGGCCAGATTGATAGGTGTTTATAGTGTCCATTTATCAATATTAAGGTGTCAGCCACGGCTCAGTGGGTAGCACCCTTGCCTTTTTGAGTCAGAAAGGTCATGAGTTCAAGTCCCACTCCAGTTATGAGCACATAATCTAGGCTGGTACTTCAACACAGTAGTGAAGGAGTGCTTTACTGTCAGAGGTGCTGTCTTTCAGATGAGATGTTAAACCAAAGTCCTGTTTGCCATCTCAGGTGAATGTAAAAGATCCTGTGGCTCTATTTGGAAGAAAAGCAGTGGAGTTCTCCCCAGGGTCCTGGGCCAATATTTATCGCTCAACCAACACCTAAAACAGATGGTCTGGTCATTTATCTCATTGCTGTTTGTGGGACCTTGCTGTGTGCAAATTGGCTGCCGCGTTTCCTACATTACAACAGTGACTACAGTTCAAAAATAATTAATTGGCCGTAAAGTGCTTTGGGACGTCTGAGGTTGTGAAAGGCGCTATATAAATGCAAGTCTTTATTTTCTTTTTCTTTATCTTTACTGATCATTTAAATATCCAAGATACCGTTTATCCAGGTTTTGATAGTTTGATCCTCCGAGATGGTACACAGACTATTGTGGGACATAATGAGCAAAGTGTGACTGTGGTATTGGCAATTTGTTGGACAAATGGGATTGGACCCTAAAGATACTGAAGTGATTGACTGGAGACCCCTTTATCCTGTGATGGGACTTTGGCTGAGGCTCAGGGTAGTTTAGATATGATCCGAACAGAATTGTCCCCACCTCCCTCTATGAAAAGAAAGAAAAACTTGCATTTCTACAGCACCTTTCACGACCTCAGGCTCTCCCAAAGCACTTTACAGTCAATGAAGTATTTTTGAAGTGCAGTCACTGTTTAATGTAGGCAAACGTGGCAATCAATTTTCACACAGCAAGATCCCACAAACAGCAATGAGATAATGACCAGGTAATCTTTTTTTAGAGATGTTACTTGAGGTATAAATAAGGCCAGGACATCGGGGAGAACTCCCCATCCCTTCTTTGAAATAGTGCCATGGGATCTTCTACGTCCACCTGAAAGGGGACCTCAGTTTAACGTCTCATCCGACAGTGCAGCATATGGAGGGATAAGTGGTCGAACACTTTCATGGGGTCCCTGTTTTTCAAACAACGGTCACTTCCTGAATAGAGGTGGTCAGAATGTCCGTCCTTGTTTGGAAATGGTTATTGGAAGATCATTCCGTCGTAATTGTGTATTCAGGCAGCGACTTTTACCGTGTTGGTGTACAACAGAGCAAACTACTCTCTAAGCTACGTATATTCCTTTTAATTGCTCCAGCGATCTCTGAATAACTGGCCTCCATCTCTGGCTGATTGATCCTGGGTAGTTGTAAACATGTAAGAACACAAATTGCCCAGGGGAGTTATGGCTGAGTTTCAATCTTGATTAGTTGTCATGTGCAGATGGTTGAAATACTTATTGTGCAGAAAGTGATAATAGCTCTGAGCTGATAAGATCCAACCACCGATAAGACTTGTTCTCATTCACTCATGCCTAAAATGGTGTAATATCTTTACTGCATTTAACCCTTTTGGTGACTACGGTGAGATTTAACACAGGGATAATAAGCAAAGTCAGTGTAGCGGGGAGACTCTGTGAATGGTGGATTCATGGTGCCCATTTAAGATTGTCTCTCTCCCTCACTGTGTGTTGGTGGTAGCTTCTTGATAGTGGAGGGAAAACTGGAAGTCAAGTGGGCGCCAGCACCACACTGATATTCCTGAAAAAAACCTTTAGCAACAGAAATCATGGTTTGCAGACTTCCTCAGAAGGCAGAGCTGAGATCAAGAGCTCATTGTATGATGAATCTTAGGGGCCAAAGCATGTCCATCCAGTCTGGGGCTGAGCTGATTTACCCTATTCCGTGTGTATCTAAATGTTACACACAAGCACCAAACTTAAAGACTGCCCCTCAAAAAGGAAATAGTTATAAAGGACTGCAATATCCAACTTTTAATATTCATTCTTGGGATGTGGGCGTCACTGTCAAGGCCGGCATTTATTGCCCATCCTAGTTGTCCTTGAGAAGGTGGTGAACCTTCTTCTTAAAACACTGCAGTCCTGGTGGTGAAGGTCCACCCACAGTGCTTTTAGATCGAGAGTTCCAGGATTTTGACCCTGTGATGATGAAGGAAAGGCGATATAATTCCAAATCAGGATGATTTGTGACTTGGAGGGGAGCTTGGAGGTGATGGTGTTCCCATGCACCTGCTGCCCTTGTCCTTCTAGGTGGTGGAGGTCTCGGGTTTGGGAGGTGCTGTCGAAGAAGCCTTGGCGAGTTGCTCCAGTGCATCCTGTGGATGGTACACACTGTAGCCACGGTGCACTGATGGTGGAGGGAGTGAATGTTTAAGGTGGTGGATGGGGTGCCAATCAAGTGGACTGCTTTGTCCTGGATGGTGTCGAGCTTCTTAAGTGTTATTGCAGCTTCACCCATCCAGGCAAGTGGAGAATATTCCATCACACTCCTGACTTGTACCTTAATGTGATGGAGAGACTTTGGGGAGTCAGGAGATGAGCTGCCCAGCGCAGAATACCCAGCTTCTGACCTGCTATAGTAGCCACGGCATTTATGTGGTTGGTCCAGTCGAGTTTCTGGTCAATGGTGAGCCCCCAGGATATTGATGGTGGGGGATTCGGCAATGGTAATGTCATTGAATGTTAAGGGGAGGTGGTTAGACTCCCTCTTGTTGGAGATGGTCATTGCCTGGCACTTGTCCGGCACGAATGTTACTTATCACTTATCAGCCCAAGCCTGGATGTTGTCCAGGTCTTGCTGCATGTGAAATGGACTTTATTTATTTCCTTTAAATAATTCCTCATTATCTGACTAATTGTAAATGGAGCTGAACACTGTGCAGTCATCAGTGATCAGCCCCACTCTGACCTTATAATGGAGGGCAGCTCATTGATGAAGCAACTGAAGATAGTTGGGCTTAGGATGCTGCCCTGAGGAACTCCTGCAGCAATGTCCTGGGGCTGAGATGTTTGGTCTCCAACAACCATTACCATCTTCCTTTGTGCCAGGTTAACTCTAGCCAATGGAGAGTTTTCCCCGATCCCATTGCCTTCTGTTTTACTAGAGCTCCTTGATGCCACACTTGGTCGAATGATTCTTTGATGTGACAGGCATTCACTCTCACCTCACCTCTGGAATTCAGCTCTTTTGTCCATGTTTGGATCAAGGCTGTAATGAGGTCTGGAGCCGAATGGTCCTGGCAGAACCCAAACTGAGCATCAGTGAGCAGGTTATTGGTGAGTAAGGGCCACTTGATGGCACTGTTGATGACACCTTCCATCACTTTGCTGATGATTGAGAGTAGACTGATGGGGCGGTAATTGGCCGGATTGGATTTGCCCGGCTTTTTGTGGACTGGACATACCTGGGCAATTTTCCATATTGTCGGGTAGATGGCAGTGTTGTAGCTGTACTGGAACAGTTTGGCTAGAGGCGCAGGTCTTCGGCATTACAGTCAGGATGTTGTCGGGGCCTGTAGGCTTTGCTGTGTCCAGTAAACTCAGTGGTTTTTTGATGAATCAAATTGGCTGAAGATTGGATGGTGCATGGCTTACCCAATGTATTGCAATGCGCATGGTTCTCCCAATGTACTGCACTGTGCATGGCTTATCCAATGTACTGGACTATGCATAGTTCTCGCAGTGTACTGTGCTGTGCACGGTTCCCTCAATGTACTGCAATGTGCATGGTTCCCTCAATGTACTGCAACTTGCATGGTTCCCTCAATGTACTGCAATGTGCATGGTTCCCCCAAAGTATTGAAACGTACATGGTTCCCCCAATGTACTGCACTATGCATGGTTCTCCCAGTGTACTTCACTGTGCAAGGTTCCCCCAATGTACTGCACTATGCATGGTTCTCCCAATGTACTTCACTGTGCAAGGTTCCCCCAATGTACTGCACTATGCAAGGTTCCCCCAATGTACTGCACTGTGCATGGTTCTCCCAATGTACTTCACTGTGCAAGGTTCCCCCAATGTACTGCACTATGCATGGTTCTCCCAATGTACTTCACTGTGCAAGGTTCCCCCAATGTACTGCACTGTGCATGGTTCTCCCAATGAACTGCACTGTGCATGGTTCTCCCAATGTACTTTACTGTGCATGGTTCTCCCAATGCAATGAACTGTGCATGGTTCCCCTAAAGCACAGCACTGTTCATGGTTCCCTCAATGTACTGCACTGTGCATGGTTCCCTCAATGTACTTCACTGTGCATGGTTCTCCCAATGCAATGAACTGTGCATGGTTCCCCTAAAGCACTGCACTGTGCATGGTTCCCCATATGTACTGCACTGTGCATGGTTCCCTCAATGTACTGCACTGTGCATGGTTCCCCCAAAGTATTGAAATGTGCATGTTTCTCCCAATGTACTGCACTGTGCATGGTTCTCCCAATGTACTTTACTGTGCATGGTTCTCCCAATGCAATGAACTGTGCATGGTTCCCCTAAAGCACTGCACTGTGCATGGTTCCCCCAATGTACTGCACTATGCATGGTTCTCCCAATGTACTTCACTGTGTATGGTTCTCCCAATGCAATGAACTGTGCATGATTCTCTTAATAAACTGCACTCTGCATGGTTCCCCCAATGTACTGCACTGTGCATAGTTCCCCCAATGTACTACAATGTGCATGGTTCTCTCAATGTACTGCACTGTGCATGGTTCCCTCAATGTACTGCAATGTGCATGGTTCCCTCAATGTACTGAAATGTGCATGGTTCCCTCAATGTACTGCACTGTGCATAGTTCCCCCAATGTACTGCAATGTGCAAGATTCCCCCAATGTACTGCAATGTGCAAGGTTCCCTCAATGTACTGCAATGTGCAAGGTTCCCTCAATGTACTGCAATGTGCATAGTTCCCCCAATGTACTGCAATGTGCATGGTTCCCTCAATCCACTGCACTGTGCATAGTTCCCCCAATGTACTGAAATGTGCATGGTTCCCCCAATGTACTGCAATGTGCATGGTTCCCTCAATGTACTGCACTGTGCATGGTTCTCCCAATGTACTGCAATGTGCATGATTCCCCCAATGTACTGCAATGTGCATGGTTCCCCCAATGTAATGCAATGTGCATAGTTCCCCCAATGTACTGCAATGTGCATGGTTCCCTCAATGTACTGCACTGTGCATGGTTCTCCCAATGCACTTCACTGTGCATAGCTCCCCCAATGTACTGCAATGTGCATGGTTCCCTCAATCCACTGCACTGTGCATAGTTCCCCCAATGTACTGCACTGTGCATGGTTCCCTCAATGTACTGCACTGTGCATGGTTCCCTCAATGTACTGCAATGTGCATGATTCCCTCAATGTACTGCACTGTGCATAGTTCCCCCAATGTACTACAATGTGCATGGTTCCCCCAATGTAATGCAATGTGCATAGTTCCCCCAATGTACTACAATGTGCATGGTTCCCCCAATGTACTGCAATGTGCATGGTTCCCTCAATGTACTGCACTGTGCATGGTTCCCTCAATGTACTGCAATGTGCATGGTTCCCTTAATGTACTGCAATGTGCATGGTTCCCTCAATGTACTGCACTGTGCATGGTTCCCTCAATGTACTGAAATGTGTATGGCTCCCTCAATGTACTGCAATGTGCATGGTTCCCTCAATGTACTGCACTATGCATGGTTCCCTCAATGTACTGAAATGTGCATGGTTCCCTCAATGTACTGCAATGTGCATGGTTCCCTCAATGTACTGAAATGTGCATGGTTCCCTCAATGTACTGCAATGTGCATGGTTCCCTCAATGTACTGCACTGTGCATGGTTCCCTCAATGTACTGCAATGTGCATGGTTCCCTCAATGTACTGCAATGTGCATGGTTCCCTCAATGTACTGCACTGTGCATGGTTCCCTCAATGTACTGCAATGTGCATGGTTCCCTCAATGTACTGCAATGTGCATGGTTCCCTCAATGTACTGCAATGTGCATAGTTCCCCCAACATACTGCACCGTGCATGCTTTTTTCAATGTAGTGTGTTCCATTCCCACTATGATAGTTGAAAGTTGTGTCAGCATCAAAGAAGCGCATTGAGAGTCTTTTATAAACACTTATTCCAACATAGTGACAGTGATACTAAGAGTTGCAGAGATCCAAGGGTTTTAACATCACTACGTTGCATCTGAGCTTTAAGATTGCCTACAGAGACATGTTACTGGTGGTACCAGTCATTACAACCAGACCCTTTGACCCCGATATTTATGGGGTCATAATCATTTATCAGCAGGACCTCATTATCATTATTTTGGTTGCGTTGCCCGCTCAACAGCCGACCAGATTGACAGGCTGGTCGGCTGTCGGGCGGGAAAGCCTGCAGTAGAAGGCCGCAGTTGGGACCATTGGGGACGGTCCCCTGCAATTATCAAAGATCGTGGGGCATAAGGGGGTGAGTGGATCGGACCGGCAATCAGGTGGGAGGGAAAGGTCATGGGGCATGGGGGGGAGGTCAGCAGATCACTGGCCAGAAGGCTCATGATCACAGGTTTGGGGGCGGGGGGAAGTCGACCGATCGCGGCAGCGAGGAGAGGCTGCAATCGGCAGAAGGTTTGCTTGAGGGGTCGGAAGAACATTCCTGCTCCTCCTGGCTCACAAGCAGTGCTGGAAAAGCACTTAGCTGCTGGATCCGGCTGCTCTCATCTCCATTTAGTTGCCGGGTTTCCCGAAATCCTGACGGCCAACGTTAGATTTAAATCAGGCTCCTAACTGCACTGTGGGAGCCTGATTTAAATATTATAATGAGGTGTCCCGTCTCTCCAGAGCGGGACAAAGACAAGCCTCGCGACCCGGCGCCGTAAAAATGGTGGCAGGCATGTACGCGGCGAGTTGGGGTCACGTTTTGTGATTTTAAATTTTTAACCCCTCCCCCCTGACCCTCTCCGGCCCATCGTGAGGGGGTTAATATCGACCTTAAATGTTTGCAGGATCTGCATCTATTGTCACGCTGAAACAGCATATGTTCTCAAGATTGATGTGCCTGTGGTCCAAACTGAATGCTGTACTCAACGTGGACAGTGATAAGTGACTGTGTTTGCCTCACTGGGCAAAGGAGAAAGAAGTGAACCTTCAACCAAAAGCAAAATACTGCGGCTGCTGGAAATCTGAAATAAAAGCAGAAAATGCAGGAAAAGCTCAGCAATTCAGGGCAGCATCTGTGGAGAAAGAAACAGAGTTAACATTTCAGGTCGAAGACCCTTTGTCAGATTTCCTTCAACAGAAGATTTTTCATCAGAATCAGAAAGGGGTGAACCTTCACATGGAGGATGAAGTTTAGTTTTGTACGTTCTGAAGTGCAAAAGAACACGCAAAAGCCCATGTGCGGGAAGACATTTATTACACATATAAAACATGGCTTGAACATGCAGACAACATGCTTTAGGAAAGTACTTCAATTAAATAGGACTCAATTATAAAGATTTGCTGCGTTGCCACTTAATTCCTTGGGGTGCTCAATCATTTAAAAAAATTCATTCTCAGGAAGTGGGTGTCGCTGGCAAGGCCGACGTTTTTTGCCCATCTCTTGTAGCCCCGAGGAGATGGTGCCTTCTTCTGTTTGTTTCAACTGAGTAGCTTGCTAGGCCACTTCAGACAGCAGTTAAGAGTCAGCCACATTGGTGTGGGGGTTGGAGTCACATCCTATATTAGGTTAGGATCAGATCAGCCATGATCTTATTGAATGGCGGAGCAGGCTCGAAGGGCCGATTGGCCTACTCCTGCTCCTATTTCTTATGTTCTTATATCCGCAGTGGACCGGGGAGGGGGGCAAGAGACACTCCAGACATATACCCAAAAGGCAGAGGGAGACAGCAGAGGACGAAGTTAATGCCAGACACACAGCATCATGAACATGGATGCAGTGCAGGAAAAAGTTCAATGCTTTGACATGAGTGGTCAAGGTGAGTGAGGTCAACTGTCAAATGGCGTCTCCTACCAACTGCACCACGAGCCGCATCCACTGCTCCACACACTAAACCCCCCCATCACCCACCTACCAACAAACTCTTTCCATCAGAACTCAACTCTTCCAATCAGATGCTTCCTCTCACCCTTAGTACACATTACTTCTGTTGCAAAGCGCCTACCCACAACTCACAGGCCACACACACTGGCAGCTATTCAACCATGACAGGCACATCACCCAGACACACGTCCCGCTTTCTCGCAGAAGAAGGTGGTGCATATCAGGAGGCAGCAAGTGGCAGTGGCGTTTAGCCCCTCAAGCCTGTTCCGCCATTCAATGAGATCATGGCGGACCTGTGACCAAACTCCATATACCTGCCGTAGCCCCATATCCCTTAATATCCTTGGTTCACAGAAATCTATCAATCTCAGATTTAGAATTCACAATTGAGTTAGCATCAACTGCTGTTTGCAGAACAGCATTCCAAACTTCTCCCACCCCTTGGGCTCGATTTTGCAATGGTGGCGGGTTGGCAGTGGGTGGAGGCAGATTCAATCATGGCTTTTAAAAGGGAACTGGATAAGTACTTGAAAGTAAAAAAATTGCAGGGCTACAGGGAAAGGGCGGGGCAGTGGGACTAGCTGGATTGCTCTTGCATAGAGCCGGCGTGGACCCGATGGGCCGAATGGCCTCCTCCTGCACTGTAACCTTTCTATGATTCTAAAGAAATGTCAAGGCTGTAGAGCAAGGTAGTGATTTGGGTAAAAGCAAGCAGTGTGTGTTAGGAAGGGACAGAGAGTTCAACAAAGGTAATCGGGCATTAGTGACTATGGTCACATCAGGGAAAAAAAGTTAAAATTAAAGGTGCTGTATCTGAATGCACAAAGCGTTTGTAACAAGGTAGATGAGTTAACGGCACAAATAGAGATAAAGGGTTTTGATCTAGCTGCCATTACTGAAACGGGTTGCAGGGTGACCAAGATTGGGAACTAAATATTCCAGGATACTTGACTTTTAGAAAAGACAAACAAAATGGAATAGGTGGGGGTGGCCCTGATAATAAAGGATGAGGTAAGGACAGTGGTGAGAAAGGATCTTGGCTCTGAAGATCAGGAAGTAGAATCAAAATGGTTGGAAATAAGAAATAACAAGGGGCAGAAAACACTGGTGACCCCCTAAGAGTAGTTATAGTGCTGGACAGAGTATAAATCAGGAAATTAGAGGAGCATGTAACAAAGGTAATGCAGTAATCATGGGGGACTTTAATCTTCATGTAGACTGGGCAAACCAAATTGGCAAAAGTAGTTTGGAGGATGAATTCATGGAATGCATTCAAGACAGTTTTCTAGATCAATATGTTGACGATTCAACTAGAGGACAGGGTATTTTAGATCTAGTATTGAGTAATGAGACAGGACTATGTTCCCCACCCCCCACCAAGCTCTGGAATTCCCTCCCTAAACCTCTTTGCCTCTCTCTCCTCCTTTAAGTCGCTCCTTAAAACCTACCTCTTTAACCAAGCTTTTGGTCACCTGTCTTAATATCTCCTTATATGGCTCGGTGTCAAATTTTGTCTGGTAACGCTCCTGTGAAGCACCTTGGGTCATTTTACTACGTTATAGGTGCTATATAAATTCAAGCTGTTGTTGTTATTGCCCAAGGAAACACCTGTTATCTTTGAGGGAAGTGGCAGTAGGGATTGTGGATGCTTTGGTAATAATTTTCCAAAATTCTCTGGACTCGGCAAAGGTCCTGGCAGATTGGAAAACTGCCAATGTAACACACTTATTTAAAAAGGGTAGTAGGCAGAAGGCTGGAAATTATAGACCAGTTAGCTTAACATCTGTGGTGGGTAAAATTTTGGAGTCTATTATTAAGGAGACAGTAGCAGAACATTTGGATAAACATAATTTAATAGGACAAAGTCAGCATGGCTTTACAAAGGGGAAGTCATGTCTGACAAATTTGCTTGAGTTCTTTGAGGACATAACGTACAGGGTGGATAAAGGGGAACCAGTGGACGTAGTGTATTTAGACTTCCAGAAGGCATTCGACAAGGTGCCACATAAAAGATTATTGCTCAAGATAAAGAATCACTGGATTGGGGGTAATATTCTGGCATGGGTGGAGGATTGGTTATCTAACAGGAAGCAGAGAGTTGGGATAAATGGTACATTCTCGGACTGGCAACCTGTAGCCAGTGGTGTTCCGCAGGGGTCTGTGCTGGGTCCCCAACTCTTTACAATCTATATTAATGATTTGGAGGAGGGGACCGAGTGTAACATATCAAAGTTTGCAGATGATACAAAGATGGGAGGGAAAAGTAGAGAGTGAGGAGGACATAAAAAACCTACAAGGGGATATAGACAGGCTGGGTGAGTGGGCGGAGATTTGGCAGATGCAATACAATATTGGAAAATGTGAGGTTATGCACTTTGGCAGGAAAAATCGGAGAGCAAGTTATTATCTTAATGGCGAGAAACTGGAAAGTACTGCAGTACAAAGGGACCTGGGGGTCCTAGTGCAAGAAAATCAAAAAGTTAGTTTGCAGGTGCAGCAGGTGATCAAGAAGGCCAACGGAATGTTGGCTTTTATTGCTAGGGGGATAGAATATAAAAACAGGGAGGTATTGCAGCAGTTATATAAGGTATTGGTGAGACCGCACCTGGAATACTGCATACAGTTTTGGTCTCCATACTTAAGAAAAGACATACTTGCTCTCGAGGCAGTACAAAGAAGGTTCACTCGGTTAATCCCGGGGATGAGGGGGTGGACATATGAGGAGAGGTTGAGTAGATTGGGACTCTACTCATTGGAGTTCAGAAGAATGAGAGGCGATCTTATTGAAACATATAAGATTGTGAAGGGGCTTGATCGGGTGGATGCGGTAAGGATGTTCCCAAGGATGGGTGAAACTAGAACTAGGGGGCATAATCTTAGAATAAGGGGCTGCTCTTTCAAAACTGAGATGAGGAGAAACTTCTTCACTCAGAGGGTAGTAGGTCTGTGGAATTTGCTGCCCCAGGAAGCTGTGGAAGCTACATCATTAAATAAATTTAAAACAGAAATCGACAGTTTCCTAGAAGTAAAGGGAATTAGGGGTTACGGGGAGCGGGCAGGAAATTGGACATGAATTTAGATTTGAGGTTAGGATCAGATCAGCCATGATCTTATTGAATGGTGGAGCAGGCTCGAGGGGCCGATTGGCCTACTCCTGCTCCTATTTCTTATGTTCTTATATGTTCTTATCTTAATGAATCGCAGATGGAAGTGCCTGTACACCAGCAGTATGATATTTGAATAAAGTTTCTAGTGGCCAAGAATCACGCTTGTCCTGTGAGTGTATTGTCCATTATAAGCTGTTGTGAATTACAATCAATCTTCAGGCCATCATTGCATGAAACAAACAGATTGACCCCAAGGCTAAGCCTACACTCTACATACACTTCGTGCCATGAGATGAAAGGGAAAGTTTTGATCAGATGCGTGTGATCAGACTGTCAGAACCCAAAATAAATGAAGCCCAAAATCATCAGGGAAAAATCTATTTAAGTTGACATATTATTGGATTAAAGAGGCAATTATGGGCTTGAAGAGTTGCCAGAGAGTTTTTAATGATGCTTTTATTCCAACAATGTGTTGCCTCTTTGCCTTCTTCTCCAATGTCTCCGCTGCTGAAGGCACTGCCCAGTCCCAAAAGGTACCAGGCATGATCCCTGGTCTGTGCTGAACTAACTGATCTCAGCAGGGTGGCTGAAAGGACCTTGCAATTGGACCTCGGCAACTTTGGATTGGGGAGAAGAGAAATCAGCCTGAGTTCTCCGTTCCTGGTCAGCATCCAGCAGTTCCAACTGGACAGTGCTCGTGCGCGTCTGTGCATGTGTGTGCGTTTATACAAGAAATGAGGGTGGTGTCAAGCTTGGCTGAGATGCATCCCATAATTAAATAGCCAGCCGATACCCCCTGTCTACCCTCACACTAGAAGAGCAACCAATTGGTCGAAGGGCCCAGCATCCTAGTAACCAGCATGAGTTAGTCCGAAAAGATGGGGAGAAAAGAGGGAGAGAAGAGCTCCCTCACCACCCTCCCTGGCTGCATGAAGGGGTGGTGAGGGTCTGAATCAGTTTAGTTCCTGGCACAACTTGCACTGAAAACTGTGCTCCGCAGCTGTCAGTCTGTTATAAGCTGTGCGTTTGTTTTAATATAGCCCTGCTTTTTTAAAATGATACTCACGCTGTTTCATTTTTACATAGACACCTTCGAGTACACGGATGACATCGTTCATGTTAAAGGAGAAAAGCCAGTGCAATGTTTACCTCACAGCTTTCCAATGCTGACAAGGGCCTTTCGTTGATTGTTTGATAAGATCTCAGTCTGGTAGGTACAGTCTGTGCCGTCTCATTACGAAGGAGATTGCAACCAATTCACTAATGTCTCAGTTCAATGCACAACCATTTAATATTAAAAAAAAACCCAGAACAATCCAGTAGGTGAGAGGTTTAAGTCTGGAACGCAGTCTGTGGCAGCTGGGGTGCGTGGTACCTTGGTGTACCAATACAGAGTGTCACGACTCAGCCCCTCCCATCCCCGGGGCACTGAAGCAACTGCAGGGTGGTCCATCTTCTAACCTGCTGGCCTCCACATCGTACCTTGCCTCACAAACATGGGCAAAACTGACATCTTACTACGTGAGGAACCTGTGCAAGGGGAAGCTTCCTTTACACTGTCCCCAACTAAAACTCCCGGGTCAGGTACAGCACAGGTTATATAAAAAAGACTTGCATTTATATGGTGCCTTTCATGACCTCAGGATGTCCCAAAGCATTTACAGCCAAATAAACATATTTGAAGTGTAGTCACCGTAGTAATGTAGGAAACGCAATTCACGCACAGCAAGGTCCCACAAACAGCAATGTGATAATGACCAGATAATCTGACGTTGGTTGAGGGATAAATATAGGCCAGGAAATCGGGTAGAACTCCCCAGCCCTTATTCAAAATAGTGCCATGTGATCTTTTACATCCATCTGAGAGGGCAGATGGGGCCTGGGTTTAACATCTCATCCGAAAGATGGATATACAGGGCAAAGCTCCCTCTACACTGTCCCAGCAAACACTCCCAGGGCAGGTACAGCACGGACTAGATACAGAGTAAAGCTCCCTCTACACTGTCCCAGCAAACACTCCCAGGGCAGATACAGCACGGGTTAGATACAGAGTAAAGCTCCCTCTACACTGTCCCAGCAAACACTCCCAGGGCAGGTACAGCACGGGTTAGATACAGAGTAAAGCTCCCTCTACACTGTCCCAGCAAACACTCCCAGGGCAGGTACAGCACGGACTAGATACAGAGTAAAGCTCCCTCTACACTGTCCCATTAAACACTCCCAGGGCAGGTACAGTATGGGTAGGAACATCGTAGGAACATAAGAACAGGAGGAGGCCATTCAGCCCCTCGAGCCTGTTCCACCATTCAATTACATCATGGCTGATCTGCACCTCAACTTCATTTGCCCGCCTTTGCTCCATTTTCCTTAATACCCTTATCCAACAAAATCTATCTATCTCAGTCTTGAAAGTTTCAATTGACCCCACAGCCTTTTGGGGGAGTAAGTTAGATAAAGAGTAAAGCTCCCTCTACTCTGACATTTCAGCAGTGGGCATGCACCCTAAATCAGGGAGATCACCCAGACATGACATCTCAACTTTCAACCACAATCATCCTTGCAGCATTTCTGTGATTAGCAATTTAGTTCTGTGAGGTTTTGTGCTGTGGGCCTGTGCTCTGTAGGAACCCACTTACACCAAACTCACTGCAGCACCTTCTCTCCCAGGAACGTTGACTTCTATCAACCAAAATTGCAACTCACTGGTAGCAAAGGATATCGGCCCTGAAATTCCATGAGTCCTGCTCCACTAATGCAAGTCCATGGATCACACAAAGGGTAGTGGAAATGTGGAACTCACTCCTCCAAAAGGCTGTGACTGTGGGGTCAATTGAAACTTTCAAGACTGAGATAGATAGATTTTGTTGGATAAGGGTATTAAGGGATATGGAGCAAAGGCGAGTAAATGAAGTTGAGTTGCAGATCAGCCATGATGTAACTGAATGGTGGCACAGGCTCGAGGGGCTGAATGGCCTCCTCCTGTTCCTATGTTGTTGACCCTGTCCCAGATTGTGAGATTGGATTGATTTAAATGCTATGGGCTGACGTAAGAGAAGCTCATCCCAACAGCACACTGGAAAATTCGAGTGGTCCCATGGTGGTGAGTGAAGGCCCGGCACGGGCAGGGAATACGAGGCTCCCAATTTTGTCTTCTGCTCCTCCGTGCTCCACCCTTCTCCGGCCCTCGGAATTTCAAGCCCATGGTCTCCATGACATGTTGAATAGACATGGCAGCCATTATGCAAAGAAACCCGACAGCAGTAAAGAGACTCAATGATTACTTTTGGTGGCCAAGCCAAGTCAAAGTCTCTATTGTGAGTATTTCAATGATTGGACGCAGTGCTGGGTCTCAATCGGCAGCATCAGCTGTCGTTTAACAGTCGTACTTTGGTGCCCTGTTTGACTAATAAATTGAGTGAGCAAGGGGCACTTGTTTCCTGGGCCTATATGGATATGTGTTTATAGAATATTTTTTAGACTCCATACAGATGGGTATTTAACCCAATTCAGCTGGCGATGGTAATGAGTGGCAGTCATGGGGTGCAGAGCTGTACACAAAAATTGAGGATATTTAGGATCTCATTGGTTACGTCAAATGAGGAGGAACTTCAGCCAGAATGGGAAGCTTGACCTGAATAATCTAGAGAAGCAAACCTAAAACCACCACCAACTATTTGCTCGCCTGCGATCTACTGACCCCCAAGCAGCTGATTGGAGATTGGCCTGATATAGAACTGGAAGAGCAGCATGTAAAGGGCTGCTGCAAGAAACACCTTTGGGACTTTAAATGAGACAGGCCTCGTCATTGGCCTCATTGTAAAGGTCACTGTAGTTCTGACCCATTTTTCTCTGTCTCACCATCTGCCACCCCGGACACGACTTCTGCTGCATGCGGCTTTTGTTCCTGACCGACGCCTCTTCTTTCTCCATCCTTTCCTCGTGTCCTTTGCTCTCCATAGTTTTGTTGTAAGAAGGGATCTTGAAGACAGCATTATCATTCCTGTCATCCACCCTATGGAAATCACGCACACAATAGCAAAGTTAGCTTAGTCTTTTAAAGGAGGCACAAGCCCATAACACTGTAATACCAGTTCTTTTCATTGCGTTCTTACTCTGCTTGGTCTCATGTACAGGTTTACTGGATTCAATTAATGTGTCCCTTATTGAAAATCCTGGGATATTGGTGGAGAGAATACTATAAAACTATCAACATACTAAACTTAGTCTAAAATGTAAGGTAAAAGCATTGGCTGACGTGGCAGTCTCACGACGACACCAAACTGTGGTAGAATTAGGAGTCGCCTTGCAGTTTGCGACTTGATGAGATCCCGATCTCATCTGGGGCACCTGGAGGATTGAGCAAAAGCCAGAGTGTCAGTCATACCTTGCACATCACTCACAGGCAACCCAATGAGTAACATTCACAAGGGTGATGTGCTTTCTTGAATGGGTCATGGTGTGTGGCAGAACGGGCAGGAGGTTAGAAAACCTCGAGTAAAATGCTGACACATTGGAGAAAGGCAACACTGGCTGATGTTGTTTGCATTTTCTTCACTTTTTTGGAATACCATTTTTGTGTTGTGCTTGGTTTGTTCTAGGGCAGGGGAATAGTCTCTGTCTGCGGCCAGTAGATGTTGTGGATTGAAATGAAGGATCTCAGCTACATTGTGGAGCATCGATGCTGCGTTTTCATCTTGTTGATATGCTGCTTCGCCCACTTCAATAACCGGTCTCTGAAATTGGGGATAGATAATACTCGAGTCTTTATACAGCACAGCAAAACCATTAGATAGCTCCATAAGGAACTCCAGTGCTGGCCTATTTGGCCTGTTGATGGCACATGGTTTGGTAGCAGTGGTTGTTGGAAAGCCATAGCTGGCAACAGCTGGAAGCTGACCATGATAAGCCAATGGTTGATGGCACCAATGGCCTTCCTCCTAATTCCTTGCGCCCCTTGCTTCTTTGACATCAACTTACTCCTCATTCCCTGCTCTCTCCGTCCTTTGAAAAAGACTTGCATTTATATAGCGTCTTTCACGTCCCAAAGTGCTTTACAGCCAATGATGTACTTTTGAAGCGTAGTCACTGTTGTAATATAGGAAACTGACGCTGACCTACTCCTCGTTACTTGCTGCTCCACTGTTTCTGCCCTCTGGAACTTCTTCCCTAAACACCTCCACCTTAGCATCTCCCTCATTGGAAGAAACGTACATAGGAACAGGAGTAGGGCCTTCGGCTCCTCGAGCCTGTTCTGCCATTCAATTAGATCATGGCTGATCTGTATTTTAACTCCACTTACCCGCCTTGGTTCTATAACCCTTAATACCCTTACCTAATGAAAATCTCTCAATCGCAGTTTTGAAATTTTCATTTGACCCCCAGCCTCAACAGCTTTTTGGGGGAGAGAGTTCCAGATTTCCACTCCCCTTTGTGTGAAGAAGTGTTTCCTGACATCACCCCTGTACGGCCTAGCTCTAATTTTAAGATTATGCCCCTTTGTTCTGGACTATCCCACCAGAGGAAATAGTTTCTCTCTATCTACCCTCTCAACTCCTTTAATCATCTTAAACACCTCAATTAGATCACCCCTTAATCTTCTATACTCAAGGGAATACAAGCCTAGTCAATGCAACTTGTCCTCATAATTTAACCCTTTTAGCCCCAGTATTATTCTGGTGAATCTGCGATACACCCCCTCCAAGGCCAATATATCCTTCCTGAGGTGCGGTGCCCAGAACTGAATGCAGTACTCCAGATGGGGTCTGACCAAGGCTTTTGCTTTAAATGCCTTTTGAAACCCTTCTCTATGACCGTGCTTTTGTCTTCCACTTGTACTCTTGCTGTTCACCCATTAGATTAGTGAAGTTTGACCTCATCTGAGCGACAGGTCAAAGGTTTGACATGTTTTTTTTGGCTGACTCCAGGAAGTGAAAAGTGCAGGAGATAGCTTTCTGACAGCTTTGGGAGGAAGAGTCAGTGATTGGAGTTATCTCATTGTTGGTGATGAGGGGGGTAGTTCTATGTTCACCACTAATCTTCTGTGCTGGGAGCAGTGACTAATTGTTATTAAAAGGGAGTGAGTGAAGAGGCCAACCTTGTCTGCTGTGAACATAAGGGCCAGTGGGTAAATGGGGAGAGTCAGGTGTCAGGGCATTAATACCGTGGCCCACGGGGCCCCAGTTAAATAAGAGGCCCCGGTGGGCCGCTGTTCAATATTCAGCCTGCCTGTTACAACCCGAGGAGATCAGCCTCCCGGTCCTCAATCCCATTGGAACAAGAAGTCACCCGTCAACACCTGCAAGTCCCAGCATCGGAGAGGAGAAACCCGGCCTTCTCCATTGAGGTAGGTTTTTGGTGGGGGGGGGTGGGGGAGGTGCCGTTGTGCGTGAGGTGCAGAGGAGCACTGGATGTTCTTGTTGTCGAGGGGCTCAAAAATTCTTAATTTGGCTCTGGGGAGAGTTGGATGACCAGTTAAGTCTCCTCTTCAGGTCAATGGATGAGTTTAAATAGAAGGGAGTAGTTGAGTAGTTCATCACCTCCAGAAGTATCCTTAATGTGTTAAATTTTGAGACAATCTTTCTGTAAATGTTCTTCAAGGTGAATATTTTCCTTTGAACTCACCGGATATACCAGTTGTCTCCAAGTCCGTATTTTTTTCCACAGATTCCCAAACGAGGAAACAGGCACCTTGGGAGTCGACGTTCAAGAAGAAGAGATGTTGCTGCAACCTTTGATTCAAAAAGAAAATATTTCAGCAAACAGTTTTACAATGACGGTCAAAGTATCATTAAAACAGAGCTACCAGATAGAACTACTGCAACTTCTGGGACCTGGGTTTCAACTCAGTCCAGACAGATGACTGAAGGTTTTCTCTTTCAAACAGAGAATAACTTCATTACCTCTAGCACCCAGCAGACAGAGGGGATCTTCATCCCTTCTAGTACCTATCAGATAGAGACCTTCATCACCTCTAGAACCCAACAGACAGAGGGGATCTTCATCCCTTCTAGTACCTATCAGATAGAGACCTTCATCACCTCTAGAACCCAACAGACAGAGGGGATCTTCATCCCTTCTAGTACCTATTAGGCAAATGTCATTGGGGGTAGAGCCAGGAGGAAGAACTCTCTTCACTGGAAGTTCTCACTAGCCTGGTGGAGCCTGGAGAGTTGAAGCTTACTGGTCTCGGGATGGATAAAGGTGGACCCCAATGGAATCCAGGCCAGGGAAGTGGTCTGGACCCTTGCAACAGGGACTATTTTTATTTCAAGTTTTGCTGATCTATGTAGGGTGTCGAGGGGAATATGGCCAGGGTTGGAGGGAAGCCTGGGCAACCCCATCTATCAATGATGGGTGGGCTCCAGAATTTCTAGTCGTATGGGGCAGGTGGGCACCAGAGATAAACCCGTAGCGGTGTTGGAGTGCGTCTGCCCCATATAATTTATGTATTGGGGTCAGAGCTGGAGGGCATCAGCGGGCATGATCCCGCGTAACTATCGGGACTGTGTCCTGAGGAATTATGTCCATCCGGACAATGCACAGAGCTGGAATAACGAGGTCACTGATGTCCTGTGAGGTACTGACTGAAGCCTGGAATGACATCATGCGATATTATCATACAAACTTCTTAATATGTTCATAACAAATTCCTTTGATGACTATTTTAACAGAGGTGTTAACTCATGTCAAATAAATAGATTAACACCTCCATTAAAATAGCACACAGAAAATGCTGTGTTATAAATACATTAAGAGCAAGAGGATAACTAAGGAAAGAGCAGGGCTTATTAGAGACCAAAAAGGTAAACTATGTGTGGAGGCAGAAGATGTGGGTATGGTTCTCAATGAATACTTTGCGTCTGTCTTCACAAAGGAGAGGGATAATACAGGGATTGTAGTTAAGGAGGAGGAGTGTGAAATATTGGATGGGATAAACATAGTGAGAGAGGAAGTATTAAGGGGATTAGCATCTTTGAAAGTGGATAAATCACCAGGGCCGGATGAAATGTTTCCCAGGCTGTTAAAAGAAGCCAGGGACGAAATAGCGGAGGCTTTAATAATGATTTTCCAAACTTCACTGGATACAGGTGTAGTACCGTTGTTTAAAAAGGGAGCAAAGGATAGACTGAGTAATTACAGGCCAGTCAGCCTAACCTCGGTGGTGGGCAAATTATTGGAATCAATTCTGAGGGACAGGATAAACTGTCACTTAGAAAGGCACGGACTAATCAAGGACAGTCAGCACGGATTTGTTAAGGGGAGATCATGTCTGACTAACTTGATTGAATTTTTCGAGGAGGTGACAAGGAGGATCGATGAGGGTAGCGCAATTGATGTAGTCTACATGGATTTTAACAAGGCTTTTGACAAGATCCCACATGACAGATTGGTCAAAAAAGTAAAGGCCCATGGGATCCAAGGGAATGTGGCAAATTGGATCCAAAATTGGCTCAGTGGCAGGAAGCAAAGGGTAATGGTCGATGGGTGTTTTTGTGACTGGAAGGCTGTTTCTAGTGGGGTTCCGCAGGGCTCGGTACTAGGTCCTTTGCTTTTTGTGGTATACATTAATGATTTGGACTTAAAAGTAGGGGGCATGATTAAGAAATTTGTGGATGACACAAAGATAGGCCGTGTGGTTGATAGTGAGGAGGAAAGCTGTAGACTGCAGGAAGATAACAATGGACTGGTCAGATGGGCAGAAAAGTGGCAAATGGAGTTCAATCTGGAGAAGTGTGAGGTAATGCATTTGGGGAGAGCAAACAAGGCAAGGGAATACACAATAAATGGGAGGATACTGAGAGGTGTAGAGGAAGTGAGGGACCTTGGAATGCATGTCCACAGATCCCTGAAGGTAGCAGGACAGGTAGATAAGGTGGTTAAGAAGGCATATGGAATACTTTCCTTTATTAGTCGAGGCATAGAATATAAAAGCAGGGATGTTATGCTGGAACTGTATAAAACACTAGTTAGGCCACAGCTTGAGTACTGCGCACAGTTCTGGTCACCACATTACAGGAAGGATGTAATTTTACTAGAGAGGATACAGAGGAGATTTATGGTTGAGAAAGGCATGGATGTTAGGGAACTTGGGGAAATAAATAGTGATGTCTTGAGGAGTGTACATATTACAGAGAGGGAGGTGCTGGAAGTCTTAACGCGCATCAAGGTAGATAAATCTCCGGGACCTGATGAAATGTATCCCAGGACGTTATGGGAGGTTAGGGAGGAAATTGCGGGTCCCCTAGCAGAGATATTTGAATCATCCACCGCTACAGGTGAGGTGCCTGAAGATTGGAGGGTAGCAAATGTTGTGGCTTTGTTTAAGAAGGGCGGCAGGGAAAAGCCTGGGAACTACAGACCGGTGAGCCTGACATCTGTAGTGGGTAAGTTGTTAGAGGGTATTCTGAGGGACAGGATCTACAGGCATTTGGAGAGGCAGGGACTAATTAGGAACAGTCAGCATGGTTTTGTGAGAGGAAAATCATGTCTCACGAATTTGATTGAGTTTTTTGAAGGGGTAACCAAGAAGATAGATGAGGGCTGTGCAGTGGACGTGGTCTACATGGACTTTAGCAAAGCCTTTGACAAGGTACCGCATGGTAGGTTGTTACATAAGGTTAAATCTCATGGGATCCAAGGTGAGGTAGCCAATTGGATACAAAATTGGCTTGACGACAGAAGACAGAGGGTGGTTGTAGAGGGTTGTTTTTCAAACTGGATGCCTGTGTCCAGCGGTGTGCCTCAGGGATCGGTGCTGGGTCCGCTGTTATTTGTTATTTATATTAATGATTTGGATGAGAATTTAGGAGGCATGGTTAGTAAGTTTGCAGATGACACCAAGATTGGTGGCATTGTGGACAGTGAAGAAGGTTATCTGGGATTGCAACGGGATCTTGATAAATTGGGCCAGTGGGCCGATGAATGGCAGATGGAGTTTAATTTAGATAAATGTGAGGTGATGCATTTTGGTAGATTGAATCGGGCCAGGACCTACTCCGTTAATGGTCGGGCGTTGGGGAGAGTTATAGAACAAAGAGATCTAGGAGTACAGGTTCATAGCTCCTTGAAAGTGGAGTCACAGGTGGATAGGGTGGTGAAGAAGGCATTCGGCATGCTTGGTTTCATTGGTCAGAACATTGAATGCAGGAGTTGGGATGTCTTGTTGAAGTTGTACAGGGCATTGGTGAGGCCACACTTGGAGTACTGTGTACAGTTCTGGTCACCCTATTATAGAAAGGATATTATTAAACTAGAAAGAGTGCAGAAAAGATTTACTAGGATGCTACCGGGACTTGATGGTTTGACTTACAGGGAGAGGTTAGACAGACTGGGACTTTTTTCCCTGGAGAGTAGGAGGTTAAGGGGTGATCTTATTGAAGTCTATAAAATAATGAGGGGCATAGATAAGGTCGATAGTCAAAATCTTTTCCCAAAGGTAGGGGAGTCTATAACGAGGGGGCATAGATTTAAGGTGAGAGGGGAGAGATACAAAAGGGTGCAGAGGAGCAATTTTTTCACTCAAAGGGTGGTGAGTGTCTGGAACGAGCTGCCAGAGGCAGTAGTAGAGGCGGGTACAATTTTGTCTTTTAAAAAGCATTTGGACAGTTACATGGGTAAGATGGGTATAGAGGGATATGGGCCAAGTGCAGGCAATTGGGACTAGCTTAGTGGTATAAACTGGGCGACATGGACATGTTGGGCTGAAGGGCCTGTTTCCATGTTGTAACTTCTATGATTCTATGATTCCATGTTGCCAGGATTGGAGAATTTTAGCTATGATGATAGATTGGATAGGCTGGGGTTATTTTCCTTGGAACAGAGGAGGCTGAGGGGTGATTTGATTGAGGTGTACAAAATTATGAGGGGCCCAGATAGAGTGGATCGGAAGGACCTATTTCCCTTAGCGGAGGGGGTCAATAACCAGGGGGCATAGATTTAAAGTGATTGGTAGAAGGATTAGAACGGAAATGAGGAAAAATCTTTTCACCCAGAGGGTGGTGGGGGTCTGGAACTCACTGCCTGAGAGGGTGGTAGAGGCAGAAACACTCAACTCATTTAAAAAATAGCTGGATGTGCACCTGAAGAGCTGTGATCTGCAGGGCTATGGACCAAATGCGGGAAAGTGGGATTAGGCTGGGTGGCTCATTTTCGGTCGGCGCGGACACGATGGGCCGAATGGCCTCCTTCTGTGCCGTAAATTTTCTATGATTCTATAATTCTAAAATGCGTTAGGAAGTATCATTGTCCAACAGGATTCCAGGCTTTTCTTCAAATGATGTTCATATGGACATACAAAATAGTTGATTAAAGACCACTAGGCCCCCTTCAGTTCTCACCCCTTCCATTACAGGTCCAGCCTCAGTCCCCACCCTCCCCAACCTCTGGTAATGCTGACACATGAGGGAGGCAAAAAAAAGTTAAAAACTGCGGCCAGTTTCAGGAAGAACTCTGGGAAATACCTCCTGTAGAATCAGAGAATATTACAGCACAGAAGAAGGTCTTTTGACCCATTACTCTCTGAAAGAGCTAACCATATAGTCTCATTCCCCTGTCCATCGTGTCTCTCCTGGCTCTCTGATAGAACGATCCACCGAGACCAATTTGCCTGTCCTTTCCCCATTTAGCTCATTGCATCTGAACCGACACTGAAAGAACGATTCATTTCGTCCCATTCCCTCGGCCTTTCCCCATTCGGTCCATCGTGCCTGTGCCAGCTCTCTGAAAGAGCTGTCCATTTAATCCCATTCCCCTGCCTTTTCCCCAGACCCTTTAACATTTTTGCTTTTTCAAATATTTATTCACTTTTCCCTTTAAAAGCTATTCTGCTTGCCCCACTGTCTCTGGTCTGGCATTTCATGCCCTGAAACCCTGTGTGTAAAAAAAATTCTAACCTTTCCCTTCGTTCTTTTGATTATGATCTTAAATTTATACTCACTAGTTAATGATTCACCAACCAGTGGAAATGTAGCAACCTCCAGAAGACCACAGCTACCAATGATGAATCATTGGACATACTGAACTAACTTCTCCCTCCCGCCCAATATCCTTAATTCACTTTTGTAACTTCATCAGTCTGGTGCCAGTATTGATACAAAACCTCACGGTCAATGAAAGCTTTTTTTATTTGTTCTCATGATGTGGGCAACATTGGCAAGGCTGCCCATGGCTAGCTGACCTGAGAAGGTGGTGGGCCTTTTTCTTGAAGTAATTTTGTTACAACTGAGGAGCTTGCTAGGTTGGAGTCACATGGAGGTTAGACTGGTGCCCTTCTGACAATTCTTACAACAGCCCTGTCATTTTTATTTCCCTGCATCAAATTTATTGAATTCATTTTCATAATTTGCTCTGGTGGGATTTGAATTCACGCTCTCTGAGTTACTAGTCCAGGACCTTAACCGCTACACCGTACTGAAAATATAAAGTAACCATATCACTTGGCTTTAGTCCAATTACTATTTGGATCAGCACCACAGATATAAAATCGATGCACTCTCAAAAAACAAGGAATTATATATTTTTCCCTACTTTTTCCACTAATATTCTCCTCTCCTGAAGGCTTTGATTCCTTGATGGGAATTGGATTCTTTGAGTACCAGTGATCCTCTGGTACCTTCCTTACTGGTCATTCTTCAATGAATGTCAGTAAGTGATTCAACCATGAGGGGCCTCACAGCTGACCCTCAATCATAAATGATGGTAGAGTCCAGCAAGTGAGTGCGAAGGACAAGGCTGAAGCGTTTGCAAACATCTTCAGCCAGAAGTGCCGAGTGGATGATCCATCTCGGCCTCCTCCCGATATCCCCACCATCACAGAAGCCAGTCTTCAGCCAATTCGATTCACTCCAGGTGATATCAAGAAACGGCTAAGTGCATTGGATACAACAAAGGCCCCGACAACATACCGGCTGTAGTGCTGAAGACTTGTGCTCCAGAACTAGCTGCGCCTCTAGCCAAGCTGTTCCAGTACAGCTACAACACTGGCATCTACCCGACAAAGTGGAAAATTGCCCAGGTATGTCCTATCCACAAAAAGCAGAACAAATCCAATCCGGCCAATTACCGCCCCATCAGTCTACTCTCAATCATCAGCAAAGTGATGGAAGGTGTCATCAACAGTGCTATCAAGCGGCACTTACTCACCAATAACCTGCTCACTGATGCTCAGTTTGGGTTCCACCAGAACCACTCGGCTCCAGACCTCATTACAGCCTTGGTCCAAATATGGAGTAAAGAGCTGAATTCCAGAGGTGAGGTGAGAGTATCTGCTCTTGACATCAAGGCAGCATTTGACCGAGTGTGGCATCAAGGAGCCCTAGTTAAATTGAAGTCAATGGGAATCAGGGGGAAAACTCTCCAGTGGCTGGAGTCATACAGAGAACAAAGGAAGATGGTAGTGGTTGTTGGAGACCAATCATCTCAGCCTCAGGACATCGCTGCAGGAGTTCCTCGGGCAGTGTCCTAGGCTCAACCATCTTCAGCTGCTTCATCAATCACCTTCCCTCCATCATAAGGTCAGAAGTGGGAATGTTCGCTGATGATTGCACAGTGTTCAGTTCCATTCGCAACCCCGCAGATAATGAAGCAGTCCGTGCCCGCATGCAGCAAGACCTGGACAACATCCAGGCTTGGGCTGATAAGTGGTAAGTAACATTCGCGCCAGACAAGTGCCAGGCAATGACCATCTCCAACAAGAGGGAGTCTAACCACCTCCCCTTGACATTCAATGGCAGTACCATCACCGAATCCCCCACCATCAACATCCTGGGGGTTACCATTGATCAGAAATTTAACTGGACCAGCCATATAAATACTGTGGTTACAAGAGTAGGTCAGAGGCTGGGTATTCTGTGGCGAGTGACTCAGCTCCTGACTCCCCAAAGCCTTTCCACCATCTACAAGGCACAAGTCAGGAGTGTGATGGAATACTCTCCACTTGCCTGGATGAGTGCAGCTCCAACAACACTCAAGAAGCTCGACATCATCCCGGACAAAGCAGCTCGCTTGATTGGCACCCCATCCACCACCCAAAACATTCACTCCCTCCACCACTGGCGCACAGTGGCTGCAGTGTGTATCATCCACAGGATGCACTGCAGAAACTTGCCAAGGCTTCGTCAACAGCACCTCCCAAACCCGCGACCTCTACCACCTAGAAGGACAAGGGCAGCAGGCCCATGGGAACAACACCACCTGCACGTTCCCCTCCAAGTCACACACCATCCCGACTTGGAAATATATCGCCGTTCCTTCATCATCGCTGGGTCAAAATCCTGGAACTCCCTACCTAACAGCACTGTGGGAGAACCTTCACCACACGGACTGCAGCGGTTCAAGAAGGCGGCTCATCACCACCTTCTCAAGGGCATTCAGGGATGGGCAATAAATGCCGGCCTTGCCAGCGACGCCCACATCCCATGAAAGAATAAAAAAAATTGCGTTCTCACCCAATGTCCATGCGCATAAGCAACAAGGGTCAGTGGATAGCAATGAGTGGTAGGAACCCTGGCTGATTTTCCCCTCCCTGCATCCTGCTGATGCTGATTGCAACAACCCAGCCGCTGGGCCCCCCGCTGAGGCCAGATGCCCGTTGACTTAATTTTAATTTTGCACCTGCGCTCTCCAGAAGTCATCGCGCTCCTTTGCCACTCGCCGAATCAGTTCGCCCATCATGTGGATAACGAGGAAAACCATGATGGCGAAAGCAAGCAGGGTGTATATGGCGTACAGGAACCGTGCCATGTCAGGCTGGATCACTTCCGAATTGAGTGGCATGTTGACGAGCCCGAAGAAGAGGAGGTACATGGTGAAGAGAACGGTGCTGAAATCCACAAAGCGTTCCCACTTTGCAGGATCCAAGACTTGGAATGACAGGTGGGTACCTGGAGAAGGCAAATGGTACGGTCAAACACTGGATGTTACCTGTGCAGGACAAGAGGAGCAGGAAGGACAGAGACAGAGAGAATCGGAAAGGAGGGATGAAATGTAGACAGATGGACAGAGACAGAAAAGGAAAAAATAGAGAGGTTTCGAGAGAGAAAAGACAAATTTTGGGAATTTTTACTCTTATGGACGGGTGAAAAATAAATGCTAGGGAATCGGGAAGCCTGATTTACACCTCAGCGATTTTTGCCCCAAGATAAATGTTAAAATTACCCCCAAAGGGAGAAATGGGAGAGATGAGAGAAATAAAGAGCAAGAGAATGCAATAAGGAGGGATAGGTGAAAAGATTTCCAATCAATGGACCTCCCCAAACAAACTGACAAATCCAGAAACCCTAGGAGTGAGAAAAATAGAAAGAAAAGTGGATAATGAAAGTGAGAGAGATAGAAAGAGACAGAAGGAAAGAGATAGCGAATGAGAGACAAGAGGAGAGAAAGAAATAGAGAAAGAGAGAAAGAAAGGAGGGAAATAAAGAAAACAAAATATATGCCAGTAATTTTCACAGGGGTTTCCCAATCTCCTGCTGTCACATTGATGGAAGATCAGCGAAGACCCTTGAGAAACAACCATTCCCACCATCTCTCCGGGATTTGTGCTGAAGTTATGGTGGGAGATCAGGGAAGCCCTGCAGAACTTCTACCTCAATATGAGATGGAGAGATAGAGAGAGAGATAAAAAGAGAGGAAGAGAAACAGAGAGAGAAAGAAAGGGAGGATTTGGAAAAAAGGAACAAAGGAGGAAAGAATGAATTGCATTTATATAGAATTTTATCATGCTCTCAGAAACACCTTTAAGTGCTCCACCTATAATGAGTTACTCTGAAGTACACAGCTGTTGTTATGTAGGAAACATCACTGGATGCTTACTGCATGTGAATGCCAGGAGGACAATGAGCATCAGCACCAAGTATGGCAGTACAATCTCAAATATTATCTGTGGAAAAAAAAGAAACACGTCGGTAAAAATTTAATTCAAACTGGTTAACTTCCTGCGGCACTGCTCGCAATTTATATGGACTGGACTCTCACCTCTCCAGCTGCCACTGATGGCCGGTGCTTCACATATCATTATTGGAAATGGGACTGAGCTTCAGACTGAGATGCTGGAATTTATTTTTGCGTTCAATGCCCATTGAAATTAAAGGAAGGGAAATCAGGTGGGTTCTATTACCGGTGCCCGACCCTCCAAACCAAATTTTCCTTTCTTTGCTCCGCCAGTAAAGATGGAAATCTGATAGATAGATAGATAGATAGATAGATAGATAGATAGATAGATATGCAGAAAGATAGATAGATAGATATACAGAAAGATAGATAGATAGATAGATAGATATACAGAAAGACAGATATACAGAAAGACAGATATACAGAAAGATAGATATACAGAAAGATAGATATACAGAAAGATAGAGAGATAGATATATAGATGGATAGATAGATAAATATACAGAAAGATAGATAGATAGATAGATACACAGAAAGATAGAGAGATAGATAGATAGATATACAGAAAGATAGATAGATATACAGAAAGAAAGATAAATAAATAGATGGATGATAGATATACAGGAAGATAGATAGAGTGATAGATGGTGTTGCAAGTTTTAATCTTGTCTTAGATATCATCTCGAGTACAGTGGTGCTCCCATAAGCGGTCTGAGTTTCTTATGTTCAGGTGCGTGCCCGTACTGCCCAATATCTAATTATATGAAGGTATATCCCCGGGGTGTAAATACATGATCCCCTTGTGATCTGAACTGGATATTGTATCTTTCGCATGTGCCCTTGGGTGTGCTTCTCCAATCTTTTCCCTCAGGCGGTCAGAGGCATGTCCAGCACTGTCCAGCTAAAAAGCCCCCCCACCAAAAAAAAATGTCCCAGAAGCTTTTTCCCAGCTCACCAAGTTAAAATTGTTACTAAGGGAGTGAAGGGAGAGGTTAGAAGACATTTCCTTACTCCAAAGGTTGTTGGAGATTTGCCAAAGGAAATGGTTGAGGCAGAGACCATTGTGTCCATTAAGGGAAGAGTGTTTTTTTTTTATTCGTTCACGGGATGTGGGCGTCGCTGGCAAGGCCGGCATTTATTGCCCATCCCTAATTGCCCTCGAGAAGGTGGTGGTGAGCCGCCTTCTTGAACCGCTGCAGTCCGTGTGGTGACGGTTCTCCCACAGTGCTGTTAGGAAGGGAGTGCCAGGATTTTGACCCAGCGACGATGAAGGAACGGCGATATATTTCCAAGTCGGGATGGTGTGTGACTTGGAGGGGAACGTGCAGGTGGTGTTGTTCCCATGCGCCTGCTGCCCTTGTCCTTCTAGGTGGTAGAGGTCGCGGGTTTGGGAGGTGCTGTCGAAGAAGCCTTGGCGAGTTGCTGCAGTGCATCCTGTGGATGGTGCACACTGCAGCCACAGTGCGCCGGTGGTGAAGGGAGTGAATGTTTAGGGTGGTGGATGGGGTGCCAATCAAGCGGGCTGCTTTATCTTGGATGGTGTCGAGCTTCTTGAGTGTTGTTGGAGCTGCACTCATCCAGGCAAGTGGAGAGTATTCCATCACACTCCTGACTTGTGCCTTGTAGATGGTGGAAAGGCTTTGGGGAGTCAGGAGGTGAGTCACTCACCGCAGAATACCCAGCCTCTGACCTGCTCTCGTAGCCACAGTATTTATATGGCTGGTCCAGTTAAGTTTCTGGTCAATGGTGACCCCCAGGATGTTGATGGTGGGGGATTCGGTGATGGTAATGCCGTTGAATGTCAAGGGGAGGTGGTTAGACTCTCTCTTGTTGGAGATGGTCATTGCCTGGCACTTATCTGGCGCGAATGTTACTTGCCACTTATGAGCCCAAGCCTGGATGTTGTCCAGGTCTTGCTGCATGCAGGCTCGGACTGCTTCATTATCTGAGGGGTTGCGAATGGAACTGAACACTGTGCAGTCATCAGCGAACATCCCCATTTCTGACCTTATGATGGAGGGAAGGTCATTGATGAAGCAGCTGAAGATGGTTGGGCCTAGGACACTGCCCTGAGGAACTCCTGCAGCAATGCCCTGGGGCTGAGATGATTGGCCTCCAACAACCACTACCATCTTCCTTTGTGCTAGGTATGACTCCAGCCACTGGAGAGTTTTCCCCCTGATTCCCATTGACTTCAATTTTACCAGGGCTCCTTGGTGCCACACTCGGTCAAATGCTGCCTTGATGTCAAGGGCAGTCACTCTCACCTCACCTCTGGAATTCAGCTCTTTTGTCCATGTTTGGACCAAGGCTGTAATGAGGTCTGGAGCCGAGTGGTCCTGGCGGAACCCAAACTGAGCATCGGTGAGCAGGTTATTGGTGAGTAAGTGCCGCTTGATAGCACTGTCGACCACACCTTCCATCACTTTGCTGATGATTGAGAGTAGACTGATGGGGCGGTAATTGGCCGGATTGGATTTGTCCTGCTTTTTGTGGACAGGACATACCTGGGCAATTTTCCACGTTGTCGGGTGGATGCCAGTGTTGTAGCTGTACTGGAACAGCTTGGCTAGAGGCGCAGCTAGTTCTGGAGCACAAGTCTTTAGCACTACAGCTGGGATGTTGTCGGGGCCCATAGACTTTGCTGTATCCAGTGCACTCAGCCGTTTCTTGATATCACGTGGAGTGAATCGAATTGGCCGAAGACTGGCTTCCGTGATGGTGGGGATATCGGGAGGAGGCTGAGATGGATCATCCACTCGGCACTTCTGGCTGAAGATGGTTGCAAACGCTTCAGCCTTGTCTTTTGCACTCACGTGCTAGACTCCGCCATCATTGAGAATGGGGATGTTTGCAGAGCCTCCTCCTCCCGTTAGTTGTTTAATTGTCCACCACCATTCACGACTGGATGTGGCAGGACTGCAGAGCTTTGATCTGATCCGTTGGTTGTGGAATCGCTTAGCTCTGTCTATAGCATGTTGCTTCCGCTGTTTAGCATGCATGTAGTCCTGAGTTGTAGCTTCACCAGGTTGGCACCTCATTTTTAGGTACGCCTGGTGCTGCTCCTGGCATGCTCTTCTACACTCCTCATTGAACCAGGGTTGATCCCCTGGCTTGTTGGTAATGGTAGAGTGAGGAATATGCCGGGCCATGAGGTTACAGATTGTGCTGGAATACAATTCTGCTGCTGCTGATGGCCCACAGCGCCTCATGGATGCCCAGTTTTGAGCTGCTAGATCTGTTCTGAATCTATCCCATTTAGCATGGTGATAATGCCACACAACACGTTGGATGGTGTCCTCAGTGCGAAGACGGGATTTCATCTCCACGAGGACTGTGCGGTGGTCACTCCTACCAATACTGTCATGGACAGATGCATTTGCGACAGGTAGATTGGTGAGGACGAGGTCAAGTAAGTTTTTCCCTCGTGTTGGTTCGCTCACCACCTGCCGCAGGCCCAGTCTGGCAGCTATGTCCTTCAGGACTCGGCCAGCTCGGTCAGTAGTGGTGCTACCGAGCCACTCTTGGTGATGGACATTGAAGTCCCCCACCCAGAGTATATTTTGTGCCCTTGCTACCCGCAGTGCTTCCTCCAAGTGGTGTTCAACATGGAGGAGGACTGATTCATCAGCTGAGGGAGGACGGTAGGTGGTAATCAGCAGGAGGTTTCCTTGCCCATGTTTGACCTGATGCCATGAGATTTCATGGGGTCCAGAGTCAATGTTGAGGACTCCCAGGGTCACTCCCTCCTGACTGTATATCACTGTACCGCCACCTCTGGTGGGTCTGTCCTGCCGGTGGGACAGAACATACCCAGGGATGGTGATGGAAGAGTCTGGGACGTTGGCTGAAAGATATGATTCTGTGAGTATGGCTATGTCAGGCTGTTGCTTGACTAGTCTGTGGGACAGCTCTCCCAATTTTGGCACAAGTCCCCAGATGTTAGTAAGGAGGATCTTGCAGGGTCGACTGGGCTTGGTGTTTTGCCGTTGTCGTGTCCGGTGCCTAGTGGTCCGATGCCGGGTGGTCCGTCCGGTTTTATTCTTATTATGACTTTTCGTAGCGAGATTTTACAACTGAGTGGCTTGCTAGGCCATTTCAGAGGGCAATTAAGAATCAACCACATTGCTGTGGGTCTGGAGTCACATATAGGCCAGACCGGGTAAGGGCGGCAGGCTTCCTTCCCTAAAGGACATTAGTGAACCAGATGGGTTTTTACGACAATCCGGTAGTTTCATGGCCATCATTACTGATACTAGTATTTTAATTCCAGATTTTTATTTAATTAATTGAATTTAATTAATTAATTGAATTTAAATTCGCCAGCTGCCGTGGCGGGATTTGAACTCATGACTCTGGATTTTAGTCCAGGCCTCTGGATTACTAGCCCAGTAACATAACCACTATGCTATGTATAAATATTTGAAGCAGAGGAAGATCAAGGATAAAGTGGAGAGAGTGGGGTAATGGGATTAGTTTTGGGTTGCTCCAGCAAAGAACCAGCACAGACACAATGGGCCGAATGGCCTCCTATTTTGCTGTAAACTTCTATGGCTCCATGACTTCCAATGCTTTGTCTAATTTGTTCAATTAACAAATGACCTGTTTGATTTGATTTAAATCATTACTTAGCCCTGTTATATATTGACTCTACATGGTTCTCTTGATAGAATCAGCTCTTGGATTTATTTCAGTGCAAACCATTTATCTGATTTGTACAGCTATAAGTCTTTTGCCATTAAATATTTACCTTCTGGATCATAATGGTGAACGGTCCGAGCAGGCGGAAGCCTCGAGCAAAGTACATGAGGTTGCACCAGGCAAGGATGAGGGCAAAGGACATGGGGATTGTCTCACCAGGCATAGACATCAGTCGCAACACTAGGACGGCCAACACTAGGACCCCATAGCAGATGCTGAGGGAGGGGAGGGAGGGGAGGGAAGGACACAGAAACAAGAGAGAGACTTAGGACAAAGGGGAAATAGAGAGGACAGAAGAGAAAGAGGAGGGAGTGACATTAGGAAAAAGACACAGCAAAAGAGAATGAGAGACACAATGAAAACAGGTGAAGCGATAAGGTAGAGCGAGAAATCGAAAGATAGTGAGAGGCAGAGAAAGGGGGAAGAAGCAGTGCAATAAACCAAGGGTGAGAAAACAAGAGACGGAAAGAAAAAGTGAAAGAGGAAAACCCAACACAAAAGGTGATAAACAGAGAGAGCAGGACGGAAAATACAATGTAAAGAGAATGATAGAGAAAAAAGAATGTGAAAGAGAGATGGAGAATCGTCGAGAAAAGGAAGTTAAGAATAGATAGAGGACAGTAGACACACAGACAGAGAGGTAGCAAGAAACACAAAACAAGATAACTTCAATAAAACATTCCAAAACGGTGTGATATTTAAAAGCTGTGATTTACATAAATTGCAGAAATTGTCATTCACTCAGTCACACAGCCATGAGAGTGATAAAATATCTCAGATTAACACACACTGACGAGCTTAGCATCACGGCAGTGGGAGCCCAGTCACAGTACGGGACCGTGTCAGCTCTGACACCACCTCTGGAGAATAAGCCAGTATAATCGGACAGAGAGCTGGTACCAGTGTGACACACAAACATTTCTCACACTGTTGAAAATATTTACATACCCAGAAATACCACCTCCCACACACACACGTATCTGGCCTCACCCCTCACGCATGATTGTTCACATGCATCGACCTAATTCCTCCCAAACACATACCCCAAACCCCAGCACACAAACATATTCACCCCTCCCCTCCCTCCACACACACATCCCACATACAGACGCACTTCCCCACTGCTCACTGAGTCTCTGCTCATTCAGTGGGCGTTTCAACAACATGAAACAGAGCTGCAAATTGTGATCATTCCTCCAACTCACATGATGACGTGATAAGGTCCCCCCAAGGCAGATTTTCCAAAGTATTTCTTAGGTCCGTATCTCAATATATCGTGAATCTATCAAGATGAAAGCACAATTAGTTCAACAATAAGAGGGCAGGAATCAAACACCAGCAGGGGCAGAAATCAAAAACCAGCAGGGGCAGGAATCAAACACCAACTGGGGCAGGAATCAAACACCAACAGGGAGAGGAATCAAACACCAACAGGGAGAGGAATCAAACACCAACAGGGAGAGGAATCAAACACCAACAGGGAGAGGAATCAAACACCAACAGGGACAGGATTCAAACACCAACAGGGAGAGGAATCAAACACCAACAGGGAGAGGAATCAAACACCAACAGGGACAGGAATCAAACACCAACAGGGAGAGGAATCAAACACCAACTGGGACAGGAATCAAACACCAACAGGGAGAGGAATCAAACACCAACAGGGAGAGGAATCAAACACCAACAGAAAGAGGAATCAAACACCAACAGGGAGAGGAATCAAACACCAACAGGGACAGGAATCAAACACCAACAGAGAGAGGAATCAAACACCAACAGGGACAGGAATCAAACAGCAACAGAGAGAGGAATCAAACACCAACAGGGACAGGAATCAAACACCAACAGAGAGAGGAATCAAACACCAACAGGGAGAGGAATCAAACACCAACAGGGGCAGGAATCAAACACCAACAGAGAGAGGAATCAAACACCAACAGAGAGAGGAATCAAACACCAACAGAGAGAGGAATCAAACAGCAACAGAGAGAGGAATCAAATACCAACAGAGAGAGGAATCAAACACCAACAGGGGCAGGAATCAAACACCAACTGGGACAGGAATCAAACACCAACAGAGAGAGGAATCAAACACCAACAGGGAGAGGAATCAAACACCAACTGGGACAGGAATCAAACACCAACAGGGAGAGGAGTCAAACACCAACAGGGGCAGGAATCAAACACCAACTGGGACAGGAATCAAACACCAACAGGGACAGGAATCAAACACCAACAGGGGCAGGAATCAAACATCAACTGGGACAGGAATCAAACACCAACTGGGACAGGAATCAAACACCAACAGGGACAGGAATCAAACACCAACAGGGAGAGGAATCAAACACCAACAGGGGCAGGAATCAAACACCAAGAGAGGAATCAAACACCAACAGGGAGAGGAATCAAACACCAACTGGGACAGGAATCAAACACCAACAGGGAGAGGAATCAAACACCAACAGGGAGAGGAATCAAACACCAACTGGGACAGGAATCAAACACCAACAGGGAGAGGAATCAAACACCAACAGGGACAGGAATCAAACACCAACAGGGGCAGGAATCAAACACCAACAGGGGCAGGAATCAAACACCAACAGGGGCAGGAATCAAACACCAACAGGGACAGGAATCAAACACCAACAGGGACAGGAATCAAACACCAACAGGGGCAGGAATCAAACACCAACAGGGGCAGGAATCAAACACCAACAGGGACAGGAATCAAACACCAACAGGGGCAGGAATCAAACACAAACAGGGAGAGGAATCAAAGACCAACTGGGAGAGGAATCAAACACCAACAGGGAGAGGAATCAAACACCAACAGGGGCAGGAATCAAACACCAACAGAGAGAGGAATCAAACACCAACAGAGAGAGGAATCAAACACCAACAGAGAGAGGAATCAAACACCAACAGAGAGAGGAATCAAACACCAACAGAGAGAGGAATCAAACACCAACAGGGGCAGGAATCAAACACCAACTGGGACAGGAATCAAACACCAACAGGGAGAGGAGTCAAACACCAACAGGGGCAGGAATCAAACACCAACTGGGACAGGAATCAAACACCAACTGGGACAGGAATCAAACACCAACAGGGACAGGAATCAAACACCAACAGGGGCAGGTATCAAACACCAACTGGGACAGGAATCAAACACCAACTGGGACAGGAATCAAACACCAACTGGGACAGGAATCAAACACCAACTGGGACAGGAATCAAACACCAACAGGGAGAGGAATCAAACACCAAGAGGGGCAGGAATCAAACACCAACAGGGAGAGGAATCAAACACCAACAGGGAGAGGAATCAAACACCAACTGGGACAGGAATCAAACACCAACAGGGAGAGGAATCAAACACCAACAGGGACAGGAATCAAACACCAACAGGGACAGGAATCAAACACCAACAGGGGCAGGAATCAAACACCAACAGGGGCAGGAATCAAACACCAACAGGGACAGGAATCAAACACCAACAGGGAGAGGAATCAAAGACCAACTGGGAGAGGAATCAAACACCAACAGGGACAGGAATCAAACACCAACAGGGAGAGGAATCAAACACCAACAGGGGCAGGAATCAAACACCAACAGAGAGAGGAATCAAACACCAACAGAGAGAGGAATCAAACACCAACAGGGACAGGAATCAAACACCAACAGGGAGAGGAATCAAACACCAACAGAGAGAGGAATCAAACACCAACAGGGACAGGAATCAAACACCAACAGGGAGAGGAATCAAACACCAACAGGGAGAGGAATCAAACACCAACAGGGAGAGGAATCAAACACCAACAGGGAGAGGAATCAAACACCAACAGGGACAGGAATCAAACACCAACAGAGAGAGGAATCAAACACCAACAGAGAGAGGAATCAAACACCAACAGGGAGAGGAATCAAACATCAACAGGAACAGGAATCAAACACCAACAGGGAGAGGAATCAAACACCAACTGGGAGAGGAATCAAACACCAACTGGGACAGGAATCAAACACCAACAGGGAGTGGAATCAAACACCAACAGGGGCAGGAATCAAACACCAACAGGGAGTGGAATCAAACACCAACAGGGGCAGGAATCAAACACCAACTGGGAGAGGAATCAAACACCAACTGGGACAGGAATCAAACACCAACTGGGAGAGGAATCAAACACCAACTGGGACAGGAATCAAACACCAACAGGGAGAGGAATCAAACACCAACAGGGAGAGGAATCAAACACCAACAGGGGCAGGAATCAAACACCAACTGGGAGAGGAATCAAACACCAACTGGGACAGGAATCAAACACCAACAGGGAGAGGAATCAAACACCAACTGGGAGAGGAATGAAACACCAACTGGGACAGGAATCAAACACCAACAGGGAGAGGAATGAAACACCAACAGGGAGAGTTATGAAACACCAACAGGGAGAGGAATCAAACACCAACTGGGACTGGAATCAAACACCAACAGGGAGAGGAATCAAACACCAACTGGGAGAGGAATCAAACACCAACAGGGAGAGGAATCAAACACCAACTGGGAGAGGAATCAAACACCAACAGGGAGAGGAATCAAACACCAACAGGGAGAGGAATCAAACACCAACAGGGGCAGGAATCAAACACCAACTGGGACAGGAATCAAACACCAACAGGGAGAGGAATCAAACACCAACAGGGAGAGGAATCAAACACCAACTGGGAGAGGAATCAAACACCAACAGGGAGAGGAATCAAACACCAACAGGGAGAGGAATCAAACACCAACAGAGAGAGGAATCAAACACCAACAGGGAGAGGAATCAAACACCAACAGGGACAGGAATCAAACACCAACAGAGAGAGGAATCAAACACCAACAGAGAGAGGAATCAAACACCAACAGGGAGAGGAATCAAACACCAACAGGGAGAGGAATCAAACACCAACAGAGAGAGGAATCAAACACCAACAGGGAGAGGAATCAAACACCAACAGGGACAGGAATCAAACACCAACAGAGAGAGGAATCAAACACCAACAGAGAGAGGAATCAAACACCAACAGGGACAGGAATCAAACAGCAACAGAGAGAGGAATCAAACACCAACAGGGACAGGAATCAAACACCAACAGAGAGAGGAATCAAACACCAATAGGGAGAGGAATCAAACACCAACAGAGAGAGGAATCAAACACCAACAGGGACAGGAATCAAACACCAACAGAGAGAGGAATCAAACACCAATAGGGAGAGGAATCAAACACCAACAGAGAGAGGAATCAAACACCAACAGGGAGAGGAATCAAACACCAACAGGGAGAGGAATCAAACACCAACAGAGAGAGGAATCAAACACCAACAGGGACAGGAATCAAACAGCAACAGAGAGAGGAATCAAACACCAACAGGGACAGGAATCAAACACCAACAGAGAGAGGAATCAAACACCAACAGAGAGAGGAATCAAACACCAACAGATAGAGGAATCAAACACCAACAGAGAGAGGAATCAAACACCAACAGAGAGAGGAATCAAACACCAACAGAGAGAGGAATCAAACACCAACAGAGAGAGGAATCAAACACCAACAGGTGCAGGAATCAAACACCAACTGGGACAGGAATCAAACACCAACAGGGGCAGGAATCAAACACCAACAGAGAGAGGAATCAAAGACCAACTGGGAGAGGAATCAAACACCAATAGGGAGAGGAATCAAACACCAACTGGGACAGGAATCAAACACCAACAGGGGCAGGAATCAAACACCAACAGGGAGAGGAATCAAACACCAACAGGGAGAGGAATCAAACACCAACTGGGACAGGAATCAAACACCAACTGGGACAGGAATCAAACACCAACAGGGAGAGGAATCAAACACCAACATGGGCAGGAATCAAACACCAAGAGGGGCAGGAATCAAACACCAACGGGGACAGGAATCAAACACCAACAGGGAGAGGAATCAAACACCAACAGGGAGAGGAATCAAACACCAACATGGGCAGGAATCAAACACCAAGAGGGGCAGGAATCAAACACCAACGGGGACAGGAATCAAACACCAACAGGGAGAGGAATCAAACACCAACTGGGACAGGAATCAAACACCAACAGGGAGAGGAATCAAACACCAACAGGGGCAGGAATCAAACACCAACAGGGGCAGGAATCAAACACCAACAGGGGCAGGAATCAAACACCAACAGGGGCAGGAATCAAACACCAACAGGGACAGGAATCAAACACCAACAGGGAGAGGAATCAAACACCAACAGGGACAGGAATCAAAGACCAACTGGGAGAGGAATCAAACACCAACAGGGGCAGGAATCAAACACCAACAGAGAGAGGAATCAAACACCAACAGGGAGAGGAATCAAACACCAACAGGGAGAGGAAACAAACACCAACAGGACAGGAATCAAACACCAACAGGGACAGGAATCAAACACCAACAGGGGCAGGAATCAAACACCAACAGGGGCAGGAATCAAACACCAACTGGGACAGGAATCAAACACCAACAGGGAGAGGAAACAAACACCAACAGGGACAGGAATCAAACACCAACAGGGGCAGGAATCAAACACCAACAGGGGCAGGAATCAAACACCAACAGGGGCAGGAATCAAACACCAACAGGGACAGGAATCAAACACCAACAGGGGCAGGAATCAAACACCAACAGGGAGAGGAATCAAAGACCAACTGGGAGAGGAATCAAACACCAACAGGGACAGGAATCAAACACCAACAGGGAGAGGAATCAAACACCAACAGGGGCAGGAATCAAACACCAACAGGGAGAGGAATCAAACACCAACTGGGACAGGAATCAAACACCAACTGGGACAGGAATCAAACACCAACTGGGACAGGAATCAAACACCAACTGGGACAGGAATCAAACACCAACTGGGACAGGAATCAAACACCAACTGGGACAGGAATCAAACACCAACTGGGAGAGCAATCAAACACCAACAGGGACAGGAATCAAACACCAACAGGGGCAGGAATCAAACACCAACTGGGACAGGAATCAAACACCAACTGGGACAGGAATCAAACACCAACAGGGAGAGGAATCAAACACCAACAGGGGCAGGAATCAAACACCAACAGGGAGAGGAATCAAACACCAACTGGGACAGGAAACAAACACCAAAAGTGAGAGGAATCAAACACCAACTGGGACAGGAATCAAACACCAACAGGGACAGGAATCAAACACCAACAGGGAGAGGAATCAAACACCAACAGGGAGAGGAATCAAACACCAACAGGGGCAGGAATCAAACACCAACTGGGACAGGAATCAAACACCAACAGGGAGAGGAGTCAAACACCAACAGGGAGAGGAGTCAAACACCAACAGGGGCAGAAATCAAACACCAACTGGGACAGGAATCAAACACCAACTGGGAGAGGAATCAAACACCAACAGGGACAGGAATCAAACACCAACAGGGGCAGGTATCAAACACCAACTGGGACAGGAATCAAACACCAACTGGGACAGGAATCAAACACCAACTGGGACAGGAATCAAACACCAACAGGGAGAGGAATCAAAGACCAACTGGGAGAGGAATCAAACACCAACAGGGACAGGAATCAAACACCAACAGGGAGAGGAATCAAACACCAACAGGGAGAGGAATCAAACACCAACAGGGAGAGGAATCAAACACCAACAGGGGCAGGAATCAAACACCAACTGGGACAGGAATCAAACACCAACAGGGAGAGGAGTCAAACACCAACAGGGAGAGGAGTCAAACACCAACAGGGGCAGGAATCAAACACCAACTGGGACAGCAATCAAACACCAACTGGGAGAGGAATCAAACACCAACAGGGGCAGGTATCAAACACCAACTGGGACAGGAATCAAACACCAACTGGGACAGGAATCAAACACCAACTGGGACAGGAATCAAACACCAACTGGGACAGGAATCAAACACCAACTGGGACAGGAATCAAACACCAACTGGGACAGGAATCAAACACCAACAGGGACAGGAATCAAACACCAACAGGGGCAGGAATCAAACACCAAGAGGGGCAGGAATCAAACACCAACAGGGAGAGGAATCAAACACCAAGAGGGGCAGGAATCAAACACCAACAGGGAGAGGAATCAAACACCAACTGGGACAGGAATCAAACACCAACAGGGAGAGGAATCAAACACCAACAGGGAGAGGAATCAAACACCAACAGGGGCAGGAATCAAACACCAACAGGGAGAGGAATCAAAAACCAACAGGGACAGGAATCAAACACCAACAGGGAGAGGAATCAAACACCAACAGGGGCAGGAATCAATCACCAACAGGGGCAGGAATCAAACACCAACAGGGGCAGGAATCAAACACCAACAGGGGCAGGAATCAAACACCAACAGGGAGAGGAATCAAACACCAACAGGGGCAGGAATCAAACAGCAACAGGGGCAGGAATCAAACAGCAACAGGGGCAGGAATCAAACACCAACAGGGGCAGGAATCAAACACCAACAGGGAGAGGAATCAAAGACCAACTGGGAGAGGAATCAAACGCAACAGGGACAGGAATCAAACACCAACAGGGAGAGGAATCAAACACCAACAGAGAGAGGAATCAAACACCAACAGAGAGAGGAATCAAACACCAACAGGTACAGGAATCAAACACCAACAGAGAGGAATCAAACACCAACAGGGGCAGGAATCAAACACCAACAGGAACAGGAATCAAACACCAACAGGGAGAGGAATCAAACACCAACTGGGAGAGGAATCAAACACCAACAGGAACAGGAATCAAACACCAACAGGTACAGGAATCAAACACCAACAGGGGCAGGAATCAAACACCAACTGGGACAGGAATCAAACACCAACTGGGACAGGAATCAAACACCAACTGGGAGAGGAATCAAACACCAACTGGGAGAGGAATCAAACACCAACTGGGACAGGAATCAAACACCAACAGGGAGAGGAATCAAACACCAACTGGGACAGGAATCAAACACCAACTGGGACAGGAATCAAACACCAACAGGGGCAGGAATCAAACACCAACAGGGGCAGGAATCAAAGACCAACAGGGACAGGAATCAAACACCAACAGGGAGAGGAATCAAAGACCAACTGGGAGAGGAATCAAACACCAACAGGGACAGGAATCAAACACCAACAGGGAGAGGAATCAAACACCAACTGGGAGAGGAATCAAACACCAACAGGGAGAGGAATCAAACACCAACAGGGGCAGGAATCAAACACCAACAGGGGCAGGAATCAAACACCAACAGGGGCAGGAATCAAACACCAACTGGGACAGGAATCAAACACCAACTGGGACAGGAATCAAACACCAACTGGGAGAGGAATCAAACACCAACTGGGAGAGGAATCAAACACCAACTGGGAGAGGAATCAAACACCAACTGGGACAGGAATCAAACACCAACTGGGACAGGAATCAAACACCAACTGGGAAAGGAATCAAACACCAACTGGGAGAGGAATCAAACACCAACTGGGAGAGGAATCAAACACCAACTGGGACAGGAATCAAACACCAACAGGGAGAGGAATCAAACACCAACTGGGAGAGGAATCAAACACCAACAGGGGCAGGAATCAAACACCAACTGGGACAGGAATCAAACACCTACTGGGACTGGAATCAAACACCAACAGGGACAGGAATCAAACACCAACAGGGACAGGAATCAAACACCAACAGGGGCAGGAATCCAACACCAACAGGGAGAGGAATCAAACACCAACTGGGACAGGAATCAAACACCAACTGGGATAGGAATCAAACACCAACAGGGGCAGGAATCATACACCAACAGGGAGAGGAATCAAACACCAACTGGGTCAGGAATCAAACACCAACTGGGAGAGGAATCAAACACCAACTGGGAGAGGAATCAAACACCAACAGAGAGAGGAATCAAACACCAACAGGGACAGGAATCAAACACCAACTGGGACAGGAATCAAACACCAACAGGGAGAGGAATCAAACACCAACTGGGACAGGAATCAAACACCAACTGGGACAGGAATCAAACACCAACAGGGAGAGGAATCAAACACCAACTTGGACAGCAATCAAACACCAACTGGAACAGGAATCAAACACCAACAGGGAGAGGAATCAAACACCAACTGGGACAGGAATCAAACACCAACAGGGAGAGGAATCAAACACCAACTGGGAGAGGAATCAAACACCAACAGGGGCAGGAATCAAACACCAACTGGGACTGGAATCAAACACCAACAGGGAGAGGAATCAAACACCAACAGGGGCAGGAATCAAACACCAACAGGGAGAGGAATCAAACACCAACTGGGACAGGAATCAAACACCAACAGGGAGACGAATCAAACACCAACAGGGAGAGGAATCAAACACCAACAGGGGCAGGAATCAAACACCAACTGGGACTGGAATCAAACACCAACAGGGAGAGGAATCAAACACCAACAGGGGCAGGAATCAAACACCAACTGGGAGAGGAATCAAACACCAACTGGGAGAGGAATCAAACACCAACAGGGGCAGGAATCAAACACCAACTGGGACTGGAATCAAACACCAACAGGGAGAGGAATCAAACACCAACAGGGAGAGGAATCAAACACCAACTGGGAGAGGAATCAAACACCAACAGGGGTAGGAATCAAACACCAACAGGGAGAGGAATCAAACACCAACAGGGAGACGAATCAAACACCAACAGGGAGACGAATCAAACACCAACAGGGAGAGAAATCAAACACCAACTGGAACAGGAATCAAACACCAACAGGGAGAGGAATCAAACACCAACTGGGAGAGGAATCAAACACCAACAGGGGTAGGAATCAAACACCAACAGGGAGAGGAATCAAACACCAACAGGGAGACGAATCAAACACCAACAGGGAGACGAATCAAACACCAACAGGGAGAGAAATCAAACACCAACTGGAACAGGAATCAAACACCAACAGGGAGAGGAATCAAACACCAACTGGGACAGGAATCAAACACCAACAGGGAGAGGAATCAAACACCAACAGGGACAGGAATCAAACACCAACAGGGAGAGGAATCAAACACCAACAGGGAGAGGAATCAAACACCAACAGGGGCAGGAATCAAACACCAACAGGGAGAGGAATCAAACACCAACTGGGAGAGGAATCAAACACCAACTGGGAGAGGAATCAAACACCAACAGGGAGATGAATCAAACACCAACAGGGAGAGGAATCAAACACCAACTGGGAGAGGAATCAAACACCAACAGGGGCAGGAATCAAACACCAACTGGGACTGGAATCAAACACCAACAGGGAGACGAATCAAACACCAACAGGGAGAGGAATCAAACACCAACAGGGGCAGGAATCAAACACCAACAGGGGCAGGAATCAAACACCAACTGGGACTGGAATCAAACACCAACAGGGAGAGGAATCAAACACCAACAGGGGCAGGAATCAAACACCAACTGGGAGAGGAATCAAACACCAACTGGGAGAGGAATCAAACACCAACAGGGGCAGGAATCAAACACCAACTGGGACTGGAATCAAACACCAACAGGGAGAGGAATCAAACACCAACAGGGAGAGGAATCAAACACCAACAGGGGCAGGAATCAAACACCAAATGGGACAGGAATCAAACACCAACAGGGGCAGGAATCAAACACCAACAGGGGCAGGAATCAAACACCAACAGGGGCAGGAATCAAACACCAACAGGGAGAGGAATCAAACACCAACAGGGGCAGGAATCAAACACCAACAGGGAGAGGAATCAAACACCAACTGGGACAGGAATCAAACACCAACTGGGAGAGGAATCAAACACCAACAGGGAGAGGAATCAAACACCAACAGGGGCAGGAATCAAACACCAAATGGGAGAGGAATCAAACACCAACAGGGACAGGAATCAAACACCAACAGGGGCAGGAATCAAACACCAACAGGGGCAGGAATCAAACACCAACTGGGACAGGAATCAAACACCAACAGGGAGAGGAATCAAACACCAACAGGGACAGGAATCAAACACCAACAGGGGCAGGAATCAAACACCAACAGGGAGAGGAATCAAACACCAACAGGGACAGGAATCAAACACCAACAGGGAGAGGAATCAAACACCAACTGGGACAGGAATCAAACACCAACTGGGAGAGGAATCAAACACCAACAGGGAGAGGAATCAAACACCAACTGGGGCAGGAATCAAACACCAAATGGGAGAGGAATCAAACACCAACAGGGGCAGGAATCAAACACCAACTGGGACAGGAATCAAACACCAACTGGGAGAGGAATCAAACACCAACAGGGGCAGGAATCAAACACCAACAGGGAGAGGAATCAAACACCAACTGGGGCAGGAATCAAACACCAAATGGGAGAGGAATCAAACACCAACAGGGGCAGGAATCAAACACCAACAGGGACAGGAATCAAACACCAACAGGGAGACGAATCAAACACCAACAGGGAGACGAATCAAACACCAACAGGGGCAGGAATCAAACACCAACAGGGACAGGAATCAAACACCAACAGGGAGAGGAATCAAACACCAACAGATAGAGAAATCAAACACCAACTGGGAGACGAATCAAACACCAACAGAGAGAGGAATCAAACACCAACAGATAGAGAAATCAAACACCAACTGGGAGACGAATCAAACACCAACAGGGAGAGAAATCAAACACCAACAGGGAGACGAATCAAACACCAACAGAGAGAGGAATCAAACACCAACAGGGAGAGGAATCAAACACCAACAGGGAGAGAAATCAAACACCAACAGGGAGACGAATCAAACACCAACAGATAGAGGAATCAAACACCAACAGGGAGACGAATCAAACACCAACAGGGAGACGAATCAAACACCAACAGGGAGACGAATCAAACACCAACAGGGAGAGGAATCAAACACCAACAGGGAGTGGAATCAAACACCAACAGGGAGAGGAATCAAACACCAACAGGGAGAGAAATCAAACACCAACAGGGAGACGAATCAAACACCAACAGGGAGAGGAATCAAACACCAACAGGGAGAGAAATCAAACACCAACAGGGAGAGGAATCAAACACCAACAGGGAGTGGAATCAAACACCAACAGGGAGAGGAATCAAACACCAACAGGGAGAGAAATCAAACACCAACAGGGAGACGAATCAAACACCAACAGGGAGAGGAATCAAACACCAACAGGGAGAGGAATCAAACACCAACAGGGAGAGAAATCAAACACCAACAGGGAGAGGAATCAAACACCAACAGGGAGACGAATCAAACACCAACAGGGAGACGAATCAAACACCAACAGGGAGACGAATCAAACACCAACAGGGAGACGAATCAAACACCAACAGGGACAGGAATCAAACACCAACAGGGACAGGAATCAAACACCAACAGGGAGACGAATCAAACACCAACAGGGACAGGAATCAAACACCAACAGGGAGAGGAATCAAACACCAACAGGGAGACGAATCAAACACCAACAGGGAGAGGAATCAAACACCAACAGGGAGAGGAATCAAACACCAACAGGGAGACGAATCAAACACCAACAGGGAGAGGAATCAAACACCAACAGGGAGAGGAATCAAACACCAACAGGGAGAGGAATCAAACACCAACAGGGAGAGGAATCAAACACCAACAGGGAGAGGAATCAAACACCAACAGGGAGAGGAATCAAACACCAACAGGGAGAGGAATCAAACACCAACAGGGAGAGGAATCAAACACCAACAGGGAGAGGAATCAAACACCAACAGGGGCAGGAATCAAACACCAACAGGGAGAGGAATCAAACACCAACAGGGAGAGGAATCAAACACCAACAGGGGCAGGAATCAAACACCAACAGGGGCAGGAATCAAACACCAACAGGGAGAGGAATCAAACACCAACAGGGGCAGGAATCAAACACCAACAGGGGCAGGAATCAAACACCAACAGGGAGTGGAATCAAACACCAACAGGGGCAGGAATCAAACACCAACTGGGAGAGGAATCAAACACCAACTGGGACAGGAATCAAACACCAACAGGGAGTGGAATCAAACACCAACAGGGGCAGGAATCAAACACCAACAGGGGCAGGAATCAAACACCAACAGGGAGTGGAATCAAACACCAACAGGGGCAGGAATCAAACACCAACTGGGAGAGGAATCAAACACCAACAGGGGCAGGAATCAAACACCAACAGGGGCAGGAATCAAACACCAACAGGGGCAGGAATCAAACACCAACAGGGAGAGGAATCAAACACCAACAGGGGCAGGAATCAAACACCAACAGGGGCAGGAATCAAACACCAACAGGGAGTGGAATCAAACACCAACAGGGGCAGGAATCAAACACCAACTGGGAGAGGAATCAAACACCAACTGGGACAGGAATCAAACACCAACAGGGAGAGGAATCAAACACCAACAGGGAGAGGAATCAAACACCAACAGGGGCAGGAATCAAACACCAACTGGGAGAGGAATCAAACACCAACTGGGACAGGAATCAAACACCAACAGGGAGAGGAATCAAACACCAACTGGGAGAGGAATCAAACACCAACTGGGACAGGAATCAAACACCAACAGGGAGAGGAATGAAACACCAACAGGGAGAGTTATGAAACACCAACAGGGAGAGGAATCAAACACCAACTGGGACTGGAATCAAACACCAACAGGGAGAGGAATCAAACACCAACTGGGAGAGGAATCAAACACCAACAGGGGCAGGAATCAAACACCAACTGGGACAGGAATCAAACACCAACAGGGAGAGGAATCAAACACCAACAGGGGCAGGAATCAAACACCAACTGGGACAGGAATCAAACACCAACAGGGAGAGGAATCAAACACCAACTGGGGCAGGAATCAAACACCAACTGGGACAGGAATCAAACACCAACTGGGAGAGGAATCAAACACCAACAGGGGCAGGAATCAAACACCAACTGGGACAGGAATCAAACACCAACAGGGAGAGGAATCAAACACCAACTGGGACTGGAATCAAACACCAACAGGGAGAGGAATCAAACACCAACTGGGAGAGGAATCAAACACCAACAGGGGCAGGAATCAAACACCAACAGGGGCAGGAATCAAACACCAACAGGGAGAGGAATCAAACACCAACAGGGGCAGGAATCAAACACCAACTGGGACAGGAATCAAACACCAACTGGGAGAGAAATCAAACACCAACAGGGAGAGGAATCAAACACCAACAGGGAGAGGAATCAAACACCAACAGGGAGACGAATCAAACACCAACAGGGAGACGAATCAAACACCAACAGGGAGAGAAATCAAACACCAACTGGGAGAGAAATCAAACACCAACAGGGAGACGAATCAAACACCAACAGGGAGACGAATCAAACACCAACAGGGAGTGGAATCAAACACCAACAGGGGCAGGAATCAAACACCAACTGGGAGAGGAATCAAACACCAACTGGGACAGGAATCAAACACCAACAGGGAGTGGAATCAAACACCAACAGGGGCAGGAATCAAACACCAACAGGGAGTGGAATCAAACACCAACAGGGGCAGGAATCAAACACCAACTGGGAGAGGAATCAAACACCAACTGGGACAGGAATCAAACACCAACTGGGAGAGGAATCAAACACCAACTGGGACAGGAATCAAACACCAACAGGGAGAGGAATCAAACACCAACAGGGAGAGGAATCAAACACCAACAGGGGCAGGAATCAAACACCAACTGGGAGAGGAATCAAACACCAACTGGGACAGGAATCAAACACCAACAGGGAGAGGAATCAAACACCAACTGGGAGAGGAATGAAACACCAACTGGGACAGGAATCAAACACCAACAGGGAGAGGAATGAAACACCAACTGGGACAGGAATCAAACACCAACAGGGAGAGGAATCAAACACCAACAGGGAGAGAAATCAAACACCAACAGGGAGAGGAATCAAACACCAACAGGGAGAGGAATCAAACACCAACTGGGAGAGGAATGAAACACCAACGGGGACAGGAATCAAACACCAACAGGGAGAGGAATGAAACACCAACTGGGACAGGAATCAAACACCAACTGGGACAGGAATGAAACACCAACTGGGACAGGAATCAAACACCAACAGGGAGAGGAATGAAACACCAACAGGGAGAGGAATCAAACACCAACAGGGAGAGGAATCAAACACCAACTGGGACAGGAATCAAACACCAGCAGGGAGAGGAATCAAACACCAACAGGGAGAGGAATCAAACACCAACAGGGAGAGGAATCAAACACCAACTGGGACAGGAATCAAACACCAAATGGGAGAGGAATCAAACACCAACAGGGAGAGCAATCAAACACCAACAGAGAGAGGAATCAAACACCAACAGGGAGAGGAATCAAACACCAACAGAGAGAGGAATCAAACACCAACAGGGAGAGGAATCAAACACCAACAGAGAGAGGAATCAAACACCAATAGGGAGAGGAATCAAACACCAACAGAGAGAGGAATCAAACACCAACAGGGAGAGGAATCAAACACCAACAGAGAGAGGAATCAAACACCAATAGGGACAGGAATCAAACACCAACAGAGAGAGGAATCAAACACCAACAGGGAGAGGAATCAAACACCAACAGGGAGAGGAATCAAACACCAACAGGGACAGGAATCAAACACCAACAGGGAGAGGAATCAAACACCAACTGGGACAGGAATCAAACACCAACAGGGAGAGGAATCAAAGACCAACAGGGACAGGAATCAAACACCAACAGAGAGAGGAATCAAACACCAACAGGGAGAGGAATCAAACACCAACAGGGGCAGGAATCAAACACCAACAGAGAGAGGAATCAAACACCAACAGAGAGAGGAATCAAACACCAACAGGTACAGGAATTAAACACCAACAGAGAGAGGAATCAAACAACAACAGGGACAGGAATCAAACACCAACAGAGAGAGGAATCAAACACCAACAGAGAGAGGAATCAAACAACAACAGGGACAGGAATCAAACACCAACAGGGAGAGGAATCAAACACCAACAGGGAGAGGAATCAAACACCAACAGAGAGAGGAATCAAACACCAACAGGGAGAGGAATCAAACACCAACAGAGAGAGGAATCAAACACCAACAGAGAGAGGAATCAAACACCAACAGGGAGAGGAATCAAACACCAACAGAGAGAGGAATCAAACACCAATACGGACAGGAATCAAACACCAACAGAGAGAGGAATCAAACACCAACAGGGAGAGGAATCAAACACCAACAGGGACAGGAATCAAACACCAACAGGGAGAGGAATCAAACACCAACAGGGACAGGAATCAAACACCAACAGGGAGAGGAATCAAACACCAACAGGGGCAGGAATCAAACACCAACAGAGAGAGGAATCAAACACCAACAGAGAGAGGAATCAAACACCAACAGGTACAGGAATTAAACACCAACAGAGAGAGGAATCAAACAACAACAGGGACAGGAATCAAACACCAACAGAGAGAGGAATCAAACACCAACAGAGAGAGGAATCAAACACCAACGGGGACAGGAATCAAACACCAACAGGGAGAGGAATCAAACACCAACAGGGAGAGGAATCAAACACCAACATGGGCAGGAATCAAACACCAAGAGGGGCAGGAATCAAACACCAACGGGGACAGGAATCAAACACCAACAGGGAGAGGAATCAAACACCAACTGGGACAGGAATCAAACACCAACTGGGACAGGAATCAAACACCAACAGGGACAGGAATCAAACACCAACAGGGAGAGGAATCAAACACCAACAGGGGCAGGAATCAAACACCAACAGGGGCAGGAATCAAACACCAACAGGGACAGGAATCAAACACCAACAGGGAGAGGAATCAAACACCAACAGGGACAGGAATCAAAGACCAACTGGGAGAGGAATCAAACACCAACAGGGGCAGGAATCAAACACCAACAGAGAGAGGAATCAAACACCAACAGGGAGAGGAATCAAACACCAACAGGGAGAGGAAACAAACACCAACAGGACAGGAATCAAACACCAACAGGGGCAGGAATCAAACACCAACAGGGGCAGGAATCAAACACCAACTGGGACAGGAATCAAACACCAACAGGGAGAGGAAACAAACACCAACAGGGACAGGAATCAAACACCAACAGGGGCAGGAATCAAACACCAACAGGGGCAGGAATCAAACACCAACAGGGGCAGGAATCAAACACCAACAGGGACAGGAATCAAACACCAACAGGGGCAGGAATCAAACACCAACAGGGAGAGGAATCAAAGACCAACTGGGAGAGGAATCAAACACCAACAGGGACAGGAATCAAACACCAACAGGGAGAGGAATCAAACACCAACAGGGGCAGGAATCAAACACCAACAGGGAGAGGAATCAAACACCAACTGGGACAGGAATCAAACACCAACTGGGACAGGAATCAAACACCAACTGGGACAGGAATCAAACACCAACAGGGAGAGGAATCAAACACCAACAGGGGCAGGAATCAAACACCAACTGGGACAGGAATCAAACACCAACAGGGAGAGGAGTCAAACACCAACAGGGAGAGGAGTCAAACACCAACAGGGGCAGAAATCAAACACCAACTGGGACAGGAATCAAACACCAACTGGGAGAGGAATCAAACACCAACAGGGACAGGAATCAAACACCAACAGGGGCAGGTATCAAACACCAACAGGGGCAGGTATCAAACACCAACTGGGACAGGAATCAAACACCAACTGGGACAGGAATCAAACACCAACTGGGACAGGAATCAAACACCAACAGGGAGAGGAATCAAAGACCAACTGGGAGAGGAATCAAAGACCAACTGGGAGAGGAATCAAACACCAACAGGGAGAGGAATCAAACACCAACAGGGACAGGAATCAAACACCAACAGGGAGAGGAATCAAACACCAACAGGGAGAGGAATCAAACACCAACAGGGGCAGGAATCAAACACCAACTGGGACAGGAATCAAACACCAACAGGGAGAGGAGTCAAACACCAACAGGGAGAGGAGTCAAACACCAACAGGGGCAGGAATCAAACACCAACTGGGACAGCAATCAAACACCAACTGGGAGAGGAATCAAACACCAACAGGGACAGGAATCAAACACCAACAGGGGCAGGTATCAAACACCGACTGGGACAGGAATCAAACACCAACTGGGACAGGAATCAAACACCAACTGGGACAGGAATCAAACACCAACTGGGACAGGAATCAAACACCAACTGGGACAGGAATCAAACACCAACAGGGACAGGAATCAAACACCAACAGGGGCAGGAATCAAACACCAAGAGGGGCAGGAATCAAACACCAACAGGGAGAGGAATCAAACACCAACAGGGGCAGGAATCAAACACCAAGAGGGGCAGGAATCAAACACCAACAGGGAGAGGAATCAAACAACAACTGGGACAGGAATCAAACACCAACAGGGAGAGGAATCAAACACCAACAGGGAGAGGAATCAAACACCAACTGGGACAGGAATCAAACACCAACAGGGAGAGGAATCAAAAACCAACAGGGACAGGAATCAAACACCAACAGGGAGAGGAATCAAACACCAACAGGGGCAGGAATCAATCACCAACAGGGGCAGGAATCAAACACCAACAGGGGCAGGAATCAAACACCAACAGGGGCAGGAATCAAACACCAACAGGGGCAGGAATCAAACACCAACAGGGAGAGGAATCAAACACCAACAGGGGCAGGAATCAAACAGCAACAGGGGCAGGAATCAAACAGCAACAGGGGCAGGAATCAAACACCAACAGGGGCAGGAATCAAACACCAACAGGGAGAGGAATCAAAGACCAACTGGGAGAGGAATCAAACGCAACAGGGACAGGAATCAAACACCAACAGGGAGAGGAATCAAACACCAACAGAGAGAGGAATCAAACACCAACAGAGAGAGGAATCAAACACCAACAGGTACAGGAATCAAACACCAACAGAGAGGAATCAAACACCAACAGGGGCAGGAATCAAACACCAACAGGAACAGGAATCAAACACCAACAGGGAGAGGAATCAAACACCAACGGGGAGAGGAATCAAACACCAACAGGAACAGGAATCAAACACCAACAGGTACAGGAATCAAACACCAACAGGGAGAGGAATGAAACACCAACAGGGGCAGGAATCAAACACCAACAGGAACAGGAATCAAACACCAACAGGGAGAGGAATCAAACACCAACTGGGAGAGGAATCAAACACCAACAGGGGCAGGAATCAAACACCAACAGGGGCAGGAATCAAACACCAACTGGGACAGGAATCAAACACCAACTGGGACAGGAATCAAACACCAACTGGGAGAGGAATCAAACACCAACTGGGAGAGGAATCAAACACCAACTGGGACAGGAATCAAACACCAACAGGGAGAGGAATCAAACACCAACTGGGACAGGAATCAAACACCAACTGGGACAGGAATCAAACACCAACAGGGGCAGGAATCAAACACCAACTGGGACAGGAATCAAACACCAACAGGGAGAGGAATGAAACACCAACTGGGACAGGAATCAAACACCAACAGGGACAGGAATCAAACACCAATAGGGACAGGAATCAAACACCAACAGGGAGAGGAATCAAAGACCAACTGGGAGAGGAATCAAACACCAACAGGGAGAGGAATCAAAGACCAACTGGGAGAGGAATCAAACACCAACAGGGACAGGAATCAAACACCAACAGGGAGAGGAATCAAACACCAACTGGGAGAGGAATCAAACACCAACAGGGAGAGGAATCAAACACCAACAGGGGCAGGAATCAAACACCAACAGGGGCAGGAATCAAACACCAACAGGGGCAGGAATCAAACACCAACTGGGACAGGAATCAAACACCAACTGGGACAGGAATCAAACACCAACTGGGAGAGGAATCAAACACCAACTGGGAGAGGAATCAAACACCAACTGGGAGAGGAATCAAACACCAACTGGGACAGGAATCAAACACCAACTGGGACAGGAATCAAACACAAACTGGGAGAGGAATCAAACACCAACTGGGAGAGGAATCAAACACCAACTGGGAGAGGAATCAAACACCAACTGGGAGAGGAATCAAACACCAACTGGGACAGGAATCAAACACCAACAGGGAGAGGAATCAAACACCAACTGGGAGAGGAATCAAACACCAACAGGGGCAGGAATCAAACACCAACTGGGACAGGAATCAAACACCAACTGGGACTGGAATCAAACACCAACAGGGACAGGAATCAAACACCAACAGGGGCAGGAATCAAACACCAACAGGGATAGGAATCCAACACCAACAGGGAGAGGAATCAAACACCAACTGGGACAGGAATCAAACACCAACTGGGATAGGAATCAAACACCAACAGGGGCAGGAATCATACACCAACAGGGAGAGGAATCAAACACCAACTGGGTCAGGAATCAAACACCAACTGGGAGAGGAATCAAACACCAACTGGGAGAGGAATCAAACACCAACAGAGAGAGGAATCAAACACCAACAGGGACAGGAATCAAACACCAACTGGGACAGGAATCAAACACCAACAGGGAGAGGAATCAAACACCAACTGGGACAGGAATCAAACACCAACTGGGACAGGAATCAAACACCAACAGGGAGAGGAATCAAACACCAACTTGGACAGCAATCAAACACCAACTGGAACAGGAATCAAACACCAACAGGGAGAGGAATCAAACACCAACTGGGACAGGAATCAAACACCAACAGGGAGAGGAATCAAACACCAACAGGGACAGGAATCAAACACCAACAGGGACAGGAATCAAACACCAACAGGGAGAGGAATCAAACACCAACTGGGAGAGGAATCAAACACCAACTGGGAGAGGAATCAAACACCAACAGGGAGACGAATCAAACACCAACAGGGAGAGGAATCAAACACCAACTGGGAGAGGAATCAAACACCAACAGGGAGAGGAATCAAACACCAACTGGGACTGGAATCAAACACCAACAGGGAGAGGAATCAAACACCAACAGGGGCAGGAATCAAACACCAACAGGGAGAGGAATCAAACACCAACTGGGAGAGGAATCAAACACCAACTGGGAGAGGAATCAAACACCAACAGGGACAGGAATAAAACACCAACAGGGAGACGAATCAAACACCAACAGGGAGAGGAATCAAACACCAACAGGGGCAGGAATCAAACACCAACTGGGACTGGAATCAAACACCAACAGGGAGAGGAATCAAACACCAACAGGGGCAGGAATCAAACACCAACTGGGAGAGGAATCAAACACCAACTGGGAGTGGAATCAAACACCAACAGGGGCAGGAATCAAACACCAACAGGGAGAGGAATCAAACACCAACAGGGAGACGAATCAAACACCAACAGGGAGACGAATCAAACACCAACAGGGAGAGAAATCAAACACCAACAGGGAGAGGAATCAAACACCAACAGGGAGAGGAATCAAACACCAACAGGGAGTGGAATCAAACACCAACAGGGGCAGGAATCAAACACCAACTGGGAGAGGAATCAAACACCAACTGGGACAGGAATCAAACACCAACAGGGAGTGGAATCAAACACCAACAGGGGCAGGAATCAAACACCAACTGGGAGAGGAATCAAACACCAACTGGGACAGGAATCAAACACCAACAGGGAGAGGAATCAAACACCAACAGGGAGAGGAATCAAACACCAACTGGGAGAGGAATCAAACACCAACTGGGACAGGAATCAAACACCAACTGGGAGAGGAATCAAACACCAACTGGGACAGGAATCAAACACCAACAGGGAGAGGAATCAAACACCAACAGGGAGAGGAATCAAACACCAACAGGGGCAGGAATCAAACACCAACTGGGAGAGGAATCAAACACCAACTGGGACAGGAATCAAACACCAACAGGGAGAGGAATCAAACACCAACTGGGAGAGGAATGAAACACCAACTGGGACAGGAATCAAACACCAACAGGGAGAGGAATGAAACACCAACTGGGACAGGAATCAAACACCAACAGGGAGAGGAATCAAACACCAACAGGGAGAGGAATCAAACACCAACAGGGAGAGGAATCAAACACCAACTGGGAGAGGAATGAAACACCAACTGGGACAGGAATCAAACACCAACAGGGAGAGTTATGAAACACCAACTGGGACAGGAATCAAACACCAACAGGGAGAGGAATCAAACACCAACTGGGAGAGGAATCAAATACCAACAGGGAGAGGAATCAAACACCAACTGGGAGAGGAATCAAACAACAACAGGGGCAGGAATCAAACACCAACTGGGACTGGAATCAAACACCAACAGGGAGAGGAATCAAACACCAACTGGGAGAGGAATCAAACACCAACAGGGAGAGGAATCAAACACCAACAGGGAGACGAATGAAACACCAACTGGGGCAGGAATCAAACACCAACTGGGAGAGGAATCAAACACCAACAGGGAGAGGAATCAAACACCAACAGGGAGAGGAATGAAACACCAACAGGGGCAGGAATCAAACACCAACTGGGACAGGAATCAAACACCAACTGGGAGAGAAATCAAACACCAACAGGGAGACGAATCAAACACCAACAGGGAGACGAATCAAACACCAACAGGGAGAGAAATCAAACACCAACTGGGAGAGAAATCAAACACCAACAGGGAGACGAATCAAACACCAACAGGGAGAGGAATCAAACACCAACAGGGAGTGGAATCAAACACCAACAGGGGCAGGAATCAAACACCAACTGGGAGAGGAATCAAACACCAACTGGGACAGGAATCAAACACCAACAGGGAGTGGAATCAAACACCAACAGGGGCAGGAATCAAACACCAACAGGGAGTGGAATCAAACACCAACAGGGGCAGGAATCAAACACCAACTGGGAGAGGAATCAAACACCAACTGGGACAGGAATCAAACACCAACTGGGAGAGGAATCAAACACCAACTGGGACAGGAATCAAACACCAACAGGGAGAGGAATCAAACACCAACAGGGAGAGGAATCAAACACCAACAGGGGCAGGAATCAAACACCAACTGGGAGAGGAATCAAACACCAACTGGGACAGGAATCAAACACCAACAGGGAGAGGAATCAAACACCAACTGGGAGAGGAATGAAACACCAACTGGGACAGGAATCAAACACCAACAGGGAGAGGAATGAAACACCAACTGGGAGAGGAATCAAACACCAACTGGGAGAGGAATGAAACACCAACGGGGACAGGAATCAAACACCAACAGAGAGAGGAATCAAACACCAACAGGGAGAGGAATCAAACACCAACAGGGAGAGAAATCAAACACCAACAGGGAGAGGAATCAAACACCAACAGGGAGAGGAATCAAACACCAACTGGGAGAGGAATGAAACACCAACGGGGACAGGAATCAAAAACCAACAGGGAGAGGAATGAAACACCAACTGGGACAGGAATCAAACACCAACAGGGAGAGGAATCAAACACCAACAGGGAGAGGAATCAAACACCAACAGGGAGAGGAATCAAACACCAACAGGGAGAGGAATCAAACACCAACTGGGACAGGAATCAAACACCAACAGGGAGAGGAATGAAACACCAACTGGGACAGGAATCAAACACCAACTGGGACAGGAATGAAACACCAACTGGGACAGGAATCAAACACCAACAGGGACAGGAATCAAACACCAACAGGGGCAGGTATCAAACACCGACTGGGACAGGAATCAAACACCAACTGGGACAGGAATCAAACACCAACTGGGACAGGAATCAAACACCAACTGGGACAGGAATCAAACACCAACTGGGACAGGAATCAAACACCAACAGGGACAGGAATCAAACACCAACAGGGGCAGGAATCAAACACCAAGAGGGGCAGGAATCAAACACCAACAGGGAGAGGAATCAAACACCAACAGGGGCAGGAATCAAACACCAAGAGGGGCAGGAATCAAACACCAACAGGGAGAGGAATCAAACACCAACTGGGACAGGAATCAAACACCAACAGGGAGAGGAATCAAACACCAACAGGGAGAGGAATCAAACACCAACTGGGACAGGAATCAAACACCAACAGGGAGAGGAATCAAAAACCAACAGGGACAGGAATCAAACACCAACAGGGAGAGGAATCAAACACCAACAGGGGCAGGAATCAATCACCAACAGGGGCAGGAATCAAACACCAACAGGGGCAGGAATCAAACACCAACAGGGGCAGGAATCAAACACCAACAGGGGCAGGAATCAAACACCAACAGGGAGAGGAATCAAACACCAACAGGGGCAGGAATCAAACAGCAACAGGGGCAGGAATCAAACAGCAACAGGGGCAGGAATCAAACACCAACAGGGGCAGGAATCAAACACCAACAGGGAGAGGAATCAAAGACCAACTGGGAGAGGAATCAAACGCAACAGGGACAGGAATCAAACACCAACAGGGAGAGGAATCAAACACCAACAGAGAGAGGAATCAAACACCAACAGAGAGAGGAATCAAACACCAACAGGTACAGGAATCAAACACCAACAGAGAGGAATCAAACACCAACAGGGGCAGGAATCAAACACCAACAGGAACAGGAATCAAACACCAACAGGGAGAGGAATCAAACACCAACGGGGAGAGGAATCAAACACCAACAGGAACAGGAATCAAACACCAACAGGTACAGGAATCAAACACCAACAGGGAGAGGAATGAAACACCAACAGGGGCAGGAATCAAACACCAACAGGAACAGGAATCAAACACCAACAGGGAGAGGAATCAAACACCAACTGGGAGAGGAATCAAACACCAACAGGGGCAGGAATCAAACACCAACAGGGGCAGGAATCAAACACCAACTGGGACAGGAATCAAACACCAACTGGGACAGGAATCAAACACCAACTGGGAGAGGAATCAAACACCAACTGGGAGAGGAATCAAACACCAACTGGGACAGGAATCAAACACCAACAGGGAGAGGAATCAAACACCAACTGGGACAGGAATCAAACACCAACTGGGACAGGAATCAAACACCAACAGGGGCAGGAATCAAACACCAACTGGGACAGGAATCAAACACCAACAGGGAGAGGAATGAAACACCAACTGGGACAGGAATCAAACACCAACAGGGACAGGAATCAAACACCAATAGGGACAGGAATCAAACACCAACAGGGAGAGGAATCAAAGACCAACTGGGAGAGGAATCAAACACCAACAGGGAGAGGAATCAAAGACCAACTGGGAGAGGAATCAAACACCAACAGGGACAGGAATCAAACACCAACAGGGAGAGGAATCAAACACCAACTGGGAGAGGAATCAAACACCAACAGGGAGAGGAATCAAACACCAACAGGGGCAGGAATCAAACACCAACAGGGGCAGGAATCAAACACCAACAGGGGCAGGAATCAAACACCAACTGGGACAGGAATCAAACACCAACTGGGAGAGGAATCAAACACCAACTGGGAGAGGAATCAAACACCAACTGGGACAGGAATCAAACACCAACTGGGACAGGAATCAAACACAAACTGGGAGAGGAATCAAACACCAACTGGGAGAGGAATCAAACACCAACTGGGAGAGGAATCAAACACCAACTGGGAGAGGAATCAAACACCAACTGGGACAGGAATCAAACACCAACAGGGAGAGGAATCAAACACCAACTGGGAGAGGAATCAAACACCAACAGGGGCAGGAATCAAACACCAACTGGGACAGGAATCAAACACCAACTGGGACTGGAATCAAACACCAACAGGGACAGGAATCAAACACCAACAGGGGCAGGAATCAAACACCAACAGGGATAGGAATCCAACACCAACAGGGAGAGGAATCAAACACCAACTGGGACAGGAATCAAACACCAACTGGGATAGGAATCAAACACCAACAGGGGCAGGAATCATACACCAACAGGGAGAGGAATCAAACACCAACTGGGTCAGGAATCAAACACCAACTGGGAGAGGAATCAAACACCAACTGGGAGAGGAATCAAACACCAACAGAGAGAGGAATCAAACACCAACAGGGACAGGAATCAAACACCAACTGGGACAGGAATCAAACACCAACAGGGAGAGGAATCAAACACCAACTGGGACAGGAATCAAACACCAACAGGGAGAGGAATCAAACACCAACTTGGACAGCAATCAAACACCAACTGGAACAGGAATCAAACACCAACAGGGAGAGGAATCAAACACCAACTGGGACAGGAATCAAACACCAACAGGGAGAGGAATCAAACACCAACAGGGACAGGAATCAAACACCAACAGGGACAGGAATCAAACACCAACAGGGAGAGGAATCAAACACCAACTGGGAGAGGAATCAAACACCAACTGGGAGAGGAATCAAACACCAACAGGGAGACGAATCAAACACCAACAGGGAGAGGAATCAAACACCAACTGGGAGAGGAATCAAACACCAACAGGGAGAGGAATCAAACACCAACTGGGACTGGAATCAAACACCAACAGGGAGAGGAATCAAACACCAACAGGGGCAGGAATCAAACACCAACAGGGAGAGGAATCAAACACCAACTGGGAGAGGAATCAAACACCAACTGGGAGAGGAATCAAACACCAACAGGGACAGGAATAAAACACCAACAGGGAGACGAATCAAACACCAACAGGGAGAGGAATCAAACACCAACAGGGGCAGGAATCAAACACCAACTGGGACTGGAATCAAACACCAACAGGGAGAGGAATCAAACACCAACAGGGGCAGGAATCAAACACCAACTGGGAGAGGAATCAAACACCAACTGGGAGTGGAATCAAACACCAACAGGGGCAGGAATCAAACACCAACAGGGAGAGGAATCAAACACCAACAGGGAGACGAATCAAACACCAACAGGGAGACGAATCAAACACCAACAGGGAGAGAAATCAAACACCAACAGGGAGAGGAATCAAACACCAACAGGGAGAGGAATCAAACACCAACAGGGAGTGGAATCAAACACCAACAGGGGCAGGAATCAAACACCAACTGGGAGAGGAATCAAACACCAACTGGGACAGGAATCAAACACCAACAGGGAGTGGAATCAAACACCAACAGGGGCAGGAATCAAACACCAACAGGGAGTGGAATCAAACACCAACAGGGGCAGGAATCAAACACCAACTGGGAGAGGAATCAAACACCAACTGGGACAGGAATCAAACACCAACAGGGAGAGGAATCAAACACCAACAGGGAGAGGAATCAAACACCAACAGGGAGAGGAATCAAACACCAACTGGGAGAGGAATCAAACACCAACTGGGACAGGAATCAAACACCAACTGGGAGAGGAATCAAACACCAACTGGGACAGGAATCAAACACCAACAGGGAGAGGAATCAAACACCAACAGGGAGAGGAATCAAACACCAACAGGGGCAGGAATCAAACACCAACTGGGAGAGGAATCAAACACCAACTGGGACAGGAATCAAACACCAACAGGGAGAGGAATCAAACACCAACTGGGAGAGGAATGAAACACCAACTGGGACAGGAATCAAACACCAACAGGGAGAGGAATGAAACACCAACTGGGACAGGAATCAAACACCAACAGGGAGAGGAATCAAACACCAACAGGGAGAGGAATCAAACACCAACAGGGAGAGGAATCAAACACCAACTGGGAGAGGAATGAAACACCAACTGGGACAGGAATCAAACACCAACAGGGAGAGTTATGAAACACCAACTGGGACAGGAATCAAACACCAACAGGGAGAGGAATCAAACACCAACTGGGAGAGGAATCAAATACCAACAGGGAGAGGAATCAAACACCAACTGGGAGAGGAATCAAACAACAACAGGGGCAGGAATCAAACACCAACTGGGACTGGAATCAAACACCAACAGGGAGAGGAATCAAACACCAACTGGGAGAGGAATCAAACACCAACAGGGAGAGGAATCAAACACCAACAGGGAGACGAATGAAACACCAACTGGGGCAGGAATCAAACACCAACTGGGAGAGGAATCAAACACCAACAGGGAGAGGAATCAAACACCAACAGGGAGAGGAATGAAACACCAACAGGGGCAGGAATCAAACACCAACTGGGACAGGAATCAAACACCAACTGGGAGAGAAATCAAACACCAACTGGGAGAGGAATCAAACACCAACAGGGAGACGAATCAAACACCAACAGGGAGACGAATCAAACACCAACAGGGAGAGAAATCAAACACCAACTGGGAGAGAAATCAAACACCAACTGGGAGAGAAATCAAACACCAACAGGGAGACGAATCAAACACCAACAGGGAGAGGAATCAAACACCAACAGGGAGTGGAATCAAACACCAACAGGGGCAGGAATCAAACACCAACTGGGAGAGGAATCAAACACCAACTGGGACAGGAATCAAACACCAACAGGGAGTGGAATCAAACACCAACAGGGGCAGGAATCAAACACCAACAGGGAGTGGAATCAAACACCAACAGGGGCAGGAATCAAACACCAACTGGGAGAGGAATCAAACACCAACTGGGACAGGAATCAAACACCAACTGGGAGAGGAATCAAACACCAACTGGGACAGGAATCAAACACCAACAGGGAGAGGAATCAAACACCAACAGGGAGAGGAATCAAACACCAACAGGGGCAGGAATCAAACACCAACTGGGAGAGGAATCAAACACCAACTGGGACAGGAATCAAACACCAACAGGGAGAGGAATCAAACACCAACTGGGAGAGGAATGAAACACCAACTGGGACAGGAATCAAACACCAACAGGGAGAGGAATGAAACACCAACTGGGAGAGGAATCAAACACCAACTGGGAGAGGAATGAAACACCAACGGGGACAGGAATCAAACACCAACAGAGAGAGGAATCAAACACCAACAGGGAGAGGAATCAAACACCAACAGGGAGAGAAATCAAACACCAACAGGGAGAGGAATCAAACACCAACAGGGAGAGGAATCAAACACCAACTGGGAGAGGAATGAAACACCAACGGGGACAGGAATCAAAAACCAACAGGGAGAGGAATGAAACACCAACTGGGACAGGAATCAAACACCAACAGGGAGAGGAATCAAACACCAACAGGGAGAGGAATCAAACACCAACAGGGAGAGGAATCAAACACCAACTGGGACAGGAATCAAACACCAACAGGGAGAGGAATGAAACACCAACTGGGACAGGAATCAAACACCAACTGGGACAGGAATGAAACACCAACTGGGACAGGAATCAAACACCAACAGGGAGAGGAATGAAACACCAACAGGGAGAGGAATCAAACACCAACAGGGAGAGGAATCAAACACCAACTGGGACAGGAATCAAACACCAGCAGGGAGAGGAATCAAACACCAACAGGGAGAGGAATCAAACACCAACAGGGAGAGGAATCAAACACCAACTGGGACAGGAATCAAACACCAAATGGGAGAGGAATCAAACACCAACAGAGAGAGGAATCAAACACCAACAGGGAGAGCAATCAAACACCAACAGAGAGAGGAATCAAACACCAACAGGGAGAGGAATCAAACACCAACAGAGAGAGGAATCAAACACCAATAGGGACAGTAATCAAACACCAACAGGGAGAGCAATCAAACACCAACAGAGAGAGGAATCAAACACCAACAGGGAGAGGAATCAAACACCAATAGGGACAGGAATCAAACACCAACAGAGAGAGGAATCAAACACCAACAGGGAGAGGAATCAAACACCAACAGGGACAGGAATCAAACACCAACAGGGAGAGGAATCAAACACCAACTGGGACAGGAATCAAACACCAACAGGGAGAGGAATCAAACACCAACAGGGACAGGAATCAAACACCAACAGAGAGAGGAATCAAACACCAACAGGGAGAGGAATCAAACACCAACAGGGGCAGGAATCAAACACCAACAGAGAGAGGAATCAAACACCAACAGAGAGAGGAATCAAACACCAACAGGTACAGGAATTAAACACCAACAGAGAGAGGAATCAAACAACAACAGGGACAGGAATCAAACACCAACAGAGAGAGGAATCAAACACCAACAGAGAGAGGAATCAAACAACAACAGGGACAGGAATCAAACACCAACAGGGAGAGGAATCAAACACCAACAGGGAGAGGAATCAAACACCAACAGAGAGAGGAATCAAACACCAACAGGGAGAGGAATCAAACACCAACAGAGAGAGGAATCAAACACCAACAGAGAGAGGAATCAAACACCAACAGGGAGAGGAATCAAACACCAACAGAGAGAGGAATCAAACACCAATACGGACAGGAATCAAACACCAACAGAGAGAGGAATCAAACACCAACAGGGAGAGGAATCAAACACCAACAGGGACAGGAATCAAACACCAACAGGGAGAGGAATCAAACACCAACAGGGACAGGAATCAAACACCAACAGAGAGAGGAATCAAACACCAACAGGGAGAGGAATCAAACACCAACAGGGGCAGGAATCAAACACCAACAGAGAGAGGAATCAAACACCAACAGAGAGAGGAATCAAACACCAACAGGTACAGGAATTAAACACCAACAGAGAGAGGAATCAAACAACAACAGGGACAGGAATCAAACACCAACAGAGAGAGGAATCAAACACCAACAGGGAGAGGAATCAAACACCAACAGGGACAGGAATCAAACACCAACAGGGACAGGAATCAAACACCAACAGGGACAGGAATCAAACACCAACAGAGAGAGGAATCAAACACCAACAGAGAGAGGAATCAAACACCAACAGGGAGAGGAATCAAACACCAACAGAGAGAGGAATCAAACACCAACAGGTACAGGAATTAAACACCAACAGAGGCAGGAATCAAACAACAACAGGGACAGGAATCAAACAACAACAGGGACAGGAATGAAACACCAACGGGGACAGGAATCAAACACCAACAGGGAGAGGAATGAAACACCAACTGGGACAGGAATCAAACACCAACAGGGAGAGGAATCAAACACCAACAGGGAGAGGAATCAAACACCAACAGGGAGAGGAATCAAACACCAACAGGGAGAGGAATGAAACACCAACTGGGAGAGGAATGAAACACCAACTGGGACAGGAATCAAACACCAACTGGGACAGGAATGAAACACCAACTGGGACAGGAATCAAACACCAACAGGGAGAGGAATGAAACACCAACAGGGAGAGGAATCAAACACCAACAGGGAGAGGAATGAAACACCAACTGGGACAGGAATCAAACACCAGCAGGGAGAGGAATCAAACACCAACAGGGAGAGGAATCAAACACCAACAGGGAGAGGAATCAAACACCAACTGGGACAGGAATCAAACACCAAATGGGAGAGGAATCAAACACCAACAGGGAGAGGAATCAAACACCAACAGGGAGAGGAATCAAACACCAACAGGGAGAGCAATCAAACACCAACAGAGAGAGGAATCAAACACCAACAGGGAGAGGAATCAAACACCAACAGAGAGAGGAATCAAACACCAACAGGGACAGGAATCAAACACCAACAGAGAGAGGAATCAAACACCAACAGGGAGAGGAATCAAACACCAACAGGGACAGGAATCAAACACCAACAGGGAGAGGAATCAAACACCAACTGGGACAGGAATCAAACACCAACAGGGAGAGGAATCAAACACCAACAGGGACAGGAATCAAACACCAACAGAGAGAGGAATCAAACACCAACAGGGAGAGGAATCAAACACCAACAGGGGCAGGAATCAAACACCAACAGAGAGAGGAATCAAACACCAACAGAGAGAGGAATCAAACACCAACAGGTACAGGAATTAAACACCAACAGAGAGAGGAATCAAACAACAACAGGGACAGGAATCAAACACCAACAGAGAGAGGAATCAAACACCAACAGAGAGAGGAATCAAACAACAACAGGGACAGGAATCAAACACCAACAGGGAGAGGAATCAAACACCAACAGGGAGAGGAATCAAACACCAACAGAGAGAGGAATCAAACACCAACAGGGAGAGGAATCAAACACCAACAGAGAGAGGAATCAAACACCAACAGAGAGAGGAATCAAACACCAACAGGGAGAGGAATCAAACACCAACAGAGAGAGGAATCAAACACCAATACGGACAGGAATCAAACACCAACAGAGAGAGGAATCAAACACCAACAGGGAGAGGAATCAAACACCAACAGGGACAGGAATCAAACACCAACAGGGAGAGGAATCAAACACCAACAGGGACAGGAATCAAACACCAACTGGGAGACGAATCAAACACCAACAGGGAGAGGAATCAAACACCAACAGGGGCAGGAATCAAACACCAACAGAGAGAGGAATCAAACACCAACAGAGAGAGGAATCAAACACCAACAGGTACAGGAATTAAACACCAACAGAGAGAGGAATCAAACAACAACAGGGACAGGAATCAAACACCAACAGAGAGAGGAATCAAACACCAACAGGGAGAGGAATCAAACACCAACAGGGACAGGAATCAAACACCAACAGAGAGAGGAATCAAACACCAACAGAGAGAGGAATCAAACACCAACAGGGAGAGGAATCAAACACCAACAGAGAGAGGAATCAAACACCAACAGGTACAGGAATTAAACACCAACAGAGGCAGGAATCAAACAACAACAGGGACAGGAATCAAACAACAACAGGGACAGGAATCAAACACCAACAGGGAGAGGAATCAAACACCAACAGGGAGAGGAATCAAACACCAACAGGGAGAGGAATCAAACACCAACAGGGAGAGGAATCAAACACCAACAGGGAGAGGAATCAAACACCAACAGGGAGAGGAATCAAACACGAACAGGGGCAGGAATCAAACACCAACAGACAGAGGAATCAAACACCAACAGAGAGAGGAATCAAACACCAACAGGGAGAGGAATCAAACACCAACAGAGAGAGGAATCAAACACCAACAGGGACAGGAATCAAACACCAACACAGAGAGGAATCAAACACCAACAGGGAGAGGAATCAAACACCAACAGGGACAGGAATCAAACACCAACAGGGACAGGAATCAAACACCAACAGGGAGAGGAATCAAACACCAACTGGGACAGGAATCAAACACCAACAGGGAGAGGAATCAAACACCAACAGGGACAGGAATCAAACACCAACAGAGAGAGGAATCAAACACCAACAGGGAGAGGAATCAAACACCAACAGGGGCAGGAATCAAACACCAACAGAGAGAGGAATCAAACACCAACAGAGAGAGGAATCAAACACCAACAGGTACAGGAATTAAACACCAACAGAGAGAGGAATCAAACAACAACAGGGACAGGAATCAAACACCAACAGAGAGAGGAATCAAACACCAACAGAGAGAGGAATCAAACAACAACAGGGACAGGAATCAAACACCAACAGGGAGAGGAATCAAACACCAACAGGGAGAGGAATCAAACAACAACAGGGACAGGAATCAAACACCAACAGGGAGAGGAATCAAACACCAACAGGGAGAGGAATCAAACACCAACAGGGAGAGGAATCAAACACGAACAGGGGCAGGAATCAAACACCAACAGACAGAGGAATCAAACACCAACAGAGAGAGGAATCAAACACCAACAGGGAGAGGAATCAAACACCAACAGAGAGAGGAATCAAACACCAACAGGGACAGGAATCAAACACCAACACAGAGAGGAATCAAACACCAACAGGGAGAGGAATCAAACACCAACAGGGACAGGAATCAAACACCAACAGGGACAGGAATCAAACACCAACAGGGAGAGGAATCAAACACCAACTGGGACAGGAATCAAACACCAACAGGGAGAGGAATCAAACACCAACAGGGACAGGAATCAAACACCAACAGAGAGAGGAATCAAACACCAACAGGGAGAGGAATCAAACACCAACAGGGGCAGGAATCAAACACCAACAGAGAGAGGAATCAAACACCAACAGAGAGAGGAATCAAACACCAACAGGTACAGGAATTAAACACCAACAGAGAGAGGAATCAAACAACAACAGGGACAGGAATCAAACACCAACAGAGAGAGGAATCAAACACCAACAGAGAGAGGAATCAAACAACAACAGGGACAGGAATCAAACACCAACAGGGAGAGGAATCAAACACCAACAGGGAGAGGAATCAAACACCAACAGAGAGAGGAATCAAACACCAACAGGGAGAGGAATCAAACACCAACAGAGAGAGGAATCAAACACCAACAGAGAGAGGAATCAAACACCAACAGGGAGAGGAATCAAACACCAACAGAGAGAGGAATCAAACACCAATACGGACAGGAATCAAACACCAACAGAGAGAGGAATGAAACACCAACTGGGACAGGAATCAAACACCAACTGGGACAGGAATCAAACACCAACTGGGACAGGAATGAAACACCAACTGGGACAGGAATCAAACACCAACAGGGAGAGGAATGAAACACCAACAGGGAGAGGAATCAAACACCAACAGGGGCAGGAATCAAACACCAACAGAGAGAGGAATCAAACACCAACAGGGCCAGGAATCAAACACCAACAGAGAGAGGAATCAAACACCAAGAGGGGCAGGAATCAAACACCAACAGAGAGAGGAATCAAACACCAACAGGGGCAGGAATCAAACACCAACAGGGAGAGGAATCAAACACCAACAGGGAGAGGAATCAAACACCAACAGAGAGAGGAATCAAACACCAACAGGGGCAGGAATCAAACACCAACAGAGAGAGGAATCAAACACCAACAGGGAGAGGAATCAAACACCAACAGAGAGAGGAATCAAACACCAATAGGGGCAGGAATCAAACACCAACAGAGAGAGGAATCAAACACCAACAGGGGCAGGAATCAAACACCAACAGAGAGAGGAATCAAACACCAACAGAGAGAGGAATCAAACACCAACAGGGGCAGGAATCAAACACCAACAGAGAGAGGAATCAAACACCAACAGGGACAGGAATCAAACACCAACAGAGAGAGGAATCAAACACCAACAGGGAGAGGAATCAAACACCAACAGAGAGAGGAATCAAACACCAACAGGGGCAGGAATCAAACACCAACAGAGAGAGGAATCAAACACCAACAGGGACAGGAATCAAACACCAACAGGGAGAGGAATCAAACACCAACAGGGAGAGGAATCAAACACAGATGTTGTGATGTGTGAGTTCAGTAGAATCAGATAACTCCGAGAAGTGACGCAGTGCCCAGCACCTTTATTGGTTCGGTGAGCCAGGGTACGGTGACCTCTGGCCCTTACCTCCAACAGAAGGATGGCAACTGCTCCAAGCACACTGATAATCTCACCCACCAATCGGACGTGGTCTTCACGGGTCAGGTAGCTTTCCTGCCGAAATGGTCAAAAGTGGTAAAGGTGGTTTTCCCAGCAAGGAATTTCTTTACTTAAAACTATTTTTATTGAGATAACATTCACAGATTCAAGAGCTGAGTCAAGAGGTACACGCAGAAATGAAAATGACCATGTACACCAATCACTTGCATCGTATAGGGGGATGGGGTCAACCCCTAATTTTTTCCCCCTCTGCTGCTCAAGGCACAGACTCTCGATGGAGTACGATTCCAAAAATATTGGCAAACCTCTAGAATCTCCCTCAATTGGAAGCCTAGACAGTCTGTCAGCCAATTGTCCCGACCATTTCAACCATCACAATCCTGTTCTCACTTAATGTCCACACATGTGGATACGGTCACTGGATAGCAATCATGTGTGAGGACACCAGTTATCAATCCTCTCACAAACCTGGGGGGGGCGGGGGGGATGGGGGGAGGTCGGGGGGAGGCCTGTTATGTCCTTACTGTTGTGGCAGTTCAGACCAACTAATTTAGCACAGATGGAGAGGGGGTGGTTATAAGTACCCAAATCTTTGTGGTCTGTGTGGCTCAGTTGAACATGTCGGCTGTGCTTTTACTGACTATTTCAGAATCAACCTCCACAGGGACCCAGTTACAACATCTAAGAAAGAAAGAACTTGCATTTATATCGCACCTTTCACAACCTCAGGACATCCAATGAAGTACTTTTTGAAGTGGAATTTGCCCACAGCAAGGTCCCACAATCAGCAAAGTGATAATGACCAGATCATCCGTTTTAGTGATGTTGTTTGAGGGATAATGTTGGCCAGGACATCAGGGAGGACTCCGCTACTCTTCAAAATATTGCTGTGGGACAGGACTTCGGTTTAACATCTCATCCGAGAGATGGCACTTCCGACAGTGCAGCACTCTCTCAGTACTGCATTGGGTGTATCAGCTTGGATCACAGGCTCAAGTCTCTGGAGTAGGACTTAAACCCACAACCTTCAGACTCTGAGGTGAGAGTACTACCCACTGAGCCACAGCCGACACTACCTGGGACAAAGGGCTTTTCAACATAAAGACAAGTCAACCACGATTCAAAGGAAGCAGTTTAACAAACATTCAACAAAGCTTTTCTGGATTTTGTTTCTCCAGCAACATCTCATTGACCTCTGGTACCAAGAGACTCAATTACATCAATCTACTTTTATAGTTCAACTGTTCCCCATTGTGTACTCTCTATATATCCCACAGTTCCCCAGTGTGTACTCTCTATATATCCCACTGTTCCCCAGTCTGTACTCTCCATATATCCCACTGTTCCCCAGTCTGTACTCTCCATATATCCCACTGATCCCCAGTCTGTACCCTCTATATATCCCACTGTTCCCCAGTCTGTACTCTCTATATATCCCACTGTTCCCCAGTCTGTACTCTCCATATATCCCACTGTTCCCCAGTCTGTACTCTCGAAATATCCCACTGTTCCCCAGTCTGTACTCTCGATATATCCCACCGTTCCCCAGTTATCAGTGTCGCCCCTTTTGTTTTCAGAGAGTTACCCCGAACACTCTTTCCCAGTACGGCCTCCTAAGTTCACAGGTTTTACAAGGCCCTTCTATTCAGTCAATTCCAACACAAAATTGAGCCACTTAAAGCAAGTGGCCGTTGATTGCGAATAATCAGAGAATATTGCAGCACTGCGAGAAAGCTGATTGGTTGAAGTGAGGGGGACTGTACTAACCTGCAGCGTTTTCTGAACGTATAACATGGAGTCTCTCTCACTGGTGGCATTGTCAGGCCTCGGTTTAAGCGGGCGATAGGCACAGCAGAATGTGAAGATGGTGATGTAGATAAGGTACAGGAAAGCCAGGATCCGGAAATAATAGATCCCATAGTTATTCCACTTCAAACGGACGAGCTCCTTCACGGGGGAAAGGCGAAGGATCTTCAGCGCCTGTGCAGTGAGACAAGAGAGTAGAAAGACTCGGTGATTATTTGCTTTCCTTTTCTCTCTCCCTTCTCCCTGAACAGCTCTCCTTCCCAGAACTCTTCCATTTACCTCGTTTGTTTTACTGGAGACCACCAGCTCCAGCACGGAGTGGTCATCGCCCCATGAGTCGATCTCGGAGAGGTTGTAGTAAGTGCTGGAGACGGGACCGTAGGGCCGCTGCACATCATGTTCCTTCCTCTTCAACAGGTGCTGGAACATCTAACGCAGAGCAAGAGAGTCAAAGCTCAACCGAAAGAGAATCACTTCGATGGAAATCAAAATGGGGAGAGACGTAAAACGACTCGCTCTCGCCCGTTTTACACTGTCGCACAAACGTAGGAACGTATGAAATTGACGGGCAGGGATAGACCAGCCGGTCCATCAAACCTGCCCCACACCATGATGGCCAGAACGTCACACCTTCCCATTCCCCCATCTCCCACCCCCGCAGCCATAATCTCCTGGGAGAGGCAAAAAACCCAGAGATCTACCCCAATGACACTTTAATAGACTAAAGATCCCATTGTGAAAGGCCGACTAGATTCCTCAGGATCTTCCACAGAGAGGCTGAGGGTACGGTAGCATAGTGGTTATGTTACTAGGCTAGTAATCCAGAGGCCTGGACTAAAATCCAGAGTCATGAGTTCAAATCCCGCCACGGCAGCTGGCGAATTTAAATTCAATTAATTAAATAAAAATCTGGAATTAAAAATACTAGTATCAGTAATGATGGCCATGAAAACTACCGGATTGTCGTAAAAACCCATCTGGTTCACTAATGTCCTTTAGGGAAGGAAGCCTGCCGCCCTTACCCGGTCTGGCCGATATGTGACTCCAGACCCACAGCAATGTGGTTGATTCTTAATTGCCCTCTGAAATGGCCCAGCAAGCCACTCAGTTGTAAAATCTCGCTCAAGAAGGCAGCTCACCACCACCTTCTCAAGGGCAATTAGGGATGGGCAATAAATGCCGGCCTTGCCAGCGACGCCCACATCCCGTGAACGAATAAAAAAAAAAAATCCGTCTTGGGCGGTAGTGCAAAACAGGCGATAACAAATCAGCCCCCCGTTTACACCCCCCCCCCGATAGTCTTTTCTGGTGAGGTTAACTGCCTTGTAGTGGGATTTGAACTCACAACGCTTGGATTACTAGTCTAGGCCCGCCAGATTACTAGTCTAACAACAGAACCACTACACTACTGTACCCCTCTAATTTAATGATGTGGAGATGCCGGTGATGGACTGGGGTGGACAAATGTAAGGAATCTTACAACACCAGGTTATAGTCCAACAGTTGGACCATAACATGATGAGGGAGAGAGGAATAGAAGGATATATTGATAGGGTGAGATGAAGTAGGGTGGGTGGAGGCTCGTGTGGAGCATAGACCGGTTGGGCCGAATGGCCTGTTTCTGGGCTGTAAATTCTAAGTAATTCTTCATCCAGGGCATTGACACCAATCGTAGCCCTCCAACAAGAATCAACTAACTCGGCACAGACCGAGGATCAAACCCTGGGCCTTCCTGAAATAAAAACAGAAAATGCTGGAAATACTAGGCTTTCGGAGGCTTTCTCCTTCGTCAGGTGAGGTCAGGCAGCATCTGTAGAGAGAAAAACAGAGTTAACGTTTCAGGTCGATGACCTTTCATCAGGACTGATTGGTTTGGTTCAGTTCTCCGCCGAGCAGTGCTCTTGACAGCTGAGACATCCGGGCAGCTGTGTGTTTGATTCTTCTGTGTATTTTCACTCAGCAAGATGACGGATAATAGTGACGAGGGAATGACAATCTGTTACACTTGGTGGCAGATTGAAGACCTAGAAAGAAGGAATTTGCATTCATTCGCAACTCAAAAGGGCTTTGCAATCAATCGATTGCTTTTGAAGTGCAAACTGACGAAGGAGGTAAGCTCCGAAAGCTTGTGATTTTAAAATAAAACTGTTGGACTATAACCTGGTGTTGTAAGATTCCTTACATTTGTCCTCTAATTTAGTGTAGAAGTATCATATTGGTGTAGTTTGTGTGTGTGCTCGTTTGAAGGAGTGTATTGGGTACTACCATAAAATGAAGAAAACTATGCAGTGGTGTTAGCTCTCTTGCTTCTACATCAGCAGGTTGTGGCTTCAAGCCGCACATAATGTAAGCTGATACTTCAAAACAGACTGCTCCATTGTCAGAGATGTTCAAGTGAGGCCCCATGTACCTGTTCAGGTTAAAGATTCCATGGCACTATTCGATATAACAACAGTGACTGCACTTCAAAAGCAATCGATTGATTGCAAAGCCCTTTTGAGTTGCGAATGAATGCAAATTCCTTCTTTCTGGGTCTTCAATCTGCCCCCAAGTGTAACAGATTGTCATTCCTTCGTCACTATTATCCGTCATCTTGCTGAGTGAAAATACACAGAAGAATCAAACACACAGCTGCCCGGATGTCTCAGCTATCAAGAGCACTGCTCGGTGCAGAACTGAACCAAACCAATCAGTCCTGATGAAAGGTCATCGACCTGAAATGTTAACTCTGTTTTTCTCTCTACAGATGCTGCCTGACCTCACCTGACGAAGGAGAAAGCCTCCGAAAGCCTAGTATTTCCAGCATTTTCTGTTTTTATTTCAGGAAGGCCCAGGGTTTGATCCTCGGTCTGTGCCGAGTTAGTTGATTCTTGTTGGAGGGCTACGATTGGTGCCAATGCCCTGGATGAAGAATTACTTAGAATTTACAGCCCAGAAACAGGCCATTCGGCCCAACCGGTCTATGCTCCACACACCCTACTTCATCTCACCCTATCAATATATCCTTCTATTCCTCTCTCCCTCATCAGGTTATGGTCCAACTGTTGGACTATAACCTGGTGTTGTAAGATTCCTTACATTTGTCCACCCCAGTCCATCACCGGCATCTCCACATCATCTCTCCCTCATGTACTTATCTAGCTTCCCCTTAAATGCATCTATTCGCCTCAACCACTCCATGTGGCAGCGAGTTCCACATCCTAACCACTCTCTGTGTAAAGAAGTGTCTTCTGAATTCCCTATTGGATTTATTAGTCACTATTTTATATTGATGACCTCGAGTTTTGAACTCCCTCACAAATGGAAACATTTTCCCTATGTCTACGCTATCAAGCCCTTTCATAATTTAAAACACCTCTATTAGGTTCCCCCCTTAGCCTTCTCTTTTCTTGAGAAAACAGCCCCAGCCTGTTCAATCTTTCCCGATAGTTATAACCTCTCAGTTCTGGTGTCATACTTGTAAATTTTTTTTGCACCTTCTCCAATGCCTCTATATCCTTTTTATAATATGGAGACAAGAACTGTGCACTACACCCAAGTGTGGTTTAACCACACAAGCTCTATACAAGTTTAACATAATTTCTCTGCTTTTCATTTCTATTCATCTAGAAAAGGGAACAAAATCAGCAAATATTCCTACTCCCAAACATTGTCTTGCGATTTCCTCCTGCCTGGAAAGTGGTCGTGTGTGGATGTCAGGTGAGGACAGGGTCAGGCTTGGCGGTGATGCCTGCACAGTCGAATAGCCTCACAACATTCACTCTCTTGGTTCAAATACGAAGAGCAGCCACTTGAGGCAAAGCGATGGAGGATGTTAACATCCGCGGAACCATGTCCCAGCATAAAAGCCAGTGCCACGATGAGTGAACAGGAGACAAATGGGGACTGGAGCAATTTAAAACATAAACAGAAGTTTCATAGACCTGTACATTTCCTTCAACCGCTGCAAGCTTGATGGGGGTCAGTCCATCCCTGTTGACAATCATGTCAGCTGCAATCTCGTCCTCTGGTTTGTCGTAGGATAGAATTAAATCATACATCTGTGGGACGAGGGGACTTTTTGGTTGCAGCACCAGAACATGGAGAACAGTATTACCTGAGAAGAAGAAGAACAACAAATTGCATTTATATAGCGCCTTTAATGTAGTAAAACGTCCCAAGACGCTTCACAGGAGTGATTATCGAACAAAATTTGACACCGAGCCACATAAGAAGATATTAGGACAGGTGACCAAAAGCTTGGTCTAAGAGGTAGGTTTTAAGGAGCGTCTTAAAGGAGGAGAGAGAGGTAGAGAGGCAGAGAGGTTTAGGGAGGGAACTCCAAAGCTTGGGGCCAAGCAGCCGAAGGCACGGTCTCCGATAGTGGAGCGAAGGAAATCAGTGATGTGCATGAGGCCAGAATTGGAGGAGTGCAGAGATCTCAGAGGGTTGTAGGGCTGGAGAAGATTACAGAGATAGGGAGGGGCGAGGCCATAGAGGGATTAGAAAACAAGGATGAGAATTTTAAAATTGAGATGTTGCCAAACTGGGAGCCAATGTAGGTCAGCGAGCACAGGGGTGATGGGTGAAGGGAACTTGGTGCGAGTTAGGAAAGGGGTAGCAGAGTTTTGGATGAGCTCAAGTTTATGGAGGGTGGAAGGTGGGAAGTTGACCAGGAGAGCATTGGAATAGTCCAATCAAGAGGGAGCACTCAGGTTAAGGGTTTAAGCAACAGGAAATGATCTCCCTCTCCTCCCTGCCAATGAAACCCCTTCCCCACTCTGACCATCAGCTCTAGCCAGCCACTGGCTGCTCAGTGTTAACAGAACCACCTCCACCTCTCAATTGCATTAAAGAAATGATCAGGTGTCAGCTTTGGTTCAATGGTAGCACTCTCACTTCTGAGTCAGACGGTTGTAGGTTCAAGTCTCACTCCAGGGACCTGAACACAAAATCCAGGCTGACATTCCAGTGCAGTACTGAGGGACTGCTTCACTGTCACAGGTACCGTCTTTCAGATGACATTAAACCAAGGCCCCATCTGCACTCTCAGGTGGATATAAAAGATTCCACGCTGCTATTTCGAAGAAGAGCAGAGGCGTTCTCCCCTGAAGGGCTGCAGATTTTTAGCTCCTGGATCTAGTAGATGGATGCCAGTCTGAGGTGAGTGAGTGTAGTAATGGATGCCAGTCTGAAGTGAGTGAGTGTAGTAATGGATGCCAGTCTGAGGTACAGTCTGAGGTGAGTGAATGTAGTAATGGATGCCAGTCTGAGGTGAGTGAGTGTAGTAATGGATGCCAGTCTGAGGTACAGTCTGAGGTGAGTGAGTGTTTGGATTGACCCAGTCAAACAGCCATTCACGTCAACCTACCCAAAAAGGTAAGTTAGTTGAAGACCAACTGGTCACTACAAGTGCCAATAGTGTTTGTGGAGAGTTGGCTATGAAAGGTACCACTACCCTCAACGTAGGCTGAAGACATCTTGACTCTAAGAGTGTGTGAGTGTATCCATGTAATGGTGTGTACGTGGTGTGTGAGTGTATCCATGTAATGGTGTGTACATGGTGTGTGAGTGTATCCATGTAATGGTGTGTACATGGTGTGTGAGTGCATCTATGTTATGGTGTGTATGGGGGAGGGAGGTTGGAGGTTTGGCCAAGTTTGAATTGGGAGAACCCTTGAATCCAAATCTAAAGTTCAGCACCCTGGAAAATAGGAAACCGGGTGAGTCAGATGGAGGACAGATTGCTGGCCAGTGCAATAGGTTTTCTGAGTATACTAGGCCCAGGGGAGGCTGCAGTGAAACGGGCTGAAGTGAATGGAAAAGCAAACTGGGTGTGGAGTAACACGGTCTGCCGATTCACTGAGCCCATTTTGCACTTCTGGCGAAGACCAGTTTCACTCCCAGTGTTCCAATATTACCTGTGCAACAGAAATTTAACACAATTAACAATTATTCTGACCAGATCAGAGTGCAGCTTAGGCTAATGATATTTGAGATAGATAGCTTTTTGGCAACCAAAGGTATTAAGGGATATGGGCCAAAGGCAGGTATATGGAGTTAGATCACAGATCAGCCATGGTCTTATCAAATGGCGGAGCAGGCACGAGGGGCTGAATGGCCTACTCCTGTTCCTATGTTCCTATGTAACAGAGACCTTTCTAGTACAGTGCCTGTCAGCGAGTGCAACAGACATGTGTAAAACAGCCCTGTAGGCCCTGGCTCTTCACTCTAAGGTACAATTACACTGGTTATTATTCTTCCATAATTCCAACAGCTTAGCAGTGAAATCAAATTGAAGGTCGCCTCTTTCCGACTCTTACCCAGGTAATCCTGCGCCTTAATGTCCGCTCCGTTTTCTATCAGAATCCGGACGATCTCTTCATTCCCAACACAAGCAGCGAAAGACAACACGTGTTCACCTGAAACAAGAAATGAATACAGACAGAGACTAAAACTGAAGAGAAATAAATGAACACAGTTGGGTGGAAGTTTCTCAGGCTGGGCAGTTCCTTGGGATTTGTGTTAAACCATGGGGACATGATCTTAAAATTAGAGCCAGGCCATTCAGGAGCGAAATCAGGAAGCACTTCTTCACACAAAGGGTAGTAGAAATCTGGAGTTCTCTCCCCCAAAAGGCTGTGGATGGTGGGGGACAATTGGAGCTTTCAAGACTGAGATCGATAGATTTTATTAGGTAAAGGTATCAAGGCTTATGGAGCTAAGGCGGGTAAATGGAGTTAAGGTGCAGATCAGCTAGGGTCGAATTGCATGGTGGAGCAGGCTTGAGGGGCTGAATGGCCTACTCCTGTTCCTAATGGTCCTACGTCCCATGAGTGTGAGGCAACGCTGAAAGAAAGGGAGGAAGAACTTACAGAATCATAGAATCATAGAATGGTTACAGCACAGAAGGAAGTCATTTGGCCCGTCAAGTCCGTGCCGGCAAGTCTCTGCAAGAGCAATCCAGCTAGTCCCACTCCCCCGCCCTTTCCCCGTAGCACTGCAAATTTTTCCCATCAAGTACTTATCCAATTCTTATCAAAATCTTTTCCTTCTATTCAAAATCTTTTCCCAAAGGTAGGGGAGTCTATAACGAGGGGGCATAGATTTAAGGTGAGAGGGGAGAGATACAAAAGGGTCCAGAGGGGCAATTTTTTCACTCAAAGGGTGGTGAGTGTCTGGAACGAGCTGCCAGAGGCAGTAGTAGAGGCGGGTACAATTTTGTCTTTTAAAAAGCATTTGGACAGTTACATGGGTAAGATGGGTATAGAGGGATATGGGCCAAGTGCAGGCAATTGGGACTAGCTTAGTGGTATAAACTGGGCGACATGGACATATTGGGCCGAAGGGCCTGTTTCCATGTTGTAAACTTCTATGATTCTATTCTATGATTCCAATTCCCTCTTGAAGGCCACGATTGAATCTGCCTCCACCACCCCCTCGGGCAGTGCATTCCAGATCCTAACCACTCTGTGTAGAAAAGTTTGTCCTCATGTCGCCTTTGGTTCTTTTGCCAATCACCTTAAATCTATGTCCTCTGGTTCTTGACCCTTCCGCCAATGGGAAAAGTTTCTCTCTATCTACTCTGTCTAGACCCTTCATGATTTTGAACACCTCTATCAAATCTCCTCTCAACCTTCACTGCTCTAAAGAGAGCTTCTCCAGTCTATCCACGTAACTGAAGTCCCTCATCCCTGGAACCATTCTGGTAAATCTCCTCTGTACCCACTCTGAGGCCTTCACATCCTTCCAAAAGTGCGGTGCCCAGAACCGGACTCAATACTCCAGATGTGGTCGAACCAGTGTTTTATAAAGGTTCATCATAACTTCCTTGCTGTTGTACTCTATGCCTCTATTTACAAATCCCAGGATCCCGTGAGGTTTTTTAACCGCTTTCTCAACCTGCCCTGCCACCTTCAAAGATTTGTGCACATATACCCCCAGGTCTCTCTGTTCCTGTATCCCTTTTAGAGTTGTACCGGTTAGTTCATTCTGCTCGTTCTTCCTACCAAAATGTAACACTTCGCACTTTTCTGCGTTAAATTTCATCTGCCACATGTCCGCCCATTCTACCAGCCTGTCTAAGTCCTCTTGAAGTCTATCACTATCCTCCTCACTGATCACTACACTTCCAAGTTTTGTGTCATCTGCAAATTTGGAAATTGTGCCCTGTACACCCAAGTCTAAGTCATTAATATATATGAAGAAAAGCAATGGTCTTAGTAACGACCCCCGGGGAACACCACTGTACACCTCCCTCCAGTCCGAAAAACAACCGTTCACCACTACTCTCTGTTTCCTGTCACTGAGCCACTACCCCGTTTATTCCATGGGCTTCAACTCTGATGACAAGCCTATTATGCGGCACTTTATCAAACGCCTTTTGGAAGTCCATAAACACCACATCAACCATATTGCCCTCATCGACTCTCTCTGTTACCTCATCAAAAAACTCTATCAAGTTAGTTAAACACGATTTGCCTTTAACAAATCCGTACTGGCTTTCCTTTATTAATCCACACTTGTCCAAGTGATTGTTAATTCTGTCCAGATTATCGTTACTAAAAGTTTCCCACCACTGAGGTTAAACTGTCTGGCCTGTAGTTGCTGGGTTTATCCTGACACCCTTTTTTGAACAAGGGTGTAACATTTCCAATTCTCTAGTCCTCTGGCACCACCTCCATATCTAACGATGATTGGAAGATTATTGCTAGTACCTCTGCAATTTCCACCCTTACTTCCCTCAGCAATCTAGGATGTATCCCATCCAGACAGGGTGAATTAACTACTTTAAGTACAGCTAGCCTTTCTAGTACCTCCTCTTTATCAATTTTTAGCCCATCCAGCAGCTCAACTAACTCCTCTTTTACTGTGACTTTGGCAGTATCTTCTTCCTTGGTAACGACAGATGCAAAGTACTCATAAATTTGCATATAGAACATGTCTTATCGCATCTTCAGGACGTCCCTGTGTTCCTCACATCCCATGAATTACTTTTTGAAGTGCATCCACTGTTGTTATGTAGGCAGATGTGGCAGCCAATTTGTGCATAGCACGATCCCACAAACAGCATGGGATGAATGACACATTAATGAGTTTTTGGCAGCTTGGGTTTAGGAAAGAATATTGGCCAGGACAGCGGAACAACTAGAGCTCTTTGAATAGTGCCATGGGATCTTCAACATCCACCTGAGCTACTTGATGAGGCCTCAGTTTAATGCCTCACCTAAAATTCCAAGTTCTATAAAAATAACAGGAGCATGGTATTACAAAACCAAGAGTGAATAACTGTGTTAAGACAATGCATGATGGAACGTTACAGGAACATGTTAACCAGTGTTCTTCCAGAGACAATTAAACCTCATTGGGATAAGCCTGAGGTGAATTAATTTAGCATACAGTAAGGCATGTTTCTCTCCTCACTGACCCTCTTCTGTATGTTGGTTTTTGGAATAGGACATTAAATTTCAATCAAAGTGTTTGGTTATATTTCTTGTCAATAACAACAACAACTTTCATTTATATAGCACTTTTATCACAGAGAAACATCCCAAAGTGCTTCACAGAACCATATTCAGATAAAAATTGACACCGAGCCAAAGGAGATATTAGGAGGGGTGACTAAAAGCTTGGTCAAAGAGGTGGGTTTTAAGAAGAGACTTAAATGATGAAAGGGAGGTGGAGAAGTGAAGAGGTGTAGGGAGGGAATTCCAGGGCTTAGGGCCTAGATGGATGAAGGCACGGCTCCCAGTGATAGGCAAAAGGGATTTCAGGATACGCAAGAGGCCAGACTTGGAGAAATGTGTGGTTCACAGAGGGGTGATGGGCTGAAGAAGTTTACGGAAAGAGGGAGGGGAGAGGCCATGAAGGGATTTGAACACGAGGATGGGAATTTTAAATGTGATGCGTTGGGTGGACCAAGAAACAATGTCCGCCAGCAAGCACAGGGTGATGGGTAATTGGGCCATGGTGTGGGGTAGGATGTGGGCAGCAGAGTTTTGGATGAACTGAAGTTTACATTGGGTGGGGGTGGATGGGAGGTCAGCCAGAAGAGCATTGGAATAATTGAGTCTGGAGGTAACAAAGGCATGGACAAGGATTTTTGGCAGATGATGGGCTGAGGCAAGGGTGGAAATAGCCAATGCTACGAAGGAGGAAGTAGGTGGTCTTCGTGATGGAGAGGATGAGGGGTTGGAAAAGTGACCATGAAGCTGTTGGATTGTCATAAAGACCCAACTGATTCACTAATGTCCTTTATGGAAGGAAACAGCCGTCCTTACCCAGTCTGGCCTATATGTGACTCCAGTCCCACACCAACGTGGTTGACTCTTAACTGCCCTCTGAAGTGGCCCAGCAAGCCACTCAGTTGCATCAAACTGCTACACTGTAGTAGTTCAAGGGCAGTGCCCACCACCACCTTTTCAGGGCAACTAGGAATGGGCAACAAACGCCAGCCTTGCCAGCGATACCCACATCCTGAGAATGAATTAAAAAAAGAGGTGGAAGAGTCCCCATTTAGGCCTTCTGAAAGGGGTAACGATGACCTTAAATTGATTTCTCGAAGGCTCCCTTTGGAGTTGAAGAGCTTTAAAACATTGTTAATCTCCGGCCCCTGAAAGGGCCTCAGGCGAAACTGTGCATGGCTATTTTCTCTAGAAAAGAGAAGGCTGAGGGGTGACCTAATAGAGGTCTTTAAAATTATGAAAGGGTTTGACAGGGAAGACATAAGGAAGATGTTTCCACTTGTGGGGGAGACCAGAACTAGGGGATATAAATATCAGCTAGTCACCGATAAATCCAATTAGGAATTCAGGAGAGAGTGGTTAGAATGTGCAACTTGCTACCACAAGGAGTAGTTTGGGCAAATAAGATAGATGCATTTAAGGGAAAGCTAGATAATTACATGAGGGAGAAAGGAATAGGAGCTTACGTTGATAGGGTTAGATGAAGTAGGGTGGGAGAAAGCTCTTGTGGAGCATAAACATCGGCTTAGACCAGTTGGACCAAATGGCTGTTTCTGTGCTGTAAATTCTATGTAACTTAGCAAAATGGCTTTTGGCCACTCTGCCCTCTGCTGGAGGATTGGGACGCGCACCCCGATTCACTTTTGGAGGCACCGGTCGCCCTCCCCAACGAGATGACACTGTCTCCGCAATTTGGGATCTGGGGGATCTACGGCTTCATGCCTAGGTGCATTTAAATCCTGCTCTGCTGCACTTCCACCAGAGGTGGGTCAATCAGAGTTTTAGCCCCAAAATCTTTATCTTCTGAGCTTCCGGATTTTGCTTCAATACCATTAGGCATGCTCATTGGGAGATTCACCCTCCATAAACTTGAGCTCATCTAATACACTGTTGCCCAAATCCTAACTCGCACCAAGTCCTGTTCACCCATCACCCCAGTGCTCGTCAACTTACATTGGCTCCCGGTTCAGCAAAGCCTCGATTTTAAAATGCTCATCCTTGTGTTCAAATCCTTCCATGGCCTCGCTCCTCCCTACCTCTGTAACCTCTTCCAGCCCTACAACCCTCCGCGAACTCTATGTTCCTCCAATACTGGCCTCTTATGCATCCCCACTTCCTTCAATCCACCATTGGCAGCCGTGCCTTCAGCCGTCCAGGCCCTAAGCTCTGGAAATCCCACCCTAAACTTCACCCCCTCTCCACTTCAATCTCCTCCTTTAAGACACTGATTAAAACCTATCACTTTGACCACTATCCTAAAATCTTCTTCTTTGGCTCAGTGTCAATTTTTATTTGATTACACTCCTGTGAGGCGCCTTGGGAAGTTTAAGGCACTATATAAATGCAAGAGGTTGTTGTTGAGATTAAAGCCTACATTTTTACATAAGAACATAAGAAGGAGGAGCAGGAGTAGGCCATCCGGCCCCTCGAGCCTGCTCCACCATGCAACAAGATCATGGCTGATCTTTTACCTCAACGCCATTTTCCTGCACCATTCCCATATCCCTTGATGCCTTCAATATCTAGAAATCTATCGCTTTCTGTTTTGAATGTACTCAATGACTGAGCCTCCACAGCCCTCTGGGATAGAGAATTCCAAAGATTCACCACCTTCTGAGTGAAGAAATTTCTCCTCATCTCAGTCCTAAATGGCCAACCCCTTATTCTGAGACTGTGACCCCTGGTTCTAGACTCCCCAGCCAGGGGAAACATCCTCCCCGCATCTACCCTGTCGAGCCCTATAAGAATTTTGTATGTTTCACCTCTCATTTTTCTAAACTCCAGAGAACACAGGCCGAGTCTACTCAATCTCTCCTCATACGACAATCCCGCCATCCCAGGAATCAGTCTGCTGAACCTTCGTTGCACTCCCTCCATGGCAAGTATATCCTTTCTTAGGTAAGGAGACCAAAATTGTACACAATACTCCAGGTGCGGTTTCACCAAGGCCCTATATAATTGCAATAAGACATCTTTACTCCTGTACTCAAATCCTCTTGTAATAAAGGCCAAAATACAATTTGCCTTCCCAATTGCTTGCTGCACCTGCATGTTGGCTTTCAGTGACTCATGTACAAGGAGACCCAGGTCCCTTTGAACATCAACATTTCCCAATCTATCACCATTTAAAAAATACTCTGCATTTCTGTTTTTCCTACCAAAGTGGATAACTTTGCATTTTTCCACATTATATTCCATCTGCCATGTTCTTGCCCACTCACTTAGCCTGTCTATATCCCCTTGAAGCCTCTTTGCATCCTCCTCACAACTCACATTCCCACCTAGTTTTGTGTCATCAGCAAACTTGGAAATATTACATTTGGTCCCCTCATTCAAATCAAATCATTTCTCTTCAGCACTCCAGCATAAAGCTTCACCTGTTGGGATAGCCTGTCGAAGGATGAGACACATGATTTCCCAGACATTAAAATGGCTCTACCCATCGACAATGAATACGAAGTCTAGACCTGAAGGGATTGTACTCTCACCATAATATATGATACTCCTTCTGCTTTGCCTGAAGAAGGTCCCAGTCGCTCGAGGTGCAACGACATCAGCTCCCCGGTTGATCAGTTCTTTCACCAGACTCACATTCGCATTTGCCACAGCGATGTGAAGGGCTGTTTCACCTATTTGACAAAATAATATCCAGTCATTTTCGAATCGATTAGTATCCATTCGCCAAAACTTTAATAGCTGTATGTTTCCCGAAAGCTCACTCAATCCAACCCTCTTGTACCTCACTCACTCCCCATCCCCCATACCTCACTCACTCCCCATCCCCCATACCTCACTCACTCCCCATCCCCCATACCTCACTCACTACCCATCCCCCATACCTCACTCACTACCCATCCCCCATACCTCACTCACTACCCATCCCCCATACCTCACTCACTACCCATCCCCCATACCTCACTCACTACCCATCCCCCATACCTCACTCACTACCCATCCCCCATACCTCACTCACTACCCATCCCCCATACCCCATTCACTACCCATCCCCCATACCTCACTCACTCCCCATCCCCCATACCTCACCCAAGACCCATCCCCCATACCTCACCCAAGACCCATCCCCCATATCTCACTCACTACCCATCCCTCATACCTCGCTCATTACCCATCCCCCAAAACTTGCTCACTACCCAACCCCCATTCCTCACTCACTACCCATCCCCCATTCCTCCCTCACTACCCTTCCCCCATATCTCACCTACGACCCAGCCCCCAAACCTTGCTAACCACCCATCCCCCATACCTCAATAACTCACCGTCCCCTATGCCTCACTCACTACCAATCCCCCAAAACTCACTCAATACCCATTCCCCATACTGCACTCACTACCCATCCCCCATACGTCAGTCACAACCCAACCCCCATACCCCATTCACTACCCATCCCCCATACCTCACTCACTACCCATCCCCATACCTCACCCAAGACCCATCCCCCATACCTCACCCACAACCCATTCCCCATACGTCGGTCACAACCCATCCCCCATACCTCACCCACAACCCATCCCCCATACCTCACCCAAAACCCATCCCCCATACCTCACCCACAACCCATCCCCCATACCTCACCCACAACCCATCCCCCATACCTCACCCAAAACCCATCCCCCATACCTCACCCACAACCCATTCCCCATACGTCGGTCACAACCCATCCCTCATATCTCACTCACAACCCATCCCCCATACTTCACCCACAACCCATCCCCCGTGCCTCGCTCAATACCCATCCCACATACTTCACTCGCTACCCATCCGCCATTCCTCAATCACTATCCATCCCCCATACCTCAAAAACTCCCCATCCTCCATACCTCGCTCACTACCCATCCCCCATACTGCACTCCGACACATCACTCATACCTCACTCAGTACCCATCCCCATACATCACTCACTGTGCATCCCCTATACCTCACCCACTACCCATCCCTCGTACTGCACTCATGACACATCACTCATACCTCAGTCATTACGCATCCACTACACCCCACTCAATACCCATCCCCCATAACTCACGCACTACCCATGCCCCATAACTCACTCACTACCCATCCCCAGTACCTCACCCTCTACCCATCCTCAGTACTGTTGATGTTCAGGGTTTGTTTTGTGCCTGTAATTGGGTTCCCCCCACAAACCCCCCCGCTCACTGTGCTGACTCTCCCTCAGATTGGCTGGGAGCGAAGGCAGGAAAATGCCACCTGCACCTGCGTACAGCTCGCCCGTGATTGGTTCGCTCATGAGCTCGGGAGCCACTTCCAGGAGTGCGATCACCGCCTTGTCGTTATTGTACATTGCCGCTACATGCAACGCCGTCTCCCCCATTGTACCTGGAGAGAGAGAGAAACAGCGAGGAAAGTCTGCGGTGGGATTCAGTAAAGTTGGCGTTGAGAATCCGAGGGGAACAAAATGTGAGAAGAGGCATTACAGAGTTTGGGGAGGAATCCAGAGGTTCATTGCACCCATCGTGGGGAGGGGGAGGGTCAGGGGTTACAGTACCGATAATATGACAACGTTCCTGAGGTTACACCGACAGGTAATCATGGCTTTCCACGATGAGGGGCAGCCTGTTCAGCTCTAATGCCGTTACTTTAGGAAGGGAGATGGTCCATGGAGGAATTTGCCCTGATTTAGATGGTCCTTCTGAGCTTGGCCCCTCTTTGTTAGACAAGGATATTAAAGCATATGGCACCAAGGCAGGTAGAATGGAGTTGAGAAATGGCTCAGCCATGACTTAATTGAATGGCAGAACAGGCTCGAGGGGCTGAATGGCCTCCTGGCCCTATCTCAATTCTTGCTGGGATATATTTCTACAGTCAGCAGTAACACTGAGTGAGAGCAGGCTACTCGACCAGAGGGACATCTCTGAAATGTCTGACACTGTCCTCACCTTACACAAACTCCCAGCAGGCGTCACTGGATAGTGATCAGGATCACGGACCCTGGTTATTTTATCCTCTAACCCCTCTCCCCCACCCATAACCCAACCTAGCGGGCTTCCAATCTAAATCTTCACATCGGCAGTTTCAGTATTAAATTTTGACTTGAAAACATGACTGAATATCGTGACAACAGAAATTTGGGCAAGATGTGCACGTGGACTAGATTTCTCACCTGTTTCAAAAAGGTCGAATGATGGACATTTGGCGAGTTTATAAATATCCTGAGCTTTATTTTCTTTGGCAGCAAAAAGTAGAGGCGACTCATTGATCCTGTGAAGAAAAAAAAAAGATGAACAAACTCGCATTTATGTAGCGCCCTTCATGACCTCATGACATCCCAGAGTGCTTCTCAAACAAGTCACACACCAGCCCGACGTGAACATGTATCGTCCACCGTTCCTTCATCGTCGCTCTATCAGCCCTGGCCGGTCATTCTCCTCCTCTCTCCCGCAGGATTTGCTGATGCCAATTGTACTGCCCCCCTGCTGGCTCCCCGGGTGAGCTCGGCTAACTCAGGAGAGAGCGGGAACAAGACCCAGGAGCTCCCTTAGGTCACATCACACAATGCTCTGTAGGCAAATGAGATTCTATTAATCCGCTCGGTCTGGTGTTGCACTGCTGTGCATTTTGCTCCGATGGAAAGTTACTGAACCCATCATTGCTCTCCCTTCCCTAAAGGATATTACTGAACCAGTTGGGTTTTTACAAACAATCTAACAGCTTCATGGTCATTTTTACTGATACTGCAGATGTTTTTAAATTGAATTCAAATTCTCAAACTTCTACGGTGGGATTTGAACTCACGTTCTCTGGATTATGAGACCAATTACACTACCGTACGCATCAAGAAAACTTACACTAACCCAAAAAAATGATTCAGACAAAAACCAGTCCGAGGGTTGTCATAATTTCCCTGGATTCTGTGTTCTAATTCTAAAATAATCTCAAGAAAGTTAAATGCATAATTCTTGTCTTAAATAAAAAAAGACACTCTGCGCATTCAGTCTCGTGGGACCAAACGGGGATGACGGATGTGGGCAGTCCCCAAATGACCAGGAAACAATTTCACTTCATGTCTGGCAAATACCTGCTCCGTTTAAGAGTGAGATTGTATACTCATTGGATGTGATTGGTACACTGGGTTGGATATTGCCCTCTCATCTCTTTGAACCTGGGATCCAATCCAGCCCAGACCCAATGGGATGAAAGTCTCACATGAAATGAGTTTGGGATAGTGTCAATCAAATTCCTACTGAGCTCGGGATCACACACACAACTGTGCAGCAATTGGGCAAGTGGCTGTTGCATGGAAAAAGGAAAGAACGAACTTGCATTTATATAGCGCCTTTCACAACCTCAGGACGCTTCACAGCCAATGAAGTATAGTCACTGTTGTAATGTAGGAAACGTGGCAGCCAATTTGCGCACAGGAAGGTCCCACAAACAGCAATGTGATAAATGACCAGATCATCTGTTTTTCTTCAGGAAATACAGGAAGAAACTTTGCCCATCACGGTGAGCTGCCACACTCACACACTGCCATGGCACAGTACCGAGCAGGGGCCAGGAATAGGAAAAAGGTTATTCCGACCTACGCCCAGCTATAGAACAGAATCATCCTGGAGGGACTTCACAATGGGAAAAACAGAAGGACCACAAGGAAGAATTGCATGGAAATACCACACTGGTGCAGTAGAGGGCGCTACTGCAGGAATGGTGGTTAAGACAAGTCGTTGAGACAGTGTTGAGTGGTTTTGCCTAATGCTGAACCCTTACTGTACCTCACCCTGGAGTGTTTGATGGGACAGCGTAGAGCTTTACTCTGTATCTAACCCATGCTGTACCTGCCCTGGAGTGTTTGATGGGACAGTGTAGAGGGAGCTTTACTCTGTATCTAACCCTTACTGTACCTCACCCTGGAGTGTTTGATGGGACAGTGTAGAGGGAGCTTTACTCTGTATCTAAACCGTGCTGTACCTGCCCTGGGAGTGTTTGATGGGACAGTGTAGAGGGAGCTTTACTCTGTATCTAACCCGTGCTGTACCTGCCCTGGGAGTGTTTGATGGGACAGTGTAGAGGGAGCTTTACTCTGTATCTAACCCGTGCTGTACCTGCCCTGGGAGTGTTTGATGGGACAGTGTAGAGGGAGCTTTGCTGTGTATCTAACCCATGCTGTACCTCACCCTGGAGTGTTTGATGGGACAGCGTAGAGGGAGCTTTACTCTGTATCTAACCCGTGCTGTACCTGCCCTGGAGTGTTTGATGGGACAGTGTAGAGGGAACTTTACTCTGTATCTAAACCGTGCTGTACCTCACCCTGGAGTGTTTGATGGGACAGTGTAGAGGGAGCTTTACTCTGTATCTAAACCGTGCTGTACCTCACCCTGGAGTGTTTGATGGGACAGTGTAGAGGGAGCTTTACTCTGTATCTAAACCGTGCTGTACCTCACCCTGGAGTGTTTGATGGGACAGTGTAGAGGGAGCTTTACTCTGTATCTAAACCGTGCTGTACCTCACCCTGGAGTGTTTGATGGGACAGTATAGAGGGAGCTTTACTCTGTATCTAACCCGTGTTGTACCTGCCCTGGGAGTGTTTGATGGGACAGCGTAGAGGAAGCTCTACTCTATCAAAAATAAAAATGAAACCAGAAAACACTGGAGATACCCAGCAGTTCAGGCAGCATCTGTAACGAGAATTGGCAACTTAACCTCTAAAGTTGGAAGTACATTGGAATGTGATTGTCAATTTCCAGGATTTTCTGCTTCTATTGAACAAATCTTTGAAGTGGTAGGACAGGTAGAGAAAGCGGTTAAAAAAGCATAGAGGAACCATGGGCTTTATAAATAGAGGCAGAGTACAAAAGCAAGGAGGTTATGTTGAACCTCCATAAAACACTGGTTCGGCCACAACTGGAATATTGTGTCCAGTTCTGGGCACCGCACTTTAGCAAAGATGTGAAGGCCTTAGGGAGGATTCAGAAGAGATTTACTCGAATGGCTCCAGGGATGAGGGACTTCAGTTACGTGGACAGACTGGAGAAACTGGGGTTGTTCTCCTTAGAGCAGAGAAGCTTGAGAGGAGATTTGATAGAAGTGTTAAAAATCATGACGGGTTTAGATAAAGTAAATAAAGAGAAACTGTTCCCATTGGCGGAAGGATCGCGAAGAGCACACAGATTGGCAAAAGAACCAAAGGCGACGTGATGAAAAACTTTTTTACGCAGCGAGTGGTTATGATCTGGAATGCGCTGCCTGAAAGGGTGGTGGAAGCAGATTCAATCGTGGCTTTCAAAAAAGAATTGGATAAATATTTGAAGGGAAAAAATTTGCAGGCCTAGGGGGAAAGAGTGGGGGAATGGGACTGACTGGATTGCTCTTACAAAGAGCCGGCACAAGCTCGATGGACCGAATGGCCTCCTTCTGTGCTGTAAAAAAATTGCAGCCTTTGTTAACCGAGCTCAGAGTGCTCAGTGCTGACACCTGGTGACAAACATGGAACAGCGTCCGTCCCCAGCACTGACAGCCCTTTGATCAACACTAAAAACTGGCCTGTTAAAAATAACCATTGAGGATTACGGAAGGGGCTGTGGGATTAATAAATTTGATGGTATGGAATCGACAGAAAAAACACAGGATAAAATAACCCCACAATCTTTCAGAATAGTGTCTCTCTGCAACATTCCATGAAATTTAAGTTAAAAAACTTCCCAGCAAATGCTGGAAATGCCCGGTCAGTCTATCAGTGTCTGCAAGAGAAAAGATGGGGATCCAGTCTGTGTGCAGAATGTTCATCAAATCATTGCCCACACCCTGAACATCCAAAAAAGGACCAAGAGATTGATTAAGAGGGGAAAAATAGAGTATGAGAGCAAACTTGCAAGGAACATAAAAATGAACTGTAAAAGCTTCTACAAGTATGTAAAAAGAAAAAGATTAGTGAAGACAAATGTAGGTCCCTTACAGTCAGAAACGGGTGAATTTATAATGGGGAACAGGGAAATGGCAGAGCAATTAAACAAATACTTTGGTTCTGTCTTCATGGAAGAGGACACAAATAACTTTCCAGATATGCAAGGGAACCAAGGGTCTAGTGAGAAGGAAGAATTAAAGGAAATTAGTATTAGTAAAAAAATAGTGCTGGAGAAATTAATGGGACTGAAAGCTGATAAATCCCCAGGACCTGATAATCTGCATCCCAGAGTATTAAAAGAGGTAGCCATGGAAATAGTGGATGCATTAGTTGTCATCTTCCAAAATTCTATAGATTATGGAACAGTTCCTGCAGATTGGAGGGTGGCAAATGTAACCCCACTATTTAAAAAAGGAGGGAGAGAGAAAACAGGGAACTGCAGACCGGTTAGCCTAACATCAGTAATCGGAAAATGCTCGAGTCTATTATAAAGGATGTGATAACAGGACACTTAGAAAATATCAATGGGATTAGACAAAGTCAACATGGATTTATGAATGGGAAATCATGTTTGAAAAACCTACTGGAGTTATTTGAGGATGTAACTGGTAGAATAGATAAGGGAGAACCAGTGGATGTGGTTTATTTGGATTTTTAGAAGGCCTTTGATAAAGTCCCACATAAGAGGTTAGTGTGCAAAATTAAAGCACATGGGATTGGTGGTAATATACTGGCATGGATTGAGAATTGGTTAACAGACAGGAAACAGAGAGTAGGAATAAACGGGTCTTTTTCGGGGTGGCAGGCAGTGACTAGTGGGGTACCGCAGGGATCAGTGCTTGGGCCCCAGCTATTCACAATATATATCAATGATTTGGATGAGGGAACCAAATGTAATATTTTCAAGTTTGCTGACGACACAAAACTAGGTGGGATTGTGAGTTGTGAGGAGGATGCAAAGAGGCTTCAAGGCAATTTAGACAAGTTGAGTGAGTGGGCAAATACATAGCAGATGCAGTATAATGTGGAAAAATGTGAAGTTATCTACTTCAGAAGGAAAAATAGAAAGGCAGAGTATTATTTGAATGGTGATAGATTGGGAAATGTTGATGTACAAAGGGACCTGGGTGTCCTTGTACACCAGTCACTGAAAGCAAATATGCAGGTGCAGCAAGCAGTTAGGAAGGCAAATCGTCTGTTGGCCTTCATTGCAAGAGGATTTGAGTACAGGAGCAAGGATGTCTTACTGCAGTTATACAGGACCTTGGTGAGACCACACCTGGAGTATTGTGTGCAGTTTTGGTCTCCTTACCTAAGAAAGGATATACTTGCCATAGAGGGAGTGCAGCGAAGGTTCACCAGACTGATTCCTGGGATGGCAGGACTGTCGTATGAGGAGAGATTGGGTCGACTCGGCCTGTATTCACTAGAGTTTAGAAGAATGAGAGGGGATCTCATTGAAACAAATAGAATTCTGACAGGGCTGGACAGTTTGGATGCAGGGAGGATGTTTCCCCTGGCTGGGGGGTCCAGAACGAGGGGTCACAGTCTCAGGATACGGGGTAGGACATTTAGGACTGAGATGAGGAGGAATTTCTTCACTCAGAGGGTGGTGAACCTGTGGAATTCTCTACCACAGAAGGCTGTGGAGGCCAAGTCACTGAATATATTTAAGAAGGAGCTAGATAGATTTCTAGACACAAAAGGCATCACGGGGTATGGGGAGAGAGCGGGAATATGGTATTGAGATAGAGGATCGGCCACGATCATATTGAATGGCGAAGCAGGCTTGAAGGGCCGAATGGCCTACTCCTGCTCCTATTTTCTATCTTTCTATCCTTTACAGATGCTGACCGACCAACTGTGTGTTTCCAACAGTTTCTAATTTTAGATGAAATTTAAATCGTATTGAGTGGGATCGCTGTCGACAAACAGGGTTTTCTTGCTGCTTCTGATTGTGCTGATTGATAGTTGTGTGTGTTCAGTTATCATTTGCCAGGGTTCAATTAGTGCCTAATGGTGGTTGACGTTCACCAACACACACACAGATATACACACTCACAATACACACACACAGATATACACACAAATACACACACACAGATATACACACTCACAATACACACACACGTACATACACACAATACACTCACAATACACACTCACAATACACACACACAGATATACACACAAATACACACACACAGATATACACACTCACAATACACACACACGTACATACACACAATACACACACAATACACACATACACACACAATACACTCACAATACACACACAATATACACACACGTACATACACACATACACACACAATACACACAATATACACACACGTACATACACACATACACACACAATACACACACGTACATACACACATACACACACAATACACTCACAATACACACAAATACACACACACGTACATACACACAATACACTCACAATACACACACACAATATACACACACGTACATACACACATACACACACAATACACACACAATATACACACACGTACATACACACATACACACACAATACACACACAATATACACACACGTACATACACACATACACACACAATACACACACAATATACACACGTACATACACACATACACACACAATACACTCACAATACACACAAATATACACACACGTACATACACACATACACACACAATACACTCACAATACACACAAATATACACATACGTACATACACACAATACACTCAAATACACCCACACAGTATACATACACGTATACTCAGACACACACAATACAAACACAATACACGCACACAATATACACACACAATACACACAGACACACAATACATACACATACACAAACAGTATAGATGCACATACATACACAGACAATATACATACACGCACATACACACACACACACAATACACACACAATATACGACACACAATATACACACACACACACACAGACACATAATACACACAATACACACACACAATATGCACACAATACACACACACGTACATACACACAGACACACACACACACATATACACAGACACATATACACACACGCGTGAAACATATAAGATTATTACGGGGCTTGTCAGGGTAGAGGCTGAGAGGTTGTTTCCCCTGGCTGGAGAGTCTAGAACTAGAGGGCATAATCACAGGATAAGGGGTCGGTCATTCAAGACTGAGATGAGGAGGTTTATCTTCACTCAGAGGGTTGTGAAACTTTGGAATTCTCTACCCCAGAGGGCTGTGGATGCTCAGTCATTGAGTATATTCAAGGATGAGACAGATAGATTTTTGGACTCTAGGGGAATCAAGGGATATGGGGATCGGGCAGGAAAGTGGAGTTGAGGTCGAAGATCAGCCATGATCTGATTGAATGGAGGAACAGACTTGAGGGGCCGAATGGCCTACTCTTGCTCCTATTTCTTATGTTCTTATAATTTTCCCGTACGCACTTTACTTTTTAGCTCCTCAACTTTATTTCCTTTATTTTTTTCGCTCTGGACCCTCAGTGAGATTGGGACTGTCTCAATTGCGTTCCTGCTGCGCGCAGTCTCACGCGCGCACCGATTGGGCAAGTGGCCGTGCCACCGGGTACAACACGGTGGGACTACCACACTCAACCGCACTGTTTGTGATCTCCGTCGCACCCCCTTCCCCCACCCCACGCTGCGCTCACCTCTGCCGCTGAAGGACGTGACGCTCGTACACCTCCGGAGCGAACCCCTCCTCCGACCCCAGGTCAGAGAGCAGCCCACGGACCCTGTTGAGGAAACTCAACCTCCAGCCGTCCCATAAGAGCCCCGGCATTTTGCTCCTGGACTCTGCACACAGAGCTACCCTCTGCTCCTACACCAGCACCAAATCAAGAAGGCTCTTTCACAGAAATGGTCTTCCAGCTGATTTATTAAAATAAAACATTGGAGCTCAGGTTCAGAAAAAAAAAAATCTTGTTTTGCCAATTTTTACCGGACAAAGAGAAATAATCTTTGAAAAAAGTTAACTTTAGCTTCACGTCTCCAGCAAGTTGCACCTTCTCCCTGACAGAGGCTGATGATGTAGTCAGTGCAACACTGAGGGTTTGTCACAGCTTTGGGGAGGAGCCAGCAAACCGCTGCAACTTTTCCACAGGCCTGCCTTAACCCTTCGAGTCCTCCCGCAGTGTTTCTGGATCAACGCGAAGCAGCAAGGAAAGGCCCCCATCTATCAAACATTTTCCAAAATCCGGGTTTTTCACATTCTCCTCCTTAATAACCGCCCACTCTTAGGTACTGAAGGTCATTTTAGCACAGATATCAGAAAGGTTTGTCTTCCCACATCGGGGGTTATTTTGACTTCAGGCGACAGCATAATGCGGGTGATTTTAAATCAGCCGCTCATTACACATCTCTCCACTGGCTTCTGGAATTAAAATGGTGAGAAATGTAAAACGGGCGGCTGATTCGATATTAGCTGTTTTACACCATCGCCCAAAGTCAAAATTACCCCCTGAAAGAAAGACTTGCATTTATATAGCAACTTTCATGATCTTGGGACGTCCCAAAGTGCTTTACAACCGATGAAGGAGTTTTTGAAGTGTAGTCACTGTTGTAATGTAGGAAACGCAGCAACTAATTTGCAAACAGCAAGATTCCACAAACAGCAATGTGATAATGATCAGATAATCGGTTTTTGTGATGTTGTTCAAGGGGTAAATATTGGCCAAGACACCATACATTGGATACAGGCGTGGTGCCGGAGGATTGGAGGACTGCTAACATTGTACCGTTGTTTAAAAAGGGAGCGAAGGATAGACCGAGTAATTACAGGCCAGTCAGTCTAACCTCTGTGGTGGGCAAATTATTGGAATCAATTCTGAGGGACAGGATAAACTGTCACTTAGAAAGGCAATCAAGGACAGTCAGCACGGATTTGTTAAGGGGAGGTCATGTCTGTTTAACTTGATTGAATTTTTTGAGGAGGTGACAAGGAGGATCGATGAGGGTAGCGCAATTGATATAGTCTACATGGATTTTAGCACATGGTCCCACATGGAAGATTGGTCAAAAAAGTAAAAGCACATGGGATCCAAGGGAATGTGGCAAATTGGATCCAAAATTGTCAGGAAGCAAAGGGTAATGGTCAATGGGTGTTTTTGCAACTGGAAGGCTGTTTCCAGTGGGGTCTCGCAGGGCTCGGTACTACATTAACGATTTGGACTTAAAAGTAAGGGGCATGATTAAGAAATTTGCGGATGACACAAAGATAGGCCGTGTGGTTGATAGTGAGGAGGAAAGCTGTAGACTGCAGGAAGATATCAATGGACTGTACTCCTAGATCTCTTTGTTCTATAACTCTCCCCAACGCCCTACCATTAACGGAGTAGGTCCTGGCCCGATTCGATCTACCAAAATGCATCACCTCACATTTATCTAAATTAAACTCCATCTGCCATTCATCGGCCCACTGGCCCAATTTATCAAGATCCCGTTGCAATCCTAGATAACTTTCTTCACTGTCCACAATGCCACCAATCTTGGTGTCATCTGCAAACTTACTAACCATGCCTCCTAAATTCTCATCCAAATCATTAATATAAATAACAAATAACAGCGGACCCAGCACCGATCCCTGAGGTACACTGCTCGTCACAGGCCTCCAGTCTGAGAAACAACCCTCTACAACCACCCTCTGTCTTCTGTCGTCAAGCCAATTTTGTATCCAATTGGCTACCTCACTTTGGATCCCGTGAGATTTAACATTATGTAACAACCTACCATGCGGTACCTTGTCAAAGGCTTTGCTAAAGTCCATGTAGACCACGTCTACTGCACAGCCCTCATCTATCTTCTTGGTTACCCCTTCAAAAAACTCAATCAAATTCGTGAGACATGATTTTCCTCTCACAAAACCATGCTGACTGTTCCTAATTAGTCCCTGCCTCTCCAAATGCCTGTAGATCCTGTCTCTCAGAATACCCTCCAACAAACTACCCACTACAGATGTCAGGCTCACCGGTCTGTAGTTCCCAGGCTTTTCCCTGCCGCCCTTCTTAAACAAAGGCACAACATTTGCTACCCTCCAATCTTCAGGCACCTCACCTGTAGCTGTCGATGATTCAAATATCTCTGCTAGGGGACCCGCAATTTCCTCCCTAACCTCCCATAACGTCCTGGGATACATTTCATCAGGTCCCGGAGATTTATCTACCTTGATGCGCGTTAAGACTTCCAACACCTCCCTCTCTGTAATATGTACACTCCTCAAGACATCACTATTTATTTCCCCAAGTTCCCTTACATCCATGCCTTTCTCAACTTGGCCCATATCCCTCTATACCCATCTTACCCATGTAACTGTCCAAATGCTTTTTAAAAGACAAAATTGTACCCGCCTCTACTACTGCCTCTGGCAGCTCGTTCCAGACACTCACCACCCTTTGAGTGAAAAAATTGCCCCTCTGGACCCTTTTGTATCTCTCCCCTCTCACCTTAAATCTACGCCCCCTCGTTATAGACTCCCCTACCTTTGGGAAAAGATTTTGACTATCGACCTTATCTATGCCCCTCATTATTTTATAGACTTCTATAAGATCACCCCTAAACCTCCTACTCTCCAGGGAAAAAAGTCCCAGTCTATCCAACCTCTCCCTATAAGTCAAACCATCAAGTCCCGGTAGCATCCTAGTAAATCTTTTCTGCACTCTTTCTAGTTTAATAATATCCTTTCTATAATAGGGTGACCAGAACTGTACACAGTATTCCAAGTGTGGCCTTACTAATGTCTTGTACAACTTCAACAAGACATCCCAACTCCTGTATTCAATGTTCTGACCAATGAAGCCAAGCAGACACTTCGGGGGGAAAAATTGGACGGAGCCATTTTTGGGCGTGGGTAGCGTGATGTGCTATTACCCTGCGCCCAATGGCCCCTGTGCAGGCAGGACGCGAGTTTCGATCCACCCGAGGACTGACCTGCAGTCAGCCTTCCATTCCAGGCCATGCATGTGGAATCAATGCAATTCACACTTTCCACCACCAGAGGGAGCTCAATCTCTTAAAGGGAGGATGTTTCTTAGAAATCTCTTAAAGGTAGCTGGTACCTATTATTTGCTGAAAATAACAGTCTACTGTCTGCACGGAATCTGAACAGAGATCAGACATCGCACACGTAAAACACAGATTCAGGTCCCATCCCTATGTTTACACACTGATGAGTTATGTTAAAACATTGAATAAAGGTTGTGCACTACTAAATCCCACATCCTCCAATCTGCATGCCAGACCTCACCAATCTGCTGATCTGAGTTGGTACCAGGCCTGCGAGAGTGCGTGTGCCAAGGTTCTCTGCTGATGCACTAGAGACCTTGGTGCAAGAGGTGGACAGAGGAGGGACATCCTATATCTGCAGGGGGGAGGCGGGGGGTGGGGGCAAGAGGCCCTCCAGACATATATCCAAAAGGCAGTGGGAGGCCCTGGGGGATGAAGTCAATGCCAGGCGCACAGCATCATGAAACATTGATGCAGTGCAGGAAGAAGTTCAATGCTTTGACATGAGTGGTCAAGGTGAGTGAGGTCAACTGTCAAGTGGCGCCTCCTACCAACTGCACCATGCACTACACCCCCCATCACCCACATACCAATAAACTCTTTCCATCAGTACTCTACTCTTCCAATCAGATGCTTCCTCTCACTCTTACACATCACCACTGTTTCAAGTTCCCACCCACAACTCACAGGCCACACACACTGGCAGCTATTCAACCAGGATAGGCACATCAACCAGACACACGTCCCGCTTTCTGCAGGAGAAGGTGGCGCATATCAAGAGGCAGCAAGTGGCAGTGGCATTCAGCCCCTCGAGCCTGTTCGGCCATTCAATGAGATCATGGTGGACCTGTGACCTAACTCCATATACCCGCCTTAGCCCCATATCCCTTAATACCCTTGGTTCACAGAAATATATCAATTTCAGATTTAACTTTCACAAGTGAGCTAGCATCAACTGCCGTCTGCAGAAGAGCATTCCAAACGTCTCCCACCGTTTGCGTGTAGAAGCCTTTCCTAACTTCACCCCTGCATGTCCTGGCTCTAAATGTTAGGCTATGTCCCCGCGTCCTAGTGTTCAAGTGTAGCAGACCTCCAAAAACAGATACAAATGTCTCGGCAGCCAGAAGCAATAATCCAGCCACTAACCTGTAAATCCTACATGGTCCCTTTAAATAGCGCCAGTGGGGTGTCCTCCAGGCACTCTAAGACACGTTCAGATGGTCGGGGTTAAGACTGTGCGTTGAGTTGAGCGTTAAGTCCCAAAATGGTGTCTATCACTTTAAATCAGCGTTGCACTGATTGAAGCCATTTTCTCCCACTTTACATGATTCCAGCATTCGTTATCTGCGCCTGCGCTAACTCCTATACCAAGATGGCGTCTGGCACACGTCACGCTGGAAACGTGTGTGCTCATCCAAGACGCCATTTTGGATGTTGGAGAGGCCGCGTAGTGCTGAAACAACGGGCGCTACACGGTTCAATTTAACGCCCTTTGTGTCCTCCTCACAACTTACTTTTCCACTTGTCTTTGTATCATCAGCAAATTTGGCCACAGCACACTTGCTTCCTTCATCCAAGTCATTGATATAGATTGTAAATAGTTGAAGCCCCAGCACTGATCCCTGCAGCACCCCACTAGTTACAGATTGCCATCCTGAAAATGACCCCTTTATCCCAACTCTCTGTTTTCTGTTAGTTAGCCACTCCTCTATCCATGCCAGTAAATTACCCCCAACACCATGAGCTCTTAACTTGTACAGTAATCTTTTATGTGGCACCTTATCGAATGCCTTTTGGAAATCCAAATATACTGCATCTACTGGTTCCCCTTTATCCACCCTGCTCGTTACTTCCTCAAAGAACTCCAGTAAATTTGTCAAACACGATTTCCCCTTCATAAAACCATGTTGACTCTCCTTGATTTTATTTCGAATCTCTAATCACGTTTATTTCCAATCACGTTTCCTGCTGCTACTGCCTTAATAATCAATCTAGCATTTTCCCAATGACAGATGTTAGGCTAACTGGTTTGTAGTTACCTGCTTTCTGTCTCACTCCCTTCTTGAATAGGGGTATTACATTTGCGGTTTTCCAAACCGCTGGGACCTTTCCAGAATCTAGTGAGTTTTGGAAGATTACAACCAATGCATCCACTATCTCTGTCACCACTTCTTTTAAGTCCCTCGGATGCAAGCCATCAGGTCCAGGGGACTTGTCAGCCTGCAGACCCATTAGTTTGCTTCGTGCTTTTTCTCTAGTGATAGTGACTGTTTGTTTTTAGTTCCTCCCTCCCCTTTGCCCCTTGATTATCTACTATTATTGGTATGTTATTAGTGTCTTCTACTGTGAAGACAGATACAAAATATCTGTTCAATGTCTCTGCCATTAGTATAAAGTATTAGAATTAGCAGAACTCAGATTTTGATAATATACAGAATGCATCACTGGGATTTAAGATTCTGTGTCAAAGACACTTAAACATCTGAAAATTGCAACATCTAAACAGTGGAATGGCGGGTATCTTCCTCAGTATTCAGCTCTCTACAGGTCTGAGATTATCAGACTTCAAGTCAGATTGAGCCTTATTACAACAATTAATTGTAAACAATTTTACAACACCAAGTTATAGTCCAGCAATTTTATTTTAAATTCACAAGCTTTCGGAGGCTTCCCCCTTCGTCAGGTGAACGATGTGAAATGAAATCCTCGAAATGAAATCGCATTTATAATTCACAGAACAATGCTTGGTGAGTACAGACAGTTTTTTCAACTGCCCGTTGCCAAGGCAATCAGTGTGCAGACAGACAGGTGTTACCTGCCAGGTCTCACAGAATATACAAATCACCAAAAAAAAAACAACAAACAAAAAAAAACAGAGATAGAGAGGTAGAAACATAGAAAAGACAGCAACTGACCCGTTATATTAAAAACAGATAACATTTGTTCGCTGGTGGGGTAACGTGTAGCGTGACATGAACCCAAGATCCCGGTTGAGGCCGTCCTCATGGGTGCGGAACTTGGCTATCAATTTCTGCTCGACGATTTTGCGTTGTCGTGTGTCTCGAAGGCCGCCTTGGAGAACGCTTACCCGAAGGTCGGTGGATGAATGTCCATGACTGCTGAAGTGTTCCCCGACTGGGAGGGAACCCTCCTGTTTGGCGATTGTTGCACGGTGTCCGTTCATCCGTTGTCGCAGCGTCTGCATGGTCTCACCAATGTACCATGCTCTGGGGCATCCTTTCCTGCAACGTATGAGGTAGACAACGTTGGCCGAGTCACAGGAGTATGAACCATGCACCTGGTGGGTGGTGTCCTCTCGTGTGATGGTGGTATCTGTGTCGATGATCTGGCATGTCTTGCAGAGGTTACCGTGGCAGGTTTGTGTGGTGTCGTGGACGCTGTTCTCTTGAAAGCTAGGTAATTTGCTGCGAACGATGGTCTGTTTGAGGTTGGGTGGCTGTTTAAAGGCAAGTAGTGGAGGTGTGGGGATGGCCATAGCGAGGTGTTTGTCCTCATTGATGACATGTTGAAGGCTGCGGAGAACATGGCGTAGTTTCTCCGCTCCGGGGAAGTACTGGACGACAAAGGGTACTCTGTTGGTTGCGTCCCGTGTTAGTCTCCTGAGGAGGTCTATGCGATTTTTTGCTGTGGCCCGTCGGAACTGTCGATCGATGAGTCGAGCGTCATATCCCGTTCTTACTAGGGCTTCTTTCAGCGTCTGTAGGTGTCCATCGCGTTCCTCCTCGTCTGAGCAGACCCTGTGTATTCGCAGGGCCTGTCCATAGGGGATGGCCTCTTTGACGTGGTTAGGGTGGAAGCTGGAAAAGTGGAGCATCGTGAGGTTGTCCGTGGGCTTGCGGTAGAGTGAGGTGCTGAGGTGCCCGTCTTTGATGGAGATTCGTGTGTCCAAGAAAGAAACTGATTCTGAGGAGTAGTCCATGGTGAGCTTGATGGTGGGATGGAACTTGTTGATGTTATCATGTAGTCTCTTTAGTGATTCCTTGCCGTGGGTCCATAGAAAGAAAATGTCGTCGATGTATCTGGTGTATAGTGTTGGTTGGAGGTCTTGTGCAGTGAAGAAGTCCTGCTCGAACTTGTGCATGAAAATGTTGGCGTATTGGGGTGCGAATTTGGTCCCCATGGCTGTTCCGTGTGTTTGGGTAAAGAACTGGTTATCGAAGGTGAAGACATTGTGATCCAGGATGAAACGGATGAGTTGTAGGATGGCGTCTGGAGATTGGCTGTTGTTGGTGTTGAGTATTGATGCTGTTGCAGCGATGCCATCATCGTGGGGGATACTGGTGTAGAGTGCCGAGACGTCCATCGTGGTGAGACGTCCATCCGACACTTCTCACCACGATGGACGTCTCGGCACTCTACACCAGTATCCCCCACGATGACGGCATCGCTGCGACAGCATCAATACTCAACACCAACAACAGCCAATCTCCAGACGCCATCCTACAACTCATCCGTTTCATCCTGGATCACAATGTCTTCACCTTCGATAACCAGTTCTTTACCCAAACACACGGAACAGCCATGGGGACCAAATTCGCACCCCAATACGCCAACATTTTCATGCACAAGTTCGAGCAGGACTTCTTCACTGCACAAGACCTCCAACCAACACTATACACCAGATACATCGACGACATTTTCTTTCTATGGACCCACGGCAAGGAATCACTAAAGAGACTACACGATAACATCAACAAGTTCCATCCCACCATCAAGCTCACCATGGACTACTCCTCAGAATCAGTTTCTTTCTTGGACACACGAATCTCCATCAAAGACGGGCACCTCAGCACCTCACTCTACCGCAAGCCCACGGACAACCTCACGATGCTCCACTTTTCCAGCTTCCACCCTAACCACGTCAAAGAGGCCATCCCCTATGGACAGGCCCTGCGAATACACAGGGTCTGCTCAGACGAGGAGGAACGCGATGGACACCTACAGACGCTGAAAGACGCCCTAGTAAGAACGGGATATGACGCTCGACTCATCGATCGACAGTTCCGACGGGCCACAGCAAAAAATCGCATAGACCTCCTCAGGAGACTAACACGGGACGCAACCAACAGAGTACCCTTTGTCGTCCAGTACTTCCCTGGAGCGGAGAAACTACGCCATGTTCTCCGCAGCCTTCAACATGTCATCAATGAGGACAAACACCTCGCTATGGCCATCCCCACACCTCCACTACTTGCCTTTAAACAGCCACCCAACCTCAAACAGACCATCGTTCGCAGCAAATTACCTAGCTTTCAAGAGAACAGCGTCCACGACACCACACAACCCTGCCACGGTAACCTCTGCAAGACATGCCAGATCATCGACACAGATACCACCATCACACGAGAGGACACCACCCACCAGGTGCATGGTTCATACTCCTGTGACTCGGCCAACGTTGTCTACCTCATACGTTGCAGGAAAGGATGCCCCAGAGCATGGTACATTGGTGAGACCATGCAGACGCTGCGACAACGGATGAACGGACACTGCGCAACAATCGCCAAACAGGAGGGTTCCCTCCCAGTCGGGGAACACTTCAGCAGTCATGGACATTCATCCACCGACCTTCGGGTAAGCGTTCTCCAAGGCGGCCTTCGAGACACACGACAACGCAAAATCGTCGAGCAGAAATTGATAGCCAAGTTCCGCACCCATGAGGACGGCCTCAACCGGGATCTTGGGTTCATGTCACGCTACACGTTACCCCACCAGCGAACAAATGTTATCTGTTTTTAATATAACGGGTCAGTTGCTGTCTTTTCTATGTTTCTACCTCTCTATCTCTGTTTTTTTTTGTTTGTTGTTTTTTTTTTTGGTGATTTCTATATTCTGTGAGACCTGGCAGGTAACACCTGTCTGTCTGCACACTGATTGCCTTGGCAACGGGCAGTTGAAAAAACTGTCTGTAATCACCAAGCATTGTTCTGTGAATTATAAATGCGATTTCATTTCGAGGATTTCATTTCACATCGTTCACCTGACGAAGGGGGAAGCCTCTGAAAGCTTGTGAATTTAAAATAAAATTCTTGGACTATAACTTGGTGTTGTAAAATTGTTTACAATTGTCAACCCCAGTCCATCACCGGCATCTCTACATCACAACAATTAATGGGTGGGGAGGAGCAAATCCACCTCAGGGATAACAGAACCAAGATGGGGAGACATTAACTCAAAGGATTTACGATTAAATAGAGATGTTTTAAATGGTTCTGGCTATTTCTTGGCTGGATTTGGCGGAAGCTCTAAATCCAGTGGTCCAACCAATCCCAGCCAGCGCCTGCTCCATTTCCGCAATTTGCCAAACTTTCACTTTCATTTCTGGAGAACCTTGCCTTTACTTCCCACTCCCATGGCTTCTTCCACAATCCGTTCCGAGGACAAGTTCGTCTGTGCGATCTGCCTGGAGATCTTTAACAACCCAACCACCATCCCATGTGGACACAGCTTCTGCCTGCAATGTATCGACAGCTACTGGGAGCCGAGCTCCAGCTCAGACGGGACCAGTTGCCCGCAGTGTCTCCACAGCTTCACTCCCAAGCCCACACTGCACAAGAACCTCATCTTGTGTGAAGTTCTGGAAGACCTCAGATCAAGTGGCAAGCTTTCGCCAGGGTCTCCAGCCGGCCCGGGGGATGTCGCCTGCGATGTCTGCACGGAGACCAAGTTAAAAGCCAGGAAATCGTGCTTGGATTGTCTGCTTTCTTACTGCCAGACCCACCTGATGCCTCATCATAAGAACCCAGCTTTAGGGGACCACACCCTGATTGATCCAGTCAAGCACCTCAATGTTCAGAGAAGTTGTCCAGCTCATGGGAAACCCCTGGAGTTGTTCTGCAGAACAGAAGGGATGTGTATTTGCGAATTGTGTACCACGGGGCAACATGTTATTCATGAGATGGTGACTGTGGAAGAGGAAGTAAATGAACGAAAGGTAAGGAAAACAGCCAGTGAAGATGAGCAGCTGTCCGCCTGGTTCAGAACCAAAGATCCAGTTTCCAGGGTGGACAACCATTCATATTGAGAGATGAAATCCAGATTATTCTACAGTGCAGTTTTTCTTTAAATAGTTTTATGCACCTTCGAGTGGGTGAATTTGTGCCAGCTTCATTCAGGCCCATTTCGTACAACGACAAACAACAACTTGCATTTATATAGCACCGTAGTAAAACGTCCAAAGGCGCTTCACAGGAGTATTATTAAACAAAATTTAACACTGAGCCACATAAGGGGATATTAGGACAGGTGACCAAAAGCTTGGTCAAAGAGGTGAGTTTTAAGGAGCGTTGTAAAGAAGGAGAGAGAGGAGTGGAGAGGCGGAGGGGTTTAGGGAAGGAATTCCAGAGCTTAGAGCCTAGGCAGCTGAAGGCACGGCCGCCAATGGTGGAGCGATTAAAATCGGGAATGTGCAAGAGGCAAGAATTGGAGGAGCGCAAAGATCTCGGAGGGTTGTAGGACTGGAGGAGGTTACAAAGATAGGGAGGGGCGAGGGATTTGAAAACAAGGATGAGAATTTTTAAATCAAGGCATTCCCGGACTGGGAGCCAATGTAGGTCAGCGAGCACAGGGGTGATGGGAGAGTGGGACATGGTGCGAGTTAGGATACAGGCAGCAGAGCTTTGAATGAGCTCAAGTTTATGGAGGGTGGAAGATGGGAGGCCAGCCAGGAGAGTATTGGAATACTCGAGACTAGAGGTAACAACAGCTTGGATGAGCATTTCAGCAGCGGAAGAGCTGAGTCAGGGGCAGAGACAGGCGATGTTCTGGAGGTGGAAGTAGGCGGTCTTGGGGCAGATATGTGGTCGGAAGCTCATCTCAGGGTCAAATAGGACACCATGGTTGCGAACGATCTGGTTCAGCAGAAAGCCTGTGGTTTTTAAATGCCCACCTCATTTGCTTATGGTTTGGTCACCCTACATGGAAATGGTTAGGCTCAGAAAATCTGGCAATCCGGATGAATGGAAGCATGTCCTTCTAGTTGAGTTCAAGGGATTTTTTTCCAGTGCAAAGCATGCTCCCATGTAAGGCCCGTTCCCACATGAGGCGTGCTCCTGCCTACGGCAGTTCCAGCATGAGCCTTGCTCCAACTTGACCATTAAAAGTTGGCTTCATATTAGTCAGATTTCTCCAGACTATCCTATATTACATTGAGTGACATCAAGTCTACAGTATGGAAAGAGACCATTCAGCCCAACTGGCCTATGCCAGCATTTGTGCTCCTCAGGAGCCTCCTCCCTCCCTACTTCATCTAACCCTATCAGCATATCTTTCCATTCTCTTCTCCTTCATGTGTGTATCTGGCTTCCCCTTAAATGAATCTATGCTATTTGCCTCAACCATTCCTTGTAGTAGCGAGTTCCACATTCTTACCACTCTTTGGTTTTTCTTGAATTCCCTACTGGATTTATTAGTGACTATCTTATATTTATGACCTCTAGTTTTGGACTTCCCACAAATGGAAACATTTTCACTATGTCTACCCTATCAAACCCTTTCATTATCTTCAAGACCTCTATCAGGTCACCCCTCAGCCTTCTTTTTCTAGAGAAAGGAGCCCTAGCCTGTTTAGTCCTTCCTGATAAGTATATCGTCTCAGTTCTGGTATCATCCCTGTGAATCTTTTTTGTGCCTTCTGCAATATCTCTATTCCCTTTCTATAATATGGAGACCAGAACTGTTCACAGTACTCCAAGTGTGGTCTAACCAAGGTTCTATACAAGTTTAACATGACTTCTCTGCTTTTCAATTATATCCCTCCAGAAACGAATCCCAGTGCTTGATTTACAATTTTTATGGCCTTATTAACCTGGGTCGCTACTTTTAGTGATTTGTGTATCTGTACCCCCAGATCCCTTTGCTCCTCTACCCCATTTAGACTCTTATTATCCAAGCAATATGCGGCCTCCTTATTCTTCCTACCAAAATGCACCACCTCACACTTATCTATATTGAAATTCACTTGCTAATTACACACCCATTCTGCAAGTTTATTAATGTCTTCTTGTATTTTATCGCATTCTAACTTTCTATTAACTACACCGTACAATTTTGTGTCGTCCACAAATTTTGAAATTGTACTTCCGAATCTCGAGACCAAATCATTGATTTAAATTGTGAACAACAGTGCTCCCAGCACCGATCCCTGTGGAACACCACTTCCCATCTTTTTGCCAGTCTGAATAGCTACCCTTAACCCTACTCTCTGTTTTCTGTTTTGTAGCCAGCTTGCCATCCATTCTGCTACCAGTCCCCTGACTCCACATGCTCTGACCTTAGTCATGAGTCTACAATCTACAATGACTTATCGAAAGACTTTTGAAAATCCAAATATATTACATCTACTGCCCTCGTCCACTCTTTCTGTTACTTCTTCAAAGAATTCAATAAGGTTGGACAGGCATGACTTTCCCTTCTGAAATCCGTGCTGACTGTTCTTTATTATATTTTTGTTTTCCAGATGTTTTTCTATTACATCTTTGAGTAAAGATCCCATTATCTTTCCTACCACTGATGTGAAGCTAACTGGTCTATAGTTCCCTGGACTTGTTCTATCTCCCTTTTTAAATATAGGAATAACATTAGCTCTCCGCCAGTCCTCTGGCACTATTCCCTTTTCAAATGAATTTTTATATATATGTAATATATCTGCTATCTCATCCCTAACTTCTTTTAATATGCACAGATGCAATCCATCCGGACCAGGGGGTTTTATCCTCTCTGAGTTTGATTAGTTTATCAATTATCTCCCCCCTTTCTATCTTAAATGTCTTTATATCTTTTTGGATCTCCTCGTCTAATGTCCTGCCCACCTTGTTAGTCTCCCTGGTAAATACTGAGGCAAAGTAACTATTCAATATTTCTGCCATTTCACTGTCATTACCTGTGAGTTTATCTTGTGCATCCCTTAGTGGCCCTCTCCCTATCCTGAATTTTTTTTTGTTATTTATGTGTCTTTATATTCCTTGATAATTTAATCTTGTAGTTCCTCTTTGTTTTCCTAATTGTTTTTTTGGCTTCTTTCCAAACCTCTTTGTATTCCCTTTTGTCATCCTCCTTTATTGTCTGTGTACTTAGAGTATGCCTTTTTTTTAGTTTCAATTTTACCCTTATCTCAATTCATCCATGTTGTTTCATTATTGACTTGTTTGTTCTTGTTTTTTAGAGGAATATTTTTCTCCTGAATTCTCTTGTTCACCATTTTAAATATTTCCTACTGTTGTTCTAACTCTATGTTTATCAATTTTTTTCCAGTTTACCTTCCCTCCTTCCATTCTCATCCCCTCAAAATTAGCTTTTTTCCAATCTATTATTTTGGTCTTTGTCTTACTTATGTCTTTCTCAATCATTATTTTAAACGTTATTATATTATGATCGCTCTTGCCTAGATGTTCCCCTACGCTTACTTCTCTTTGTTCCGGTTCATTTCCCATTACTAGATCCAGCAGTGATTCCTCTCTTGTTGGGCTTCTCACATACTGGGTAAGAAAGGAGTCCTGCACACACTGTAAAAACTCCAGTCCCCATTCCCCTTTCCCTAACTCGTCTTTGCCAGTTTATTTGGGGGTAGTTTAAATCTCCAATGATTATTTTTCAATTTTTAAAAATCATTTCATAGATTTATCTACATATTTCTTCCTCCACTTCCCTTCCACTATTAGATGGTCTGTCGAATATGTCTATTAACCTGATCGATCCCTTCTTATCCTTTGTCTCAATCCATATCGATTCTGTTTCTATCTTAATGTTACTTATGTCCCTTTTTTCAATTGCCATTATGTTGTCTCTAATTAGTACAGCTACTCCAGTGCCCGCCTTTCTTCCCCCCCATACTTTCCAAATACATTATATCCTGCAATATTTAACTGTTCTTTATGTAGCCCTGTTTCAGTTATCCCTACCACATCTGGCTCCTCACTTTGAAGTATTGCCTCAAGTTCTCCCATTTTGTTTCGGGTGCTGTGTACATTGGTGTACAGGCAACTTAGTTTGTTTTTAATAATTGTTCCCCTCACTTTATTTTTAACAGTCATTTTGTACTCATGTTCTATAACTGTATTTCTTCCCTGACCGTTTGTTACCCTTGTTCCTTAACTTGGTCTGACCTTTACACTCATCTCCTATTTCTTTTATCTTCAGACTTGTTATTTTCACCAGATCCCTCCCCCGTCTTATTAGTTCCAAGTCCTATCGACAACCCTATTTATCCTTTCCGCTAAGACACTGGTCCCATTCTGGTTCGGATGGAGCCCGTCCCAACGGTACAGCTCCATCCTGTCCCAGTGTCTCTTGAAATGGAACCCCTCCTTCCCACACCACTCTTTCAGCCACACATTCACCTTCTGCCTATCCCTGTGCCAATTAGCATGTGGCTCGGGTAATAATCCTGAGATTACCACCCGTGAGGTCCTGGTTTTTTAATTTAGTTCCTAACTTCTGATATTCCCTTAGCAGGAACTCCTCCCTTTTCTTCCCTATGTCATTGGTCCTAACAGGGACCACAACAACTGGATCTTCCCCCTCCCTTTCCAGGTTCCTCTCCAGTTGCTCCGAGATATCCTTTACCTTTGCACCAGGTAGGCAACATGCCTTTCTGGACTCTCAGTCGCGACTGCAGAGGATGCTATCTATCCCCCTAATTATCGAATTCCCTATGCCTATAACATTTCTATTCTGCTCTTTCCCCCCTTGGACTGTCTCCAGCTCCACGGTGCCATGAATATCATTCTGGCTGTCCACCCCGCAGCCTACACTCATATCCTCACAGGTGGTAAGTACACTGTACCTGTTAGATAGGACCAGTGTCTGCGGGACCTCCTTCTCTATCTCCCCTTAACCAGCTGTCTAATAATCACACTCTCCCCTTCCTGTACCTGTACTTTCCTCTGAAGTGTGACTGTACTCTGTTGAAAACTACCCAAAAAATCTTCCCCTTCACTTAAGTGTTGGAGTGTCTCTAACTCGCTCTCCAGCTCAAGGGCTCTGAACTGGAGTGTCTCAAGGCAGAGATATTTCCTTCAGATGTGGCAATCCAGGACAGTCTCGCTGTCCACAAACTCCCGCATATGCCAGTACTGGCACGTAGCCTGGGCTGCCATTTTTGGTTTTTATTTATTTTTTATATTAATTTAGTTCTAGATATAACACAATTACTTGAGATCTAGATTATATTTAGCAGATGGATTTAACTTGATTTCAGATTAATTTGTAGCTAATTAGCTTTGTTTTTTGTTTGTTAACTTCTTTATTTTACTATTTCCTCAACTCCCTATTTATGTACACCAGATTTTAATTTAATGTTAGTGTCCTCTATTTAGTTAATTTTAATTTTATCCCCTTAGATCTGATTAATTAATTAAACACTTAGCTTAATTATACAACAACTTAAACATTTAGCTCAATTATATAGTAAATTAAACATTTGATTTATTTATATAATAAATTAAACACTTAGCTGTAATTCCTCGGGCTCTGCCGATCCTCCCTCTGCTCTGGCGTCACTTTCTCAGGTTCAGAATTTTTTTTCCACATTTTTCCCTCCATTTGTTTTATGTCCTCCTCTCAGCTTCTTCTCCTGTGCTTTATGTCCACCTCTCAGCTGCTTCTCCTGTGCTTTATGTGCTATATATTGTGGCACATTGGAGTAAATTGTGTAAACTCAGTAACTAGTGGATAGGCTATTTATCTGGGATGTGAGGGGGAGCACTAATTATTGAGGATTTATTGGCCCGTAAATTGCTCTGAGTAGCAATCAAACATCGCCCGCCGCTCATTATAAACTCACCCACAAGCTACTCGCGGGCTTTTGGGCAGCAACTTGCTTCGATGGTGAGCTGCAAAAAAGTGCAGCGTTCTTTCCCGGACTTCTGTGAGCTGTGTGAGCGGGGAAAGGATCTCTCTCTCCCCTCAACTAATCAGATTGAAATATCCTTGACAAGCTGTGTAGTCAGAAGCAGGAAGTGAAAGTTACAACAGTAAATTCAATGTAAAATCAGTTAGAGAAAGTGAAATAAAGAGAGGGGAAGAAATATTGAATTAAAAGACAGAGATAGACAGAAAGAGTAAAACAAAACATTTTAATTTAAACATTTCTTTTATAAATGTCCAACAACATTTAAAATTGGAAGTAATGAGACTCCACATTTTTAAAAGTTAATTTTCAATGCCAGAGAGATTGTTTGGCGTCATTAAAACTTACCACACCATTAAAAGTCAGTTTAGAGCTAAAAAACCCAGTGAACCTTTTTTATGGAAAGATTAGTTTGTTTCTGGCTGGGCAGGAGAGCAAGTTCCCGCTGGTCCATTGATTCAGCCGGCATTCAGCGAGTTGCCCTTCCCACGCAGCATTCCAACGAGCAGGGCAAATGGTAGAGCAATTTCCGGATTTCCACGTTTGACTGTGTATGTGCACTTCCATTTGCCCTGAAATAACGGTGAGCCCTGTTAACATCGCCGTTATTTTATAAGCAATCTCTGGGTCAATGTCTTTATAGCCTATTCCTGATAATTCAGTCATTTTTACACTAAAAAGTGGAATAACTTTGACTTCAGCAATGTAAATAACACAGCAAGGTGGGCATGTAGGAGGGAGAGAGAAAAGAGGGAATTTTTTTTATTCGTTCATGGGATGTGGGTGTCGCTGGCGAGGCCAGCATTTATTGCCCATCCTTAATTGCCCTTGAGAAGGTGGTGGTGAGCCGCCTTCTTGAACCGCTGCAGTCCGTGTGGTGAAGGTTCTCCCACAGTGCTGTTAGGAAGGGAGTTCCAGGATTTTGACCCAGCGACGATGAAGGAACGGCGATATATTTCCAAGTCGGGATGGTGTGTGACTTGGAGGGGAACGTGCAGGTGGTGTTGTTCCCATGTGTCTGCTGCCCTTGTGCTTCTAGGTGGTAGAGGTCGTGGGTTTGGGAGGTGCTGTCGAAGAAGCCTTGGCGAGTTGCTGCAGTGCATCCTGTGGATGGTACACACTGCAGCCACTGTGCGCTGGTGGTGAAGGGAGTGAATGTTTAGGGTGGTGGATGGGGTGCCAATCAAGTGGGCTGCTTTGTCCGGGATGGTGTCGAGCTTCTTGAGTGTTGTTGGAGCTGCACTCATTCAGGCAAGTGGAGAGTATTCCATCATACTCCTGACTTGTGCCTTGTAGATGGTGGAAAGGCTTTGGGGAGTCAGGAGGTGAGTTACTCGCTGCAGAATACCCAGCCTCTGACCTGCTCTTGTAGCCACAGTATTTATATGGCTGGTCCAGTTAAGTTTCTGGTCAATGGTGACTATAGGCCAGTTAGCCTGACATCAGTAGTAGGGAAAATGCTCGAATCTCTTATTAAAGACGTAGTAACAGGGCGCTTAGAAAATCATAATATGATTAGGCAGAGTCAGCACGGTTTTATAAAAGAGAAATAAAAACAGAAAATGCTGGAAAAGCTCAGCGAGTGAGGCAGCATCTGTGGAGAAAGAAACAGAGTTAACGTTTAGGTCGAAGACCTTTCGTCAGAACTGACAGATGTTAAAGTTTTTAAGCAAGAATCGAGCCAGGGAAAGGGTCGGGGGGAGGGGAGGATAATACAAAAGGGAAGGTCTGTGATAGGGTGGAGGGCAGGAATGATTAAATGACAAGGGATGATGGTGCAAGGCAAGGAAGGTGGTAATGGGACAGGTTAAGAATCAAAAGATGGGTCTAGAGTAGCTGTAAATAGCAACAGCAGAACCATTACCAGCACCTGCTGTCCAAGAAATGGGAGCAGTGGTTATGATCTGAAGTTATTGAAATCAACGTTTTCACTTTGCACTTCTTGGCGTTAAATTTCATCTGCCACGTGTCCGCCCATTCCACCCACCTGTCTCCGTCCTCTTGACTATATTCTAATAATTTATTCTTCATTTGTTGCTCATTTTCTGCCACTCAGGGATCATTTGCCACCATCTATCTGCCTCCAGATAGCAGGAAAAGAAATGAAGGACTTGCATTTATATAGTGCTTTGATTAAAAACTTAGCCAAGTGTGGCATCTGACACTGAACAACAACAACTTGCATTTATATAGTGCTTTTAACTTACTAAAAACATCCCAAGTCGCTTCACAGGAGCATTATCAGACACAATTTCACACCGAGCCATATAAAGAGATATTAGGACTGGTGACCAAAAGCTTGGTCAAAGAGGTAAATTTTAAGGAGCGACTTAAAGGAGGAGAGATAGTTGGAGAGGCAGAGAGGTTTAGGGAGGGAATTCCAGAGCTTAGGGGCCTAGGCAGCTGAAGGCACGGCCATCAATGGTGGAGTGATGAAAATCGGGGATGCGCAAGACACCAGAATTGGAGGAGTGCAGAGTTCATGGAGGGTTGAAGGGCTGGAGGAGGTTCGAGAGATTTCTGATTGTGATTCACGCACCCCTCACTGTCGATTCTTAATTAATTACAAGTTATTTCCTTCTAGCAACTACTTCTCCAGAAGAAGTCTAACTTGAAAGAACAGCTCCAAAAGACATTGACTGAGATTAGTAACCTGCAGAAAAATGTTGATCCAGTCAAGGTAAGTCCATTGGTGATTGTTGACTTCACAATACAATGAGCTTTTCACCGAATAGAACACAGAAACAGGAGGAGGCCTTTCAGCCCCTCGAACCTGATCCGCCATTCAATTAGATCATGGCTGATCTGTGTCTCAACTCCATTTATCCGCCTTGGTTCCATTTCCCTTAATACTCTTGGCTAACAAAAACATATCAATCTCAGTTCTGAAATTTTCAATTGACCCCCCAGCCTCAACAGCTTTTTCTGGGAGCGAGTTCCAGATTTCCACTACCCTTTGTGTGAAGAAGTGCTTCCTGACATCACCCCTGAATGGCCCGGCTCTAATTCCCCGCCAGAGGAAATAGTTTCTCCCTATCTACCCTATCAAATCCTTTAATCATCTTAATTAGATCACCCCTTAATCTCTATTGTCAAGGGAATACAAACTTAGTCTTTGTAACCTGTCCTCATTCCGAAAAGTCGCTTAGTCCCTTTATTGTTTATTAATAGAATTCTTCACAGAAGGTGAGAGCTGAAATCACCAGCAAATTCACTGCAATGATCAAAGTCATTGAAGGAGCACATAAAGAGGTGATTGGACTGATAGACAACGAGGAGCGAGTGGCACTGGGCCAGGCTGAGAGCATCAGGAACCAATTGCAGCAGAGGTGTACTGAACTAAGAGGGAATGAGCATCAACTGAGAACCCTGTCTCAGATCAATGATAACCTGATATTTTTGCAGGTAAAAAGTGTATATACTTTTCTAGTTAAATAAATACTAATTTACTGTGGCTGGCAACCAGAGGGAAAAAATGCAATTACACTGTAACTCGTGTCGTCTAGTGGAAGTTGGAGTCGGGAATCACAGTTTCGCACATGTCTACCTCTGACTTTTCCATTTCTTTTCACTGTGTTGTTTTAACTTATATTTTCTATCCATTGAATTGACTATTCTGGCTGGCTGAGGACAGGTTCATTGTTGAGAATGATTAGTGTTACTGTAATAAATACCACTGTCAGAATTCCCTCTTGACTGCTTTAGGGCTGCAGTGATTCGTTTATTATATCTTTCTGTGAGACATAACCACAATCTCTCCTACATGATGAGCGTGGCTCATGCCCTCATGTTTCGGTGGATAGTGTACAATGAGTTTATTTGGCAGAAGCCGAGCGACACTGTGAAACAGAGCTTCTGGCAGCCTTTCTGATGAAGTGACGAGGGGGGGAGTGGGTCCATGTCTGAAGCTTCCTTGTGTAAGGAAAGAACTTGCATTTATATAGCGCCTTTCACATCCTCCGGATGTCCCAAAGTGCTTTACAGCCAATGAAGTACTTTTGAAGTGTAGTCATTGTTGTAATGTAGGGAATGCGCCAGTCAATTTATACACAGCAAGACCCCACAAACAGCAATGTGATAATGACCAGATCATATTTTTCAGTGATATTGGTTGAGTGATAAATGTTGGCCAGGACACACTGGGAGAACTCCTCTGCTCTTCTTCGAATGGTTGCTGTTGCTCGGCTGTTTCAAGAGTCTTAAGCGCATGTTGATTCCTGGGCTGGGCTGGGCTGCTCCTCAGCTGGAGTGAGAGTCTTGGATCAGGTGGTTCAGAGTTTCCCGATCTCAGGCTCCTCTCCAGCCCATGCACTCTGCTCCAGGGGTCGGCACTTGGAGTCTTTGTGGTGCTTTTGACGGCCTGTCTGAAGACCCAAGAAAGGAGCAGTTTGCTCAGTCTCACTTCCTCCTGCTGCTCCCCATCTCTTTACAGAAATAGTCAGCTGCCTTTTTCAGGACCCAGAATGGAGTCACTGGGGTGAAGGGTGGGGGGTGGAACAAGAGATTTGTTCCAATATTTCCTGCTGCATCGCCTCTTACTCAATTCCTGCCACTTTTCTGCTCAAAGTTACCAAGGTCCAGGCGCACGGTTACTGACGACCCCCGGTAACCGTGCGCCTGGACCCTCGTAATCGTGCGCTTAGACCCCGGTAAACTTGCGCCTGGATCAGTTGACAACTACTGCTTAAGCACATGTAGTGCTGATCATTGTGTGAGGCTTAACAAAACACCATTGGACCATATTGGACTCATGTCGATCATCGGCAAAGGGGTAGAAGTTCCCGGCGCACGGTTACCGTGGTTCCCGGCGCACGGTTACCGTGGTTCCCGGCGCACGGTTACCGTGGTTCCCGGCGCACGGTTACCGAGGTTCCAGGCGCATGGTTACCAGGGGTCCAATGCATTGGGCCTAGATGGCTGAAGGCACGGCCACCAATGGTGGGGTAAAAGGACTGGGGGGGTTTCTATATTTTCAAAGTAGCTGTTAAACATAGCTAGTTCCGTTCGTAGTGGAAAGTAATAAAAAGTTTTGGCTGTGCTAAACTATGCCGTAATATTTATAACCATAGTGATTCTTTTATTGCTTTTATCTCGCCAGCTATAAAAGTTATCTGCCTAAACTAACTCACTTAGCAGGTTTCAGACAAACCCTCTTTGAAAGCCCCGCGTAGACACACTGTTTTGAAAAAGGCCAGTAATAAATATCTTCGATAAACAGTAACCGGGGCCTTGTGAATTTAAATAGTGGTCTGCTTAACTCAATAGAAGCTTGCAACTGAACTGATTGTATGTATCTGAACTAATTGACTGGGTCCCTCACCCAGATGGATTTTCAGACAAATCGACAATATGAGTTGGAACATTCTTCTGAGAGTGAAAGTCCTCACTGAATAGGCTCATGTGGAGCATAAACACCGGCACAGACCAGTTGGGCTGAATAGCCTGTTTCTGTGCTGTAAATTCATAGAACCATAGAAGGGTTATAGCACGGAAGGAGGCCATTTGGCCCATCGAGTCCAGGCTGGCTCTCTGCAAGAGCAATCCAGCTAGTCCCACTCCCCTGCCCTATTCCCATAGCCCGGCAAATTGTTTCCCTTCAAGTACTTATCCAATTCCCTTTTGAAAGCCATAATTGAGTCTGCCTCCATTCCCTCAGGCAGTGCATTCCAGATCATTACTAGTCGCTGTGTAAAAAAAGGTTTTCCTTATGTCACCTTTGGATCTTTTGCCAATCACCATAAATCTATGTCTTCTGGTTCTTGACCCTTCCGCCAATGGGAACAGTTTCTCTCTATCTACTCTGTCTAGACCCTTCATGATTTTAAATACCTCTATCAAATCTCCACTCAACCTTCTCTGCCCTAAGGAGAACAACCCCAGCTTCTCCAGTCTATCCCCGTAACTGAAGTCCCTCATCCCTGGGATTATTCCAGTATATCTTTTCTGCACCCTCTCTAAGGCCTTCACATCCTTCCTAAAGTGTGGTGCCCAGAATTGGACACAATACTCCAGTTGTGGCTGAACCAATTTGCCGGGCTACGGGAATAGGGCAGGGGAGTGGGATTAGCTGGATTGCTCTTGCAGAGAGCCAGCCTGGACTCGATGGGCTGAATGGCCTCCTTCCGTGCTGTAACCCTTCAAAGATTCATTATAACCTCCTTGCTTTTGTACTCTGCCTCTATTTATAAAGCCCAGGATTCCCGTATGCTTTCTTAACTGCTTTCTCAACCTGCCTTGTTACCTTCAACGATTTATGCACATATACCCCCAGATCGCTCTGTTCCTGCACCTCTTTTAGAATTGTGCCCTTTAGTTTATATTGCCTGTCCTCGTTCTTCCTACCAAAATGTATCACTTCACACTTTTCTGCATTAAATTTCATCTGCCTCGTGTTGGCCCAATCCACCAACCTATCTATGTCTCTTTGAAGTCTATCACTATTCTCCTTACTGTTTATTACCCTTCCAAGTTTTGTGTTATCTGCAAATTTTGAGATTGTGCCCTGTATACCCAAGTCCAAGTCATTAATATATATCAAGAAAAACAATGGTCCTAGTACCGACCCCTGGGGAACACCACTGTACACCTCCCTCCAGTCAAAAAAACAACCGTTCACTACTACTCTCTGTTTCCTGTTATTTAGCCAATTTTGTATCCATGCTGCCACTGCCCCTTTTATTCCATGGTCTTCAACTTTGTTGACAAGCCTATTACGTAGCACTTTATCAAATGCTTTTTGGAAGTCCATATACACCACATCAACCACATTGCCCTCATCGACCCTCTCTTTTACCTCATCAAAAAACTCAAACAAGTTAGTTAATTACGATTTGCCTTTAACAAATCCGTGCTGGCTTTCCTTTATTAATCCACATTTGTCGAAGTGACTGTTAATTTTGTCCCGGATTATCGTTTCTAAAAGTTTCCCGCCACCGAGGTTAAATTGACTGGCCTGGAGTTGCTGGGTTTATCCTTACGCCCTTTTTTTGAACAAGAGTGTAACATTTGCAATTCTCCAGTCCCCTGGCACCACCTCCGTATCTAAGGATGTTTGGAAGATTATGGCCAGTACCTCCGCAATTTCTACCCTTATTTCCGTCAGCAACCTAGGATGCATCCCATCTGGACCGGGTGACTTATCTACTTTAAGTACATCTAGCCTTTCTAGTACCTCCTCTTCATCAATTTTTAGCCCATCCAGTATCTCAGCTACCTCCCCTTTTACTGTGACTTTGGCAGCATCTTCTTCCTTGGTAAAGACAGATGCAAAGTACTCATTTAGTACCTCAGCCATGCCCTCTGCCTCAAAGCTTAGATCTCCTTTTTGGTCCCTAATCAGCCCCACCCCTCCTCTTAATACCCGTTTACTGTTTACATGCCTATAGAAGACTTTTGGATTCCCTTTTATGTTAGCTGCCAGTCTATTCTCATATGCTCTCTTTGCCCCTCTTATTTTCCCTCTGAACATTCTATATTCAGCCTAGTTCTCACTTGTATTATCATCCTGACATCTATCATACGCCCCTTACTCTCTATGTCTTTTGTCATCCAGGGAGCTCTGGCTTTAGTTGCCCTGCCTTTCCCTTGTGGGAATGTACCTAGACTGTACCCAAACCATCTCCTCTTTAAAGGCTACCCATTGTTCGATTACAGTTTTGCCTGCTGATCTTTGATTCCAATTTACCCGGGCCAGATCTGTTCTCAACCCACTGAAATTGCCCCAACTCCAATTGAGTATTTTTTGCTTTAGAGTGCTCCTTGTCCTTTTCCATTGCTAATCTAAACCTTATGATACTGTGATCGCTGTTCCCTAAATGTTCCCCCACTGACACTTGTTTCACTTGGCTCACCTCATTCCCCAGAACCAGATCCAGCAATGCCTCCTTCCTCGCTCGGCCGGAAACGTACTGGTCAAGAAAGTTCTCCTGAACACACTTCAAAAATTCCTCCCCCTCTTTGCCCTTTACATTATTACTATCCCAGTCTATATTAGGATAGTTGAAGTCCCCCATTATTACTTCTCTATGGCTCCTGCACATCTCTGTAAATTCCCTGCAAATTTGCTCCTCTATATCCTTCCCACTAATTGGCGGCCTATAGAATACCCCCAGTAGTGTAATGGCACCTCTTTTGTTTCTTAACTCTAACCAGGACATCTTTTCTTTCCAGTACTGTAATATTCTCCTTAATCAATACTGCCACCCTCCCTCCCCTTTCCTTCCCTATCTTTCCTGAACACCTTGTATCCAGGAATATTTAGTACCAATCCTGCCCTTTTTTGAGCCAGGTCTCCGTTATCGCCACTACATCATATTCCCGTGTGGCTAATTGCACCTGCAGCTCACCAACCTTGTTTAACACGCTTCGTGCATTTACACACAGGCACTCTAAACCAGTCTCAGACCGTCTTATATTTTCTCCTAATCTGATCTATGTAATTCAGTGTAACTCTATGAATTAGAGAATCATCACTATCTAAATCTTAGACAGAAGTGTTTCATTTTTATTTCAGAACCTCTTGTACCCTGAGCCCTTCAACCCGTTCACTGATGCCCTCCAGGGGAAGGTAACCTGTGACCCCTACCCGGCCTGGCCCTACACGTGAGTCCAGTCCCACACTTTGGGTGACTCAATGCCCTCAGGGCCACCAAGGATGGGCCAGTGTTGCTCACATTCCAGGAACAGATGAGGGGGAAATAAAGACAAGTGCAGTCAGTTTGTTAAGCCCTGAAATCAGATTTGTTGATGGTGTGGCTTATTTTCAGAGAGTTTTCTGTAGATTAAATGATCCATCGTGCTTTATCCCCTGTTAGGAATCCAGTTGTTTAAAAGCAAGTGTGCAGCCTCTGGATTTCCCGCAGTTAAAGACGGATCTCCAATCCGCACTGACTTATGTTAACGAAGCCGTCACAGAACTTGCCACGTGGATTAAACAGCGAGTGCATCTGGTTTCCAAGCAAATTCTAGACAGAAGAAATATCGGTTCGTGATTTCCTACATTTCAGTTTAATAGATAATAAATTTTGTATTAAGTTATTCCTTTTCCAACAATATGGATAAGGCAAGTGACTTGGTTTAGAGCAACTCTTTACCCAGAGAGCGGTTAGATTGTGGATCTTGGAATGGTTGAGGTGAATAGCACAGATGCATTTAAGGGGAAGTTAGATAAGTATCATAGTATCATAGAATGATAAAGCTCAGGAGGCGGCCAATCGGTCCATCATGCCTGTGTCGGCTCTTTGGCGGGAGAGCTATCCAATTACTCCCACTCCCCTGCTCTTTCCCCATGGCCCTGTAATTTTTTTCCCTTCAAGTATTTATCCAATTCCCTTTCGAAAGTTACTATTGAATCTGCTTCCAGCACCCTTTCAGGCAGTGCATTCCAGATCATAACCCATGAGGGAGAAAGGAATAGAAGGATATGCTGATAGGCTTAGATGAAGTAAGGTGGGAGGTGCCTTGTGTGGAGCTTAAACACCAGATAGACCTGTTGGGCCGAATGGCCTATTTTTGTGCTGTAAGCTCTATGTAATTCTGTGTAACATCCTAGGACACACCTATACTTTCCACGTGTAGTGCAACTTGCTGTCCAAATGCCATTATTTTGCATAGAGGTCTCAGAAACAGCGACAATCCCAGTTCCTAAGTGGATTTGATTGATCACAAATAGCTTGTTCTATTTAAGCAAAAAGACCTGGGAGTGAGAGCAACAATTCTGTGCCCTTCTTCACCGTTGTAAAACAATAGACTAGTGTTGACTTTATATTGAAAGGGGAGGAAACTATTAAGGTGAATACATCCCAGGGCCACGTGGCTCCGGTTCAGCTTCCCGACCGATTCAAAGTCACGGCCCGTGTTGGCTTTGAATAGAGCAGCTGTGTGACGCAAGGAACCACTTCCTGCTGTTGGGTCCCTGAAATGATCTAGGGGTTGCGTACAAGCTGTGCCCATTTGGGCGCAATGAGGCCCAATTTCAAGGACGGCTGAAAAACTTCCCACCCGTGATTGAGTCAGGCCATTTTTTCACGCGTCTAAGACGGCCGCCTACAACTGGCGTTAGGCCCCTTGCATATATTAATTAGGGGCCTGCTTTAGGCCCCTCGGGAAAATTGGGCTGCCCAGGCGTCGGGCCTGCTCCGCTCAGGTTTCCCAGGCGTGGACGTGGCCTAGTCTGCGGCCACCACCGGGAAGATAAGTAAATTTATTTAACTCTTTTTAAAATTCACTTGGAGCCAGGAGAGCTCTGCCCGGTTCCACGGCACTTTTGCTGGCCGTGATCGGCCCCCCCCCCACCTCCTCCCGCTGTCCTCCCCCTCCCCTTCCCGGCACTCAGCAGCGAGCTACTACCATAATAGACACCTGGCAGCTTGACCAAATCATTGAACTGAGGCCTAATTTCGGGCTGGCCTCAGGCCTCCTGATCAGGGTATGCGCTGCCTGTGCAGCACCGATTCTGGGCCTGGAAAACGTGCCCTGGTAAATTTTTCCCCCAGGGAGTAACTTTCCCCACAGAGCTATCAGTCTTTAGCTATATCTCTCTCTCTCTCTCTATTCACCCGTGTATCTATGTTTATTAAGATGATAAATAAAATAAATAGAACAAAGCGAGTTGCTAAAGCTACCTGTGGAAATTAAACGTAAGTCTTTATTGATCTTTTTTTTACTATGTTTACTCTGTACAGCCAATCCAAGGATAGTGAAAACGGTTGTGTCCCAACCGAAGACCAGAGAGGATTTCTTGCAGTGTGAGTATTTCTGAAAAGTGCACTATCTCGTCCCACCGGTGATTTACAGTCTGTGTGTTAGATTTTCCAAATCGGTGAGGTTTTCACTGGAAGTGTGTTAGAGTGAGACTTCTACCTGCTGACTCGACTCCATCCAATTTGACAGGGTAAAACTCCATTATCAAACTGAGGGCGGATCACCCTCCTGGGTCGGGGTAGGGAGGGGGGGAGTAGTTAGTGAGCCTGAGGGAAGTGTACAGAGTGGGTGTCCTTAACTCCTGGGCCTCACTTACATACCCCGACCCTGACTCCCGCCTGAAGCCGACGGGAATGACGTCAGCACCGGTGGGGGTCAAAATTAGTGGAGGGGGGGATCAGGCCACTGCCGGGGGGTCCGCGGAAACGGTTCCCGGCAAGATACGCACAGATCGTGGGGGAAGGGAGGCAGGGGAGGCCCGAGGTGTCACGCCTGCTCATCCCGGCCCACGAGGAACCTTTAAACGATCACTTACCTGGGCCTTCTGAGGCACTTTACACCAGGAATGATTGGATGCCAGTCAGGACCCTAGTTTACACTCCCTGGCAGCTGTCCAATGAGTCTGAGAGCTTAATAACTCCTTTGCTCACATAACCCAGTTTATCACTCCCAGTGCAGTACTGAGGGAGTGCTGCACTGTTGGAGACTAATTGTAGTGTCCTGGTCGTCCCACCAGCAGTGCAAACTGCAAATCAACCCCGGTCCTTTTTGATCTGTATGGCTTAGTATCGTAATAAAAGACTCAATTGGGCATCAAAGTTCTGCCTGGAATCCTGTCAGGTTTAAGAAAGAGAGACTTGTATTTATATAATGCCGTTCATGGAGCTCAGGACATCCCAAAGCGCTTTACAGCCAATGAAGTAGATTTAAGCACAGCAAGGTCCCACAAACAGCAATGAGATAATGACCAAATCATCTGCTTTTAGTGATGTTGGTTGAGGGATAAATATTGGCCAGGACACCGGGGAGAACTCCCCATCTCGTCTTCGAAATAGTGCCATGGGATCTTTTACGTTCACCTGAGAGGACAGATCGGGCCTTGATTTAACGTCTCATCTGAAAGGTGGCAACTCCAACAGTGCAGCACTCCCTCAGTACTGCACTGGGAGTGTCAGCCTGGGTTATGTGACCAAACACGTTACTAAGCTCGCAGACTCATTGGACAACTGCCAGGAGGTGTAAGTTGCCACTCAGGCAGGACATCCCCTTCCAATTTGTCCCCTCCCCCTCCCCATTTCCTCCAAAGGGGGCTGTCAGCCAAAGCTTCTGTACTGGGTGTGATTTACGTACAATGGGAACTGAGTGAAGTGGGGAATTGATCCTGTATCACCCACTTCCTGCTCTAATGCTTAGCACCACATGTGTCCTAACAAATGGATCATTACTCTTCCTTTGTCTCCACAGTTGCTCAAAATCTCACATTTAATATAAATTCGGCAAATCATTGTCTTCGCTTCTACGACGGGTATCAGACAGTGTCACATTCAATACCAATGATTTACCCCGATCACAAGGAGAGATTTGATTTTCATCCACAAATCCTGTGTGAAAATTATTGGGGGCTCGGCAAATATTACTGTGAAGTAGAATTGCACAAAAATAAGAGAACGGACCATATTTGTGTGGGCATCACACGCCCAGATATCAACAGAAAAGGGAATATTTCTTCCTGTATCCTTGGTAGGAATAATTTGTCGTGTTGTTTAGATTTGCATCTAACAGCACGCAACAATTTCTTGGTCTTTCTTAACGGAGTAGAGTCCGAAATACCGAGTGTAAGTTACAACAGAATTGGAATTTACCTGGACGATCGCACCTTGTCATTTTACAGTGTGACTGATACAATGACTCTAATCTACAAATTCCTAGTTCCATTTGCAAATGCGTTCTATCCTGCTTTTCGAATTGAAGTTGGGACATCTCTGACTCTTTGCAAACTCAAATAAAGACTCGGTGCCTTATCTGGTGGAGTGCAGTTGTGTGTTGGGAGTCCTGTGATGAATGTTGCTCATGTCTTTAGACTGAACACAATCCTGTGATTATTCATTCAGTTTAAGGACTGCCCCCACGACTGAGCTCGCTACCAGTGGTCACAATTGTGCCATACATGGCTTTTAATTTTAGAGCTGGCGATTGGGGGAGTGTTGGGGGAATGAATCCTGCTTCTTGTACGTCACCAAGCTGCAGGAGGGGAGAGGGGTGCAGTACTGGGAAAAAGCTCTCTGACTTTCCTATCTTGATGGAGGATTGTAGTCATTCATACAGCAATTCTGGTGTAGTAATAGATTTCACGGTGCTACTAGGTTCTGGGGAGAGTTGTTATGAAAACCAGTCACTGTTCACATATTTATGGTCACGATTCTCCATTGACTGAGCTTCTGACCCAACATCCTCTCAATCACAAAGACCACCAACTTCCACCTCTGTATTTCCACCCACCCAGAACCCTCTCCCATGACTCCTTCAGCTCTAGACTTGACGATTCCTATGCTCTCCTGGCCAGCCCTCCACCTCCATTCTTTGTAAACTTCAGCTCATCTCTCTGCTGCCCGATTCCTATCCTGCCCGTCCATCACCCCTGTCCTCGCTGACCTACAATGGCTTCCGGTCCCCCCCAACAAGGCCAATTGAAAATTCTCATCCTTGTGTTTAAATCCCTCACTCCTCCATAAGTCTGTAACCTCCAACACTACCTACTCCCACTCCTTCCCCTCCAATACACCCCGGTTCTCTCACTGGCCTCTTCTGCATTCCCCCTTCACTTGGCGGCCATGTAATTCCTTCCCTAAATGTGTCCACCTCCCTCTCTTCCTTTAAGACCCTCCTTAAATCCCACCTCTTTAGTTCAGTGTCCATTTTTTTAATATTACGCCTCTGAAGCGCCTTGGGACGTTTTTCTATATTTAAGGTGTTGTATAAACACAAGTTGTTTTTGTTGACTATGATTGTGTAATTGGCACAATGTCATATGTGCCCTTTTTACATGCTTAATTCATGTCTTCGATATTCAACTTCAGTTGATTTTTTGGCTTATGATGATGGTGTTTAAAGTTGCTCAATTTATAAACACAGGAAGTCAGCATATTTGCAATTCTTTGAATATATTATAAATAGATATGTTATTTGGTGTCTGTTATTACAAGACTGATTAGTAGCACTTTGCTTCTTTGGGAAAAAAAATTATTACATGATAATTATATGAATGGTTTTCAAATTTTTCTCTGTGGGAGATCCCTATGAATATTGAGACATTCTTTGGGACCCCCTGCAAATATTGAGACATTCTTTGGGACCCCCTGCAAATATTGAGACATTCTTTGGGACCCCCTGTAAATATTGAGATATTCTTTGGGACCCCCTGTAAATATTGAGATATTCTTTGGGACCCCTGCAAATATTGAAACATTCTTTGGGATCCCCTGTAAATATTGAAACATTCTTTGGGACCCCCTGTAAATATTGAGATAATCTTTGGGACCCCCTGTAAATATTGAAACATTCTTTGGGACCCCCTGCAAATATTGAAACATTCTTTGGGACCCCCTGCAAATATTGAAACATTTTTTGGGACCCCCTGCAAATATTGAGATATTCTTTGGGACACCCTGCAAATATTGAAACATTCTTTGGGACCCCCTGCAAATATTGAGACGTTCTTTGGGACCCCCTGCAAATATTGAGATATTCTTTGGGACCCCCTGCAAATATTGAAACATTCTTTGGGACCCCCTGCAAATATTGAGATATTCTTTGGGACCCCCTGTAAATATTGAGATATTCTTTGGGACCCCTGCAAATATTGAAACATGCTTTGGGACCCCCTGTAAATATTGAAACATTCTTTGGGACCCCCTATAAATATTGAGATAATCTTTGGGACCCCCTGTAAATATTGAAACATTCTTTGGGACCCCCTGCAAATATTGAAACATTCTTTGGGACCCCCTGCAAATATTGAAACATTTTTTGGGACCCCCTGCAAATATTGAGATATTCTTTGGGACACCCTGCAAATATTGAAACATTCTTTGGGACCCCCTGCAAATATTGAGACGTTCTTTGGGACCCCCTGCAAATATTGAGATATTCTTTGGGACCCCCTGCAAATATTGAAACATTCTTTGGGACCCCCTGCAAATATTGAGATATTCTTTGGGACCCCCTGCAAATATTGAAACATTCTTTGGGACCCCCTGCAAATATTGAAACATTCTTTGGGACCCCCTGCAAATATTGAGACGTTCTTTGGGACCCCCTGCAAATATTGAAACATTCTTTGGGACCCCCTGCAAATATTGAGACAGTCTTTGGGACCCCCTGCAAATATTGAAACATTCTTTGGGACCCCCTGCAAATATTGAGACATTCTTTGGGACCCCCTGCAAATATTGAAACATTCTTTGGGACCCCCTGCAAATATTGAGACATTCTTTGGGACCCCCTGCAAATATTGAAACATTCTTTGGGACCCCCTGCAAATATTGAAACATTCTTTGGGACCCCCTGCAAATATTGAAACATTCTTTGGGACCCCCTGCAAATATTGAGACAGTCTTTGGGACCCCCTGCAAATATTGAGACAGTCTTTGGGACCCCCTGCAAATATTGAAACATTCTTTGGGACCCCCTCAAATATTGAGACATTCTTTGTAACCCCCTGCAAATATTGAGACACTGCTGGCTATCCTTGTCCTCCTTCTGAAAGACCGAGATATGCAGCCTAACGGAGAGCAGTTTTTAAAAATGAGTTTACAGCTACAGAAATAACCTGGTAATACGTCAACAAATATAGGAAGAAATACAGACATCTGATGATCCTGTGGCCCCTCCATCCCTCGGGATTCCCTCAGGGACCCCAGTTTGAAAGCCTATAATTAATATTACTTCTACATACTCTGAGGTGGACATGTTTGTAGCAAGGTACTGGTGATGGCTATTTCTTCCTCACAAAAAAAGAAAATTGTTGGCAAGAAACTGAAATGCTGATGCTAGTTTTCTGTCTCTGGTGACCATGTCTGAATAGCGGCAGATAATTCAACTCTTGGTTGCCTAAAAGTAATGTAGAACTACGCCAAGATCTGGGCCTCCGAGACTGCAGGCTCCCTCCTTTACTTTGAAGGTGTTTTTGGCCTGCAACTCATCAAGGATCCACCTCCCTTCTCGAGGTCTCCGGGAAAGAAAGAAAAAAGGACTTGCATTTCACGACCTCAGGACATCCCAAAGCACTTTACAGCCAGTGAAGTACTTTTTGAAATGTAGTCACTGTTGTAATGTAGGAAACGCAGCTGCCAATTTGGGCACAGCAAGATCCCACAAACAGCAATGAGATAATGACCAGATAATCTGTTTTTTGCGTTGTTGGTTGAGGGATTAATATTGGTCAGGACACCAGGGAGAACTCCGCTGTGCTTCTTCAAAATACTGCCATGGGATCTTTTACGTCCACCTGAGAGGGCAGACAGAGCCTCGGTTTAACGCCTCATCCAAAAGACAGCACCTCTGACAGTTTCAGAGATGGAATGCAGCCAGGTTTATGAACCATGAAAGGTTCGTCTGAGACACAACAGCCAGGGAGATAATTGTGAGAAATAAATTTTGAATCAAAGCATTGAACTAGAGGGAGTGTCATTGGCTCATCACCATTAGAGGGGGGACAAATCTGTATCCAAAATGTTCTGATGTGGAGATGCCGGTGATGGACTGGGGTTGACAATTGTAAACAATTTTACAACACCAAGTTATAGTCCAGCAATTTTATTTTAAATTCACAAGCTTTCGGAGATTTTCTCCTTCCTCATTTACCTGAGGAAGGAGAAAATCTCCGAAAGCTTGTGAATTTAAAATAAAATTGCTGGACTATAACTTGGTGTTGTAAAATTGTTTCCAAAATGTTCGGCATTTACAACCTCTTAAAAAAGCGTTGACAGATTAAAGTATGTTTTTGTTAAAATGCCATTTCATAGGTAGGGTTAATACTGATAGTTGTATACTGGGTTATTGGATTGTGGGCTTGTTATGTTCTTGATAATCCCCTCTGTAATTGTATTATCGTAATGTCAAATAAATTAGCCTAAATGGTCTGTATTGTCTTGTGTTGAATCTATGTCCTTTATCATTCATCAGCTCTGTCTGACACTTCCTCTAACTGGGAACCAGTTTGTGCTGCTTATTCCCTCCGTCTAGTAGGTGCGGTGATCTATGAAACTCCCAGTAACACGTCAACTACAGGACCACGCACAGATTATACATCTGCACAGGAGGAAGGGGTGAAGGCTCTGCCCCTTTTATGTTGCCCTGGGATTTCCAGGATTTCTCCCAATGGGGCCCAGAATGTCTGATCCTACCGTCGATGCAGGCTAAGGGCATCCATTTAAACAAGGCGGCAAGGAATCCTCCCGTCTCATTTTCCTGAATGCGCGTTGGAATGACACTGGACGCAGAACAAAGAAGGAAGGAACTTCAGGACGTTCCAAAGCCCTTTACAGCCGATGAAGTACTTTTTGAAGTGTGGTCACTGGTGTAATGTAGGAAACGCAGCAGCCAATTTGCACACAGCAAGATCCCACAAACAGCAATGTGATAAATGACCAGATAATCTGTTTTATTGACGATGGTTGAGGGATAAATATTGACCAGGACACTGGGGAGAACTCTTCTGCTCTTGTTTGAAATAGTACCATGGGATCTTTTACATCCAGCTGAGAAGATAGACAGGGCCTCGGTTTGATATCTCATCCGAAAGACGGCACCTTCAGTAGTGCAGCACTCACGTAGTATTGCACTGGAGTGTCAGCCTGGATTATGTGCTCAAGTCTCTGGAGTGGGATTTGAACCCATGACCCTCTGACTCAGAGGTGAGGGTGGTACCAACTGAGCCACAGCTGACAGTTAAAGAGTAGACTTTCTCTGGGCACAACAAATACAGGAGAACCAAGTTGGGAGGCGCACACATTAAAATTAATGGACAGGGTATCGGGCGGGCTCCCCTGTGACCGAGCACTCCTCCCCACCTGATCTAACACACCCAGACACAAGGCCAGGACAATCCACCCTGCAGCTCTCTCGGAGATGCCTGAAAGCTCTGCGGCAGTATTTATTTATATGACTCTGTGAGGCACAGAGCTTCTTGTTGCCTGTTTTAACTGTTTATACAATGAACATGTCCTCTGATATAAGCTGGGACGGCATTGTTGGAAGATCTGTGGGTGGCACTGATTCCGTGGTGAGCTGCGTGATGCCTCTGTGGCCCATTTAGGCAACAGGTTAACAAGCTTTAAAATGAACGTGGACCTCACCCCTCCTCAGGACGGTGGCTTGTCAAGTCTGACATTTGCACAACTTTGGAAAATGGTGCTCAGATTTCAGTGTGAATGTGGTATAATGAAGGTGAGTGACTGGTAATATGGACACTCCTACAGATTGGGATCTCATGGGGCTTCCCAGTAACTGCAGTGAAGGGGAGAAACAAAGGGATGGGAGGGAAAAGGGGAGGGGCGAGATTCATCTTTTAACAAAAACAGGACACTGTTCTGCTTAATTAACGACCTGCAAAGCAAATTGTGGGAATGTTCGCCTTTAAATTGTGATCTCATTAATTGGTAGTAATCTCATTAATCTCTTAGGTCACTATTTGCACTGAGAAGATATGATGTCTTCTGTTTTTGTTCAATGTGGGACTTCACCCCCCTCGACAGTAAGTCTAACACCTGTCACTAGGTGGCAGCGACACTCTATCCAGGAGAAAGGGTCGTGTGCTGACAGGCTGATCCTGGGGCTCAGCTTTGAAATGGTGGCGGGTCAGCAGCGGGCAGGGTGGGGGTGGTGTGAAGGTGTGCGTGGCAAACCCCAATTAAAAAACTTACCTTTTCCGATGTGATCGCGATGTAATTGATGGTGATTAAAGTTGTTTCCGGGTTTCGGGCCCAGCAGCCGGCATGATTGACAGGCTGGGGGGAGGGGGGAGAGAGAGAGAGAGCGAGAGACGTCATCTGGTGCTGGAACAGAGAGTGGAGGAGGCTGGAGATCGGGGGTGGGGGGAGAGGGGGAACATCAGGGGGGAGAGGGGGGAGATCAGGGGGGAGAGGGGGGGCGATCGGACATTGCAGGGGGGAGGGGGGAGATCGGACATTGCGGGGGGGAGGGGGGAGATTGGACATTGCGGGGGGGGAGATCGGAGAGGGACATGGGGGGGGGAGGGGGGAGATCGGAGAGGGACATTTTGGGAGGGTGAGATCGGAGAGGGACATTTTGGGAGGGTGAGATCGGAGAGGGACATTTTGGGGGGGAGGGGGGAGATCGGAGAGGGATATTGGGGGGGGGAGAGGGGGAGATCGGAGAGGGACATTGGGGGGGGAGGGGGTGATCGGAGAGGGACATTGGGGGGGGAGGGGGAGATCGGAGAGGGACATTGGGGGGGGAGGGGGAGATCGGAGAGGGACATTGGGGTGGAGGGGGAGATCGGAGAGGGACATTTTGGGGGGGGGAGGGGGGAGATCGGAGAGGGACATTTTGGGGGGGGAGTGGGGAGATCGGAGAGGGACATTTTGGGGGGTGGAGATCGGAGAGGGACATTTTGGGGGGGGAGGGGGGAGATCAGAGAGTGACATCGGTGGGGGGGAGAGGAGGAGATTGGAGAGGATATTGGTGGGGGAGGGGGGGAGATCGGAGAGGGACTTCGGGGGGGAGAGAGGTGATCGGAGAGGGACATGGGGGGGCGGTATGAGGGGGAGATTGGAGAGGGACATTGCGGGGGGGGGAAGGGGAGATCGGAGAGGGACATCGGCGGGGGGAGAGAGGTGATCGGAGAGGGACATTGTAGGGGGGAGAGGGGAAGATCGGAGAGGGACATTGTGGTGGGGGGGGAGGGAAGATCGGAGAGGGACATGGGGGGGGTAAGAGGGGGAGATTGGAGAGGGACACCGGTGGGGGGAGGGGGACATCGGAGAGGGACATGGGGGGTGGTGAGAGGGGAACATTGTAGGGGGGAGAGGGGAAGATCGGAGAGGGACATTGTGGGGGGGGGGGAAAGGGAAGATCGGAGAGGGACATCGGCGGGGGGAGAGAGGTGATCGGAGAGGGACATTGGGGGGGGGGTAAGAGGGGGAGATCGGAGAGGGACATTGGGGGGGAGGGGGAGATCGGAGAGGGACATCGGCGGGGGGAGAGAGGTGATCGGAGAGGGACATTGGGGGGGGGGGGTGGTAAGAGGGGGAGATCGGAGAGGGACATTGGGGGGGAGGGGGAGATCGGAGAGCGACATCGGCGGGGGGAGAGAGGTGATCGGAGAGGGACATGCGGCGGGGGGAAGGGGAGATCGGAGAGGGACATTGGGTGGGAGGGGGAGATTGGAGAGGGACATTGCGGGGGGAGAGGGGGAGATCGGATTGGGACATTGGGGAGGGAGGGGGTAGATCAGAGAGGGACATCGGAGAGGGAGACATCGGGGGGAAAGGGGGAGATCGAAGAGGGAGACATCGGACATCGGAGCAGGATGGAAAGGTAGGTTTATTTTGTTTTTTAAGTTTGTGCAATGGTTTTTTATTTAACTTATTTTTGCCTGATCCGTCCCTCCACACCTGATATCACCGGGTTTCACCAGGCGTGAATCAGAAGCAGTGGGCAAGCCGCCCGGGTAAGTTTAAAATCATTTCAACTATCTACCACATCAGAAATAAAGTGCCTGAAGGACCTCAGTGAGGTACATTTGGTTCTTTAACTATCATCCCGCCGGCTTTAATTGCTGACAGGACTTCCGGATTCGGGAAACGCGCACACAGACGCCTCTGTGGGAAACCCGGGAGTCGGCGGGTTGGAGCCGGCTTCCGAACCCGCTCGGGATTTTCGCCATTTTCACAGCCCCCCCACCCCCGCCCCCAATGCACCCGCAATTTGATTTTAAAATTGAGCCCCTGATCTCCATTCCACACAGGTTGATCCCAGCGGAATTACCGTTGCTGCTAATATGTTAACGAGGATGTTGCAGGGTCTGTTTTTTCTAGAGAAACGTGTTTAAAAGTTTAAATAAAAACCAAAAATGCTGGAAGCACTCAGCAGGTCAGGCAGCATCTGTGGAGAGAGAAACAGAGTTAACGTTTCAGGTCGATGAACCCTTCATCAGAACTGGAAGATGCTGATGGTGGATAGAATTGAAGCAAATACAGGGCCAGGGAAAAGGGGGGACAGGGAAAGAGCAAAAGGGAAGGTCTGTGATAGGGTGGAGGGCAGGAGTGATTAAATGACAAAAGGGATGATGGTGCAAGGCAAAAGGAGGTAAGAAAGGGACAAACATGGAAAAAAAAGCTTGGTCCAGAGGAGGTGCAAATAGAAGGACCAAGAGAAATTGGGAGCAGTGGTTATGATCCGAAGTTACTGAAATCAGTGTTGAGTCCAGAAGGTTATAAAGTGTCTAATCGATAGATGAGGTGCTGTTCCTCGAGCTTCTGTTGGGCTTCACTGGAACAGTGTAAGAGGCCGAGGATAGAGAGGTCAGAGTGGGGGTGGGACAGGGAATTAAAAATAGCAAGTGACCGGAAGCAGACTGAACAGAGGTGTTCAGCAAATTCTACGTTTGGTCTCCCCATTGTAGAGGAGGCCGCATTGTGCCCAGCGGAAACAGTATATTGAACTGAAAGAAGTACAAGTAAACCGCTGTTTCACCTGGAAGGAGTGTTTGGGGTCCTGGACGGTGGGAAGGGAGGAGGTGAAGGGGCAGGTGTTGCATCTCCTGTGCTCGCACGGAAATGAAGGTACTCAACAGGTCAGGCAGCATCTGTGCAGTATTTTGCTTTTGTTTTAATGTTTAAAAAGTGTATTCTGAGAATGGGTGAGACTGGAACTTTCAAATGGTGAGACTGGAACAGTGAGAGGGTGAGACTGGAACAGTGAGAGGGTGAGACTGGAACCAGGGGAATCAGAGGGTGAGACTGGAACTATCAAAGGGTAAGACTGGAACAGTGAGAGGGTGAGACTGGAACAGTGAGAGGGTGAGACTGGAACTGTCAGTGGGTGAGACTGGAACTATCAAAGGGTGAGACTGGAACAGTGAGAGGGTGAGACTGGAACTGTCAGTGGGTGAGACTGGAACTATCAAAGGGTGAGACTGGAACAGTGAGAGGGTGAGACTGGAACTGTCAGTGGGTGAGACTGGAACTGTCAGTGGGTGGGACTGGAACAGTGAGAGGGTGAGACTGGAACAGTGAGAGGGTGAGACTGGAACCAGGGGAATCAGAGGGTGAGACTGGAACTATCAAAGGGTAAGACTGGAACAGTGAGAGGGTGAGACTGGAACAGTGAGAGGGTGAGACTGGAACTGTCAGTGGGTGAGACTGGAACTATCAAAGGGTGAGACTGGAACAGTGAGAGGGTGAGACTGGAACTGTCAGTGGGTGAGACTGGAACTATCAAAGGGTGAGACTGGAACAGTGAGAGGGTGAGACTGGAACTGTCAGTGGGTGAGACTGGAACTGTCAGTGGGTGGGACTGGAACAGTGAGAGGGTGAGACTGGAACAGTGAGAGGGTGAGACTGGAACTGTCAGTGGGTGAGACTGGAACAGTGAGAGGGTGAGACTGGAACTGTCAGTGGGTGAGACTGGAACTATCAAAGGGTGAGACTGGAACAGTGAGAGGGTGAGACTGGAACTGTCAGTGGGTGAGACTGGAACTATCAAAGGGTGAGACTGGAACAGTGAGAGGGTGAGACTGGAACTGTCAGTGGGTGAGACTGGAACTATCAAAGGGTGAGACTGGAACAGTGAGAGGGTGAGACTGGAACTGTCAGTGGGTGAGACTGGAACTATCAAAGGGTGAGACTGGAACAGTGAGAGGGTGAGACTGGAACTGTCAGTGGGTGAGACTGGAACTATCAGTGGGTGAGACTGGAACAGTGAGAGGGTGAGACTGGAACTGTCAGTGGGTGGGACTGGAACAGTGAGAGGGTGAGACTGGAACAGTGAGAGGGTGAGACTGGAACTGTCAGTGGGTGAGACTGGAACAGTGAGAGGGTGAGACTGGAACTGTCAGTGGGTGAGACTGGAACTGTCAGTGGGTGAGACTGGAACAGTGAGAGGGTGAGACTGGAACAGTGAGAGGGTGAGACTGGAACTGTCAGTGGGTGAGACTGGAACAGTGAGAGGGTGAGACTGGAACTGTCAGTGGGTGAGACTGGAACTATCAAAGGGTGAGACTGGAACAGTGAGAGGGTGAGACTGGAACTGTCAGTGGGTGAGACTGGAACTATCAGTGGGTGAGACTGGAACAGTGAGAGGGTGAGACTGGAACTGTCAGTGGGTGAGACTGGAACTATCAAAGGGTGAGACTGGAACAGTGAGAGGGTGAGACTGGAACTGTCAGTGGGTGAGACTGGAACTATCAAAGGGTGAGACTGGAACAGTGAGAGGGTGAGACTGGAACTGTCAGTGGGTGAGACTGGAACTATCAGTGGGTGAGACTGGAACAGTGAGAGGGTGAGACTGGAACTGTCAGTGGGTGGGACTGGAACAGTGAGAGGGTGAGACTGGAACAGTGAGAGGGTGAGACTGGAACTGTCAGTGGGTGAGACTGGAACAGTGAGAGGGTGAGACTGGAACTGTCAGTGGGTGAGACTGGAACTATCAAAGGGTGAGACTGGAACAGTGAGAGGGTGAGACTGGAACTGTCAGTGGGTGAGACTGGAACTATCAAAGGGTGAGACTGGAACAGTGAGAGGGTGAGACTGGAACTGTCAGTGGGTGAGACTGGAACTATCAAAGGGTGAGACTGGAACAGTGAGAGGGTGAGACTGGAACTGTCAGTGGGTGAGACTGGAACTATCAAAGGGTGAGACTGGAACAGTGAGAGGGTGAGACTGGAACTGTCAGTGGGTGAGACTGGAACTATCAGTGGGTGAGACTGGAACAGTGAGAGGGTGAGACTGGAACTGTCAGTGGGTGGGACTGGAACAGTGAGAGGGTGAGACTGGAACAGTGAGAGGGTGAGACTGGAACTGTCAGTGGGTGAGACTGGAACAGTGAGAGGGTGAGACTGGAACTGTCAGTGGGTGAGACTGGAACTGTCAGTGGGTGAGACTGGAACTGTGAGAGGGTGAGACTGGAACAGTGAGAGGGTGAGACTGGAACTGTCAGTGGGTGAGACTGGAACAGTGAGAGGGTGAGACTGGAACTGTCAGTGGGTGAGACTGGAACTATCAAAGGGTGAGACTGGAACAGTGAGAGGGTGAGACTGGAACTGTCAGTGGGTGAGACTGGAACTATCAGTGGGTGAGACTGGAACAGTGAGAGGGTGAGACTGGAACTGTCAGTGGGTGAGACTGGAACTATCAAAGGGTGAGACTGGAACAGTGAGAGGGTGAGACTGGAACTGTCAGTGGGTGAGACTGGAACTATCAAAGGGTGAGACTGGAACAGTGAGAGGGTGAGACTGGAACTGTCAGTGGGTGAGACTGGAACAGTGAGAGGGTGAGACTGGAACAGTGAGAGGGTGAGACTGGAACTATCAGTGGGTGGGACTGGAACAGTGAGAGGGTGAGACTGGAACTGTCAGTGGGTAAGACTGGAACTGTCAGTGGGTGGGACTGGAACTATCAGAGGGTGGGACTGGAACAGTGAGAGGGTGAGACTGGAACAGTGAGAGGGTGAGACTGGAACAGTGAGAGGGTGGGACTGGAACAGTGAGAGGGTGAGACTGGAACTGTCAGTGGGTGAGACTGGAACAGTGAGAGGGTGAGACTGGAACAGTGAGAGGGTGAGACTGGAACTGTCAGTGGGTGGGACTGGAACAGTGAGAGGGTGAGACTGGAACAGTGAGAGGGTGAGACTGGAACTGTCAGTGGGTGAGACAGGAACAGTGAGAGGGTGAGACTGGAACTATCAGTGGGTGAGACTGGAACTAGGGGAATCAGAGGGTGAGACTGGAACAGTGAGAGGGTGAGACTGGAACTATCAGAGGGTGAGACTGGAACTGTCAGAGGGTAAGACTGGAACAGTGAGAGGGTGAGACTGGAACTATCAGTGGGTGAGACTGGAACTGTCAGAGGGTGAGACTGGAACAGTGAGAGGGTGAGACTGGAACTATCAGTGGGTGAGACTGGAACAGTCAGAGGGTGAGACTGGAACAGTGAGAGGGTGAGACTGGAACTATCAGTGGGTGAGACTGGAACAGTCAGAGGGTGAGACTGGAACAGTGAGAGGGTGAGACTGGAACAGTGAGAGGGTGAGACTGGAACTATCAGTGGGTGAGACTGGAACAGTGAGAGGGTGAGACTGGAACAGTGAGAGGGTGAGACTGGAACTATCAGTGGGTGAGACTGGAACTGTCAGAGGGTGAGACTGGAAACGGGGAAATCAAATCAGAGGGTGAGACTGGAAATGATGGCACTAAGGACTGATGTCTCCCAATTTTAACTACGGTGTTTGCTGAGAGCTCGGAGGGATTTGAGAAATGATTGTGAGGACCAAAGTGTAAATCACAGATTTCCCACAAACCATTGCTCAATCCAGCAACCCTATTTCATTAAGTCATGGTTAACTCAACATTTAAACTTTGCCATACACCGGTCAGAAGGCCAATTGATAACGTTGACCGGGAGAGAGGTCCACAGAGGGGAGAAGAAGGCACCGAGACTTTGCACTCTCCACCCCCTCCTCCCGTGCTTGGGGTGGGATTTTGCGCTGACCTCTGCCATATTTCTGGCCCTGGGGTCATTGACATATGGGAGGCGGGAGAAAGAGGTGACCAGGGAGCTGCCTGAGCAGATCATTTACTTTTCTTTAAAGATTTCAATTTTTATTAATGGGGCCTCTGCAGGTCACGCTCTGAAGAGGCTTGCCCCAGATTTGTGTTTGTGCCGGGTCCCCTCCTTCAATCGCTGAATGCTGAGGCCTAATCAGGCAGCCCCTGCGTCAACTATTCCAAGAGTACAAATGGCGGGTGGAGGCCTTATTCCCCTCATTTGCACCATGGGATCTTCAAGCTTCAGAACAGACAAACTCTTCAGAAGATCCATGGGCAATGCTCCCATGCAGTGTCCAGAGGAATTCTTCTCCTGGGAAGTATTCAAAGCTGTCGGTTGGGGCCTAAGGCTTATGTCTTCAGGGTGTCCCTCTGAATGAGTGAACCGCTAACAAATGAAGGCAGAAGGGCCAGTATAGACCGATTCAACAAGACAACCAATACGGTCGCAATCAGCAATTTTAATAATCAAGTACAGCTGGTTACACACCGTAACAAGGCAGAAAATACAAACGATGGATATTACCCCAACCCCTTCGGAGAGCAGGTGACCATGTGTTCAAGCTGTCTGATCCTTTGTTCTCTGCTCCTGCTCTGCCCATCCCCCTAACTCCATGATCCATCCTCAGCCAATCAGTGATGCTGCAACCTCTATTACCCATATATGTACATGCTTCCATTCAGCTCCCTGATCCTTTTCAGCAATTTTCGGCAAGCTGCGGTAAGTCAGTTTAAGCTTACACCGGGAATCCCCCCTCCCACCTCATTGAGAATGCCGCCCTTACTCCTGCACCTATTGTAGATGCAGGCCCTCAGCCCCTCCCTTTGGGGCTAACACTTGAAATCCCAGGGCAAAGTGAAGGGGACGGAGATCTGAGGTATCTGGGGTCTCCAGCCCTTCTTCTTGTGCCTTCTGCTCAGGTGCAAGTCACAGGAAAATCGGCCGCATTGTGTAAGGCCAGAGCGTTATGCCACGTGATGCAGAATATATCATTCCATTGTTAAAGTGGTGCAAAAGCCACGAAGTCTAATGGTTGTTAAGCAAACACTGGATGAGGTAACTCAGAGTTTAATTGCTCTTCAGGTCACACCTGGCTGTGATTGCTGAGGTCAATTGAGAGGCTGCAGATATTCTGACTCTGGTGTTTTCTGCTTATTGAGAATATCTCCTTACATTGCAGATGAGTGACGTTTATATTTTTTATATATAATACAGCAATCAACATTCACCACATGTTCCATAGGTCTACTATTCTTTGGGAAAAGAAGAACCGTCTAATATCCAACCTAATTCTGCTCTTACATAACTTGTATGCGTGACCCCTGCTCCTCTCTAACCTATTCAGTTGAAGTAACTAGTCCATATAAACACCATCTAATCCCTTTATTATCTTTTCAAGCTTGATCAAATCGCCCATAAATCTACACTTCTCTAAAGTATACAGACCCAACTCGTTGAGCCTATCTGGGTAACTAAGGTGTTTTAAACTGGGATTAATCTTGTGGCCCTCCTCTGCATCCTTTCCAAAGCCTCAATATCACTCACAATGTGAGGAGACCAAAACTGGACACAGTATTCTAACTGAGGCCTCGGACAAAATGGTATGCTTTGTTTTTTTGTGAATTGACATATGAATACACCCTAGAACCCTGTTCACTTTAGCTATAGCTTCATGGCATTGGTCATGAACTTTAAAGAATAATGCACTAAAACACACAGATCTCTTTCTTTCACCACTGTCTTTAGTTCTGTTCCCTGTAGGGTGTATTTGAGCTGCCACGTGTTTCCAAGTTAAACACCATTTGCCAAATGCGGGCCCATTCTTCCAACACACCAAGATCTACTTGCAATAGTTGAGCATCTTCTACAGTCCTCACGCATATCTTGGTATTGACCGCAAATTTATGGATCACTCCCCCATCATCTAAATCATTAATGAAAAGAGTAAATAGCAACTGATCCCTGCATGACATCACTGGTAACCTGTCTCCAGGCAGATCCAAATCAATTAACAACTACTGCCCACGGGCAATCAGTTAATTCTCAATCCACTGCAGCAGATTATCACTAATTCCATGAGATTCTATCTTGTAGAGAAGCTTCTCAGGAGGCACCGTATCAAAAGCTTTTTGAAAGTCTGGGTAGACAATGTCTAATGGGATCCCCCCGCCTTCAGTAGCCTGGAGACTTCTTCAAAAAATTCAATCACATTTGTAAAACATGACCTTTTCCGGAAGCCATGTTGGGTGTCCCCGATAAGGCCTAATGATCACTAATGATTCCTTTGAGCATCTTACATATTACTGAAGGAAAGCTAGATAGATAGATAGATAGATAGATAGATAGATAGATAGATGATAGATGGATAATAGATAGATAGATAGATAATCAGACAGACAGATAATCTTGCTTGTTGATGGGATTTGATGGCTTAGTTCATGTCCTCTCTATAATGCATGCTGGATATTGAATTACTGAACATACAGCTCTTGATTATTTCTCATTTAATGACATTGCAGTTGTTACCCCTCTAAAACCACCCCCATCCCCCACCCCACCCTCACCGCATTTATAAGAACGTAAGAAATAGGAGCAGGAGTAGGCCATACGACCCCTCGAGCCTGCTTCGCCATTCAATAAGATCATGGCTGATCTTCTACCTCAACTCCACTTTCCCGCCTGATCCCCATATCCCTTGATTCCCTTTGTGTCCAAACATCTATCGATCTCAATCTTGAATATTCTCGAGCACCAGCAGCCCTCTGGGGTAGAGAATTCCAAATATTCACAACCTTCCGAATGAAGAAATTTTTCCTCATTACAGTCCTAAATACCTATAGCTATATTAAAGCCAGGGCTTTAAGAGAGAGCCCCAGGAAAATAAACAAAGTGATGTAGACACCTCCAGTTCTCAAGATGCTTTATGCTTCCTCCCCCTGGAAACTGAACAGTGTCCAATGTCCAGTGTAAGTGACAATGCTCTTCATTTGTTTCCTTCTGCTGATTTTCAGATTGTTGCTTTGCCCATTGGTGTGTAAGTGGGATGAATTCAGAACGAGTAGCTGTATCGTATTTCCTTGGAAGGGGTTCTACAATATGCGACGTGATATAATGTGACTGCTGTGAGGAGTCGTCTCAATCATCAGAAGGTCAGAGACAAAATCCTTGACGTCCAAAATCTGATTGATTTACCTGCGTTCAGCTTATTACTGGGTGAATGCCATAAATATAAAGTAGCCACCAATAAATACAATAAGGAATTCAGGAGAAACTACTGGGAGAGTGGTTAGAATGTGGAACTTGTTATCACATGGAGTAGTTGAGGCGAATAACGTAGATGCCTTTAAGCAGAAGCTAGATAAGTACATGAGGGAGAAAGGAATAGATTGAAATGTTGATAGGGTGAGATGAAGTAAGGTGGGCGGAGGCTCATTTGGAGCATAAACACCAGCATAGACCAGTTGGGCCGAATGGCCGTAAATGCTATGCAATTCTATGAATCTGCCAATGAATGGGCCAGGTGTCCAATTCATTCTGTTTGCACAGTATTTCCATTCACACACCAATGTCAGCACAATTATTAACGTTGAGTGGACAAGATAGTAAATAAACATGGAATGCAGTTTAGTGTGGGCATATTCCCACTTTCGTTAATTGTTCATTTTTTTTTCTTCAGTTATGAACGCACTCAAGTCGACTTAATGTCATCTGAATGAAAGCACGGGGATCAGATGAGAGCGCGAATCGATGGTCTTTGTTGCAAGGCTCTAGCTGTGTAGATCAATGCAGTGAGTCAGCCTCTTATCTCAAGCTATTCTCTCCCCTAATGTATTTTTGCAGCTCACTGTCGATACAGTTACCTCAGTGCTTGTCAAAGCGACAAATGGTAGAGGATGTGGAGGAGGAGCATTTGGCTGGGGATCCAGAGATTCACACAGGAAGTTGAAGGGTCACAGTGTTACCAATGACGCAAAATTACGTGTCAGCTTTGTGCGGTTACGAACGCGCTTGCCTCTCGAGCGCATAATCTAGGCTGACACCTCATCCAGGGTTGCCAACTCTGGTCGAATGTATTCCTGGAGGTTACATCACATGAGCCGTCCCCACACTCCCGCCATCGGTCGCCCAACATGTCCACCCTCGCGGTGTACTGCCTTCCCACGCCAATTGGAAAGCGAAAAGACTCTTCATTATCCAATTGGATTATGCTTGACTGTCAGTCAACAGTTTTTTTTTCCCATCTCCAATGTTTTTATAACAAATTATAAGTTATAGAGTTCAAAGGAAATGAAAAAAACACAATCTTTTTAATGTCCCTATGATTTTTCTCCAGGGTTGCTCCCAGCAGTGGCCTGGAGATTAATCTTGAATTCCTGGAGGCTCCAGGCGAATCCTGGAAGGTTGGAAACCCTAACCTCATCACAGTACTGAGGAACATGGGAACATAGGAACAGAAGTAGGCCATTCAGCCCCTCCTGTTCTGTCATTCAATGAGATCATGGCTGATCTGTATCCTAACTCCATCTACCCTCATTGACTCCATATCTCTTAATACCCTTGGCTAGCAAAAATCTATTGATCTCAGATTTTAAATTATTCATTGAGCTAGCAATACTGCTTTTTGTGGGAGAGAGTTCCACACTTCTACTACCCTTTGTGTGAAGAAGTGTTTCCTAACTTCTCTCCTGAATGGCCTTGCTCTGATTTTAAGGTTATGCCCCCTTGTCCGAGACTCCCCCACCAGCGGAAAAAGTTTCTCTCTATCTACCCTATCAATTCCTTACAAAATCCTAAAAGCCTCAATCGAATCACCCCTTAAACTTCTATATTCCAGGAAATACAAACCTAGTTTATATAATCTCTCCTCATAATCTAACCCTTGGAGCCCTGGTATCATTCTGGTGAATCCGCTCTGCACTCCTTCCAAGGCTAATATATCCTTTATAATGTGCGGTGCCCAGAACTGTACACAGTACCCCAGATGTAGACTAACCAGGGCTTTGTATAGCTGTAGCAAAACTTCCTCCTCTTTATATTCTTTATAACTCTCTAGTTATAAAGGCTAACGTCCCATTAGCCTTTTTGATTATTTTTTGTGCCTGACTACTACATTTTAGTGATCTGTGTACATGGACCCCTGAATCTCTCTGGATCTCAACTGTTCCTAGCTTTTCACCATTTAAAAAATACTCAGATCGATCCTTTCTTGGTCTAGAATGGATGATCTCACACTTAACTGCAGTGAAATCCATTTGCCACAGTTTTGCCCACTCACTTAATCTAGCAATGTCTCTTTGTAATTCTATGCTCCCACCTACACTGCTTACTATGCCACCAATCTTTGCGTCATCAGCAAACAACTTGTCATTGGCTCTCTATTGTGTTACCTAAGTCATTAATAAATATAGTGAATAGTTGAGGCCTCAGCAGAGATCCCTCGGGGGACACCATTAGTCACTTCCTTCCAATTCAAGCACATACCCATTATCCCTACTTTCTGACATCTACTACCTAACAAATCTACTAACTAGGTCAATAATTTGCCTTCAATTCCATTAGCTTTAATTTTAGTTAACAGTCTCTTATGTGGAACCTGCAATTTCCTCACCAGCTTCCTTTAAAACCCTGGGGTGGAAACCCTCAGGCCCTGGGGATTTGTCACTCTTTAGTGCCATTATTTGTTCTAATACTGTTTCCCTGCTCATATTAACTTTAATGAGTTCCAGTCCTTGATTCATTATTAGTTTCCCTGGAATGTCAGTTATATTATCCTTTTCCTCTATTGTGAAAACTGACACAAAGTAATTATTCAACAAGTCTGCCATTTCCCCATTTTTATTTGCAATATTACCCGCATCTGTTTTTAAAGGGCCCACATTACCCTTGACTACCCTTTCTCTTTTAATATAATTGTAAAAATATTTTGTGTTAATCTAGATATCCCTCACAGGTTTCTTTTTATATTTCCTTTTTGCAGCTCTTTCTATCTTTTTTGTCTTCCTTTGTTGCTCTTTATATCTCCCCCAGTCACCTGGATCTACACTATTCTTCGCACTATGCTATTTCCTTTAGTTTTATGTTATCTCTCACCTCTTTTGTTGACCATGGGTGTTTTATTTGGTAAGCAGAGCTCTTGTCCCTCAGGGGTATATACTGGTCCTGTATTAAGCTAAATTATTTTTTGAACACCTCCCACTGTTCATCTGTGGTTTGATCCGATAACAGTTTTGACCAGTTTGCTGTCATCAGCCTCTTTCTCATCCCATTAAAGTTAGCCCTACCAAAATCTAGAACCTTAGTAACTGTTATGTTTCTTCTTTTCAAACCTAACATTGAATTCGATCATACTATGTTCACTGTTAGATAAATGTTCCCTTACTGTTAGATTATTAACTCAGTCTGGCTCATTACTCATTACTAAATCTAGTATGGCCTGTCCTCTTGTTGGTTCTAGAACATATTGCTCCAGAAAACTAACTTGAATGCACTCAAGAAATTCACAACCTTTCTGACTTGAGCTACTCTGCTCTTCCCAGTCTATATGGAAATTAAAATCTCCCATTTGTAACAACTCTGCTTTTGCTACAAGCCTCTCTAAGTTCTGAATTAATACATTCTGCCACTTCATTGCTGTTATCAGGAGGTCTGTAGACAACTCCCATTACAGTTTTAAGTCCTTTCTTATTCCTCAATTCTAACCATGGAGTCTCCGCAGATTGCCTTCCCTTACCTATATTCTCTCTTACTAATGTTGTAATAGTTTCTTTAATCAATAAGGCTACCCCACCTCCTCTTCCAGTTTCCCTATCCTTTCTAAAGACCTTATAACCTGGAATATTTAACTCCCAATCATGTCCAGCTTGCAGCCATGACTCAGTAATGGCCACCATGTCATACCTTCTAAGCTGCATTTGATCCTCTAATCCACTCAATTTATTTCTTATACTCCGTGCATTAGTAAATAAAACTCTTATTTGGGCAAGAGACCCATTGTTGGAGATCAGAACCTTTGGAGCAGTCAAAGCAAAGCCTCAATTCCTCTGTCAAGCAAAGCCAACAATAAACAGATTAACTGGTCATTCATCTCATTTCTTTTAGTGGGGCTTAGCTGGCAAAGAATGACTGTCGCATTTGCCTACATAACAACAGTCACTACTCTTCAAGGTAATTTAATGTGTGACGCACTGTTTGTTGTGAAAAGCACAATATAAAAGCAGACATTACTGTTATAAAATGCTGAAATCAATTTGAGGATCCAGGACACATATTTGTGTGTTGTCATATTCTAAAAATACTTGCATTTATATAGCGCCTTTCACGACCTCAGGACATCAAAAAGCGATTTACAACCAATGAAGTACTTTTGAAGTAATGTAGGAAACGCAGCAGCCAATTTGCGCACAGCAAGGTCCCACAAACAGCAATGTGATAATGACCAGATAATCTGTTTTTAGGTTTAGTTGAAGGGAAAAATATTGGCCAGGACATGTGGGAGAACTCCCCTGCTCTTCTTTGAAATAGTGCCGTGGGATATTTTACATCCACCTGAGAGGGCATAATACTGAGCATGCAAACAAAATAGATATCTAGGAAATTCAGAATAAGTAGACGTTACCCAAGGTGAATTAATAAATAAAGCAAAAATAAAAGGAAAATTATCTTTACAAATCCTGCAACGAGTCAGGGGATGGGTTCAGTGAGAAACATGTTAAAAGGAGAAATGAGAGACCTAGAGAAAATATAGCTGCAGATTCAAAGTATAACAGTAAGAAATTTGATCTGTATTTAATTAGTAAGAGAGCAGTCAGAGAAGAGTGAGAACCAAAAAAGATGCAAACAGGGCTTGAAACTGAGGATTAGACCAGGATAGGAAACATTCCAACTGACTACTTCTTCAAAATGTTCATAAGGGAAAGCATAAGCTACATGCCCTCCCCAAACAGACTTATTGTAGGCCATATTAATGACAGGGAAGGAAGTCCTAGAGAGGCCAACAAGACTCAAAAACAATAGCCCTGATTTTAACCTAACCTGCCTGGTGGGAATGGGGCAGGTTTGGGTCGGGCACCTGTTTTACACCCCGCCCGATTTTACTCTCCATTGAAGTCAATTTTTGTTGGGTAAGAGTATCATGGGATATGTAGTAAAGGCGGATAAATGGTGCTACGGTACAGGTCAGACATGATCTAATTGAATGGCGGAACAGGTTAGAGGGGCTGAGTGGCCTACTCCTGCTCCTAATGCTCCTATGTTCCATGAAAGTACGGCATTGCTGAAAGAAAGGGACTGAGAACTTGCATTTATAACATATCTTATCACCTCCTTGGGACATACTAAAGCCCTTCACATCCAATAAATTACTTTTTGAAGTGCAGCCACTGTTGTTATGTAGGCTAATGTGGCAGCCAATTTGTGCATAGCACGATCCCACAAAAAACATGAGATGACTGACTAATGACTAATGCCAGTACGCTGGGACAACTCTCGGAATAGTGCCCTGGGATTGTTTACATCCATCTGAGCTACCAGAACAGATCAATGAAGCCTTAGTTTAATGTCTCATCTGAAATTCCCAATTCTATAAAAATAATGGTAGCATGGTTTTAAACAACTATGAGTTAATAATAAGTGGCTGTCAACCCCCACTTAGCTTTCAATGGGAAGACTTTTTAAAAGGAGAGGGGAGGGCAGCACTCCTTCAGTATTGCACTGGAAGTGTCAGCCTTGGGGCTCGATATTAGCAGGGCGGCGGGTTCTCAGCTGGGGGGTTGACTGGGCGCGTGGGTAATGTGCCCGGTGAAATCAGTGTGCTCCGCACGGAATCGCAGGCTAATTGGAGCCCCTTACCTGTGCTTCCGGGTTTCCCGCTGGTAAGCTGTGCGGCGGACGGACTGCGCATGCGCAGCATAGACTGTCAGCTGGAGGAGCTCTATTTAAAGGGGCAGTCCTCCACTGACTGATGCTGCAGAAAATAGGAACAATTACAGCATGGAGCAGCCCAGGGGGAAGGCTGCTCCCAGGTTTAATGATGCCTCACTCCAGGTATCATTGGATGGGGTGAGGAGGAGGGGAGGACAGAGATCTTCCCCCCGGCGGGCGGGAGGAAGCGGCCTGCGTCTGCCACCAAGAAGGCCTGGCTCAAGGTGGCAGAGGAGGTCACCTGCACCACCAACATATCGCGCACCTGCATACAGTGCAGGAGGCGCTTCAATCACCTAAGTAGGTCAGCCAAAGTGAGTACACTTACTCATTCCCCTACACCCCGTCTGCCACATCACCGCCCCCCACCCCACATCTCCTTCTGCGCTGCCAACACTACTCTGTCACATCACCCCTCACACCCACTCAAACCTCATCCTCATCTTACCTGCACTTACTCACCTCGCCAGTACTCATCCCACCACTACCACTCAACCCAATCCTCATACAATCTCATGGCTCTACCTCATACTCACCCTCTCATGCATCTCTTTCACGGTCAGCCTCACTCAACCTGCCACTACCTGTGCTGCAGCCACAGGGCATGCATCACATATGTGCAGTAGGCAGCATAAGGCAAATGTGTCGTGAGCATGAAGGGGATGCACAAGGGTGTTTGAGGGTTTGTCATGGTTTTTACCTATATTTAATTTCTGATCAACACACATTACATATTATATTGTCACCACTACTACCACGTCTTCGTGAATCTTGTCTGGTTTGTGCAATAATGCCCTTTCCTGAGGATCACAATGAAGACCCACACCTGATTCCACCCATTGTGTCACTGCAGGGTGGGTGTAGGTGTATTTGCAGGGCTCTTTTGTGCAGACGACTGAGAGACGTCGGCGATGTCCCTGGTGGCATCCTGCTGTGCAGGTGGATGTGTCACGGCACTGTGTTGTGGAACTCCACGTGTCAGAGGTGGACGGCGTGGCTGGCGAGGCTGGTGATACTGTTCGCCCTCCGAGGAGGTCATGACTGCAGCTACGGCGGCCCCCATCCTGAAGATGTACATCTGAGGGGGTCCGCAAGGTAGGTAAATATGTCTGGACACCGGGGTAAGTGTGCAAGTTTGTGAATTTGATTGTTAGGGGGAGGGTGTTGGAAGCCAAACTTTGTCCAAAGTGACAGAGCGGCCTCCTGCAATGAGTGAGGGTCTCCCCCCCCCTACCTGTCAAATGGACCTTTGCAGCTGCCACAGGCTGATGGCTGCAACACGTCCATTTGAACTGGGAGTGTTTCCCCCAGTACGGGAAACAGTCTCAGTTAATTTCAAAATCCAATTCCTCCTAAAATGTCAGGTCAATCAGGCCTGTAAACGACCTGAAATACCTGTTTAAGTAGCACTCCGCTGGCTTTAATTGCCGGCGGGAGTCCCACATGCGGGGGCTGCGCGCGCATGTCAGCGCGTCACTGGGGAACCCGGATGTGGGCAGATTGGAGCCGGGCTCCAGACCCGGCCCGGGAATCCCCAATTTTCACAACCCCCCCCTGCCACGAACGCACCCGATCACGGGTGTGAAAATCAAGCCCTTGGAGTGGGAATTGAACCCACCACCTCTGACTCAGAGGCATGAGTGCTACCACTGAGCCAAGGTAAGGGGAGATACCTTTGGCTTAGGCTATCACCTGAAGTGATTGCTGGTTGAAAGGTTATCCAGTGGTTGAAGGTTGTTTAAATAAAGACCCTGGAAGAGCTGTAAAGACCTCCCCCAGCCATCTTCTCAACGTGCCTTTACACTCTGTAGATGGGGAGGGCAGGAACGTGACAGGCTTCCAATGGGAGAATTATACACCCATATGTTATAGGTCATAAATATGAGCTGATCCAAAACTCTGCTGCCCCTATCCTAACCCACACCAAGTCCCGTTCACCCATCATCCCTGCGCTCGTTAACTTACATTTGCTTCTGGTCCATCAATTTTAAAATTCTCATCCCTGTGTTTAAATCCCTCCATGGCCTCGCCCCTCCCTGTCTCTGTAACCTCCTCCAGCCCTACAATCCTTCGGATCTCTGCGCTCCTCCATTTCTCACCGCTCCACCATTGGCGGCCGTTCCCTAAGCTCTGGAATTTCCATCCTAAACCTCTCCGCCTCTCTACCTCTCTCTCCTCCTTTAAGACACTCATTAAAACCTACCTCTTAGACCAAGGTTTTGGTCACCTGTCCTAATATCTCTTTATGTGGCTCGGTGTCAAATTTTGTTTGATAACACTCCACTGAAGCGCCTTGGGACGTTTTCCTTTGTTAAAGGCACTATATAAATGCAAGTTGTTGTTGTTGTCGATGACTTTGCCGTTGAAATAAGGGAGTCACTTATTGCGGTGTAGGTGCAGGGAGCTGGCACACTGACGCCACTCTCCTGCAACCTGAACTAGACAGGCGCTGAATATGGGAAGCACCCACTGTGTCTTGGGATTGCTTTTTTTACCTAGTACGTGTACAACCAGGGATCTAAGGCACAACCCAATGACTCTTGAACCTTAACCTGTACTCCAGGGTCTTTGTGCGTTTTGGTTGGTCTGATTCTATCACTGAGAGCTGCGAGTTCATGCTGACACAGGGCGAGGAGCATGTTACACACAGAGAACTGTGTCTGTGCCTATTTCCCCCTTATTATCTCGTAGCCGAACTCTCTCCCACAGCCCTCCTGTTTGTTTTCATGTGGTGGAGGATTTGTTCCTTCGTGAATATTAATGCCAGGACCTGCTGTCATCATGAATACTGACAGTGCAGATCAAACCAGCGCGGTCTGGGAACGAGTCTTTCACAGCAGTGGAGGCAGCGAAGCAGAGAATGTGCAAGAGGCCGTGAACAGCTTGCTCGCGGTTTGTTCATTCTTACAGCCATTATCAATCACCCATTAGGCGCCAGAGCAGAAAGAGGGAGCGTGAGGTTGAGTGCGATTGACTTACTTACAGCTTTGTGACTTAATCCAGGTTCAGTGTAGATTGAGGCTGTGGAGGTAAAACTGCCCAGTTTGTACCATTGGCTCCCACAGCCCCTCCTGTTACTGTCTCTTGCCCTCGCTAAAAGAAAAGAAGTCTTGGATTCCGTTCTTCACCCCCTCAGAAATGTCCCAAAGCACTTCAAATAGAATAAATTGCTTTGCCGTTACGTGGGCAAAGTGGCTCAGTGGAGGCACTCTTCCCCTCTGAGTCACAAAGGTTGTGGTTTCAAGTCCCACTGCCCTAGGACCCATGTACATAATCTAAGGCTGATGCTTCAGTGCAGTACTGAGGGAGTGCTGCATTGTCAGAGGCACCGGGCTCTAAATTGGGCCGCGCGGTGCCCGTTTTGTAGACTCTACGCGGCCTCCTAAGGACCCAAAATGGTGTCTGGAATGCGTGCGCACACTTCTGGCGTGACGAGCGCCGGACGCCATCTTGGTAAAGGCGTTTGCGCATGCGCAGATAACGAACGCCAGCACTATGTGGGGAGAATATGCAGTAGATCAGTGTGTAATGCTGATTTAAAGGGACAGATGCGATTTTGGAACTCAACGCTCCAGCCTTAACCTCGCACAGCTGAACAGGTCGAAAACAGCATGGGGGACCCTCCACCAGCGTTATTTAAAGGGATCATGCAGGAGTTACAGGTTAGTTGCTGGATTATTGTTTCTGGCTGCTGATGCATTTGTACCTGTTTTTGGAGGTCTCCTACACTTGAATACTAGGACTGGGGGAAATAGCCTAAAAATTTGAGCCTGGACTTGCAGGAGTGAAGTTTGGAATGCATTTCTGCAAATGACAGTTGATGCTAGCTCAATTTTTAATTTTAAATCTGAGATTGATAGATTTTTGTTAACCAAAGGTATTAAGGGATATGAGACTAAGGCGGGTATATGGAGTTAGGTCACAGATCAACCATGATCTCATTGAATAGCGGAACAGGCTCGAGGGGCTAAATGGCCTACTCCTTTTCCTATGTTCCTATAATAAAGTTTCAATGCTCTATAGGGAGTGGGCTGGCCAGCTGACAGGCAACAGCAAGGGCACTGGCAGAGTGGCAGGGATGGGACAGGAATGCTGTCATCCTGAGAGAGGACAGCAGGTTCATGTTCCATGGAGCCACTGCCACTTGCTGCCTCCTGTTATGCGCCACCTTCTCCTACAAGAAAGCAGACCCGTGTCGGTGAGTGTCCTGCAAGATGTTTGGGTGATGTGGCTGTCATGGTTGAATAACTGCCAGTGTGTGTGACCTGTGAGTTGTGGGTGTGTGGCTTGCAACAGTGGTAATGTGTGAGGGTGAGAGGAAGCATCTGATTGGAAGAGTTGAGTACTGATTGAAAGAGTTTGTTGGTAGGCGGGTGATGGGGGGTGCAGTGCGTGGAGACGCCACTTGACAATTGACCTCACTCACCTTGACCACTCATGTCAAAGCATTGAACTTCTTCCGGCACTGCATCCATGTCTGTGGTGCTATGCACCTGGCATTGACATCGTCCCCTACTGCCTCCCACTGCCTCGGGAGCATATGTCTGGAGGGCCTTTTGGCCCCCTGTGGATATAGGATGCCCCTCCTTCTGCCCACCTCTTGCACCAAGGTCTCTAGTGCATCATCAGAGAACCTTGGTGCACGCACTCTCGCAGGCCCGGTACAAACTCAGATCGGCAGATCGGTGGGGTCTGGCGTTCAGATTGGAGGATGTGGGATTTAGTAGTGCGGAACCTTTATTCAATGTCTTAACATAACTCAACAGTTTGTAAACATAGGGACGGGACCTACATCGGTGTTTTATGTGTGCGATGTCTGATCTCCGTTCAGACCCCGTGCGGACCCGTATCTCATATTTTGCAAATAAGAAGTGCAGGCTGCCTTTAACAGGTGCAGGCTGCCTTTAAATGGTGCTAGCCACTCACAATATGGGCTGGTGAGCAGCCACTCAACAGTGCAAGAAATGCTGCCTGCGTCGCAATATCTGGGCGCGGGTTAATCGCGCACCATGACCCCCCCCGCGCCTGGTTTCAGGACTTATCCAATATAACCCCCATTGTCTTTTGGATGAGATGTTTCCCCACCTGCCTCTTTAGGTGGATGTGAAAAATCGCATGACACCATTCAGAGAATTAGTACCAAAGAATTTACTCAAACTTAAGGGAGTCAAAACAACAGGAACTGATGGTTTATATCTGAGGATCCTGAGAGAAGTTACGGTAGGAAGAGTGGAGACTTTCCCCGAAATTCCCGGAACAGCAGATGATGGAAAAACCTGACTGCCACCCGGTGGGAGCAGGAATTTGGGGCGGTACCTGGTTAGGCTGGACTCAGCCCCATTTGTACTGCCCCTTTAAATTCTGGTGTGTGGGGTGGGAGGCTGTGGCCAAATCTACCTTCCACGAACCCCCCACCCGCCTACGTCAAGGGGCGTAGGGACTTGGGGGAGACTGGGGCTGTTCTCAGAATGTTCCACCTGATTGACCCAATGGAACCTATACCTTCTAGAGATGGTTGGGGAGCTGCAGAGTCAGGCCGCTCCCTGTCTGGTTGGGTTCACCCTGGGCCACCGATGCTGGGTCGGAGTGGTATGGCGTGCCGTGACTTGCCAGTCCTCCGGCAGGGCAGGGGCCGCAGATGCCCTCTTAACAGGTGCAAAACGCCTGCTGTGCCCCTGAGTATGTCAATGACCCCGTCCCTGGGATTTGGGACAAGGTCTACAGCTGGCAACATGGGTGGGCAGGGCAAGGGTTCTGCTCTGCTTCCCTTGTACCAGCAACGGGGGGGGGGGTGGTTTGGTGGTGGTGATGGGGGTGATGCTGATGGGTCGTGATGAGGTGGGGGTGGTGGTGATGAGGGGGGTGGTGGTGACGGGGGTGGGGGTGGTGACGAGGATGGTGTTGGTGGTGATGAGGGGGGGTGGTGGTGACGGGGGTGGGGGTGGTGACGAGGATGGTGTTGGTGGTGATGAAGTGGGTGGTGGTGGTGATGAAGTGGGTGGGGGTGGTGATGAAGGGGTCGGGGTGGTGATGAAGGGGTGGGGGTGGTGATGAAGGGGTGGGGGTGATGATGAAGGGGTGGGGGTGATGAAGTGGGTGGGGGTGGTGATGAAGTGGGTGGGGGTGGTGATGAAGTGGGTGGGGGTGGTGATGAAGGGGTGGGGGTGGTGATAAAAAGGTGGGGGTGGTGATGAAGTGGGTGGGGGTGGTGATGAAGTGGGTGGGGGTGGTGATGAAGGGGTGGGGGTGGTGATGAAGTGGGTGGGGGTGGTGATGAAGTGGGTGGGGGTGGTGATGAAGTGGGTGGGGGTGGTGATGAAGGGGTGGGGGTGGTGATGAAGGGGTGGGGGTGGTGATGAAGTGGGTGGGGGTGGTGATGAAGTGGGTGGGGGTGGTGATGAAGTGGGTGGGGGTGGTGATGAAGTGGGTGGGGGTGGTGATGAAGTGGGTGGGGGTGGTGATGAAGTGGGTGGGGGTGGTGATGAAGGGGTGGGGGTGGTGATGAAGTGGGTGGGGGTGGTGATGAAGTGGGTGGTGGGGGTGATGAAGTGGGTGGGGGTGGTGATGAAGTGGGTGGGGGTGGTGATGAAGTGGGTGGGGGTGGTGATGAAGTGGGTGGGGGTGGTGATGAAGTGGGTGGGGGTGATGATGTGGGTGGGGGTGGTGATGAAGTGGGTGGGGGTGGTGATGAAGTGGGTGGTGGGGGTGATGAAGTGGGTGGGGGTGGTGATGAAGGGGTGGGGGTGGTGATGAAGTGGGTGGTGGTGGTGATGAAGTGGGTGGGGGTGGTGATGAAGTGGGTGGTGGGGGTGATGAAGTGGGTGGGGGTGGTGATGAAGGGGTGGGGGTGGTGATGAAGGGGTGGGGGTGGTGATGAAGGGGTGGTGGTGGTGATGAAGTGGGTGGTGGTGGTGATGAAGGGGTGGGGGTGGTGATGAAGGGGTGGGGGTGGTGATGAAGGGGTTGTGGTGGTGATGAAGGGGTGGGGGTGGTGATGAAGGGGTGGGGGAGGTGATGAAGTGGGTGGGGGTGGTGATGAAGTGGGTGGGGGTGGTGATGAAGGGGTGGGGGAGGTGATGAAGTGGGTGGGGGTGGTGATGAAGTGGGTGGGGGTGGTGATGAAGGGGTGGGGGTGGTGATGAAGGGGTGGTGGTGGTGATGAAGTGGGTGGGGGTGGTGATGAAGGGGTGGGGGTGGTGATGATGTGGGTGGGGGTGGTGATGAAGGGGTGGGGGAGGTGATGAAGTGGGTGGGGGTGGTGATGAAGTGGGTGGTGGTGGTGATGAAGGGGTGGGGGTGGTGATGAAGGGGTGGGGGTGGTGATGAAGGGGTTGTGGTGGTGATGAAGGGGTGGTGGTGGTGATGAAGTGGGTGGGGGTGGTGATGAAGGGGTGGTGGTGGTGATGAAGGGGTGGGGGTGGTGATGAAGTGGGTGGTGGTGGTGATGAAGGGGTGGGGGAGGTGATGAAGTGGGTGGGGGTGGTGATGAAGTGGGTGGGGGTGGTGATGAAGGGGTGGGGGTGGTGACAAGGTTGGGGGGGTGGTGGAGGTGGCAAAAATGGAGACTGGGATAAGCCCGGATGTGACGGGCCTGTTCGTCTCCTTCAGTTGTTGGTGAACTACCAGACCTAGATTTTATGGCAGCATAAAATGGACGTCCGGGAGCAGGAAGCGGCTAAGAGTCACACCCCACGGGAACTTTGTTCAGTGGGCAGAGGGCGCTCACCTCAAACTGGTGGGCATTTCATTTTGGTATTAACTTGGGGAGCATGGCAGTGTGCCTGGCATCTCCCCCCACTTCTGGCGTTGGCCATACGACATGGTCATCTGGGGTTGCAAGGGTACATCGCCACTGGTAGCGATACAGTAGTTACGGTAATTACCACAAGTCCATCGGTTCCTTTTTGGATTAGCGCACAATGGCTGAAAGACCAATTGAACCATTTATCAGAGAGAGGTAAGCCAAACTGTTACTTACTGGGCTAATCACGTGTGTTGTGAGTCACGTATGAACTAGGTTCTGATGGTATCCACCCGGGTACACTAATACTGAGACATATCCCATACCGTTACATGCTAAGTCCATGATTTAGGAATATATTAATATTCACTTTGCTGCAATTGGGCACCAAATAATCGGAAATCGTAGTCTACATAACGTCAACACGTTGCAGAGAATCAAAGACCACACATGTGCCAGAGTGATTCTGACACTGAGGATGCTGGGCACAGAGCCGCCTTGCAAGACCGTGGTGGTGCAAATCCGTAAGGGGAGGGGAAGGTCACACCCTGGCATAAGTGCTAGTGTGTGCCTGCCCAGGACTTCCAGTGCTAACACAGCGGGGGAGTTTTCTACGCTAATGGTGGCTGTCTACCCAACTAGGGTGTGTGCGGTCGCATATTGTGTTGGGAGAGAGGGGCTGGCTGGACGGGCGATGGGGTACTGGGGCCTCCCAGAAAGCAGCATTGCCCCCCATTTAAATAATTTAATAAATAATTACCTGTTTTCTTCAGAGTTACAGGCCCAGATCCTGGACCAGTTTCGATGGGGAAGAGGTGGCAGGGGTTGGGGGCCTCACAGGCGTGGGCGTGGCAACTCCCAATGTCGGTAATCCCTGCCTCGAGAAACCCTCCCTATGCCACTGGCCTTGTAAGGAGCAGGTGGAGGCTTTGCCCCTTACCAGGCCCCGCAGATTCCCCGATGGAAGTGCAGGGCCTGGTGTATCCAGGCCCCGGCCTTTATTTCGAGCACACTCCCTCCAAAGTTGCAGTGGGAATGCACCGGAAGGGCCACTGATTTTTCAGCTCCATAATGTTACAATGTAGCTAGTAGAAGGCAACTTCCATCACATCCTAACATGTACTCAGTCCCCTGAGATCTGGGGACGTTCATGGGAGCATCTTCACTCGAAGGACTGCAGCGGTTCAAGGAGAGGACCCTCCATCATCTCCTCAGGGTAACTAGGGTGGGGAGTAAATGTGGCCTTACCCAATGTCAAGGTGTGATATTTGTAAACAATTTTACAACACCAAGTTATAGTCCAGCAATTTTATTTTAAATTCACAAGCTTTCGGAGGCTACCTCCTTCCTCAGGTGAACGATGTGGACATCGTTCACCTGAGGAAGGAGGTAGCCTCCGAAAGCTTGTGAATTTAAAATAAAATTGCTGGACTATAACTTGGTGTTGTAAAATTGTTTACAATTGTCAACCCCAGTCCATCACCGGCATCTCCACATCAAGGTGTGATATGAGAGAGAGGCACTGTGAGGAGAACGTCCGATTCCTCTGACTGGTATATCCTTTTTACCTTCTTGACATCTTATCAGATGATCTCTCGACCGGCCCTGTGTTTAAATTATATCTTCTCTGCTCAGCTACAAATCCGTGTTAATCTGTCACAAATGTGTGGATTTTCCTTGTTTCACTTTAATTAGAATTCAGAGCATAGATTCTGATCAAGAGCTCAAAAGGAGTTCTTTGATCCCAGATCAGAGTATTTTTTTGTTTTAAATTAAGAAGTGCTTCATTTTACCGATTGATTAATGGTTCGATGGTAACTTGGTAATTGGGTTTGTAATTCTGTGGATGAAACTGTATGTGCCCTGACTAGGTGGTTTGAATTTAATGTGGCTCACCTCTTGAAATGGCATATAGATTCATTGTAGGTGTCAGCCGTGGCTCAGTTGTTAGCACTCTGAGTCAGATGGTTGTGGGTTCAAGTCCAACTCCAGAGACATGAGAGGAGAACGTTCGATTCCTCTGTCTGGTAAATTTAGCCTGACACTTCAGTGAAGTACTGAGGGAATGTTATGCTGTCGGAGGTACCGTCTTTCGGATGAGACGTCTGCCCTCTCAGTTGGATGTAAAAGATCCCATGGTGTTATTTGAAGAGAGAACAAGGGAGATCTCCCCTGTGTCCTGGCCAATTTTTATACCTCAACCAACATCACTAAAACAGATCACCTGGTCATTGTCACATTGCTGTTTGTGGGACTTTGCTGTGCACAAAATTGGCTGCTGGGTTTCCTACATTACAACAGTGACTACACTGCAAAAAGGTAATTCATTGTCTGGAAAGCACTTTGGGACGTCGTGAAAGGCATCACATAAATGCAGGTTCAACTTTCTTGTATTTATTAATGTGATTTTGTTAAACTTGCCTGAAATTGTGGTGATTGATCCAGACATGGACTCATTCGAATGTGGCGTTTGAGGGAGATAATTTATTGTTGATAGATTGGTATATTGGAGCAACTTTCCGAGCATTGTTGACCAGAACTGCAAATCGGTGGATGCTGCCGACAATTCTCCAACATTAATGTGAAGTTGGAAAGCTTCCTTCAAGATGATCCTTAAAACCTGCCTCTTTGACCAAGCTTTTGGTCGCCTGTCCTAATATCTCTTTATGTGGCTCGGTGTCAAAGTTTGTCTGATAATGCTCCTGTGAAGCACCTTGGGATGTTTTTGCTATGTTAAAGTTGCTATACAAATGCAAGTTGTTGTTTGCAGTGTTTCATATTTTTTATTAACCCATCATAAAGCACGCAATGCATCATTGAGAGTGGAAACCAGTTTTCCTGCACAGTGTTTCTCAGTATCAGGACTAAACCTGCCGCCCTTACCCGTGCAGATCTGCACGTGACTTCAGTCCCGCTGAAGTGGCCTAGCAAGCCATTCCGTTGTAACCTCTACAAAGAATTGCAACGGTTCAAGAAGATGACCCTACCTCCACCTTCTCAGGGCAATAAATGCCCTGGACACCTACTGACCATCTCTAACCAATATGGCGGGCGGCGCACTTTCAGGGCGGAATGAGTGGGCGCACGGCTCCCGCCATATTGGACCCTTAGGTGCCTGTTTTGTGCCTGCAGAATGGGCGCAGAGCCGTTGAATTTCTGGGCCACTGAGTCTTGCATCAGCAAACCTGCCAAGATTTAACTCTGATGTTGCGCCTGACTGCGGGAGGCTCACACACCAGTGGCTGGTAGCACCAGCTCAGCCCTACAACAATGTAAATTGTGTTTACATTATTTAAGGATAAGAACAGAGGCAGAAGCAATTCATTAAGGAGGTTTGGGCGTCTATATATTGATTACATTGTGATTACCACTCACTGGGCTGATGGTGATAACAGATCCAGTGACTGTGTGAGAGAGAGAGAGAGAGTGAGAGTACCTAGCATGGAGAATCAAAGGAAACGTTTAAACTCTGCTCCATTCTCTTTGAAGATTTATCTCTGATAGCTTCTGCCCAGCTTGAAACAGGCAAGGCAACACAACCATATCACGCAGTAAATAATGACGCTAATTAACTTGTCAGAATCAGCTGGAGTTCGTGTTTGTAATGTGCTTTATTCTCTATCTATCATCCGTTCAACTTTCAAAAGAGAGGGACTTGTAGGGATTTCCTTATTTCCTGTGATTCTTGGACACTGGACGAATAGTCAAGCAAAGAAAGTCACTCACGGTAGTTTCGCTATTCAAAAGTAATTATTTAATGATTTTATCATTCATACGAGCATTCATGAAGCAAAATCAACCCATACATATGGCTTTCCTCTGTAAAATCCCGTTATACACTTAATAATTCACAACGTTATTGTATAATGACTTAATAATTCATGTACACATCAGGCAAGTCGTTAATACATATACAACCTTTAAACCAAGGGTTTTGCTCATCGGGCCTGAAGGTTGATCAGCTCTACAGTCCACGAGGTCCTCTTCTTCTTCTTCCTTGATGTTCGACTGCAGTGTGCGTTCCTTGTGACTGCCGAGTGGTGAAGAGACTGTTTTTCTCTTAAAGTCTTCTTTTTACATTGTTTTTACCAATAAGAATGTCATTCTTTTTTGTCCAATTGCTCTCTGTTGCTATGCCTCAATCATTAACATACTTCAATGATTGACAGTTTAGGCTTTGATCATGTGACTGGAGACCCTTTGATGTAGAAAAGACCATGTGCTCGAACCATGGAATGTAAAAGGCCCCTTTACTCTCTCTTTTATGGCCTTTCATGTAGAGACAGCCCCTTACATTTCTATGCACAGACATTCTTCATGGTCCTGACGTCTCCAATTTTGATTGCTTCAGTGGTTTCAAATCCATTCCTTATACCATTTGACCATATACTGGATGCAATACCATTTGATGTTTTATAAATCCCAGTTCTTTTGAACAGATTACCAGATAGGAATGAGAGGCCCATATTTTTTTCACACCTTTCACTGCTTTCCTGATCCGAAGACTTTGATGTAGGCCCTTGTTGCCTTTTCTCACATTACCCCCTGCTGTGTTCATAGAATCATAGAATCATAGAAGTTACAACATGGAAACAGGCCCTTTGGCCCAACATGTCCATGTCGCCCAGTTTATACCACTAAGCTAGTCCCAATTGCCTGCACTTGGCCCATATCCCTCTATACCCATCTTACCCATGTAACTGTCCAAATGCTTTTTAAAAGACAAAATTGTACCCGCCTCTACTACTGCCTCTGGCAGCTCGTTCCAGACACTCACCACCCTTTGAGTGAAAAAAATTGCCCCTCTGGACCCTTTTGTATCTCTCCCCTCTCACCTTAAATCTATGCCCCCTCGTTATAGACTCCCCTACCTTTGGGAAAAGATTTTGACCATCGACCTTATCTATGCCCCTCATTATTTTATAGACTTCTATAAGATCACCCCTTAACCTCCTACTCTCCAGGGAAAAAAGTCCCAGTCTGTCTAACCTCTCCCTGTAAGTCAAACCATCAAGTCCCGGTAGCATCCTAGTAAATCTTTTCTGCACTCTTTCTAGTTTAATAATATCCTTTCTATAATAGGGTGACCAGAACTGTACACAGTACTCCAAGTGTGGCCTCACCAATGCCCTGTACAACTTCAACAAGACATCCCAACTCCTGCATTCAATGTTCTGACCAATGAAACCAAGCATGCCGAATGCCTTCTTCACCACCCTATCCACCTGTGACTCCACTTTCAAGGAGCTATGAATCTGTACTCCTAGATCTCTTTGTTCTATAACTCTCCCCAACGCCCTACCATTAACGGAGTAGGTCCTGGCCCGATTCGATCTACCAAAATGCATCACCTCACATTTATCTAAATTAAACTCCATCTGCCATTCATCGGCCCACTGGCCCAATTGATCAAGATCCCGTTGCAATCCTAGATAACCTTCTTCACTGTCCACAATGCCACCAATCTTGGTGTCATCTGCAAACTTACTAACCATGCCTCCTAAATTCTCATCCAAATCATTAATATAAATAACAAATAACAGCGGACCCAGCACCGATCCCTGAGGCACACCGCTGGACACAGGCATCCAGTTTGAAAAACAACCCTCATCTATCTTCTTGGTTACCCCTTCAAAAAACTCAATCAAATTCGTGAGACATGATTTTCCTCTCACAAAACCATGCTGACTGTTCCTAATCAGTCCCTGCCTCTCCAAATGCCTGTAGATCCTGTCCCTCAGAATACCCTCTAACAACTTACCCACTACAGATGTCAGGCTCACTGGTCTGTAGTTCCCAGGCTTTTCCCTGCCGCCCTTCTTAAACAAAGGCACAACATTTGCTACCCTCCAATCTTCAGGCACCTCACCTGTAGCGGTGGATGATTCAAATATCTCTGCTCGGGGACCCGCAATTTCCTCCCTAACCTCCCATAACGTCCTGGGATACATTTCATCAGGTCTCGGAGATTTATCTACCTTGATGCGCGTTAAGACTTCCAGCACCTCCCTCTCTGTAATATGTACACTCCTCAAGACATCACTATTTATTTCCCCAAGTTCCCTAACATCCATGCCTTTCTCAACCGTAAATACCGATGTGAAATATTCATTCAGGATCTCACCCATTTCTTGTAGTTCCGCACATAGATGACCTTGTTGATCCTTAAGAGGCCCTACTCTCTCCCTAGTTACCCTTTTGCCCTTTATGTATTTGTAGAAGCTCTTTGGATTCACCTTTGCCTGATCTGCCAAAGCAATCTCATATCCCCTTTTTGCCCTCCTGATTTCTCTCTTAACTCTACTCCGGCAATCTCTATACTCTTCAACGGATCCACTTGATCCCAGCTGCCTATGCATGTCATATGCCTCCTTCTTCTTTTTGACTAGTGCCTCAATCTCCCAAGTCATCCAAGGTTCCCTACTTCTACCAGCCTTGCCCTTCACTTTATAAGGAATGTGCTTACCCTGAACCCTGGTTAACACACTTTTGAAAGCCTCCCACTTACCAGACGTCCCTTTGCCTGCCAACAGACTCTCCCAATCAACTTCTGAAAGTTCCTGTCTAATACCATCAAAATTGGCCTTTCCCCAATTTCGAATTTTAACTTTTGGGCCAGACCTATCCTTCTCCATAGCTATCTTAAAACTAATGGAATTATGATCACTTGTCCCAAAGTGATCCCTCACTAACACTTCTGTCACCTGCCCTTCCTTATTTCCCAAGAGGAGGTCAAGTTTTGCCCCCTCTCTAGTCGGGCCATCCACATACCGAATGAGAAATTCCTCCTGAATACACTCAACAAATTTCTCTCCATCCAAGCCCCTAATGCTATGGCTGTCCCAGTCAATGTTGGGAAAGTTAAAGTCCCCTACTATTACCACCCTATTTTTCTTGCAGCTGTCTGTAATCTCCTTACATATTTGCTCCTCAATTTCCCGTTGACTATTTGGGGGTCTGTAGTACAATCCTATCAAAGTGATCTCTCCCTTCTTATTTTTCAGTTCTACCCATATAGACTCAGTGGGCGAACCCTCGGATATATCCCCTCTCACTACTGCCGTGATGTTCTCCCTAATCAAGAACGCAACTCCCCCTCCTCTCTTACCTCCTGCTCTATCTTTCCTATAGCATCTGTACCCTGGAACATTGAGTTGCCAGTCCTGCCCCTCCCTTATCCATGTTTCAGTAATAGCTATAACATCCCAGTCCCATGTACCCATCCATGCCCTGAGTTCATCTGCCTTGCCCATCAGACTTCTTGCATTGAAATAAATGCAGTTTAATCTAGGCTTCCCTTGGTCTTTGCCCTGCTTTCTCAGACCATCTGTCCGGTCATGTTCTGTACACTCTCCCTTACTGCCTTTTGTTTCTGTCACCATTTTATTTCCCACTGACTTCCTGCATCGGTTCCCATCCCCCTGCCACATTAGTTTAAACCCTCCCCAACAGCACTGGCAAACACTCCCCCTAGGACATTGGTTCCAGTCCTGCCCAGATGCAGACCGTCCAATTTGTACTGGTCCCACCTCCCCCAGAACCGGTTCCAATGGCCCAGGAATTTGAATCCCTCCCTCTTGCACCATCTCTCAAGCCACGTATTCATCTTAGCTATCCTGTCATTCCTACTCTGACTTGCCCGTGGCACTGGTAGCAATCCTGAGATTACTACCTTTGAGGTCCTACTCTTTAGTTTAACTCCTAACTCCCTAAATTCAGCTTGTAGGACCTCATCCTGTTTTTTACCTATATCGTTGGTGCCTATATGCACCACGACAACTGGCTGTTCACCCTCCCCCTCCAGAATGTCCTGCAGCCGCTCCGAGACATCCTTGACCCTTGCACCAGGGAGGCAACATACCATCCTGGAGTCTCGGTTGCGTCCGCAGAAACGCCTGTCTATTCCCCTTACAATCGAGTCCCCTATCACTATAGCTCTGCCACTCTTTTTCCTGCCCTCCTGTGCAGCAGAGCCAGCCACGGTGCCATGAACCTGGCCACTGCCACCTTCCCCTGGTGAGCCATCTCCGCCAACAGTATCCAAAACGGTATACCTGTTTTGGAGGGAGATGACCGCAGGGGACCCCTGCACTGCCTTCCTACTCTTCCTCTGTCTGTTGGTCACCCATTCACTATCTCCCTCAGTAATTTTTATCTGTGGTGTGACCAACTCACTGAACGTGCTATCCACGACTTTCTCAGCGTCGCGGATGCTCCAAAGTGAGTCCATCCGCAGCTCCAGAGCCGTCAAGCGGTCAAACAATAGCTGCAGCTGGACACACTTCCCGCAGGTGAAGGAATCAGGGATACAGGAAGGAGCCCTGAATTCCCACATCTCACAAGAGGAACATGACACGGCTCTGGGATCTCCTGCCATGACTTAACCCTTAAGTTAGCTTAACAACAACTGCAATGTCAAGAGAAAAAAAAGGAAAGAAAAACGACTTACCACTCCCTTTAAGGAGTTTACTCCTTTAAATCGTTCTCAATTTAAAGAATGTTAACTACACTAGGGACCTTGATTCACTAAAAAATAAACGCTACTTCCTATAAGACCTGCAGACCTTCCCTTTCCTTTTACTTCAGTTACTGTCGATAAGTAGAAATACTCACCTAAACCTACTCCCCAATCAGGTGCCTCCCCTGTGTCGCGTCCCGACCTGATTCCTGACGTCACTTCGAACTCCGTCGCAGCTCCGCTCGGCTCCTCTCAGCGCTCTGAAATCCCGCCTTTTATCGGACGCTCCCTCCGCTCGGCTCAGCTCCTCTCAGCTGTGTTGAAAAACTTGTGTTTCCAAAAGTCTGTGTTTTAAAAGCCTGATGTGGAGATGCCGGTGATGGACTGGGGTTGACAATTGTAAACAATTTTACAACACCAAGTTATAGTCCAGCAATTTTATTTTAAATTCACAAGCTTTCGGAGACTTCCTCCTTCCTCAGGTAAATGTTCAGGAGCTCCTTGAAGCCGACGCATTTATACATATAGTACAATACATGGTGTTTACAGAATGCCCCTGCAACTGCCCGTTGCCAAGGCAATCACCGTGTTCAGACAGAGAGGTGTCACCTGCAGAACCCCCGAATACACATTCAACAAAAAAAACAAACAACAAACATCCTTCCGGATGTTTCTGCCTCTCTCTGTTTTTTTTCCTGTTTGTTTTTTTGTTGAATGTGTATTCGGGGGTTCTGCAGGTGACACCTCTCTGTCTGAACACGGTGATTGCCTTGGCAACGGGCAGTTGCAGGGGCATTCTGTAAACACCATGTATTGTTCTATATGTATAAATGCGTAGGCTTCAAGGAGCTCCTGAACATTTACCTGAGGAAGGAGGAAGTCTCCGAAAGCTTGTGAATTTAAAATAAAATTGCTGGACTATAACTTGGTGTTGTAAAATTGTTTACAATTTTAAAAGCCTGACATTGCTTCAAGCTCAATATTATCCATCTAGCTTATATATTTAATAATCTAGATATCGATCTGCAGTCCTCGATCCTGAAACTCAGACTTCTCCAATGCCATCAGTGTCAGTGAGGGGAAAACAGGACTTGTGAGAACACAGTTTACCACATTACTGTGTTTGCAGGTTTTCAAATGTCTGCTTAAAAGGGGCACAGTTAACCCTTTCCTTTAAATGTCTTTGACTTCAGTGCTGGGGGGTTAGGGAGTTTTCCCACTTCACATCCAATGTTGAGCCAAACGTTTCACAGCTGAGTTACAGGTTAGGGTTGCCAACCCTCCAGGAATGCCCTGGAGTCTCCAGGAATTGAAGATTAATCTCCTGCTCGCTGCTGTGACCAAACGCGGTAGAAAAATCATAGGAGCGTTAAAAAAAAGTGTTTTTTTTCATTTTATTTGAACACTTCTGTTTATTAGTTATAAAAATATTGGAGATGGGAAAAAATTCTGTTTGACTGATTGGGGCGGTAGGAGGCAGGAGATCATGTGGTGAAACCTCCAGGAATACGTCCAACCAGAGTTGGCGACCTTAGTTACAGGCCCATACAGGCAAAACAATTATCAGTCTCAACCCAAAGTAGGCCCCTCCCAACTCATTAATGTGTAAACACCTATTGCGGGAACAGGCCCAGCTCCATCCCTCGGGAGAGTTACATAGAATCTACAGCACCGAAACAGGCCATTTGGCCCAACTGGTCTATGTTTAAACTCCACAAGGGCCTCCTCCCACTATAATTACCTCTTCCCACCCTTCCCCCATATCTCTCCATTCCCTTCTACCTAATGTCTGCATCAAGCCTCCCCTTAAATGCATCAATGCTCTCTGCTTCAACTCCCCCATGTAACGGCGAGTTCCACTTTCTCACCATTCCTCCTAAATCCTGTATATTATCTGTTAGTGGCTATCTAATATTCATATCCTCTTGTTCTGGACTCACCCAAAAGTGGAAAAAGTTTCTCTACATCCACCCTATCAACCTCCTTCATAATTTTAAAGACTTCTATCAGGTCTCCTCTTAGTCTTTTATAATCCATAGAAAAGAGTCCCAGCCAACTCAATCTTTCCTGATAGCTCCGTCCTCTCAATTCTGGTAACATCCTTGTAAACCTTTTCTGCACTTTCTCCAGTGGTTCAATATCCGTTTTGTCGCATGGAGACCAGGGAAACCCTGGAGATCCCAGGGAAATGTAAGGGAAGTGACATAGCTGGCCCCCTTTTTCCTGACCTTTTACCCTGGGAATAGGCATGTCCGAGGGGCAAAGGTCAGGCCATTCAGTGCCATACACTGTGCAGGATATCCACCTCCCAGAGAATGACCAAACGCACAAAAACACAGAGAAACGTTAAAACTTTGTCACATTCAAAAATGTGTCAGAGATGGATGGATAAAATATCCCACAGCCTGTAATCATGGACCCCACACTCACTACCCACACTCACCGCACACACTCACCGCCACACTCACTGCCCACACTCACCGGACACACTCACCGCCAAACTCACTGCCCACACTCACCGCCACACTCACTGCCCACACTCACCGTCCACACTCACCACCCACACTCACCGTCCACACTCACCGCCCACACTCACCACCCACACTCACCGTCCACACTCACCACCCACACTCACCGTCCACACTCACCACCCACACTCACCGTCCACACTCACCACCCACACTCACCGTCCACACTCACCGCACACACTCACCGTCCACACTCACCGTCCACACTCACCGTCCACACTCACCGCCCACACTCACCGTCCACACTCACCACCCACACTCACCGTCCACACTCACCGCCCACACTCACCGTCCACACTCACCACCCACACTCACCGTCCACACTCACTGCCCACACTCACCGTCCACACTCACCACCCACACTCACCGCCCACACTCACCGTCCACACTCACCACCCACACTCACCGTCCACACTCACTGCCCACACTCACCGGACACAATCACCGTCCACACTCACTGCCCACACTCACCGGACACACTCACCGCCCACACTCACCGTCCACACACTCACCGTCCACACACTCACCGTCCACACACTCACCGTCCCCTCACTCACCGCCCACACACTCACCGTCCCCTCACTCACCGCCCCCTCACTCACCGTCCCCTCACTCACCGCCCACACACTCACCGCCCCCTCACTCACCGTCCCCTCACTCACCGCCCACACACTCACCGCCCCCTCACTCACCGTCCCCTCACTCACCGCCCACACACTCACCGCCCCCTCACTCACCGTCCCCTCACTCACCGCCCCCTCACTCACCGCCCACACACTCACCGCCCCCTCACTCACCGTCCCCTCACTCACCGCCCACACACTCACCGCCCCCTCACTCACCGTCCCCTCACTCACCGCCCACACACTCACCGCCCCCTCACTCACCGTCCCCTCACTCACCGTCCCCTCACTCACCGCCCCCACACTCACCGCCCCCTCACTCACCGTCCCCTCACTCACCGCCCCCACACTCACCGCCCCCTCACTCACCGTCCCCTCACTCACCGTCCCCTCACTCACCGCCCCCTCACTCACCGTCCCCTCACTCACCGCCCCCTCACTCACCGCCCCCACACTCACCGCCCCCTCACTCACCGTCCCCTCACTCACCGCCCCCTCACTCACCGCCCCCTCACTCACCGTCCCCTCACTCACCGCCCCCACACTCACCGCCTCCTCACTCACCGTCCCCTCACTCACCGCCCTCTCACTCACCGTCCCCTCACTCACCGCCCCCACACTCACCGTCCCCTCACTCACCGTCCCCTCACTCACCGCCCCCACACTCACCGCCCCCTCACTCACCGTCCCCTCACTCACCGCCCCCTCACTCACCGCCCCCTCACTCACCGTCCCCTCACTCACCGCCCCCACACTCACCATCCCCTCACTCACCGCCCCCACACTCACCATCCCCTCACTCACCGTCCCCTCACTCACCGCCCCCTCACTCACCGTCCCCTCACTCACCGCCCCCACACTCACCGCCCCCTCACTCACCGTCCCCTCACTCACCGCCCCAACACTCACCGCCCCCTCACTCACCGTCCCCTCACTCACCGCCCCCTCACTCACCGCCCCCACACTCACCGCCCCCTCACTCACCGTCCCCTCACTCACCGCCCCCTCACTCACCGCCCCCTCACTCACCGTCCCCTCACTCACCGCCCCCACACTCACCGCCCCCTCACTCACCGTCCCCTCACTCACCGCCCCCTCACTCACCGTCCCCTCACTCACCGCCCCCACACTCACCATCCCCTCACTCACCGTCCCCTCACTCACCGCCCCCACACTCACCGCCCCCTCACTCACCGTCCCCTCACTCACCGCCCCCTCACTAACCGCCCCCTCACTCACCGTCCCCTCACTCACCGCACCCACACTCACCATCCCCTCACTCACCGCCCCCACACTCACCATCCCCTCACTCACCGTCCCCTCACTCACCGCCCCCTCACTCACCGTCCCCTCACTCACCGCCCCCTCACTCACCGCCCACACACTCACCGCCCCCTCACTCACCGCCCCCTCACTCACCGTCCCCTCACTCACCGCCCCCACACTCACCATCCCCTCACTCACCGTCCCCTCACTCACCGCCCCCACACTCACCGCCCCCTCACTCACCGTCCCCTCACTCACCGCCCCCACACTCACCGCCCCCTCACTCACCGTCCACACTCACCGCCCCCACACACCGCCACACTCACTGCCACACTCACCGTCCACACTCACCGCCACACTCACTGCCCACACTCACTGCCCACACTCACCGTCCACACTCACCGCCACACTCACTGCCCACACTCACCGCCACACTCACCGCCCACACTCACCGTCCACACTCACCGTCCACACTCACCACCCACACTCACCGTCCACACTCACCGTCCACACTCACCGCCCCCTCACTCACCGCCCACACTCACCGTCCACACTCACCGTCCACACTCACCGTCCACACTCACCACCCACACTCACCGCCACACTCACCGTCCACACTCACCGTCCACACTCACCGCCCACACTCACCGTCCACACTCACCGTCCACACTCACCGTCCACACTCACCGCCCCCTCACTCACCGCCCACACTCACCGTCCACACTCACCGTCCACACTCACCGTCCACACTCACCGTCCACACTCACCGCCCCCTCACTCACCGCCCACACTCACCGTCCACACTCACCGTCCACACTCACCGTCCACACTCACCGCCCACACTCACCGTCCACACTCACCGTCCACACTCACCACCCACACTCACCGTCCACACTCACCGTCCACACTCACCGTCCACACTCACCGCCCCCTCACTCACCGCCCCCTCACTCACCGCCCACACTGACCGCCCACACTCACCGCCCCCACACTCACCGCCCCCTCACTCACCGCCCCCTCACTCACCGCCCCCTCACTCACCGTCCCCTCACTCACCGCCCCCTCACTCACCGTCCCCTCACTCACCGTCCCCTCACTCACCGCCCCCTCACTCACCGCCCCCTCACTCACCGTCCCCACAGTGACCTCCCCCTCACTCACTCACCGCCCCCTCACCGCCCCCGCACTCACCGCCCCCGCACTCACCGTCCCCTCACTCACCGCCCCCGCACTCACCGTCCCCACACTCACCGCCCTCTCACTCACCGTCCCCTCACTCACCGTCCCCACACTCACCGCCCTCTCACTCACCGTCCCCTCACTCACCGTCCCCACACTCACCGCCCTCTCACTCACCGTCCCCTCACTCACCGCCCCCGCACTCACCGCCCCCGCACTCACCGTCCCCTCACTCACCGCCCCCGCACTCACCGTCCCCACACTCACCGCCCTCTCACTCACCGTCCCCTCACTCACCGTCCCCACACTCACCGCCCTCTCACTCACCGTCCCCTCACTCACCGTCCCCTCACTCACCGCCCCCACACTCACCGCCCCCTCACTCACCGTCCACACTCACCGCCCCCTCACTCACCGCCACACTCACTGCCCACACTCACCGTCCACACTCACTGCCACACTCACTGCCCACACTCACTGCCCACACTCACCGTCCACACTCACCGCCACACTCACTGCCCACACTCACCGCCACACTCACCGCCCACACTCACCGTCCACACTCACCGTCCACACTCACCACCCACACTCACCGTCCACACTCACCGTCCACACTCACCGCCCCCTCACTCACCGCCCACACTCACCGTCCACACTCACCGTCCACACTCACCGTCCACACTCACCACCCACACTCACCGCCCACACTCACCGTCCACACTCACCACCCACACTCACCGTCCACACTCACCGTCCACACTCACCGCCCACACTCACCGTCCACACTCACCACCCACACTCACCGTCCACACTCACCGTCCACACTCACCGTCCACACTCACCGCCCCCTCACTCACCGCCCCCTCACTCACCGCCCACACTGACCGCCCACACTCACCGCCCCCACACTCACCGCCCCCTCACTCACCGCCCCCTCACTCACCGCCCCCTCACTCACCGTCCCCTCACTCACCGCCCCCTCACTCACCGTCCCCTCACTCACCGTCCCCTCACTCACCGCCCCCTCACTCACCGTCCCCACAGTGACCTCCCCCTCACTCACTCACCGCCCCCTCACCGCCCCCGCACTCACCGCCCCCGCACTCACCGTCCCCTCACTCACCGCCCCCGCACTCACCGTCCCCACACTCACCGCCCTCTCACTCACCGTCCCCTCACTCACCGTCCCCACACTCACCGCCCTCTCACTCACCGTCCCCTCACTCACCGTCCCCACACTCACCGCCCTCTCACTCACCGCCCCCTCACTCACCGCCCTCTCACTCACCGTCCCCTCACTCACCATCCCCTCACTCACCGCCCCCACACTCACCGCCCCCTCACTCACCGCCCCCTCACTCACCGCCCCCTCACTCACCGTCCCCTCACTCACCGCCCCCTCACTCCCCGCCCCCTCACTCACTCACCGCCCCCTCTCTCACCGCCCCCGCACTCACCGTTCCCTCACTCACTGCCTCCACACTCACCGTCCCCACACTCACCGTCCCCACACTCACCGTCCCCTCACTCACCGCCCCCTCACTCACCGCCCCCTCACTCACCGCCCCCTCACTCAACCTGAACACATCCACTTGGTGTTATTTAGTGTCAGAACCCCTCATGCACCATCTCTAAACTCGCTGTTGCAGCAATTAGCTTCAGTGTGAGTCTGTGTCCCAGTTGGGCTGTGAAATGATCTCTGCGTTTAAGCATCTTATTTATTTCTCTTCATTTGCACACTGACAGACGGGTAACACTTTGCAAACTGACGTCTCCAGGTGGCCTCACACTGATGCGATGATCCAGATTTCTTCGACTCCGCGCAAACGTGATCGCACGGCCCTGACTGAAATGGCACCGATTCGGATCTGCTGAGGCCCGAGCATTGAGATCACGTCTTGTCACAACTAGCTCAGGATCAATACGTCTTGTACAAGATTGATTTTTTTCTTTTCACAGTTTCTGATACCTCATCCATAAGCAAGACAAGACACCCAGTCTTAGTTCTGTACACCAGGTATCGTGGAATCATAAAGCCTTTCTTTCCATTTGTACTTACAATTTTGCTTAGGGTTGCCAACTCTGTTTGGACGTATTCCAGGAGGTTTCATCACGTGACCTCCCACCTCCAACCGCCCCAACCGGTCAAACAGCCTCGTTCGCCTAGCTCCAGTATTTTTATAACTGCTAAACTAAAGTGTTCAAAGCAAATGAAAAAAAATGCACAATTCTTTATAATACCCCTGATTGTTCTCCCGAGTGTTGCTCACAGCAGCGTCCGGGAGATTAATCTTTAATTCTTGGAGACGCCAGGACAATCCTGGAGGGTTGGCAGCCCTAATTTTGCTGCATCCCATGATACGCCCACCAGTTAAGAAAAGTGTCTCTTGCACGTGTATAGCACCTCATCATGTCCCCTGGAAACATCTCAAAATGTTTCATGCGCAATGGGGGGGGGGAAGGTTTTACCCTCCCGCCTGACTGGTGGAAAGCGGGGAGGGAGCAGTTAAAACGGAGCGGGAGATTTGCCCACTCCATTCCCGCCCCGATCTGGCCCAGTGCAATTTTTAATTGAAGGCCGCAAGGGCAGCTGCCCCAAGTCGGTGGGTTCCTCTTTAAATATGCAGATTGGGCTCTGATGATGTCATCGATTTTAAGATGAGGCCTTCGAGGGGGAGCAGTTGTGGCTTTGCGCCCCCCCCACCCCTCCCCCGCCCCGGCCAACACCCCAGGCCAAACCCGCCGGCAGCTGGAGCCAGGGCCAGAAGAGTTTAGTTTTTCAAACTTATTTTAAAAAGTTATGTTTAAAATTTTTTTTTTAAAGATTCCTTGTGGGTCATGAAGAGCAGGAATGCATCTCTGGGCCCCAAAAGGGCCTCCCCTGCCCTGGGCCTCCCCCCTGGCTCTCCCGACCAGGATTCCCCCCCGTAACTGCTCACCTTGTGCAGGCGGCAGCCTCCAAGCCACACGGCCGCTTCCTGCCAACTTCCTGACCCTTCTAGATTGGTAAGTCGGGAAGCGGTATGCTAATGAGGCGCGCCCGTTAAAATGGCCCGAGCCTCCCTGCCACCACTCGGGGGCAGCCTGGCCGCTTGCTTCGTGCGTTCCCGCCCAGGAGAGAAATTCGACCCCAATGACTTGGTGTGCAGAGACTGCTCTGTTTTGAAATGTGGTAGCCACTTGTTGGCCAGGGGCTGCAGAAACTACTGAGTTTATTCCGAACTGCTGACACACAGGCAAAAGCAACATTTGAACTGAAGTAACCCGAGTTCAGTCGCTGGCCTGAGCTGGCTGGAACCGGTTTGAATTAGCTAAGTTTCGTGAAAGACAAAGGAGATGTGATAAGACACAAGTCCTTATTTAGAAAAGGAGTAATGAGGTAATGCTACCTAAGTCCTTGGGACAGAGCCAATGAGGAGAAGACACAGACTAGGCGAGCAAGACTAAACCAACGGGAGAGAGATACAACACAGCTTGAAGAGATAAGATTCGGAATAAGAATGAAGGATCTGGGGCGTGGAGCCAGAGCGAAGACTCCGGAGACCAACCATCGCAGAAGCGGAAAAACCTACGTCAGGGACGTAGAGACGAAGTCGAAAGAGAGAGAGAACGGAATGCCTGGCCAGGGTCAGCTCTCCTTTTCAGGTATTATCCTTTATATTCTGTGACCACTCAGGGAATGTCAGAAAAACCTAGTGGGTGTGCGTTTAGATCCTAGTTTGGGTATAAAACTGCATAACCTGGTGCAAACTGCATGTCTATATCTAACCAGACGTATAAGCTATATGTATATGATCGAATGACGTGAATAAAGCGAATTGAGAGTTAAGAGAGAATTGACTCTTCTCCTCTTTGTACTAAGCCAGTAACCGTAACTGGTGACCTCTGGTCAACACACTTTTTGCACAGCGAGATCCCATGAACAGCAAGAGATAAATGACCAGTTAATCTATTTTTTTGGTTGGTGTTGGTCGAAAGAGGGATATTGGAGAGGTTATTTTCTAGCACCGGCAAATACATCAGCCAATCTGCGCACAGCAAGGTTCCACAAATAGCAATGAGATAAGTGACCAGATCATCTGTTTTTAGTGATGTTGGTTGAGGGATAAATATTGGCCAGAACACTGGGGAGAACTCCCCGTGCTCTTCTTCGAAATAGTGCCATGGAATCTTTTATATCCAGCTGATAGGGCAGACTGGGCCTTGGCTTGACGTGTCATCCGAAAGACAACACCTCCGACAGTGCAGCACTCCATTAGTACACCGCTGGAGTATCATCCTGGATTATGTGCTCAAATCACTGGAATGTGACTTGAACCCAACTCAGAGACGAGAGTCCTACCTACTGAGCCACGGCTGACAAACTTTCAGATAGGGGTGGGACGTTGAGAGAACATTAATTAAGAACGAGAATCATATCTAGAACTCCATTAATGCCTATGAAAATTCAATAGCAAAAGCCGTGTACCAGGAATGGCTCTAAGCTCAGGGCTGGTACAGCTGTATAAAGCAGTGAGGATACTTGTCTTTATGTGTGAAGTCAAACAAGTAGACTCAATTCCTCTCAGGAACCTACCACAAGGGGGAAGAGTCAGATAGCTGCCTGTGCGAGTGCAGATTAGACCAGCCTCATTTAGACTGACTGCTTCATACAGACCTCTCTGCGGTAATTCTGGGAGAGATACCAAACTTCAAACTCTCGATAAGCAGAACATAGCTCCATGTAGCTTTCAGTCCTTGGTTACCGGGCCTGAGTTCAGCGCTGCTCCCACAGACAAAGGCAAGCGCATGCTCATCAAGTAGAAATGTAGAGGTAGAATTTATCAATTAGCTCCCAGGGCAGAGCGTCACATGGCAGGAGAGCATATTGACAATTTGCCTGTGGAGGTCAGTGCGCTCTGTGTCCAAAATCCCAATAGGTGATCTCATTGCGCAAAACTCAGGGTCAAATCAAGTCCGGGATGATGGGGTGGAATGAGAGTAAAGTGACACATTCACTTATGGGTAATGAGCGGGCAAGCTGAAGAATGTCACATTGACTGTTTCTCTAAAGTTGGGACTGCCTGTGCCTGTTGTCTTCATGGGCCACTCAGGTATGGCCCATGGAGCCTATTGGCCACATCTAAAGTTTAAGGCTTAGAAATTGGACCTGCAAAAGCCCCAAAATGGCGGTCAGGAAGTGGCACACACTTCAGATGCTCTCGCCCCCTAACCCCCCCGCCAATGCCCAAGATTCCCCCCCACCCCGAGGCCCATGATCCCTCTCACAATATCCACAATCCCCCCCTCTCCTGAGGCCCATGATCCTCCCACTGAGGCCCGCGATCCCCCCCCACCTCGAGGCCCACAATTCCCCTCCTCAAGGCCCAGGATCCCCCCTCGAGGCCCACAATCCCAACCCCCCCCTAAGGCCCACTATCCACCCCCCCAATGTCCACAATCCCTCCCGCCCCACCGAGGCCCATGATCCCCCCCTAGGCCCGTAAGCACCCCCCCCCACCCCGAGGCCTGCGATCCTCCCGAGACCATCACGTACCCGTGGGCCACTGCCTCGACTCACCTTCTTGGGCTCCTCCCCATCCCCGTCCCTATTCGACTGAGGTCCGAGGCCCAATATCTGGGGCTCCTCGGACCTCTCCATTCATGTGCAGGGTCGGTACCCTGGGTGAAAGGGGCGCTCCCGAATTTCTAGGTCTAAATCCCTGTTCCCATTCATTTCCATGGACCTCAAGTTGCTGATACCAACGGATCTTGGTGTTCCGATTTAGGATTTATCCACCAATGAGGCAACAGCACTAAGAACAGCTTCTTCCAAACCTCCAGGCCCACTAAATTTAAATCAAAAAGGACTGGGCTGGAAGGGTTGGGTTGCCTGAACTGGGGAACAAACATGGCCCCTGAGCTGCAGTTTGGTCACTCTGGTGTTAGAGCAGAGTACGGTGGCCTAGAAATTCGACCGTTTTATTGGACGTTAAATGGCCTCCTAAGCCTCCAATGTGGAGGGCAGGAAGCTCATTACAAGTCAGATGTGCTCTGCCCGCCATATTGGTACAGGCAAAAAAAATCGGGGTCCAGGGCCTGCGCCTGAAACAGGGTGTTAAACCCTTTGTATATTCAAAGAAGGGGCCATACGCCTGTTTGAGGCACCCTTCTGCAATATTGGGTTGCCCTGAGGAACAGGAGTTCTCCTCCCGACCCCACATTCAAACCAGGCGGGCCGCTGCTGGCTCCCTCACACTGTCAATCTCAGTCACTCACATTAGTAAAAGTTTCCCAGTGGCAAACATATACATATATGTATGAAAAAAACTAGACAGGAATGGATGTGGTATTTTAAAGTTTATAACTCCTAGTAACGCTGCGATTTTTAAGACGTGGTGACTGTCAGTGATTAAATACATGTTTGAGATAAGGCTGTCAGAGTTCCAAGTGACCTAATCTGAAAGTAATTTCCCAAAGGTTGTGAGGTGTGGTCCCAGTCCGTCTGTGTATCAGTGCCCTGAATTGGTCACAGTTACAACAACTTGTGAAGTTGCACTGCTCTATATTGGAGACCTTGAAAATCAGTGCAACATTACCTTAAAGGGGAAGAGAAGTTTACAGCTGCAGGTTCTATTCAAAATACTTCCTTTGCCTTACCTTCCCCTTTAATTACAACAGTGACGACTCTTCAAACGGACGTCATTGGTTGTGAAGTGCTTTGGGACGTCCTGAGGTTCGTTCCTTTCTTTCTTTTCTTTCTTTAATGTAGCTATACATTCCTAAATTACTTCTTCCCTAGACTATTCTTCTTTAAAAATGTATTTTTTGCATGACATTATTTTTTTGCTTTGATCATGTCAGAGCTGGGAATGGATACTTTTTTGTTTTGGCTGCATCAGATACACCCAGGACAGGTACAACACGGGTTAGATACAGAGTAAAGCTCCCTCGACACTGTCTCATCAAACACTCCCAGGGCAGGTACAACACGGGTTAGATACAGAGTAAAGCTCCCTCTACACTGTCCCATCAAACACTCCCAGGACAGGTACAACACGGGTTAGATACAGAGTAAAGCTCCCTCGACACTGTCTCATCAAACACTCCCCGGGCAGGTACAACACGGGTTAGATACAGAGTAAAGCTCCCTCTACACTGTCCCATCAAACACTCCCAGGGCAGGTACAGCATGGGTTAGATACAGAGTAAAGCTCCGTCTACACTGTCCCATCAAACACTCCCAGGGCAGGTACAGCACGGGTTAGATACAGAGTAAAGCTCCGTCTACACTGTCCCATCAAACACTCCCAGGGCAGGTACAACACGGGTTAGATACAGAGTAAAGCTCCCTCTACACTGTCCCATCAAACACTTCCAGGGCAGGTAGAGCACGGGTTAGATACAGAGTAAAGCTCCCTCTACACTGTCCCATCAAACACTCCCAGGGCAGGCACAGCGCGGGTTAGATACAGAGTAAAGCTCCCTCTACACTGTCCCATCAAACACTTCCAGGGCAGGTAAAGCACGGGTTAGATACAGAGTAAAGCTCTGTCTACACTGTCCCATCAAACACTCCCAGGGCAGGTAGAGCACGGGTTAGATACAGAGTAAAGCTCCCTCTACACTGTCCCATCAAACACTCCCAGGGCAGGTACAGCACGGGTTAGATACAGAGTAAAGCTCCCTCTACACTGTCCCATCAAACACTCCCAGGGCAGGTAGAGCACGGGTTAGATACAGAGTAAAGCTCCCTCTACACTGTCCCATCAAACACTCCCAGGGCAGGTACAGCGCGGGTTAGATACAGAGTAAAGCTCCCTCTACACTGTCCCATCAAACACTTCCAGGGCAGGTAAAGCACGGGTTAGATACAGAGTAAAGCTCCGTCAACACTGTCCCATCAAACACTCCCAGGGCAGGTAGAGCACGGGTTAGATACAGAGTAAAACTCCCTCTACACTGTCCCATCAAACACTCCCAGGGCAGGTACAGCACGGGTTAGATACAGAGTAAGGCTCCCTCTACACTGTCCCATCAAACACTCCCAGGGCAGGTACAACACGGGTTAGATACAGAGTAAAGCTCCCTGTACACTGTCCCATCAAACACTCCCAGGGCAGGTGCAGCACGGGTTAGATACAGAGGAAATCTCCCTCTACACTGTCCCATCAAACACTCCCAGGGCAGGTGCAGCACGGGTTAGATACAGAGTAAAGCTCCCTCTACACTGTCCCATCAAACACTTCCTGGGCAGGTAAAGCATGGGTTAGATACAGAGTAAAGCTCCATCTACACTGTCCCATCAAACACTCCCAGGGCAGGTAGAGCACGGGTTAGATACAGAGTAAAGCTCCCTCTACACTGTCCCATCAAACACTCCCAGGGCAGGTACAGCGCGGGTTAGATACAGAGTAAAGCTCCCTCTGCACTGTCCCATCAAACACTCCCAGGGCAGGTAGAGCACGGGTTAGATACAGAGTAAAGCTCCCTCTACACTGTCCCATCAAACACTTCCTGGGCAGGTAAAGCACGGGTTAGATACAGAGTAAAGCTCCGTCTACACTGTCCCATCAAACACTCCCAGGGCAGGTAGAGCACGGGTTAGATACAGAGTAAAGCTCCCTCTACACTGTCCCATCAAACACTCCCAGGGCAGGTACAGCGCGGGTTAGATACAGAGTAAAGCTCCCTCTACACTGTCCCATCAAACACTTCCAGGGCAGGTAAAGCACGGGTTAGATACAGAGTAAAGCTCCGTCTACACTGTCCCATCAAACACTTCCAGGGCAGGTACAGCACGGGTTAGATACAGAGTAAAGCTCCCTCTGCACTGTCCCATCAAACACTCCCAGGGCAGGTAGAGCACGGGTTAGATACAGAGTAAAGCTCCCTCTACACTGTCCCATCAAACACTCCCAGGGCAGGTACAGCGCGGGTTAGATACAGAGTAAAGCTCCCTCTACACTGTTCTATCAATCAGTCCCAGGGCAGGTACAGGACAGGTTAGATACAGAGTAAAGCTCCCTGTACACTGTCCCATCAAATACTCCCAGGGCAGGTACAGCACGGGTTAGATACGGAGTAAAGCTCCCTCTATACTACCCCATCAAACACTCCCAGGGCAGGTACAGCATTAGTTCGATACAGAGTAAAGCTCTCTCTACACTGTCCCATCAAACACTCCCAGGGCAGGTACAGCATTAGTTCGATACAGAGTAAAGCTCTCTCTACACTGTCCCATCAAACACTCCCAGGGCAGGTACAGCATTAGTTAGATACAGAGTACAGATCCCTCTACACTGTCCCATCAAACACTCCCTGAACTTTGCAAAATCCAGCAGTATGGTGGAATTGGGCAACTTTAACCATGTCATAGCAGTTCAGTGAGGAAGATGATGACGGTGTTGGTATCGCTGAACAATACATCAGTCACCCACTTGACACGGGTGGGGACAGCAAGTTTTCTGATGCTGCTAATGTCCCCCACTCTAACCTGGAAGGAGCCAGAGGCATAAAAGCTGAGGGTTGCGGCCAGCTTCATTGCCACCGGCTGTGCTATCCCCCCTCTGTCACGTAGCAAAACAGCGCCAGGGTCTAATGGAGTCCCATGGTACATAGTGTGGCAAAAAATGTGAATGGTGGGAAGTATTTTGGAAGATGCAGAGCAAGGTAAGAATGTGGTGGAGCTTTCCCCAAGTGAGTAAGGCCCTCCTTGCCCCCATTCTGCCAAAAAGTCGGCAAGGCCAGGCAGGAGGGCCCGGTTCTAACCTCTGACCTAAGTTGGGTTCACAGAGCAGTGTCATTTGTGCTACCCCATCGCACTCTGGTATCCTGCGGCTTAAGAGTAATGGTTAATGATGAATGTGGGCTGAGTCGCTCGTTTCTTTTCTCATAACAGGTGCATGAAATTTCAATCAATGACAACGTGTATTGTGCAGTAATATGTGGCTTGCTGTGCAGATCCGCTGTGTGTGACATCGAGTGTCGGTCTGCCTGCTGTGTGTATTACAATTACTGAGTGTAAGTGCAGTACAGTGATGGGGTGACAAGCTGTATTAATGCACAAAGACTGTTGTGCTAGATTAGGAAAATGGGCGTCTGGATATGACACTTTACTGTATTTGTGTGTACCATTGTGATTGTGCGATGAATTCTTCCTTTTAAGCCTGCCTGCTGTGTGTCTAAGCAGACCTCTACTTGCTCTGCTCCTTGCGGGATAGTCTGGCCTGTTGGCTGTGAAGTTTCCTTTGACGGATGTAGAGGGCCCCTCGACCTTGAGCCCCCTCGGAACCCATGACGCAGCAGAACTTCCCCGAGACGTTATCGCCCAAACGTTCAAGGGCTCGTCTTGCGCTGGGCTAGATGTTGGCACTATACCGCCGCCAACAAGAGAGCTAACTGGAGAACCCTGACCGCAGTCACACTTTGCTGGAGGGCACGGGCTCACAAGGTGAGCTGGTCTCCTGCGAGCATAGAACAATGCCTCTGTGTGAGCTCCTAAAAAACCCCCTGCAGCGAGCTCTGTAAGGTATTTCAAGAGTGGAAACCATATATCATGCAGTTTGTCTCTGAAGATTTCCATAGTTTTAGTGTTAGAGTGCGTGGAAGACATAACGTGCTTACAGTCACTGACGTTATCTGATACCACTTACCGTATACACCGTACCTCAAATCTCAGGCTATAGATGCCTCTGTTTAGCATCAGGACATTGTAGCTCAGGGCAACATTGTAGGCCCAACTATCTTCAGCTGCATCATCACCTTCCCTCCATCTTGAGATCAGAAGTGGGGCTGCTCGCTGATGATTGCACACTGTTCAGTTCCATTCGCAATTCCTCAGACAATATCCAGGCTTGGATAAGTGGCAAATAACAAGTGGCAAATAACATTTGGGCCACACAAATTCCAGGCAATGACCATCTCCAACAAGAGACAGTCTAACCACCTCACCTTGACATTCAACGGCATTACCATCGCCAAATCCCCCGCCATCAACATCCTGGGGGTCACCGTTGACCAGAAACTTAACTGGACGAGCCACATAAATACTGTGGCTACAAGAGCAGGTCAGAGGCTGGGTATTCTGCGGCGAGTGACTCACCTCCTGACTCCCTAAAGCCTTTCCACCATCTACAAGGCACAAGTCAGGAGTGTGATGGAATACTCTCCACTTGCCTGGATGAGTGCAGCTCCAACAACACTCAAGAAGCTCGACACCATCCAGGACAAAGCAGCCCGCTTAATTGGCACTCCATCCACCACCCTAAACATTCACTCCCTTCACCACCGGCGCACTGTGGCTGCAGTGTGTACCATCCACAGGATGCACTGCAGCAACTCGCCAAGGCTTCTTTGACAGAACCTCCCTAACCCGCAACCTCTACCACCTAGAAGGACAAGGGCAGCAGGTGCATGGGAACAACACCACCTGCACGTTCCCCTCCAAGTCACACACCATCCAGACTTGGAAATATATCGCCGTTCCTTCATCATCGCTGGGTCAAAATCCTGGAACTCCCTTCCTAACAGCACTGTGGGAGAACCTTCACCACACGGACTGCAGCGGTTCAAGAAGGCGGCTCACCACCACCTTCTCAAGGGCAATTAGGGATGGGCAATAAATGCCGGCCTTGGTGGAGATGCCCACATCCCATGAACGAATAAAAAAAACCACCTTATTCATGTTGCTCGGACTGCTTGAGATTTGGAACACAGGCCTTTTCAGAGTATTCAGACTTTCCCTCATGCTTCTTATTGCAGAGTCAAATGAAGTGGTAGCAGTCTGGCCTCTGAGTCAGAAGGCTGTGGGTTTAAATCCCACTCCAAGACTTAAATGCATAATCTAGGCTGACACTTCAGTGCAGTACTGAGGGAGTGCTGTCTTGCGGATGAGACGTTAAACTGATGCCCCCTTTGCCCGCTCAGATGGATGTAAAAGATCCCATGGCACTATTTCAAAGAAGGGCAGGGGAGTTCTCCCCAGTGTCCTGGCCAACATTTATCCCTCAATCAACATCAGTGAAATAGATTAACTGGTCATTTATTTATATACAGCTTGTGGGATCCTGCTGTGCGCAAATTGGCTGCTGTATTTACCAACGTTACATCAATGACTGCACTTTAAAAGTACTTAATTGGCTGTAAAGTGCTTTGGGATGTCCTGAGGTCGTGAAAGGTGCTATATAAATGCAAGCTTGTTGTTTCTTTCTTTCTACGTCAGCCTCTCACAAGAACCTCCTGGCAACTCTGCCTTACCTGTGGTGCTGCTCCCTCCTCCCAGTGACCCCTCCTCTACCTCCCCAGCCAGTGATGATGGATGGTGTGTGTGTAAATTTGTGTAGTTTGCGAAAGGAGAAAACTCCTCAGTATTGTCTACATCATGATCTTCACCAGTGAATAATTGGTTCATGGACCAGCCACTTCAGGGGACATCTACTCCCAGAAGGGTCTCATAATAAAATAGGTCACTCTGGGAACCATAGTCTTCTTCCAGAAACTTCCACCATCTGATTCTGCTGCTGTATAACTTATAGTTATGCAAAGTGCCACTGATAACGGAAGATGCACAGATGCCGCTGGTTTGCATACATGATTGAGTCACAGATAGCACTTTCGATTCACAAGACCCAATGTGTGCTATTGATTCCCTGCTGTGCCAGATGATAAAAATGGCCTACCCATTCATACACAGCAATCCAAACACAGGGTGTGAATGACGTAGGAAGCAAAGATTTCCTGAGACACTTGCTTTACAGGGCGATCGAAAAGAAGGAACAATGAGAGAAGTTGCATTTATACAGCGCCTTTCACAACCTCAGGACATCCCAAAACACTTTACTTTCAAAGTACTTCATTGGCTGTATAGTCACTGTTGTAATGTAGGAAACATGGCAGCCAATTTGCGCACAACAAGGTCCCTCAAACAGCAATGAGATAAATGAGCAGATCCACTGTTTCAAGGGTCTGTTGAGGGATAAGTATTGGCCAGGACACAGGGAAAACTCCCCTGCTCTTCTTCAAAAAATTGTCACGGGATATTTTACGGCCACCTGAGGGGGCAGACGGGGCCTTGGTTTAACGTCTCAACTGAAAGACGGCACCTCCGACAGTGCAGGTCCTGATACTCACTTCCTGAGCAGGAAACACAAATTTGTAAAACTTGCACTCATATCTGTTAGCTGTGGCTCAGTGGTAGCTCTCTTGCCTCTAAGTCAGAAGGTTGTGGGTTCATAGTCCCACTTCAGTGACTTAGAATAATATAGCACAGAAGGAGGCCATTCAGCCCATCATGCCTGCACTGGCTCTTTGAAAGAGCTACCAATTAGTCCTGCTCTTTCCCCATAGTCCTGCAAATTTATCCCATTCTCTTTTGAAAGTTATTGTTGAATCTGCTTCCACCACCCTTTCAAGCAGTGCATTCCAGATCATAACAACTCGCTGCGTAAATTTTTTTTTTCCTCATGTCACCTTTGGTTCTTTTCCCGATTACCTTAAATCTGTGTCCTCTGGTTACCGACCCTTCGGCCACTGGAAACAGTTTCTCCTTATTTACTCTATCAAAACACTTCACGATTTTGAACACCTCAATCAAATCTCCCCTTATCTTCTCTGCTCTAAGGAGAACAAACCCAGTTTCTCTAGTCCCTCCACCTAACCGAAGTCCCTCATCCCTGGCACCATTCTAGTAAATCTTCTCTGCACCCTCTCTAAGGCCTTGACATCCTTCCTAAAGTGTGGTGCCCAGAATTGAACACAATACTCCAGCTGAGGCCTAGCCAGTGTTTTATAAAGGTTTAGCATAACTTCCTTGATTTTGTACTCTATGCCTCTATTAATAAAGCCGAAGATCCCATATGTCTTTTAACAGCCTTCTTAAATTGTCCTGCCACCTTCAAAGACTTGTATACATACACCCCCAAGTCTCTCTGTTCCTGTGCCCCCTTTAAAATTGTACCATTTAATTTATATTGCCTCTCCTCATTCTTCCTACCAAAATGAATCACTTCACACTTCTCTGTGTTAAATTTAATCTGCCATGTGTCTGCCCATTTCACCAGTCTGTCTATGTCCTCCTGAAGTCTGTTACTATCCTCCACGTTGTTTACTACATTTCCAAGTTTTGTGTCAGCTGCAAACTTTGAAATTATGCCCTGTATACCCAAGCGCTGGTCATTAATATATATCAAAAAGAGCAGTGGTCCCAAGACCGACCCCTGGGGGGCACCACTGCACACTTCCCTCCAGTCTGAAAAACAATCGCTCACCACTGTTTTCTGTCCTGTAGCCAATTTTGTATCCATGCTGCCATTGCCCCTTGAACAATGGCAACATGGGTTTCAATTTTGCTAACAAGTCTATTATGTGGTACTTTATCAAATGCCTTTTGAAAGTCCATATATACGACATCAACCGCACTGTCCTCATCAACCCTCTCCCTTACTTCATCAAAGAACTTAATCAAGTCAGTCAAACACGATTTATCTTTAACAAATATGTGCTGGCTTTCATTTATTAACCCATATTTTTCCAAATGCCAATTCATTTTGTCGCAGATTACTGTCTCTAAAAGTTTCCTCACCACCGACATTAGGCTGACTGGCCTGTAATTGCCGGGTTTATCCCTTTCCCCTTTTTTGAACAGGGGTGTAACATTTGCAATCCTCCAGTCCTCCGGCACCGCTCCCATATCTAAGGAGGATTGGAAAATTGTGACCAGAGCAATTTCTACCCTTACTTCCCTCAGCAACCTAGGATGCATCCCATCCGGACCGGGTGACTTATCTACTTTGAGCACTGAAACCTTTTAAACACTTCCTCTTTATCTATTTTTATCCTGTCCATTTTCACTACTACCTCTTCCTTTACAGCGACATTGGCAGCATCCTCTTTTTTAGTGAGGACAAATGCAAAGTACACATTTAGTACCTCAGACATGCTCTCTGCCTCCACAAGAATATCTCCTTTTTGGTCCCTAATCGGCCCCACCCTTCCTTTGACTACCGTTTTACTATTTATATGTTTATAAAAGCCTTTTGGGTTCCCTTTTATGTGATTCAATAATCTATTCTCCTATTCTCTCTTTGCCCCTCTTATTTCCTTTCTCAATGCTCCTCTGTACTTTTAGTATTTAGCTTGGCTCTCTACTGAATTATGAACCCGACATTTATCATAAGCCACCTTTTTATGTTTCATTTTAATCTCTATATCTTTAGTCGTCCAGGGAGCTCTGGCTTTGGATGCCTCTCCTTTCCGCCTCCTGGGAATGCGTCTAGTCTGCACCCGAACTATCTCCTCTTTGAAGACTCCCATTGCTCATTTACTGTTTACCTGCCAATCTTTGATTCCAATCCATCTGGGCCAGATCCCCTTTCAACTCCTGAAATTAGCCCTCCTCCAGTTAAATATTTTCATGTTTGATTTTTCCTTGTTGGAACTGGAAATGGAAGGCAGAAAATTAGTGAGTGAGTCTGGAAGGCAGAGGGAACGAAGGTTAGAAAATAAACAGAGGAGTTTGGACCTTAAATGTATTTACCTCAATGCAAGGAGTATAGGAAATAAGGCAGATGATCTGAGGGCACAGATAGACATGTGGCATAATGATATCGTAACTATTACAGAAACATGGCTTAAAGAGGGGCAGGACTGGCAGCTCAACATCCCTGGTTACAGGGTTTTCAGACGTGATAGAGAGGGGGATAAAAAAGGAGGGTTAAGGAATTTTGGTTAAGGAAACAATTACAATTGTGAGGAGGGATGATATTTTAGAAGGAGCATCAAATGAGGCCTTATGGGTTGAGCTAAAGAACAAGAAAAGGGGCAGTCACAATACTGGGAGTGTACTATAGACTCCCAAACAGTCAGAGGGAGATAGAGGAGCAAATATGTAGGCAAATTTCTGAGAAGTGCAAAAACAATAGGGCAGTAATAGTAGGGGATTTCAACTACCCGAATATTAACTGGGACACAAACAGTGTGAATGGTATAGAGGGTGCAGAATTCTTAAATTGCATACAGGAGAATTTTTTTAGCCAGTACATCGCAAGCCCAACAAGAGGGGGAGCAGTTCTGGATTTAGTTCTAGGAAATGAAGAGGGGCAGGTGGAAGAAGTAGCAGTGGGAGAGTATTTTGGTGGTAGTGATCATAATACAGTTAGTTTTAGCATAGTTATGGAAAAGGACAAAGACAGAGCAGGAGTTAAAGTTTTCATTTGGGGAAAGGTCAATTTTACTAAACTGAGAAGTGATTTAGCAGAAGTAAACTGGAAACAGCTACTTGAAGGTAAATCAGTGTCAGAGCAGTGGGAGACATTCAAAGGGGTGATTCAAAGGGTTCAGGGTAAACATGTTCCCACAAAGAAAAAGGGAGGGGCTGCCAAATCTAATGCCCCCTGGATGTCAAGAAGCATTCAGGGTAAGATAAGGCAGAAAAAGAAAGCCTATGATAGACACTGGGAACTCAATACTACAGAAAGCTTAGAGCAGTATACAAAGTGCAGGGGTGAAGTTAAAAAGGAAATTAGGAAAGCAAAGAGAGGGCATGAAAAAATATTAGCAGATAAAATCAAAGAAAACCCAAAGATGTTTTATAAATACATTAAGAGCAAGAGGATAACTAAGGAAAGAGCAGGGCCTATTAGAGACCAAAAAGGTAAACTATGTGTGGAGGTGGAAGATGTGGGTATGGTTCTTAATGAATACTTTGCGTCTGTCTTCACAAAGGAGAGGGATGATGCAGAGATTGTAGTTAAGGAGGAGGAGTGTGAAATATTGGATGGGATAAACATAGTGAGAGAGGAAGTATTAAGGGGATTAGCATCTTTGAAAGTGGATAAATCAGCAGGGCCGGATGAAATGTATCCCAGGCTGTTAAAAGAAGCCAGGGAGGAAATAGCAGAGGTTTTAACAATCATTTTCCAAACTTCACTGGATACAGGTGTAGTGCTGGAGGATGGGAGGACTGCTAACATTGTACCGTTGTTTAAAAAGGGAGCGAAGGATAGACCGAGTAATTACAGGCCAGTCAGCCTAACCTCAGTGGTGGGCAAATTATTGGAATCAATTCTGAGGGACAGGATAAACTGTCACATGGAAAGGCACGGACTAATCAAGGGCAGTCAGCACGGATTTGTTAAGGGGAGGTCGTGTCTGACTAACTTAATTGAATTTTTTGAGGAGGTGACAAGGAGGATCGATGAGGGTAACGCAATCATAGAAAGTTACGGCACAGAAGGAGGCCATTCAGCCCATCGTGTCCGTGACGGCTGAAGAAGAGCTATCTAGCTTAATCCCACTTTCCAGCACTTGGTCCGTAGTCCTGTAGGTTATGACACTTCAAGTGCACATCCAAGTACTTTTTAAATGTGATGAGGGTTTCTGCCTCTACCACACTTTCAGGCAGTGAATTCCAGACCCCCACCACCCTCTGGGTGAAAAAATTTCTCCCCAGTTCCCCTCTAATCCTTCTACCAATTACTTTAAATCTATGCCCCCGGTCACTGACCCCTCTGCTAAGGGAAATAGGTCCTCCCTATCCACTCTATCTAGTCCCGTCATGATTTTATACACCTCAACTTAATCCCCCTCAGCCTCCTTTGTTCCAAAGAAAATAACCCCAGCCTATCCAATCTTTTCTCATAGCTAAAATTCTCCAACCCTGGCAACATCCTCGTAAATCTCCTCTGCACCCTCTCTAGTGGAATCACATCTTTCCTGTAATGTGGTGACCAGAACTGTACACAGTACTCAAGCTGTGGCCTAAGTTCCAGCATAACCTCTCTGCTTTTATAGTCTATGCCTCGGCTAATAAAGGAAAGTATCCCGTATGCCTTTTTAACCACCTTATCTACCTGTCCTTCAGGGATCTGTGGACCTGCACTCCAAGGTCCCTTTGTTCCTCTACACCTCTCAGTATCCTCCCATTTATTGCTCCCTTTCCTTGTTTGACCTCCCCAAATGCATTACCTCACACTTCTCTGGATTGAATTCCATTTGCCACTTTTCTTCCCACCTGACCAGTCCATTGATATCTTCCTGCAGTCTTCAGCTTTCCTCCTCACTATCAACCACACGGCCAATTTTTTTATCATCTGCAAACTTCTTGATCATGATCCCTACATTCAAGTCCAAATCATTAATATATATCACAAAAAGCAAGGGCCCTAGTACTGAGCCTTGTGGGACCCCACTGGAAACAGCCTTCCAGTCACAAAAACACCCGTCAACCATTACCCTTTGCTTCCTGCCACTGAGCCAATTTTGGATCCAACTAGCCACTTTCCCTTGGATCCCATGGGCTTTTACTTTTATGATCAGTCTGCCATGTGAGACCTTGTCAAAAGCCTTGCTAAAATCCATGTAGACTACATCAAACGCATTACCCTCATCGATCCTCCTTGTTACTTGCTCAAAAATTCAATCAAGTTATTCAGACACGACCTTGGTAACGATATGTTATCACTCAGCCTTGGTGAGCGTGACCCTTGCTGATCTGAATAGGATCCGTGGGCCTCCAGCAGTGTAAATTGCTTCTCTCCTGGGAAGCTGGGCCAGTGTTCCTACGGGATTCCACTCGCTGGCCGTTCTTCACCTCTGCGACTGCTGCTTTCATCATCCCGTTTGAGAAACGGGTGTGATCAAAGGTAACTCGGGATTGGTCTGATTTCCAGGGCTACCTTTAGCTTCGAACCAGGTAAATAGTATCACAGTGAAAACATGGCTGATCTCACAGGGAGAAATGTCAAAGAGCAGGAAGTTCAGAGAAACGGGTTCATCAACAGTGAAAAATACCAGAAATGAAACGCTCCAGCTGGAAATGTCTCTTGAGTTCCCCCCTCAGCTCCAAGAACCAAGTGCCTGCTTATTCAGCCTAACTTTCCCCAGCACCCACTTAGAATCATACTGCACAGAAGGTGGCCATTCGGCCCATCATGCCCGTGCCGGCTCTTTGAAAGAGCTATCCAACTAGTTCCATCCCCCCTGATCTTAACCCATAGCCCTGCAAATTTTTCCTTTATTAAGTAATTATCCAACTCCCTTTTGAAAGTTACTATTGAATCTGCTTCCACCACCCTTTCAGGCAGTGAATTCCAGATTGTAACAACTCGCTCCATAAAAAATTTCTCCTCATCTCCCGTCTGACTCTTTTGCCAATTACCTTAAATCTGTGTCCCCTGGTTATCGACCCTTCTGCCGCTGGAAACAGTTTCTCCTTATTTACTCTAACAAAACCCTTCATGATTTTGAACACCTCTATCAAATCTCCCCTTAACCTTCTCTGTTCTAAGGAGAACAACCCCAGCTTCTCCAATCTCTCCACATAACTGAAGTCCCTCATCCCTGGTATCTGGGTGGTCTTGTTCAGGAAGAGGTAAATCTGGGATGAAATGTCTCCCATTGGGGGAGAGGGTGAAGGGTAAAGGGCGAATAAGAATATCTGTGCAAGAAGCAGAGAGCAGCCATGTTCTTTCAAGTGGACCTCAATGATCATTCAATGTGATATTTATCCCTGTTTCAGTAATTAGTGGTAACTGGAGCTTCACATAACCTGATTTCCCATGTAATGGTGGTCAGTCGTGTTTGAAGTCAGTATGATGGTGGGGACACTGCAATTGACCGTAGTGCCCACCTCTGGGTTAGAGAGGGGAATAATCAGACTGGGTCCTTCTGCCCATTCCCTATCCGGTAATTCATGCCGGGAGAGCATGAACGTGGGCCTCAGGTAACACAGGATTGGAGTGGGCTGTCCTACCGCTCGTGGTCAAACAGCCTGTCAACACTTGCTGTCAGGGGATCACGTGTAAAGGAGATGGCTTCTTGGCTGAACTGCTGGAGGGGGACCGAGACCTGTGGAAAGCTTTCCATGGTCTAGCAACTCTTTGCATAAAGAGATTTCTCCTATCCTCTCTCCTTACTCCCTCTGGGATGATTTTAAATTCTTGACCCTCGCCATTGACTCTTCAACCAAAGGAAATAGTCTTTCGCTATTCACTGTAGAAAAACACTTCATCATTTTAAGAACCTCTATTAAATCTCCTCAGCCTTTTATGCTCCAGTGGAAATAGTCTAGTATTTCAAATCTCTCCTCGGCATCCTATTCTGTTCAGAGCTGAGCTTCTGACCCTATATCCCATCCATCGCAAAGACCGCCTACTTCCATGTCAGCATTGCCTGCCTCTGCCCCTACCTCACCTTGTATGCCGCTGAAACCCTCATACATGCCTTTGTCAACCTTGAAATTTAAGTAATCCAATGCTGTCCTGCCTGGCACCCCTGTCCTCCACTTTGTAACTTCAGTTCATCCAAAACTGCCATAATCCTATCCTGCATAAAGTCCCACTCACCAGTCAGCCCCATTCTCGCGTTGTACTCCAGCGAGGAGCTAATGCTTTCAGGAGCAGAGGAGGCAGAGGAGGGTAAGGGGAGAGGGAACGGAGAAAAAAAATGGCAGGAAAGGGAGGAAGGAAAGAAAACAGATAAATTTCCATCTTTAGTGGCTGGTAAATCGTTGGTCTGTGAATCAGGCGCACACCTGAATTCCTGATAGACGAGAATTTGCCCAGCGCATCACAGTGCTGGCCCAGTTCACCCACACTCCTGCAGTGTGACGGGCTCGAGGTGATGATTGACGACCTGACCCAGCCACATGGTAATGATTGAAAGCACATGAAAGAATTGACCTTCGAGATAATTGGAAAATAAAACGGGACCTGAACAACTGAACCACTGGGTGAAGGTGACCTCATTTGTAAGACTGAATCGTTCTATAGTCCTGCCTGCTGTTCTCATCGATTAAACAGTTGCAGAAATGTCTGTTTCTATTGAGCCTGACCAAATGAATAAAAGATCCAGATGTTATACTAAAAATGATTACCCCTTTAGAAATGTGCTGCGGCAGAATTTGTTTCTGTATTTCTCATATGGCACAGGGATGTTAGGAAGGTTACGGAGATTGAAAAAGGGAAGCATTGCTGAAAGCTCAATTTTTAATTGAAATGGCTCAACTGAAGGTGGGTTGTATCGTGGAGCGAAGGCACATCAGGTTGCAGCTTTGATTCCCAGGGGTGGAGAGGTTAAGGGGGGAGGTTAAGGGTTGAGCCTAGGTGCTTCCTCGAGGAAGCAGGGATGTGGGGAGGGAGGAAGTCAGAGTGCAAACGGTTCAGGGTCACCCTCACCATCCTTGTAGTGGCTGATCACACGAGGGTTGCCAACCCTCCAGGATTGGCCTGGAGTCTCCAGGAATTAAAGATTAATCTCCTGGACACTGTTGGAAGTAACCCCAGGAGAAAAATCATAGGGGCATTAAAAAAAGTGTTTTCCCTTCATTTTCTTTGAACATTTTCATTTATTAGTTATAAAAATATTGGAGGTCGGAAAAAAGGCGGTTTGACGGACAGTCAAGATTCATCCAATCGGGTAATGGAGAGTCTTTGCCTTCCAGTTGGTGAGGGAAGGTGTTAAAACGCAAGGTTGGATGTTTTAGGCGATCAATGGCGGGAGTGTGGGGGCAGAGTGATTGGAGGCAACAGGACACGTGATGAAACCTCCGGGAATACGTCCAACCAGAGCTGGCAACTCTAAATCACACACCAGTACCGACAGAGACCTGGGAGCAGCTGCACACCCCGCCCCCCCCCGCCTTATCCTCCCGAGGGTGGTCCACCATTCTATACCTTCCCCCCCCCCCCACCCCCCCGCCTCATCCTCCCGAGGGTGGTCCACCACTCTATACCTTCCCCCCCCCCCCCCCGCCTTATCCTCCCGAGGGTGGTCCACCATTCTATACCTTCCCCCCCCCCCCCGCCTCATCCTCCCGAGGGTGGTCCACCACTCTATACCTTCCCCCCCCCCACCCCCCGCCTTATCCTCCCGAGGGTGGTCCACCATTCTATACCTTCCCCCCCCCGCCTTATCCTCCCGAGGGTGGTCCGCCATTCTATACCTTCCCCCCCCCCCACCTTATCCTCCCAAGAGTGGTCCACCATTCTATACCTTCCCCCCCCCCCCCACCTTATCCTCCCGAGGGTGGTCCGCCATTCTATACCTTCCCCCCCCCCCCCCCCGCCTTATCCTCCCGAGGGTGGTCCACCATTCGATATCTTCCCCCCCCCCTCGCCTTATCCTCCCGAGGGTGGTCCGCCATTCTATACCTTCCCCCCCCCCCCACCTTATCCTCCCGAGGGTGGTCCGCCATTCTATACCTTCCCCCCCCCCCCCTCGCCTTATCCTCCCGAGGGTGGTCCGCCATTCTATACCTTCCCCCCCCCCCGCCTTATCCTCCCGAGGGTGGTCCACCATTCGATATCTTCCCCCCCCCCTCGCCTTATCCTCCCGAGGGTGGTCCGCCATTCTATACCTTCCCCCCCCCCCCACCTTATCCTCCCGAGGGTGGTCCGCCATTCTATACCTTCCCCCCCCCCCCCTCGCCTTATCCTCCCGAGGGTGGTCCGCCATTCTATACCTTCCCCCCCCCCCCCGCCTTATCCTCCCGAGGGTGGTCCACCATTCGATATCTTCCCCCCCCCCTCGCCTTATCCTCCCGAGGGTGGTCCGCCATTCTATACCTTCCCCCCCCCCCCACCTTATCCTCCCGAGGGTGGTCCGCCATTCTATACCTTCCCCCCCCCCCCCTCGCCTTATCCTCCCGAGGGTGGTCCGCCATTCTATACCTTCCCCCCCCCCCCGCCTTATCCTCCCGAGGGTGGTCCACCATTCGATATCTTCCCCCCCCCCCCCGCCTTATCCTCCCGAGGGTGATCCGCCACTCTATACCTTCCCCCCCAGCCTTATCCTCCCGAGGGTGATCCGCCACACTATGTCTTCCTCCTACTCTGGAATTTCAAGCCTGCAGCCTCTCAACACTAAATTTCTGGATACAATAAAAAAACCCACAAGCATAACACCCCTCTTCAAGAAGGGAGTGAGACAGAAAGCAGGTAACTATGGACCAATTAGCCTAACATCTGTCATTGGGAAAATGCTGGAATCCATTATTAAGGAAGTAGTAGCAGGACATTTGGAGACTCATAATACAACCGAGGAGAGTCAACACGGTTTTATGAAGAGGAAATCATGTCTGACAAATTTGTTAGAGTTCTTTGAGGAAGTAACGGGCAGGGTGGATAAGGGGGAACCAATGGATGCAGTATATTTGGATTTCCAAAAGGCATTCGATAAAGTGCTACATAAAAGATTACTGCACAAGATAAGAGCTCATGATGTTGGGGGTAATTTACTGGCATGGATAGAGGATTAGCTAACTAACAGAAAACAGAGTCGGGGTAAAAGGGTCATTTTCAAAATGGCAATCTGTAACTAGTGGAGTACCACAGGGATCAGTGCTGGGGCCTCAACTATTTACAATATATATCAATGACTTGGATGAAGGAACAGAGAGTATTGTGACCAACTTTGCTGATGATACAAAGATAGGTGGAAAAGCAAGTTGCGATGAGGACACAAAGGGCTCGATATTAGCAGGGCGGCAGGTTCTCAGCGGGGGGTTGACTGGGCGCGTGGGTAATGTGCCCGGTGAAATCAGTGTGCTCCGCACGGAATTTCAGGCTAATTGGAGCCACTTACCTGTGCTTCCGGGTTCCCCGCTGGTAAGCTGCGCGGCGGGCGGAGGGACTGCGCATGCGCAGTAAGGTCTGTCAGCTGGAGGAGCCCTATTTAAAGGGGCAGTCCTCCACTGACCGATGCTGCAGAAAATAGGAAAAATTCCAGCATGGAGCAGCCCAGGGGGAAGGCTGCTCCCAGGTTTAATGATGCCTCACTCCAGGTATCATTGGATGGGGTGAGGAGGAGGGGGAGGACAGAGATCTTCCCCCTGGCGGGTGGGAGGAAGCGGCCTGCCTCTGCCACCAAGAAGGCCTGGCTCGAGGTGGCAGAGGAGGTCACCAGCACCACCAACATATCGCCCACCTGCATACAGTGCAGGAGGTGCTGCAATCACCTAAGTAGGTCAGCCGAAGTGAGTACACTTACTCATTTCCCTACACTCCCTCTGCCACATCACCGCCCCCACCCCACATCTCCTTCTGCACTGCCAACACTACTCTGTCACATCACCCCTCACACCCACTCAAACCTCATCCTCATCTTACCTGCACTTACTCACCTCGCCAGTACTCATCCCGCCACTACCACTCAACCCAATCCTCATACAATCTCATGGCTCTATCCCATACTCACCCTCTCATGCATCTCTTTCACGGTCAGCCTCACTCAACCTGCCACTACCTGTGCTGCAGCCACAGGGCATGCATCACATATGTGCAGTAGGCAGCATAAGGCAAACATGTCGTGAGCATGAAGGGGATGCACAAGGGTATTTGAGGGTTTGTCATGGTGTTTACCTATATTTAATTTCTGACCAACTCACACAACATATTATATTGTCACCACTACTGCCACATCTTTGCGAATCTTATCTGGTTTGTGCAATAATGCCCTTTCCTGAGGATCACTACGAAGACCCACAACTGATGCCACCCATTGTGTCACTGCAGAGTGGGTGTAGGTGTATTTGCAGGGCTCTTTTGTGCAGACGACTGAGAGACGTCGGCGATGTCCCCGGTGGCACCCTGGAAGGATGCGGAGGAGAAGTTGTTGAGGGCAGTGGTGACTTTGACAGCGACAGGTAAGAAGATGGTGCTCGGGCCAGCCGGGAGCAGCTCGGCATGAAGGAGGCTGCAGATGTCCACGACTACATGTCGAGTGACTCTGAGCCTCCATGTGCACTGCTGCTCAGAGAGGTCCAGGAAGCTGAGCCTCGGTCTGTAGACCCTGTGGCGAGGGTAGTGCCCTCTGCGACGTATCTCTCTCTGCAGTTGCCCTCCCTCCTGCTGTGCAGGTGGATGTGTCACAGCACTGTGTTGTGGGGCTCCACGTGTCAGAGGTGGACGGTGAGGCTGGTGATGCTGTTCGCCCTCCGAGGAGGTCATGACTGCAACTACGGGGGCCCCCATCCAGAAGATGTACATTTGAGGGGGTCCGCAAGGTAGGTAAATGTGTCTGGACACCGGGGTAAGTGTGCAAGTTTGTGAATTTTATTGTTAGGAGGAGGGTGGTGGAGGCCAAACTTTGTCCAAAGTGACAGAGTGGCCTCCTGCAATGAGTGAGGGTCTCCCCCCCAACACCTGTCAAATGGACCTTTGCAGCTGCCACAGGCTGATGGCTGCAACACGTCCATTTGAACTGGGAGTGTTTCCCCAAGTACGGGAAACAGTCTCAGCTAATTTCAAAATCCGATCCCTCCTAAAATATCAGGTCAATCAGGTCTGTAAATGACCTGAAGTACCTGTTTAAGTACTTTAAGTGGCCCCCGGCCGGCTTTAATTGCCGGCGGGAGTCTCACATGTGGGGGCTGCGCACGCATGTCAGCGCGTCACTGGGGAACCCGGAAGTGGGTGGGTTGGAGCCGGGCTCCAGACCCGCCCTGGGAATCTCGGATTTTCGCAGCTCCCCCGCCACGAACGCACCCGATCGCGGGTGCGAAAATCGAGCCCCAAGTGTCTGCAAAGGGATATTGACAGGTTAAGCAAATGGGCAAAAATTTGGCAGATGGAATATAATGTGGGAAAATGTGAAGTCATCCACTTTGGGAGGAAAAATAAAAAAGCAAAATATTAATTGAATGGAGAAATACTACAAAATGCTGGGGTACAGAGGGATCTGGGTGTCCTCGTACATGAAACACAAAAAGTCAACATACGGTGCAGTAGGTAATCCGGAAGGCAAACGGAATATTGGCCTTTATTTCTAGGGGATGGAGTATAAAAGCAGGGAAGTCATGCTACAACTGTACAGGGTGCTGGTGAGACCACATCTGGAGTACTGCGTACAGTTCTGGTGCCCTTATTTAAGGAAGGACATACTTGCATTGGAGGCAGTTCAGAGAAGGTTCACTGGGTTGATTCCGGGTATGGAAGGGTTGTCTTATGAGGAAAGATTGAACAGGTTGGGTCTATACTCATTGGAGTTTAGAAGAATGAGAGGAGATCTTATTGAAACATACAAGATTCTGAGGGGACTCAATAGGGGAGATGCTGAGAGGATGTTACCCCTCATGGGGGAATCTAAAACTAGGGGGCTTAGTCTCAGAATAAGGGGCCACCCGTTTAAGATGGAAATGAGGAGGAATCTTTTCTCCCAGAGGGTCGTGAATCTTTGGAATTCTTTACCCCAAAAAGCTGTGGAGGCTGAGTCATTGAATACATTCAAGGCTGAGTTAGACAAATTTTTGATCAGCAAGGGAGTCAAAGGATATGGGGAAAAGGTGGGAAAGTGGAGTTGAGGTAAAAATCAGATCAGCCATGATCTCATTAAATGGTGGAGCAGGCTCGAGGGGCCGAATGGCCTACTCCTGCTCCTATCTCTTATGGTCTTATGGTCTAAACACTTACAATACAAGGCCATCAAATAGAAATGGCAAGTGATTGCAAAGAAAAATTAATAGAAATTTTACAACCACTGCTAAGGACTATCACAGATGTATTAATAATGTGTTGCAAGCCAAAAAATTGCTTGCCACAAAAAAAGAGTCACAATGGACAGTGGAAGAAAAAACCAGGGAACAAAAGTCTTTTAACTTATTTATTTTAGAGGAAAAAAGAGAAAATAGATTACAAAAAATTTAAATTGTAAGAAAAGGAGAGAAAGTGAGTGGGGAAGTGTAGACAGATAGCAGAAGTAAAATGTTTGAATTTCCATTTAGGAGTGAAATCAGGAAGCACTTTTAGCAGAAATCTGAAACTTTCCTCCAAAAGTCCTATGGATGCTGGAACAATTGGAGCTTTCAAGACTGAGCCAGATAGATTTTTGTTGGGTGAAGGTATCAAGGAATATGGATCAAAGGTGGGCAAATGGAGTTGAGCTACGGATCAGCCATGATCTAATTGAATGGTGGAACGAGCTCAAGGGGCTGAATGGCCTACCCCTGTTCCTATGTTCCTATTTAAAATTGTGTTTATACTTGTATTATGGAGCTATTGTTACACTGTGGAGCTGCTCCATCCTCTGCCCACCATGAACTCCAACTTGTCCAAACCCGACTGCCCATATCCTGCCCCACCTAAAGTCCTGCTCGTCGATCACACCCACCCTGGCTTCCTACCCTACAGACCCTTAAATTTAAAATCTTCATGCTTGTCTTTTAACCCTTCTGTGGCTTCACCCCACCCTATCGCTGCCTCACATCCCCTGCCAAACACTCCACTCTCCTGGCTCCGACGTCTTGGACGTCCCTTCTTGCCTTTTCCCCACCCTTAGCAGCAATGCCTTCAGCCGCCTGAGCGGACCCCCTCCATAAACCCGTCCACCTCTCCCTTCTCTTTTAAAAACCTCTTCAAGATCAATTTATCTGACCTAGTGTTTAGTTGCCACTCCCAATCTCTCCTTTTTTGGCTCACCATCCATTTCCCACATGCCCATCTGTCAAGTGCACTGGGACATTTTTTAAAGACACTATATAAATGCAAGTTGTTGTTATTTTTAACATCTGGGTAGTTTTACTACTGTAATATTGACCTTTATTTTAGTGTTAGGATGTCAGAGCTGACTGGACAGAGTTGGTTTCTATAACTCTGGAGCCCCCCTCAGTTTGACATTGGTGGTTAAATGTTAAACGTTATATAGTACGCTTCCCCAATGGGCTAGTGGATAAAGGAACCATTATATAATGCCTAACAGGCCAGAAGTTCTCAGGTTCAATAATTTGGGCACTATAAATGTCTTCATTGCCCCAAGACAGGGAAAACAGGGGTTCCTGCTCTTGACTGATATCCAGAGACTCTGTACAGGGCCATCAGGTGAGGAATGGATTGGTCTTAGTCACAATGCCTCCCATAGTTGAATGGCTTTTGATGCTATTGAAGATTGTGGGTTCAAGCCCCACTCCAGAGTCTTGAGCACAAAATCTAGGCCGACCCTCCAGTGCAGTGCTGAGGGAGTGCTGTACTGTCGGAGGTGCCGTCTTTCGGATGAGAAGTTAAGCCGAGGCCTCGTCTGCCCTCTCAGGTGGACACAAAAGATCCCATGGCACTATTTCGAGGAAGAGCAGGGGAGTTCTCTCTGGTGTCCTGGCCAATATTCATCCCTTAACCAACGTCACTAAAACAGATGATCTGGTTCTTATCTTATTGCTTGGGACCTTGCTATGCGCAAATTGACTGTCGGGTTTCTCTACATTACAACAGCGACTGCACTTCAAAAGTACTTTATTGGTTGTAAAGCGCTTTGGGACGTCCTGACGTCGTGAAAGGCACTATATAAATGCAAGTCTTTCTTCTTTTCTGTTGAGAGGCTGCTGGAATTACAATGGCGGTGCAGGAGAAGCCCCCAGAGGACGATCACTCCCTTTGTGTGAGAGTAATGTATCACTGCAATGTGACCTGAAGCAACAGGTCCATCTTGCAACAGTTCCTGGGGTAGCCTCCCACATCTTGGCCCTGTTTTCTACCGTGGCTCCTGCATTGACTAACATAACAGATCATTTGGGCTATACCATTTCATGAATATAGATTATTGATCACATCCATTACCATCTACATTTGTAGAACCAATGGTATAACTGTAATGACACAATGTACTTTACAATGCGTCACCACTTAGCAATATAGGAAAGAGTAATTGGTTCGCAGCTTCAATTATTTAGAATGGAAAAAAATAGCACCGTAAAATGAATTATATTGCAGATCTAATGCAAATTTTCCACAGCATCTTTCTTGGGGCGGATTTGTTTGATCTTTCACGTCTCAACTGGCAGAAGTCCGTGGTCGAATCAATAAATAGCACTGCATCCCCATTTGCTTCTCCACGCCTCTTTAATAAGCTGGGAAATTGCTGGATTTAGCCGTGCTGTGCGGAAATCGTTTTCCCCCCCAATTAAACAAGAGCAGACAAGTCTGGCCGGAGGAGAGCGGCCAAGTGAGCGATGAGGCATTTTCCGGCAACGCTCCCAATCTTCTGCTCGGCAGACAGCGGATGGAGGACTGGTGGGCACCTGAAAAAAAAATGGCCTCCATGAATCAGTACTGAAAGACGGCGGGCAAAGGCTGGAACCATCAGCTTCTTGTGCCTTAGACTCCCGGTACCCTTCCCTTGCTCCCTGTTGTGAAGCAAACCAAACCACTCCAGGGCACTTTTAGATCAAGGAGAGAAACACAAAAATGAGCTTGCAGAATCCCCAGGAACGCTCGATGTTTATTTATCTTTTTTTCCTCACCTCCCCCTGTTTATTGTGCAATTTCTGAACTCGGAGGCTGGATTTATCCTGCGAGACCTATGCCCACTGGGAACTGAACAGAGTGGCTTATGTATGATTTTGTGTTGCTGTGGTAACCTGAAGATTTGATCTATGAGAGGACAAGCACGACCAAGCTTTGCAATTTTTTTTTATTTATGATGACTTGTTGCTGGGTTAAGGGGAGAGATTGCTGTGTATTGGTTTGTAAACATGAACTATGTCTTGTTGTGAGGGGGTAGGAACAATCAAGAGGAGAAAAGTAAAACGGAGAGAGAGAAAAAAAAACTGGAAGCTATTGCAGGGTAAGAAACATCTATTTAAAATAAAGTAGCATAGAGACAGTGGCAGAGAGCATTGAAGGCCCAGAACACTGCGTCATAGAAAGATTAGTTTATTCAACCAGTTCACCACACATTGAGCTCATCACATTCTCAGTGTTACCATGGGGAGGTTCTAAATCAATGGCATGGGGTTTCCCTACGTGGAGGGGAGGGGGGGATCTGAGGCAGAGTCTCCCTATGGTTGTTCTCATGCCCCTCAGATGTTTGGCTTTTGACGGTATCTAGCAGAGATTTGGGAGCTGCTCACCCATCTTACACAGGGACCATAGTAACATCAGGAACAGGAGAAGGACATTCAGCCCCTCGAGCCCGGCTCCGCCGTTCAGTTAGATCATGGCTGATATGCATTTCAACTCAATTTTCCCATCTTTGCTCTATATCCCTCGACATCCTTACCCAACAAAAATCTATCGCTCTCAGTCTTGAAAACTCCAATTGACCCCCAACATCCTCAGCCTTTTGGGGGAAGAGAGTTTCAGATTTCCACTACCCTTTGTGTGAAAAAGTGTTTTCTGATTTCCCTCCTAGATGGCCTAGATCGAATTTTAAGATTCTGTCCCCTTGTTATGGATTCCCTCAACAGAGGAAATCATTTCTCTCTATATCTACCCTGTCAAATCCATTTAACATTTTAAACGCCTCGATCAGATCACCTCTCAATCTTCTCTCCTCAGGGGAATACAAGCTAAGGTTATGCAACCTGTGCTCTTAATTTAACCCTCTAAGCCCTGGTTTCATTCTGGTGAATCTGCACTGCACTCTGACCAAGGCCAATATATCCTTCCTGAGGTGCGGTGCCCAAAACTAAATGCAGTGCTCCAGATAGGGTCTGACCAAGGCTCTGTACAACTGAATCTTAACTTCCTCCCCTTTGTATTCCAGCCCCCTTGTGATAAAGGCCCTCTCCACCCAGCTTACTGCTATTTGTAGAAGACTAAAGAAAGATGGAATTATAGAATAATAGAAGGAGGCCATTTGGCCCATCGTGTCCGCGCTGGCCGAAAACCAGCCACCCAGCCCAAACCCACTTTCCAGCTCTCCTGTAATCCTTCTACCAATTACTTTAAATCTATGCCCCCTGGTTATTGACATCTCTGCTAAGGGAAATAGGTCCTTCCTATCCACTCTATCCAGGTTCCTCTAGATCTGTGGACATGCACTCCAAGGTCCCTCTCTTCCTCTACACCTCTCAGTATCCTCCCATTTATAGTGTATTCCCTTGCCTTGTTTGACCTCCCCAAATGCATTACCTCACACTTCTCCGGATTGAATTCCATTTACCATTTTTCTGTCCACCATTGATATCTTCCTGCAGACTACAGCTTTCCTCCTCACTATCAACCACACGGCCAATTTTTGTATCATCTGCAAACTTCTTATTCAAGCCCCCCGCATTCAAGTCCAAATCATTAACATATACCACAAAAAGCAAGGGATGAAGAGGCACAAATACCTTCCTTTTCCCCACTTCCTCCCCTTGACCCTCCTTTCATGAGCCACTGGTACATGCTGGCTGACAGGTGCTGGCAACCTTCCAGGGCCTCACCCAAGTGGCCATTCTCCTTGTGCTGAGGGACAACTAACTCAATCCAATGGGCAATCGTAGCCCATCCTCTTCTCACCTGGAGTCCACGCACATGCACTTCCAGCAGATGTTACTGGAGAGAGATCAGGAATGGGAGTCCCCGCTGACTTTTCCCTTCCTAATCCTGGGCTGATTTTAACACCCTAATTGGTCCCTGGATAACTTTGGTGAGCAGTGTAGACCAAGGGGTTGATTTTGACCTTTGAGTGACCGACTGGTGGAGTGCGCTGGTTGGCCATCCATTTCCAGCGATGAAGAGCCTGCCCCCCGCCTGTTATTTTGAGACTCCGGCCTCATTTAAATTCGGCTGGGAGCAGCAGGGACCCAAATAGGCCTCCGACACAGCTCTCCAGATTGAAGCCTGAAAACAAGGCTAGAGCTGCAGGCAGCAAGGTAAGCCTGGGTGGGAGGGCAATCACGGAGGGTGGGGGGGTCCCAGGGTGGCAGCGGCCCAGATTATTTTTGGTGTCCCCAGAGATGGGCTCCTGCTCCTCCCTGGCCCACAAATATAATTGAACTCTTCGATTCCATCACCCATGGAACTGGTCGGAGTGAGCACGCAGCAGGTTCTGACCAGTTGTCCGACCTAAAATGGCAATCAGGGTCCTGTTTACGTCATAGGACCCCGATTTGCATATTAAAAGGGGCCTAGCGCCTGAAACAGGCGGGTGCTGTGGACACCCGGTGTTAGGCCCCTTTCAAAATGGCGCCGGCCGCATCGCCGGTGTTAATGGGACGATAAGGCTATCGACCCCATTTCAAGGCCATTACCGCCCTGTTAACACCAGGCGAGGGCGCTCAAAATCGACCCTCAGGAATCTTCCTGGTGTACATGGTTCAGTCGCGTGGAATGTGATGCATTTACCCATTGGGTTGTCCACGGAGCAAAGGTCAGATACAGTGCGCACCAGGTGAACACTGGTAACTCACTAACACCTGATACTGTATTACTCATAGAATCATAGAAATTTACAGCACAGAAGGAGGCCATTCGGCCCACTGTGTCTCTGCCGGCCGAAAAAGAGCTATCCAGCCTAATCCCACTTTCCAGCTCTTGGTCTGTAGCCTTGTAGTTTACGGCACTTCAAGTGCACATCCAAGTACTTTTTAAATGCGATGAGCGTTTCTGCCTCTACCACACTTTCAGGCAGTGATTCCAGACCCCCACCATCCTCTGGGTGAAAAAAGTTTTCCTCAGTTCCCCTCTAATCTTTCTACCAATTACTTTAAATCTATTCCCCCTGGTTATTGACCTCTCTGCTAAGGGAAATAGGTCCTTCCTATCCTCTCTATCCAGGCCCCTCATAATTTGATATACCTCAATTAAATCACCTCTCAGCCTCCTCTGTTCCAAAGAAAACTACCCCAGCTTATCCAATCTTTCCTCATAGCTAAAATTCTCCCGTCTGTGTCTCTGTCACCAGGCACATTCACTTAAACCTAGTACTGCACGGCCCTTGTATGTTTCAATGTTAGTTCTTGTACATGTACAATAAGCAAGAGATAAGGGACAATTTCCCCAGACTACCAGATCACATGGGAGAACGAGCCACGAGTTTGGAAGACACAGAATAGGTGGAGTGTTGTAAAATGGATCAAAAATCGGCTTAAGCGGAGGAAGCAAAGGGCGGCTGTTCATGGGGCTGGATCGGCACGAAAGGACATGACTAGTGGGGCACCTGAGAGGTGAGTGCTAAGGCTGGTGTTGTTTAGACTGTATATAAATGGCTCGCAATTGGGGACAGAAAGAAAACATCCCTGGTTTGCAGATCATACCAAACTGGGAGGGACTGCAAACAACAGGTAAGAGGGTGATCAAATACAGAAGGATCTGGATAAACTGGGTGCTGGGCTGGGCTGGGCCGACCAATGGCCGATCTCATTTAATGTGGACAAATTCAAAATCATAATATCGGCAGTAGAAGCTCTTCAGGTCACGACACAGAAGAGGGATTTGGGGGCACTGGTAGATAGATACCATCAGTCCAGCATGCAGCAACAATGAAGCGAGCAGGTCTTGTAGAGCTAGAGGAATAGAGCATGAAGTGATTCTCAGTTTGCGCTGGTCCAGCTCCATCTGCAGAACTGTGTCCGACTGTAGTCACCGTACCTTGAGAAAGAGCGGGCGTACCAAAGAGCAACTAGATGGATAGCTAGGACTAGGCACCCGAGTTATGAAGGGAGACAGCAGAAACTGGGAAGCTTTACACTCGAGAAGGAGAGGCCCAGGGTGATCTTAGTGAAGTATTCGAGGTCCTAAAGACTAGAGCCAAGTTAAACATCAATATGTTTAACATAGTCACAGCTTCTATCAGAGGGCATAATCCCAAACTTAGAACAAGGCGAGTGAAGAGATAGTTTAGATTTGATTACACAGAGAGTGCTGAATGTATGGAATGGACTGCCAAGTGAGGCAGTGGGGGGGGCTGATGGTATCAATAGATTCAAGAGAGAGTTATATAAGTCTCAACAAATCATCCAATAATCAAGTACTTTTTAGTGGTAGAAGGGAAACCATTGGTGTATGACTGAGAGGACAAAAGAGATGGTGTCGATAGAGTCTAGACTATGCAATGCCACCAATTGAATGTTGCATGTTTGGGTTAAATCTGTTTTCTGGTGCGGAGAATATCTTTTATATCTCTTTGACCTGCTATGTTCTAAAAGACGATGCTTCTCATCATGAAACTTTGCTCTCTTAAACATAAGAGATTAATTTGCATTTGAACCTAAGCAGCAAAATCTGCTGGGAGCAAAGCATGAGTCAATAACTCGCCTTTTTCTTAATCCTGCAGTGTCTCATGCATTAATTTGCCGGGATTACAGCCTCCTGTGCAGTCGTAAAGCCCTCAATCTGTAGCATTCAATGAGGCGCCATCCTGAACATGATAATGTAAAATAACCAAGACAAAAAGACAAACGAGCAAGAATTGCAGATCGTATCCTAGTTTCGAAGTGCTCTTGGACCTATCTGGCAGACCAGTGTAGTAGATCCAGACACAGACGGTTTCTTTTAATGGGAAGGTAGCTTGCCCGCTTGGCTGGTTTTGCCTGCTTCCATCAGCTACTGGATCGCCACTTCCACGGAGTCTTTGCAATGTCCTTACGGGAAGATTAACTGGAGTTTCCCAAGACATTGTCCATCTCCAGTGGACGAATGGTAATGGGGTTCATGGCAATTTGATGCAGTCAAATCTTATTACATAGAATTAGATAGAATTTACAGCAAAGAAACAGGCTATTTGGCCCAACTGGTCTATGTTGGTATTCCAGCTCCACATGAGACTCCTCCCATCCCTCTTTATCTAACCCTATCAGCAAAACTTTCAATTCCTTTCTCCCTCATGTGCTTATCCAGCTTCCCCTTAAATGTATCTATGCTATTCGCCTCAACTACTCCTTGTGGTAGCGAGTTCCACATTCTAACCACTCTCTGGATAAAGAAGTTTCTCCTGAGTTCTCTATTGGATTTATTAGGGACTATCTTATACTGATGGTCTCTAGTTTTGGATTCTCCCACAAGTGGAAACATCTTCTCTACGTCTACCCTTTCAAATTCCTTCATAATTTTAAACACCTCTATTTTGTTCCCCCTCAGTTTTCTCTTTTCTAGGGAAAAGAGCACCAGCCTTGTATAACCTCTCAGTTCTGGTATCATCCTTGCAAATCTTTTTTGCACCTTCTCCAGATTTTATAATATGGAGACCAGCACAGTGCACAGCACTGTTGAATTCTGGATGGCCAGCCTCCATTGAGACCTATAGCTACTCAACATCAGATGTGATGAAACCCAGCAAACCAAGTGGTGGGAGTTACAGGTTGGCCTCGATGTCACCAGATAAGGAAAGGAGATATCAGACAGAATTCCTGGATCACTATCCAATGGCACCTACATGACGTTAGGGGAAAGATGGGATTGGGTTCAGCTGTGATGCCCCTCATGGTCGTATAGCCTATCCGTGTCTACATGAAAAATAACCACTTGCGCGAAGTACCCCAGGGCTGGTGCCCATGGAACTGGACTCCAGCACCTTCAGCAGAGCAGGCGAGAAGATTAGAAAAAGAGATACAAAATAAGTCGATCTGGAACAAAATGGGACGTGAGTAACTCTGGTTAAGCAGCATTTATTGCCCATCCCTAGCTGCCCCTGAGGGGTCAATTATGCAGCTGTGGGATTGGAGTCACGTGTAGGCCAGACCGGGTCAGAGCGGCAGGTTCCGTTCCCTGAAGGACAGTAGTGAACCAGTTGGGTTTTTACAACTACCCAACAGCTTTCATGGTAAATTTTTGCCGCTATCAGCCCACAAATTATCAGATTAATTGAGTTCAATTTCACAATTTGCTAATGCGAGATTTGAACTCACAACTTCTGGGTTACTAGTCGAGTGTCATTGGGTCGCAGTACAGGATAAGTAAAAACAAGTGATTGTCAGTTTGTATTTCTGACTGTCACACACTCATGCACACACACACACACACAGATGCACGCATGCACTACTAAATGCAATTACAGAATGTAATTCCTAATCTAACCGCACTTGCAGCCCCTTTGATAAGCCTGTCAGGATGCAGGGGATGAGATGAGAAGTGCAGAAAACCAAGCTGTGCTCAGTTGCAGCTGTTTCCGAGCTAATCAAAATGTCTCATTACTACAGATCATTACAAATAGCAAAACTTACGGCATTTCGGGAAGCAGAGGATAGAGTTGGTTGGAGCAGAGGAGTTCCTCTGCAGTACAGGCTGAGGAACTGGGAGATGCAATACCGAGGTGCTACAGTGCCATCACTGGTGGGAGGGTGTAATTACAGCGTGACAAGTTTACGTGGGTGGTGTCCGTTATAAATGTGGACATAGGAATTTATAATGGGAAAATATTGACACTTAAGTATGACAAAAATGTGGGAACCGGAAGTAAGGTTTTGTGGACGGGAAGTACTTTTAATATAGATTGTAGAGTTCCCATAAGTAAAGTGGTGATTGGCACAGTCCCACGATCCTAGGGGGCGATTTTAGACAAAAGCCTAAAAATGGGTGTGTGATGGGTGGTGCGTCTGCTGCGGCCGCTTGAACTTTTGAGTTTAGGCCTCGTTAGAACACGGTTAGTGCCCAGTGCTCAACAAGCTCGCTAACCTGAGGGGCAAAAATGTGGTGGCTCCACAAGTGAGCTGAGCAGAAGTCGGTACTAAAGGGAGGGGAGGCGTACAGTTGGGGGGGGGCTACCATGGGACTGGACGCGGGCAGGAGTATATTTGTGGGGATAGGAGGAGCATTCCATAAGAATTCCCTGAAACAATGTTCCAGGCCGTTTCTGGAGCATCCCTTTAAGGACGGCTGGTTAGGCCTCTCACCGCCTGGCACAAATGGGCAGAGTGTGCGCCACAAAAACTGCCAACAGGGTCCTACAACTGGTGCGGGACCCTAATTTGCCGATGCAAGCAGACTCCCGCCTGTTTCAGGTAGGAGCGCTGAACCCCCATTTACAGGTCTGTCTGAAAATCGTATCAGGCGGGGCCTTGGGCCTTGGGCCTTTAAAGGATGGCCGCTGTTTCCCCGCCATTTGCAACCGCCAGACACTGGGTAAGTGTGGCAGGGGTTAGTCGGAAGTCACCCCCATAGTTTTTTGCTGTCCAAATGGAATGGCAGGCTCCCTCCTCCCTCCCTCTCCACCGGAATGGGGAGGTAGAATGTCTGATTGAGAACTCCCCCTTTTGCTGGGAAGGCCTGTGATGGTCTCAGGTGTTATGCCTCTCACTGGGAAAACAGAACTGTTCTCACTTGAGGATTTCTCTCTGTAATCAGGAGGTAGAATTCAAGTGTTTCAACAGCAGGCTTGATCTCTCTCAAGTACAGATACCTTGGATTGCTCTGGGGTCTTACTCGCCCCTTTTGAAAAGCTGCCAACTCCTTCTCTTTGGAGAATCTTTGGAATTCTCTACCCCAGAGGGCTGAATACATTCAAGGCTGAGATGGATAGATTTTTGGACTCTAGGGGAATCAAGGGATATGGGGATCGAGCGGGAAAGTGGAGTTGAGGTCGAAGATCAGCCATGCTCTGATTGAATAGCGGAGCAGGCTCGAGGGGCTGTATGGCCTACTCCTGCTCCTATTTCTTATGTTCTTATGTTCTTATTCTCGAGAGAGGTAGCTCATGTTTAATTGATGGCACCCTTTAGCTAGTGAAAATGATTGTTCAATTATTCATTGTTACTTTCAAGTCTAGATGTAATTCAGACAGTTCAAATGTGGATCAGCTCCCGGTTATCTCTGTAAAGCTTCAGATACAAAAATGACAAGCAACCCTCAGTCAAAAAAATAAAGGCCTTCAGAAATGAACAGCGGACTTGATAAAAAACGAAGAAAGACAGAACTTGTGTTTATATAGTGCGTTTCATGACCTCAGGACATCCCAAAGCGCTTTACAAGCAATGAAACTTTTCAAGTGTGGTCACTGTTGTAATGTAGGAAATGTGGCAGCCAATTTGCGCACAGCAAGGTCCCACAAACAGCAATAATGACCAGATAATCTGTTTTAGTGATGTTGGTTGAGGGATAAATATTGGCCATGACACCGGGGAGAACTCCCCTGCTCTCTTTCGAATAGTGTTATGGGATCTCTTACGTCCACCTGAGAGGGCAGACTGGGTCTTGGTTTAACGTCTCATCCAAAAGACGGCACCTCCGACAATGCAGCACTCCCTCAGTGCTGCAGTGTAAGCATTTGTAAGTCACTTTGAGTTTTGCGGTTGAATTTTTGCCCCCCTTGCACTCGAATCACACAAAAACCCAGACCTTCCAACCTGAGAAGCAATGTCTGAGGGCAAAAACTGAAAGTGAGTGCCAAACGCATGAGGTGGAGCCAAATCCCCCCGGCATTCGGGAGCTGCTTAACACCCCCGGAATGTTTGGATCATCACAAAACTATTTACTTCTTCCGTTTGATAAAAAACATACCAGTGCCTGAATGTGGTGGTTGCTCAGAAATAAGCTGGGCGGGGGAGTTGAGAAATCAGACTTATGAAATTTCTCACACAGCAGTGTAAGCATTAAAGGGCAGAACACAAGCTTAATTCAGGCTTAATTCCCATTCAGAAGCAAAATCAGGAAGCAACTTTTCACACAAAGGTTTGTAGAAATCTGGAACTCCCCTAAAAGGCTGTGGATGCTGGGGGACAATTGCAGCTTTAGGTAAGGTTAGGTAAGGATATCGAGGGGCTGAATGGCTCACTCCAGTTCCTAATGTTACTATGTTAATTATGCATCATTTTTTACCAAGCAAACTGTGTTGTTTTCATTAATGATTTAATAGATGGGCACTCAGTAGGAGATTATTATTCGAATTCAACTCTGATGTCTCTGGTGATGATCAGTGTGGGAGCTCGTGTACCCCACTCCCAGACAAGGTCTGACTCACTAACACTGCAGTCATGTAGCAGGTTAGGGGTCAGGACGGAGATCACTGTTATAGCTTGGGGACTTCACTTTTTTTTCCGGTTTTCTCCCCTATTTTGAAGGTGCCGTCTCATGCAGGGATACAGTTCCATGAGTGCTCTGACCACACTAGACTCAAGGTGGCCTGAACAATGAATATTGGCAGAACTTTTTAACCCACAGAAGAGATATTATAGCTAAGCTTGTTTCTTTCCTCACCTGACATCCATACCACATGCACTTACCAGTAGAGGCCAGTAGATTGTGATCACGACAGGAATACTGACTGACATTCCCTCTCCTTGGCTCAGGGACACCAAGGCCAATTGTAGCACCACCGCTGCTGAAATCAACTGACCCAGCCCCCACTGAGCATCGACCCCTTTTTGGCCCTTCTGTCTCAGATCCGCATTGGGTAATCCAGTTACCAACAGAACCATTGGGGAACTTCCTTTAGTCTTTTGGGAGCCACCTAGTCAGGCAATGAAGCCCATGGCCAGGCTCCGAGTCCAGGCCTGTCACACGTAAGAAGGAAGTAACCCACTGAGCTATGTGGTGCACTATGTAAGGAGTGAAGTGACCACTAAGGGGCAGGTGACTCATGTTAATAATCATAGAATCATACAGCACAGAAGGAGGCCATTCGGCCCATCGTGCCTGTGCCGGCTCTTTGAAAGAGTTATCCAATTAGTCCCACTCCTCTGCTCTTTCCCCATAGCCCTGAAAATTTCTCCTTTTCAAGTATTTATCCAATTCCCTTTTGAAAGTTACTATTGAATCTCTTTCCACCACCCTTTAAGGCAGTGAATTCCAGATCATAACAACTCGCTGCGTAAAAGAAAATTCTCCTCATTTGTCCTCTGGTTCTTTTGCCAACCAGATGCAATAAGCTGCTTCTCAGGCATTCCATTTTGAACCCGGGGAAAAGTATTCAGGTGAATATGTGAGCAAATGTTGACATGTCCATCATCCCCCATTGCACGCACGCCCGCTCTAAACTGGGCGACTTGTAGACTCATCGCAGAAGAAAATATCTGAACAGGATGAGCCATGGAAGTGATGGGAGAACTGACATCAGGTGTGAGCCTTGTGAAACCTTAACTGTTATCGTACTTTATTTACTGTATGATCTTTCCGACTGAAGTTCGAACGCAGCAATATCCCTTCGCTCAATTTTTACTGAGAACTCTCGATGAGAAGCCAAGACCCACAGTGCAGGATCACCACCAAGATTGAAAGAAAATAAGATTCAATTAGAGAAGTAGTGCTTAGATGACACCAAGCTTGGGTTTTAAAAGCCCCTGGATTGTAAGACCAAGAAAGAACAAACTTGAATTTATATAATATATTTCATATCCTCAGGACATCTCAAGCACTTTACAGCCAATGAATTGGGAGAGAAGATTAGATTAATATGGAATAGAGATGCCTGGGTTTAAAAAGAAATAAAAGAACTTGCATTTATATAGCATCTTTTGTGACCGTAGGATGTCCCAGAGTGCTCCACAGCCAATGAAGTACTTTTGAAATGTAGTCACTGTTGTTTTGCAAGCAAATGTGGCAGCCAATTTAAACACAGTAAGATCCCACCAATCGCACTGAGATGAATGATCGGTTAATCTGTTTTTGGTGGGTAGGTTGAGAGATAAATGTTGACCAGGAAAATAGGAAAAGTCACCTGTTCTTCTTCAAATAGTGCAGTGGATAGTTTTACATCCACCTGAGAGGGCAGACGGGGCCTCGGTTTAACGTTTCATCCGAAAGGCGGCACCTCCGACAGTGCAGCACTCCCTCAGTACTACACTGGGGTATCAGCCTAGATTATGTCTGCCGGATGTAGAAGCAATAGTGCCACCACCGAGTTGGGGCTGGTACTTGTAGGGTAAGGCGCAGGGAGGTGAGGGTGAGGAGATCCACTTTGAGTTCCTGGCGAAGAATAAGTTAGAGATTTCAATGGAACAAAAATCGGTCAGGGTCTATAATGGGAGTGTAATTCGCTCTGTGCCCAGGCGGTGAAGACAAAAATTTACCCCAGTGATTCTTGATTTTAACGCGGTGAGAATGAAGGGAAGAGGAAGGGTATATTGAAGTAGGGTGCTGGAGTATTCAGGGAAATCTTTTGTTACCCAGTACAATCTCTCCAAATCTTTTAGTGCAGCCAAAAACCACTACACATAATGCCTGAGTTACCGTTGCTCCCAGCTGCCCTCTGTTGTCACGTTACTTAAAATACTTAAGCGTCTGTTTGGCTCAGTGGTATCACTCCCATCACAAGGATGTGAATTCAAGCCTCAGACCAGACACTTGAGCACATAAACTAGGCTGACTCTTCCGTACATTACCGAGGGAGTGCTGCATTGTTGGAGCTGCCATCTTTCAGATAATTCATCAAACAGAGGCCCTGTCTGCCTGCTCAGGTGGATATAGAAGATCCCATTGCACTGTTTTGTTTCTACCACTGACTCGTTCTATTCCCTGCTTAGGCCCATTGAGCATGACTTGAGACATTGAATAATGACGCAAATGCAAGGGGCGAATGGGCCTGGGAATTTGATGCTGCGATGGCTCCATGTGTTAGCCTGCTCACATTACGGCACTATTTTGCATCATGATGCGAGCATATCGACGTACTCAACTGATTCCCTCCATGTTTAGTGGCTCAGATCAGAGCTGGAGAATCTATCAACAGTTCAGAAAATCCACAGGAGTGGATCTCTGCTGTCTGCAACCTACTGGGGGTGGGGAGGGGGGTGGAAGAGGAGTGGGGGGGGTGGAAGAGAGGAGTGGGGGGGTGGAAGAGAGGAGTGGGGGGGTGGAAGAGAGGAGTGGGGGGGTGGAAGAGAGGAGTGGGAGGGGGGGTGGAAGTGAGGAGTGGGGGGGTGGAAGAGAGGAGTGGGAGGGGGGGTGGAAGTGAGGAGTGGGGGGGTGGAAGAGAGGAGTGGGAGGGGGGTGGAAGAGAGGAGTGGGGGGATGGAAGAGAGGAGTGGGAGGGGTGGAAGAGAGGAGTGGGGGGGGTGGAAGAGAGGAGTGGGAGGGGGGGTGGAAGTGAGGAGTGGGGGGGTGGAAGAGAGGAGTGGGAGGGGGGGTGGAAGTGAGGAGTGGGGGGGTGGAAGAGAGGAGTGGGGGGGTGGAAGAGAGGAGTGGGAGGGGGGGTGGAAGTGAGGTGTGGGGGGGTGGAAGTGAGGAGTGGGGGGGTGGAAGAGAGGAGTGAGAAGGGGTGGGGTGAGTTGTTTATATTTCTGAACATGTCCAATGTCAGGAGATCTTTGCTTTCGCCATTGGCTACACTCTTGTGAAACAAAAGCATTTATTTACTCTGGGACCCCCGAGACCAGGGCTGTTTGCATTCGGCTTTTAGAGTGCTTCCTGCTCAGGGTAAATTATTGTCTGGGAACCTATATTTGCCCCAAGGAAGACAAACTTCTTGGTTAATCCCAAAGGACAGCTTTATTCGGAGTGTGCTTCAAATTATCAGTCAGTAAGGACCAAGTTTCCCACAGACTTGAAGACAAAGTTTGACAAAGATTTCAAATGTGCATCAACGATCCGAATCGTGAGTCACTGTGACCATTTACCGGCCTCTGATGTGAATTAATCTTTGAGAACCATTACGCTATGCGTACTGAGGAATGCATCACTGAAGTCACAGGCAGTCGGTTGGATGGATGAGTCACGACAAGGATGTGTTGTTTGTCAGATGACAACATTGAGAAAAAAAATTGCTTTGCCTGGTTAGAAATGCGGTTGTCGTCAGGTGCTGGTTGTGGCGTCGTGGCAGCCTCGTAGCTGAAAGAGGTGGTGTGGACACATATGGCTGCTGTTGTGGGAAAGCTCAGAGTTTCCCATCTCATGCATTTTGAGCACCAAACAAATCAATCCTATTGAAAACAAAATGGTTCACAAGCACAGTGTGAGCCGAATGGAATTTATTAGAAGTACTTCTTGTGCAGCCATTTGCTCCTCCTCCTCCTCTTCTTCTTCCTCCAACATATATATTTTTATATATATATCACATTTAACAGAACCCCATTGGGAATCCCATTTTGCAGCTTTCACAGATTTCATGCTAAATTCATCAGGTAGACTAACCTCACCAAAATCTTGGATTTAAAGATGAAGGCTTCAGATGAGGAAGCCAAAAATATGCAGCTAAAGCAAAGTTATGGGCAAAAATCTTTTTCTACCAGAACAACTGGTGCAGTTTGCCTTTAAGCCTCCACTTCTGCCTTTGTGAGATGGTCCAGGCAACGCACCTGCTGTAATACAGGCACTTATTACTGAGGTGGAGTTCAGGGCAGAAATTATGGAATGTAGGATGAGTGGCATCATCCCTTCCTAAATCCATCTCTTCTTTCTTCAGGAATTTGAGAATCACTTCAAATGGGCAGAAACCTGGCAGATCCAGGTCCTGCCACTAACTCCTGCACCCCAGGAATTTCAGTCCCACAGAGTTTGAGATAAAGAGAGATAAGTTAAAATAGTTCTCAAACCTGTGTCCTTTATGTACCATAATGGAATGCACTGAAGTGAATCAGCCATTGGCCAGCTAAAGTTACTCAAATATCCCAACTATTCACATAACTATTTTCTTCCCAATTTAATTCTTTCTTCTGAACATTTACATCGGCAACAACAACAACGCACGTTTAATGGGTATACCTGAAATTCCGTTGTGGGATGATGGTGTACACACATTTAATGGATATACCTGAAATTCCATTGTCGGATGATGGTGTACACACATTTAATGGATATACCTGAAATTCCATTGTGGGAAAGACAGTGTGCACACATTTACTGGGTATACCTGAAATTTTACTGTGGGAAAGACAGTTCACGCACATTTAATGGATATACCTGAAATTCCACTATGGAAAAGACAGTGTATGCACATTTAATGGGTATACCTGAAATTCCACTGTGGGATGATGGGATGTGCACATTTAATTGGTATACCTGAAATTCCTCACCCTGCTAACATGGCAGAGGTTTTTACCCATTTAAAATGAATGTTTTAATGGCTGACCTAAAATAGCTGAGCGTGCAATTTGTTAAGCGATCGCATTTATCATCTCACGAAGCAATATATGTTGAGATATGTTGAAGAGAAGTGAGAAGGTGCTGTATAAATACAAGCTTTAACAAGGGACCGTCAGGCTGACTTAACCTAAAATCTCCACAAATCATACAAAATTCTATACTGGCAAATTAATTTTATTTTTGGTTTGCTGGTGTCAGGTTGTAGTGACTGTAACACGCCTACAATTACATTAATAACTCTAATTACATTTTTTTATAATTATAGTCTGATATCTTTACAATTAAGTAATGTTTAATTATAGTTGAATACAGTATTACCTAATTAACATGTAATGAAGATGGAATATTGGTGGTTATTGCAAAGTGCAATGCAACAAATACATTCATTTACTTTCTGAATCATCAGAGAAGTATACTGGATTCACTGTACACAACTATCAGCTGCACAGGACCCTCTCGCTGATAGACCCTTCAATAGACTTGTTACAAATTTCGGGCCTGCTCTCTTGGGATCAGAACCTCGGTCACTTGAATAATTGGACCTTGTGTCCCTTACAATCTGAAGCGTGCCTTTACTGACCAATACCTAGCTAAACGATACATTGACCCAGGGGCCGTAACAATAAGACCCCTTGTGGATATTGTGTGGGTCATTTTCAACTTTGGCGGCTGGTAATCTGGTAGAGAGGATTGCCTGCCTGGTGCAGAACCAGCACAAGTTTCGTGCCATTGATTTCGGCAAAGTTTGAAAATGACCCCCCTGTGATCTTGCACTTGCCCGAGGTTTGTTTTCCTATCTTTCAGAAAGCAGAATGAACAGCACTTAAGTGAGACAAGATTAATTATAATCCAACAAATTGGTTTATTTTACATGAAATATATGAATGAAAAAAGACTGTTTTCACAATAAAATTTACTTATTTCGTTTTGCTCTTTGCAGCATCAAAATAAATTATGCAAACTTTGCCTTTTGCTATAGAGTAGCTGAACTTCACTTTACAAGTCAGCATTGCTGAACTGACTGGCACTAACTTTAGAAAGGAAAACCCTTCTGACTGTTCCAAACTCACACCTGATACAGACTCAGTCGACCAAAGAGAGAGAGAGAGTGAGAGGGGAGAAGACAAAAATTTGACCTTTGACTCCTCTCTCAGCTTTTTGTGTCAAGGATTGGCTCACTGAGCTGTTAATCAAAGCTACCACTGATATGGGTGCCATAGCAACAGCATTGCTATTTAGCTAAGAGCCCTGTTGGTGCCTCTGAATGGGAAATCAATCCAACATTGCAGGTGTAAACCTCTCTGGAATGTGCTAATGACTTGGCCATTATCTCAAAACTGGTATGGTATAACAGTCTTAATGACTTAACGCATTTCTCTTTGGGAGAATCCATCAAAATTCTGTGCCACCCTTCGTTTCAGTGGGACAAGGCTTTTTGCTACCAAGTCAGAAAAGTATACTGGAACTCTGGGAATTAACCCTTTGTAACCTGAATCTGACTTTATATCATGGGGGTAATTTTAACCTAATTTGCTCGGCGGGAAACTGACGGGGTCGGATTGGCTGCTAGTCTTACACCCCGCCTGATTTTATTTTCCACAAACGCTCCGATCTGATACCATCAGATTTCTATCAGGCGGATTAGGTTAAAATTATCCCTATAGTCTAACTTAATCTTAAAATCCCTTCCAGGCCAAATCGGCAAAAATCTTGAAACGTTTCAACATTACTATGTATGAGGTGATGAGGAGAAACTTTCTTCACTCAGCGAGTTGTGATGATCTGGAACGCGCTGCCTGAAAGGGCGGTCGAAGCAGATGCAATAGTAACTTCCAAAAGGAAATTGGATAAATACTTGAAAAGAAACAATTTTCAGGGCTATGGGGAAAGAGCAAGGGAGTGGGACTAATTGGATAGCTCTTTCAAAGAGCCAGCACAGGCACGATGGGCCTCCTTCTGTGCTGTATGATTCTATATGATACTCTCTCTGATAGGCAGCTCAGTACAATCCTTACTAGCAATGTGGACAAACGACCCAGAGGTAATGAATTCTAATCCCACCTTGGGATGTTGTGAAAGGGAATTCAATCAATCAGATGATTTGTGAGCTGCTGCCAGAAAAAATGACCATGAAATACGACAGATTGTTGTTAAAAACCCAAAAGGTTCCTTCAGGGAAGAGAACCTGCCGCCCTTACCTGGGTCTGGCCTACATGTGACTCCAGTCTCACGCCACGGTTGGCTCTTAATGCCCCCTGACGTGGCCCAGCAAGCCATTCAAGTCACACACCATCCCGACTTGGAAATATATCGCCGTTCCTTCATCGTCGCTGGGTCAAAATCCTGGAACTCCCTTCCTAACAGCACTGTGGGAGAACCTTCACCACACGGACTGCAGCGGTTCAAGAAGGCGGCTCACCATCACCTTCTCAAGGGCAATTAGGGATGGGCAATAAATGCCGGCCTCGCCAGCGACGCCCACATCCCATGAACGAATAAAAAAAACAAGCCCAACTAAAGATGGGCAATAAATGCCGGCCTTGCCAGCATCACCCACATTCTGGGAAGAAAATAACAAGAAAAACAGAGATGAAGGGATTGTGTGTTAACCCACTGTGACTTCCATTTAGGATCGCCAACCCTCCAGGATTGTCCTGGAGTTTCCAGGAATTAAAGATTAATCTCCTGGACACTGCTGCAAGCTACACCCAGGAGAAAAAGCATAGAGGCATTAAAAATAAGTGTGTTTTTAAATTTTCTTTGAACACTTCTGTTTATTAGTCATAAAAATATTGGAGATGGGAAAAAAAATTTTGACTGGATGGTTTGACCAGGCGGGGCGGTTGGAGACAGGAGGTCATGTGATGAAACCTCCAGGAATAGGTCCAACCAGAGTTGGCAACCCTACATCCAGTGCTTACACCAACAATGAACAGATAGGGGTTGATTTTGACTCCCTTTGCCTGGTGTTAATGTCGGGGGGGGGTGGCGGTTAACGGCCTCAAAATGGGGTCAGTCGCCTTACTGTCCCGTTAATACCGGCAATGCAGCCGGCGCCATTTTGAAAGGGGCCTACTGCCGGGTGTCCAAAGTGCCCGCCTGATTCAGGCGATAGGCCCCATTTAATACGGCAATCAGGGTCCTATGACGTAAATAGAACCCCGAAAGCTATCTTAGGTAGGAACTGCTTGGAACCTGCATTGTGCACACTCTGACTAGTTCCATGGGCGATGGAAGTGTAGACGCCCGGTAAAGGTAAGTCTTGAATTATTTTTGTGGGCCAGCAGGAGCAGGAGTCCACCTCCGAGGCCCACAGAAATAATTAGGGCCGCTGTCGCCCCAGGACCCCCACTCTAGGAGATCGCGACCCCTGACCCTAACCGCAATTTACCTTCCTGACAGCTGCTCCGGCCCCGTGGCCTTTGCCGAACCTGCTGAGCTGTGTCCGGACGCCCATTTGGTGCACTGCAGCTCGCCTGGCAAATGTAAACGAGGCTGGAGCCTCAAAATCATGGGTGGCCACTTCATCGCCAGACTGTGCGGCCGACCAGCGCACCCCATAGTGTGCTAGATAATCTGTTTTATTGATGTTAGTTTAGAGATAAGTATTGGCCAGGACACCAGGGAGAACTCCCCAGCTCTTTTTCAAAATAGTGTCAGAGGATCCTTTCTGTCAACCTGACAGGGCCTCGGTTTACCATCTCATCTGAAAAAATGGCACCTCTAGCAGTACAACACTCCCTCTGAAGTGCTAGCCTTGATTACGTGCTCAAGTCTCTGGAGTGGGCCTTGAGCCCACACTTTCTAACTCAGAGGCGAGAGAGAGTGCGACCAATGAGCCAACACCTGTCACTGCTCCATCTAGTGCCTAAAACCAATGGATACTGATTGTGTATCTTCTGCACCATCAAGGCAAAGGTGAAAAACATAAAGGGTGAATTGACTCCGGATTTTCAGTTCTAATCAAGGGTGTACTTTCAGACTGCGTGCCTCTCAGAGCTGCAGCTGTTCTTTAATATCTCGCATGCCATGAAATGACTGTAGATGAAGAAGGCACAGGTATCAATCACCAGATGCAATGGCTGACTTTCTTAACGAGCTCATGCTGATGGCTGTGTAGATGTTGGACAACATCTAAGAGAGGGATTATTCCTTCCAAGTGTCAATCATTCATGGATTAGCTCATTACAAAAGCTTCATTAGTTCAACACACAGCAAATGTGCCCTCACAGTGAATTTTAATATCGGGCTACGCACCTCCATCTGTACTTATGTACTGACATTATATAGCTTAATACGTTGCAGATTAAAAATAAGCTGCTTCAATCATTCTTGTGGGAGTCCATAGGAGAACTTGCTAAAAGCAAAATGTCATCCAGGAACTCAAATCGATAAAGAGGTCATGAGAGGCCAAGTAACCTTTTATTCCTTCTCCAGTATAGTGAATGACTCCTAAAGGAACAGATGTTGAAAGAAGATCTGACAAGGTTAGATAAGATTAATTAGTTCCCTGAGACCAACCAGAGAGGCTTATAACGAGAATGAAGCTAACCGGGTTAACGCGGGTTAAAAATGAACTAACCTCAAGTTAGTTTAAAGATTGGGTGAGACTTTTCTTTCCCCACAGAGTGGTGAATATGTGCAATAGACTCCAAGCAAAAGCAGTTGGGGTTGGGTTAATTAACCCCTTCAAGAGGAGCTGGATTAATATCTGGTTAGGACCAAGACTGAGGACCATATGGATAAGTATAGATTGAGATAATCAAATACTCCATAGGACACAGTGATCTCCAAATGGGCTTGGAGATGTTGTCTATGGAGGGCAGCAGGTGTAAACATTCTACATTGGCGGCCGAGCCTTCAGCCGTCTAGACCCTACGCTCAGGAATTCCCTCCTAAAACCACTCTACCTTTCTCTTCTCCTTTAAGCTGCTCGTTAAAACCTACCTCATTGGCCAAGCTTTTGGTCACCAGCCCTAATGTCTCCTTCTTTGGCTCGGCATCACTTGTTGTCTGATTACGTTCCTGTGAAGCGCCTTGGGACGTTTTACTACATTAAAGGCGCTATATAAATGCAAGTTGTTGTTATTGTTGTTGTATTTACACCGCATTTTCTCTCTGGAGATGAATTGGGTGGCTGTGTCCATGATAGGGCAGATTGTTCATGGTCTATGAAAGGATTGGGTTGGATGGGCCTAATGGGTTTGTCTTGCTCCGTTCTTTCTTATGTTCTGTGTTTCAAAGGATCAAAATCTTTTTTGAGAGCTAAAATAAAAATATCATAAATGGGGGACGAAACTGGAAAGAAAAGAAAGACTTGCATTTATATAGCACCTTTCACCACCTCAAGACGTCCCAAAGCTCTTCACAGCCAATGAGATACTGAAGTACAGCGTAGTCACTGTTGTAATGTAGGAAATGCAGCAGCCAATTTGCGCACAGCAAGATCCCACAAACGACAATGAGATAATGACCAGATAATCTGTTTTATTGATGTTGGTTGAGGGATAAATATTGGCCAGGACACCGGGAGAACTCCCCTGCTCTTCTTTGAAATAGTGCCAAGGGATCTTTTACGTCCAGCTGAGAGGGCAGATGGGACCCCAGTTTAACAACTAATCCGAAAGATGGCACCTCTGACAGTGCAGCACTCTTGCAGTACAAGGCTGTTATCAGTCCTAAAATAACCTTTTACTAGTTTGAACCCGTGTCCCCTAGTTCAACTCCCACAGTTTAATTAAAAGAAATTATTCCAGATTTACTTTTTATATGCCCTTAATAACCAACCCTCTATTAGATCACCTCTCAGATTCTTCCTGCCTAGGCTGAAAAGCCTAAGTCTCTCCTGTCTTTCCTCATAACTCACACCCCTGATGCTGGAGATCAGCCTCGTGGCTCTCCTCTGCACCACCTCCGGCAGTTGAATTTCTCTCTTGTCTCTTGGCGACCAGAACTGGACACAATATTCAAGGTGCAGTCTGACGGTTTCTTCATTACCTCCACCGACGTATATTCTTTTGTTTTGGCGAGGTACTTCAGTATCCTATTGGCTTTGTTGATCTCCTCCCACACCTGCTGCAGGTGCTTCTGGTGGGAATATGGGTGAGGAGGGGGTTGCTGGGTGAGTGTTGGCCATCCAACCAATACAGTATATCCCCCCTCTCCCTCACTTCTTGAAGTAGGGCATCCAGTGCCTAGCCAGTAAACTTAGCTTTCCTTACTCTACTAGTCTCAGTCCCCACCATTATTGCTCAGTTAGCAGCTAAGCTGAACTGGGTTGAGCTGGGCTGGGCTGAGCTGGGTTAAGTTGGGCTGGACTGAGCTGAGCTGAGCTGGGCTGGGTTGAGCTGAGGTGGGCTGGGCTGGGCTGGGTTGAGCTGAACTGAGCTGAGCTGGGCTGGGTTGAGCTGAGGTGGGCTGGGCTGGGCTGGGTTGAGCTGAACAGAGCTGAGCTGGACTGGGTTGAGCTGAGCTGAGCTGGGCTGGGCTGGGTTGAGCTGAGCTGGGCTGGGTTGAGCTGAGCTGAGCTGAGCTGAGCTGGGCTGGGTTGAGCTGAGCTGAGCTGGGCTGGGTTGAGCTGAGCTGAGCTGGGCTGGGTTGAGCTGAGCTGGGCTGGGTTGAGCTGAGCTGGGCTGGGTTGAGCTGAGCTGGGCTGGGTTGAGCTGAGCTGGGTTGAGCTGAGCTGAGCTGTGTTGAGCTGAGCTGGGCTGTGTTGAGCTGAGCTAAGTTGAGCTAGGTTGAGTTGAGTTGAGCTGGGCTGGGTTGAGCTGGGCTGAGCTGGGCTGGGTTGAGCTGAGCTGGGCTGGGTTGAGCTGAGCTGGGCTGGGTTGAGCTGGGCTGAGCTGGGCTGGGTTGAGCTGAGCTAGACTGCGTGATGCTGGGCCAAGCCAGTAATATCTGTGTGTCTGAACCTGTAGTTTTAACACAGAGTCTTCAGTCCTCTAATCCACAGTCACTGTCTTAGAAGTGACATTCCCATTAAAGTTGATGGATTTACATAGGGTCTCACCTGCCCCATTTAGCTTTTCATTTCTCATTATATGTATTTCCAGCCTTTTCACATTATTGCAGAAAACTCATCTTCCGCTTTTCATTAATCCCATCAAACAGCCAACTGAGCTTTTCCCAGTCAAGTAATTAAATATCTGATCTCACTTCAAGCCCCCTTCTCATACTCTAACCATTTTAACCCTTTGTTGACATGACAATATTTGAATTCACTTTTCCGATCAATTAGCAGTCTGACACACCCATGAAAACTCATCGCTGTGCACAAGGTGTCAGCTGTGGCTCGGGTTAGCCCCCTCACATCTGAGTCCCACTCCAGAGGCCTGAGCAGATAATCCAGGCTGACACTCCAGTGCAGTACTGAGGGAGTGCTGCACTGTCAGAGCTGCCGTCTTTTGGATGAGACGTTAAGCCAAGGTCCTGTCTGCCCTCTCAGGTGGTTGTAAAAGATCCCACGGTACCATTCGAAGAAGAGCAAGGGGGTTCTCCCTGGTGTCCTGGCCAATATTTATCCCTCAACCAACAACTAAAAACAGATTATCTGGTCATTATCACATTGCTGATTGTGTGACCGTGTTGTGCGTAAATTGGCTGCCATGTTTCTAACAATACAACAGTGGCACCGTCAGAAGTGCCGTCTTTCGGATGAGATGCTAAACAGAGGCCCCGTCTGCCCTCCCTCTGTTGAATATGCCAGCGCTAGGCCCATGTAAGAAGAATTGGGTTAGGTAATGAGGGGTGAGCAGCACCTGTGGACTCATATCAAAAGAGGAACTGGGAAAAAAGAGCACAGGTCATGAAATTACACCGCAGGAGACAAACGGACGAAAGCCTAAGAAATTTCCCTGCACACGCTGGCGATGGGGACCCTTGCCCCCTGGCAGTACATCTATGAGCTGCTGGCGAGTTATGTGCCCCACCACCTGTATATTCCACCCCCAGTGCGGTATGGCACGGGATATCACATGGCCCAACGAGCTGAGTTTAGTCGCCCCGACCCACACAAGATCTTGAAGGGGTTCAATTCAAAATGGAGGACCAACTCTCCTGGGCCTTTGAACATTTTTTTTTGTATTGTTAATCATTCTCGACACGTGGGCGAAGCATTTACTGCCAGGCCCTAGACTGGAGATTATGCTATTCCCAGAAAGAAAAGCACATTCGGAGTCAGAAACACTCCAACTAAAGTCAGTAAAATAGAGCTGTTTGGCAAGATTGAGCGGGGGAGCTTTAAATGTTTTAAAGCAAGGCTTAAGAGATGAGGAGTTCCATTCCGGCGTTCTCTCAAGGTCATCCAGACCCTGGAGATGGGGTAGTTGCTCGTCCTTTGAGGATTGCTTGCTGCAAATTGTGTGAGTTTTAAGGCTGGACTGCAGTCAATCGTTTCATAATGAAAGGCACTTCAGCTTCTTTGTGCGTCATTCGCTCCCAGGGGATGGTTACAGAACAGTGTCAGGCTGATACGTGCCGGGAAGGGATAAATATTGTGAATAAATATTTTAACAGCAACCTGTTGGGGAGCAGCCCCAGACTGTGGATTAAATCTGTGTCACTTCAATAGAATTACATTGAATTTATGGTACAGAAACAGGCCATTCGGCCCAACTGGTCTGTGCTGGTGTTTATGCTCCTCCCACCCTACTTCATCTGACCCTATCAGCATATCCATCTATTACTTTCTCCCTCATGTGTTTATCTGGCTTCCCCTTAAATGCATCTGTGCTATTCACCTCAACTACTCCTTGTGTTACTGAGTTCCACATTCTGGCCACTCTCTTGGTAAAGAAGTTTCTCCTGAATTCCTTATTGGATTTATTAGTAACTATCTTATATTTATGGTGCCTAGTTTTAGACTCTCTCACAAATAGAGACATCTTTTCTCTACATCTACCCTATCGAACTCCTTCATAATTTTAAAGACATCCATTAGGTCACCACTCAGCCATCTTTTTTTCTGGGAAAGAGCCCCAGCCTGTTCAATCTTACCTTCTTGTTGGATGTTAATGAGTCCCACAATCCTCCCTCTGAGCTGCCCTTCGTCTTTCCTTGGGATATGTCTGACAGATGTTTCACTTTCCCGGGAACTGCCGTTCACGTTCTCAGGATGCCACAAAGCGCTTTACAGCCAATGAAGTACTTTTGTGATGTGTAGTCACTGTTGTAATGGAGGAAAATGTAGCAGACCGGCCGTACAGAATAGGTTGCAATAAAATCTATTTAATCACTTAAGGGGCATCTTCATTTTACAACTTGGTCCGATTGGTAGCTGTTTCTGGCTGGGACGGAGATCACCTCGTACAAAACGTAGGAACTGTATAACATTAATCAGGGCCAGGGTGATCTCCTGGACTAGTTTCGATCATTTAGGGGGGGAGGAAGGGTGGGAGAGGAATTTCCCAGATTTTTTTCCCCTAAATTGGCCTGGATTTTATCTGTTTTCTCACCTCTCCCAAGAGATCACACGGCTTCCAGGAGGGGTGGGAAGTGTTTGTAATGTGATGAACAAGGTATCATATTATGTGGGACAGGCTAGATGGACCAGAGGGTCTTTTCCTGCCCGTCATAATTACAACACTTTCTCAGACATGGAAAATCTGGCTTCCGGCAATCTGTTCTACCAAAGCACGTTTGAGGATGGGACAGATTTGCTGGTCAGTGCGACCGTCCGCTGTGTTGCAGAATGAGTGTGTGTGTGTGTGTGTGGGGCTGGTAAATTGGGAGGGGGGAGCAGTCCAATTTGCTGAATCCCATCACGATTCACAGTGCGAGATCATCATTATACAATGGAAATGGATTAAACTAGAAAGAAAGAACTTGCATTTATATAGCTCCTTTCGCGATCTCAGGACGCCCCAAAGTGCTTTACTTCCAATTAAGTACTTTTGAAATGTGATCACTGTTGTAATGTAGGAAACGCAGCAGCCAATTTGTGTACAGTAAGGTCCCACAAACAGTAATGTGATAATGACCAGATCATCTGTTTTGGTGATGTTGGTTGAGAGATGATTATTGGCCCGGACACCGGGGAGGACTCCCTTGCTCTGCTTTGAAATCGTTCCATGGGATCTTTTACGTGCACCTGAGAGGGCAGACGGGGCCTCGGTTTAACATCTCATCTGAAAAACTAGTATTTAAATTGCCCCTCGTACAATTTCCCTGTCTTCCTGCCAGGAATGTGCTGTGTACTTAATTCCCCCACATTAAATAGTCGATAAAGGAACGTTCTATTCACAAAGAGCTCTGAAAGGGGAGGAGCCATTTTTGAGGGGATTTTTCTTCAGTCGTTTTTCTCAGTGTTATTTTCTTCTCGTTTTTCTGTTGTGTTTGCATCAGGATTATGTACAGAATGTTTATCTTGATATATAATTGGTCATCGCCAGTAGTGCAAAACAGGCTAATCGTGATTCTGCAGCCGATTTTACACCATGTCCGATTTTCCGAAACAGGCTGCTGATTCTCTATTAGCCCTTGTTGAGCTCCCAGTATGGACCAACTTCACCTCTGTTGTCTGCGCAATCGCCAGAAAGCTGTCTGCAATTGAAGAGTTCAGCAGAACAGGGAGATCGGTGATGAAAAAAGGGGCCTGAAGAGACGCTTTGAAGGCAGCCTTTCACCACAGCTCCAGGTACCAGTTCAAAAGCTGCAGAGTCTGTGCCAGTTTTAAAAAAAAATTCATTCCCAGGATGTGGGCATCGCTGGCAAGTTTCAGCATTTATTGCCCATCTCTGGATTACTAATCCAGTCTCATAACCTTTACACTGCAGTGTAGCCATCATGACAAGTCAAGGTAAAATTAATGATACAGGTTGCTCTTAAAGCACCCCAGAAACAATGGGGCTTATTTTAACCGAACTCGCCAGGTGAGATTCCTGCTGTTTTACACCCCGCCCAATATTACTCTCCACTGACTTCGCTAGAGAGTAAAATCGGGCAGGGTGTAAAATCAGCATTGCACCCGATCCTGTCAGTTTCCCAATGGGTGGGTTAGGTTAAAATTGCCCGTATTTCATAGCTGAAGTTGTTCAGGGCAAAAGAAGGCATGCCCAGGAGATCAGTTGGCACTAGAGCCACTTTTTCTGGCGTTTCCGCAGATCTTCCACTAAAAGTTACGGTGGACGAGCAAGAGAAGATCGGTGTAAATCTGGAACTCTCTCCCCTAAAAAGCTGTTGAGGCTGGGGGTCGATTGGAAATTTCAAAACTGAAATTGATAGATTTTTGCTAGGAAAGGGTATTGAGAGTTACAGAACCAAGGCGGGTAGATGGAGTTAAAATACAGATCAGACATGATCTAATTGAATGGTGGAAGAGGCTTGAGGGGCTGAATGGCCCACTCCTGTTCCTATGTTCCTACGAAATTCATTCCCTCTGTGCATACTGTTTGTGTGTATGCCTGTGTGTGAGTGAGTAGGGAAGGGGACAAGATACAATAATATTGTATTAAACCCTGGCTTCTGGGAGGTCTGTCCCTTCAGCTTCCTATATTTCCTCAATGTTCTTATGCACAAGGCAGCCAGAGTTTCCTCCTCAAAATGGCCTCCTCCAGTTCAGGCCTTTACTGTCATGATATTTTGTGATCCGATCAAGATGTTTCGATGGGGGAGAAACTATTTCCTTTGGTGGAGGAATCAAGAAGGAAGGCAAATAAAATTAGAGCTAAGCCATTCAGGAGCAAAAGCAGGAACACTTTTCCACACAAAGGGTAGTAGAAATGTGGAACTCTCTCCCCCAGTAGGCTGTGGATGCTGGGCGACAATTGGAACTTTCAATACTGATATCGATGGATTCTTGTCAGGTAAGGGTATCAAGGGATATGGCGCAAAGGCCGGAAAATGGAGTTGAGATGCAGATCAGCCATGATCTACCTGAATGGCGGAGTAGGCTCGAGGGGCTGAATGGCCTACTCCTGTTCCAATGTTCCTAAGTAACAAGAAATGCCCTACAAAAGCATGCAGCCCCCACAGCAACTACAGTACAGGACATTTCTGTTAATGCATTTCTATATCTTGTCTTAAAATCAGAGAAGTTATCTTGAGATGTTGTATGTTGAACGAGCACATACAGTGACAGATGTACCCACCCTGTAGCTCATCCTGTGCGCCAGTAAGCGACCAAGGTCCTCCTGGCTACACAGAACAACTGCGGGCCGCTGTCGGTTCGGGCTTGTCCCCACTATCGGAATCGCCTCCCTCCCCCTTACAGGATCTGCCTGAGGGTCACTGCCATCCCAAGTTGCTACTGCCGGTCGGCACCTGCAGCTCACTGGTTTAAATGCCGAGGAAACCCAGATTTGGCATGGGCCCCGCGCCGGCAAGGACAAGCGCAGAGCGACTGGCCTGTTGACTTGCCACCTATTTTGGGCGCAATTTCTCTCCCCCCGTGGTTTCAGCGAGTCCAACAACCAAAGAAAATCCAAAGCCTGTGAATTCAGATTGACCCATCAATAAATCCCGCACAGAAAAGGAAAGACTTGGATTTCTATAGTGCCATTCTCGAACTCAGGATGTCCCAAAACGCTGCACAGCCAATGAAGTACTTTTGAAGTGTTGTAATGTTGGAAACAGGGCAGCCAATTTGTGCACAGCAAGATCCCACAAACAGAAATAAGATGAATGGCCAGATTAGCTGTTTTAGCAATGTTGGTTGAGGGATAAATATTGGCCAGGAAACCAGGGAGAACTCCCCTGCTCTTCTTCCAATAGTACTGTGGGATCTTTTACGTTCACTTGAGAGGGCAGACGGGACCTTGGTTTAACGTCTCATCCGAAAGACAGGACCTCCGACAGTGCAGCACTCCCTCCGTGGGTGCTGATTGATACCGAAGAGATTCACTGGGATGCTGCCTGGTATGAGGAAGTACAAATACGAAGAAAGACTTGTAAAATTGAGTCTCTTTTCATTAGAACAATGCAGATTATGGATAAATGTGATTAGAATGTCTACTTTCATCGAGGGTAAAAGCGGACTGGTTGGGCCGAATGGCCTGTTTCTGTGTAGTAACTTCTATGTGTTTCTATATATGAAGAGTCCACTTCTAAGCAAATGATATCAAATGCGTGTAACTCTGGCACTGTCTGTACTTTATGACTTTACTATACTTGACCTCCCACAACATACACACACCAATAGAAGGTCTTCCAATGAGAAACGTGCTCGGTTCAGCAGGGTAAGGGTCACTCACTGTGTAACTGTACAGAGTCACTGTTTATTCAGGGTAAGGGTCACTCACTGTGTAACTGTACAGAGTCACTGTTTATTCAGGGTAAGGGTTACTCACTGTGTAACTGTACAGAGTCACTGTTTATTCAGGGTAATGGTCACTCACTGTGTAACTGTACAGAGTTACTGTTTATTCAGGGTAAGGGTTACTCACTGTGTAACTGTGCAGAGTCACTGTTTATTCAGGGTAAGGGTCACTCACTGTGTAACTGTACAGAGTTACTGTTTATTCAGGGTAAGGGTCACTCACTGTGTAACTGTACAGAGTTACTGTTTATTCAGGGTAAGGGTCACTCACTGTGTAACTGTACAGAGTTACTGTTTATTCAGGGTAAGGGTTACTCGCTGTGTAACTGTACAGAGTTACTGTTTATTCAGGGTAAGGGTCACTCACTGTGTAACTGTACAGAGTCACTGTTTATTCAGGGTAAGGGTTACTCTCTGTGTAACTGTACAGAGTCACTGTTTATTCAGGGTAAGGGTTACTCTCTGTGTAACTGTACAGAGTTACTGTTTATTCAGGGTAAGGGTTACTCACTGTGTAACTGTACAGAGTTACTGTTTATTCAGGGTAAGGGTTACTCACTGTGTAACTGTACAGAGTTACTGTTTATTCAGGGTAAGGGTTACTCACTGTGTAACTGTACAGAGTTACTGTTTATTCAGCAGATTAAGGGTTACGTGACTTTATTTTTACTCTGGGTTATGTCGAGAGACTCCTGAGATTGTGTGGATCAAAGTTCTCCTCTGCTCAGTATTTTCACCAGGAATTGTCATGGCAAATCAGGAAAATGTTCAGGAGAAGAGGAGTGCAGGGAAATGAGTGATCTCTGGACAGTGCCTGGAGCCAGCCCACAACATCTGATCAATTCAAATAAGACTGATCTTGTTTGGCAGATTCTTAGAAGGAACTTGTAGCCATCTGATCTCTTCCATTTTGAATTTTATTCATTAATTTTTCTTCATGTTTATAATAATAACAACAACTTGCATTTATATAGTGCCTTTAACTGAGAAAAACCTCCCAAGATGCTTCACCGAGACATAATCAGAAGCAGATGGGCACGAGCCAAGGAGGGAGATATTAGGAGCGGTGATCAAAAGTTTGATCAGGGAGGTGGGTTTTAAAGGAAGGTCTCAAAGGAGCAGAGGGAGGTGGAGGTGGAGGGACATTGGCAGGGAATTCCAGAATGTGTGGCCTGGATGGCTGAAGGCACATCTGCCAAACAGTGCGGCAATGGGGATGGGGGATGCACCGGGAGCCAATGTTGGTCAGCGAGCGCAGGGGTGGTGGGTGAGCAGATTTTTGGAATGAGCTGAAGTTTATGGAGGATGGGAGGCCGGCCAGGAGAACATTGGAATGGTTGAGTCTGGAGGTGACGAAGGCATGGATGAGGGTTTCAGCAGTAGATGGGCTGAGGTAGGAGAAGGGACAGGCAATATTATGGAAGTGGAAGTAGGCAGTCTTTATGATGGAGAGGATATGGTTTTGGAAGCTCAGCTTAGGACTGAATAGGATCCCAAGGCTGCGAACAGTCTGGTTCAGCCTGAGACAGTGGCCAGGGAGGGGGTGGAAACAATGTCAAGGGAATGGAGTTTGTGGCGGGGGCCGGAGATGCTGGCTTTGGTCTTCCCAATGTTTAATTGGATGAAATTGCGGCTGATCCAGGACTGGAGGTCGGACAAGCAGTGTGACAACACAGAGGCAGCAGAGGGGTTGAGAGAGATGGTGGAGAGGTAGAGCTGGGTGTCGCCAGCGTACATGTGGAAAGCAGCCCCATGTCTGCCGATGATGGTGCCAAAGGGCACCATGTAGTTGAGGAAGAGGAGGGGGCCAAAGATAGATACTTGGGAGATTCTACAGATAACGGTGTGGGGGTGGGAAGAGAAGCCATTGCTGGAGTTGCTCTGGTTATGATGGAATAGGTAAGAGTGGAACTAATGCGAGGGCAATCACACTGATGTGGACAATGGAGATAACAGAGGAGAGGTTTACGAAATTAAAAAATGGCTGATGGAAGGAACTTTTGCAGAAAGCATTTTGAGAGAATTGTGGGAATCCAGTTGCCAGATTACACAGTCACTGTCACTTGTTTACGTTGTAAATGTGGTCATAAGAATTTAGGGGAATTTATAGAAATAAATTGAAAAAGTTGGCACAAAAGTTGTGAGATAAACATGATAACAGAAGTCAATTTGCACAGCCAGGAAGTGCTTGAAAATATATTATTTTTAATGTATTATAGATAGGTGTGTGTATGTGTATACTTGTACATGTGTGTGTGTGCATGTAATATGTATGCATATATATGCATGAGTCTGTGCATGTGCATGTATGCATGTGTATATGTGTATGCCTATGTATGTATGTGCCCATGTATGTATGTGTCCTTGTATGTATATATGTGTGAATATAATGTGTGTGTATTATATATTGGATGTATATATATATATATATATATATATATATATGTGTGTGTGTGTGTGTGTATAATGTGTGTGAATATATATATATATGTGTGTATTATATATTGGATGTCTATATATATGTGTGTATTATATATTGGATGTGTGTGTATATAATACGTGTGTGTGTATATATGTATATATATATATATATATATATATGCGTGTGTGTGTGTGTGTGTGTATTATATATTGGATGTGTGCGTGTACTTTTTATACTCACTTCAATTAAAAATATCTTTGTTTTTACCCCCTGGCAGTTTGCTGTGCCCACAGCTGGTTCTTGGCAATTACTAGGAACACACAGCCTGATGGTGGCTTAACCCCAATAATTATCCAGGACGGATTAGCTGATCCCTAATCAATACACTGCATTAACACTGAGACACAGCATTGATTCCAGTACAGATACCGAGACAACTGCATCATTGCACAGCCACTAAATCAATCAGCAGAGCACAGCGACAGCCTCGAGCTACTGATTAAAGAGTGTACTGGTTAAATGAACCTTTAAAACTAACAATCCCTACGGTAACCATGGTAATGACTGTCTGTTAACCACAGTGGGCATTTAACTTTTTTTACGTATATGATAGTTTTGTTTTCAATTTCATTCAGAAAAATACACCCGTACATCTTGAGAAAGTCTTTGCAGGAGAGGACGGACATACATCAAGATCGTTAGCAGTGTTGTGCACAGGCTCGGGTTATTGTGCTGTTTGAAGATCAAGACAACTTGGTGATGGTCCTCCGGGGTTTGGGGGCATTAGGGACCCTGAAAGTGTGGAACGATGATTGTACTGGTCTTTTACTGCCAATAAGTAGGAACAGTAAACAAGAACTGATTCACAGGCAGTCTGTGTTGAACCTATTTCCACTACTTGTTCCCTGCTCAGCAGTTCAATTGATACCATGGGTATAACAAGAACAAAATTGGCCAATAGAACAATGCAGGTGTCAGTTATGAGTCACCCCGATAGGTCAGGTGACAGCACCATTTATACAGTGTAGTAAAATGTCACAAAGGGCTTTACAGAAGTGACACTGGTGACTAAAAACACAGTCATAGACACAGGATTTCAAGAGGGAAGAGATGGGAGAATTCTGGGCCAAGATGGTTGAAATTTGTGCCACCAAGGTGGAGTGGAGGAAGGGGGGAGGTAAAGGAAGCCAGAGTCAGGAGTAGGGTGGGCGCATGGTGGAAGGCAGTGACTTTCAGAGACAGACTGAGGCGAGGCCATGGAGGGACTTGCAAGCAAAGACAAGGGTTTCGAATTTAATGTGTCAGGGGATGGGAAGGCAGTGGAGATTGGTGATAGGGGAGCAGGACTTAGTACTAGCTTACAAAATAAAGCACAGACCATAACATTCAATCCACAAAAACATCTGGCCTTAACGGTGCAATTGGTGGATTTCAGATCCCAATCTGAGGAACAAACTAATCCCCTGGTTCAATACTTCGACCGTCCTTCAGCTGAGACATTAAACCAAGGCCCTGTGGTTAGTGGGCAATATCTGCATGTCTTCATCCGACATTCCTCTGTGTGTTGTTAACGGTGACACTAACCCGTTTCTTTAAACTGGATTATTGTCTCCACTAAATCAAACAAGATGGAGCCATGTAAAACGAGTGCTGATACCGCTAACGATATCAGGGAGAACTTACATTTATACTTGGACTTGGACTTGGGTGTACAGGGCACAATTTCCAAATTTGCAAATGGCACAAAACTTGGAAGTGTAGTGAACAGTGAGGAGGATAGTGATAGACTTCAAGAGGATATAGACAGGCTGGTGGAACGGGTGGACACGTGGCAGATTAAATTTAACGCAGAAAAATGCGAAGTGATACATTTCGGTAGGAAGAACGAGGAGAGGCAATATAAACTAGAGGGTACAATTCTAAAAGGGGTACAGGATCAGAGAGATCTGGGGGTTTTTGTCCACAAATCGTTGAAAGTGGCAGGGCAGGTTGAGAAAGCGGTTAAAAAGCATACGGGATCCTGGGCTTTATTAATAGAGGCATAGGGCTCGATTTTCGCACCCGCGATCGGGTGCGTTCGTGGCGGGGGGGGGCCTGCGAAAATCCGGGATTCCCGGGGCGCCTCATTTCCGGGTTCCCCAGTGACGCGCTGAGATGCGCGCGCAGCCCCCGCATGTGGGACTCCCACGGGTGCCACTTAAAGTACTTGAACAGGTACTTCAGGTTGTTTACAGACCTGATTGACCTGATATTTTAGGAGGGATCGGATTTTGCAATTAACTGAGACTGTTTCCCGTACTTGGGGAAACACTCCCAGTTCAAATGGACGTGTTGCAGCCATCAGCCTGTGGCAGCTGCAAAGGTCCATTTGACAGGTCGCGGGGGGGAGACCCTCACTCATTGCAGGAGGCCACTCTGTCACTTTGGACAAAGTTTGGCCTCCAACACCCTCCCCCTAACAATCAAATGTATAAACTTGCACACTTACCCCGGTGTCCAGACACATGTACCTACCTTGCGGACCCCCTCAAATGTACATTTTCCGGATGGGGGCCGCCGTAGCTGCAGTCATGACCTCCTCGGAGGGCGAACAGCATCACCAGCCTCGCCGGCCACGCCGTCCACCTCTGACACGTGGAGCTCCACAACACAGTGCTGTGACACATCCACCTGCACTGCAGGAGGGAGGGCAACCGCAGAGAGAGATGCGTCGCGGAGGGCACTACCCTCGGCACTGGGTCTACAGACCGAGGCTCAGCTTTCGTGGACATGTAGTTGTGGACATCTGCAGCCTCCTTCATGCCGTGCTGATCCCGGCTGGCCCGAGCACCATCTTCTTACCTGTCGCTGTCAAAGTCACCACAGCCCTCAACAACTTCTCCTCCGCATCCTTCCAGGGTGCCACCGGGGACATCGCCGACGTCTCTCAGTTGTCTGCACAAAAGAGCCCTGCAAATACACCTACACCCACTCTGCAGTGACACAATGGGTGGCATCAGGTGTGGATCTTCATAGTGATCCTCAGGAAAGGGCATTATTGCACAAACCAGACAAGATTCGCAAAGACGTGGCAGTAGTGGTGACAATATAATATGTTATGTGAGTTGATCAGAAATTAAATATAGGTAAACACCATGACAAACCCTCAAATACCCTTCATGCTCATGACATGTTTGCCTTACCCTGCCTACTGCACATATGTGATGCATGCCCTGTGGCTGCAGCACCGGTAGTGGCAGGTTGAGTGAGGCTGACCGTGAAAGAGATGCATGAGAGGGTGAGTATGAGATAGAACCATGAGATTGTATGAGGACTGGGTTGAGTGGTAGTGGCGGGATGAGTACTGGCGAGGTGAGTAAGTTCAGGTAAGATGAGGATGAGGTTTGAGTGGGTATGAGGGGTGATGTGTTGGCAGTGCAGAAGGAGATGTGGGGTGGGGGCGGTGATGTGTCAGACGGAGGGGAGGGGAATGAGTAAGTGTACTCACTTCGACTGACCTACTCAGGTGATTGCAGCACCTCCTGCACTGTATGCAGGTGGGCGATATGTTGGTGGTGCTGGTGACCTCCTCTGCCACCTCGAGCCAGGCCTTCTTGGTGGCAGAGGCTGGCCGCTTCCTCCCGCCAGCCGGGGGGATGATCTCTGTCCTCCCCCTCCTCCTCACCCCATCCAATGATACCTGGAGTGAGGCATCATTAAACCTGGGAGCAGCCTTCCCCCTGGGCTGCTCCATGCTGTAATTTTTCCTATTTTCTGCAGCATCAGTCAGTGGAGGACTGCCCCTTTAAATAGGGCTCCTCCAGCTGACAGACCTTGCTGTGCATGCGCAGTCCGTCCGCCCGCCGCGCAGCTTACCAGCGGGAAACCCGGAAGCACAGGTAAGTGGCTCCAATTAGCCTGTAATTGTGTGCGGAGCACCCCAATTTCACCGGGCGCGTTACCCACGAGCCCAGTCGACCCCCCGCTGAGAACCCACCGCCCTGCTAATATCGAGCCCATAGAGTACAAAAACAAAGAAGTGATGATGAACCTTTATAAAACACTGGTTCTATCGCAACTGGAGTATTGTGTCCAGTTCTGGGCACCGCACTTTAGGAAAGATGTGAAGGCCTTAGAGAGGATGCAGAAGAGATTTACTAGAATGAGTCCAGGGATAAGAAACTTCAGTTACATGGATAGACTAGAGAAGCTCAGGTTGGTCTCCTTGAAAAAAAAGGTTGCGAGGAGATTTGATCGAGGTATTCAAAATCATGAAGGGTCTAGACAGAGTAGATAGAGAGAAACTGTTCCCATTGGAGGAAGGGTCAAAAACCAGAGGACACAGATTTAAGATGATTGGCAAAAGAACCAAAGGTGAAATGAGGAAAAACTTTTATACGTAGCGAGTGGTTAGGATCTGGAATGTACTACCTGAGGGGGTGGTGGAGGCAAATTCAATCATGGCCTTCAAAAGGGAACTGGATAAGTACTTGAAAGGAAAAGAAAATTGCAGGGCTGCGGGGAAAGGGATGTAGATTGGGACTAGCTAGATTGCTCTTGCATAGAGCCAGTATGGACTCGATGGGCTGAATGGCCTCCTTCCATGCTATAACCTTTCTATGGTTCTATACACTGCCACATCACATCCTCAAAACCCTTCATATCCAATGAAGTGCAGTCACTGTTGTTATGTAGACAAACAAAGCAGAATTTTTTTTTCACACACCAGGGCCAGAAAAGGGAGAAAGGGATAGGCCAGATAATTACAGGGCAGTCAGCCTAACCTCGCTGGGGGGGCAAATTATTGGAAACAATTCTGAGGGACAGTATCATTTGGAAAAGCACGGATTAATCGAGGACAGTCAGCATGGATTTGTTAAGGGAAGGTCGTGTCTGACTAACTTGATTGAATTTTTTGAGGAGGTAACAAGGAAGGTCAATGAGGGTAGCACGTTTGATGGAGTCTACATGGATTTTAGCAAAGCTTTTGACAAGGTCCCACATGACAGACTGGTCAGGAAAGTAAAAGCCCATGGGATCCAAGGGAAAGTGGTAAGTTGGATCCAAAATTGGCTCAATGGCAGGAAGCAAAGGGTAATGGTCGACAGGTGTATTTGTGACTAGAAGGCTGTTTCCAGTGGGGTTCCACAGGGCTCAGTACTAGGTCCCTTGCTTTTTGTGGTATATATTAATGATTTAGACTTAAATGTAGGGGGCATGATTAAGGAGTTTGCAGATGATACAAAAATTGGCCGTGTGGTTGATAGTGAGGAGGAAAGCTGTAGATTGCAGGAAGATATCAATGGACTGGTCAGGTGGGCAGAAAAGTGGCAAATGGAATTCAATCCGGAGAAGTGTGAGGTAATGCATTTGGGGAGGTCAAACAAGGCAAGGGAATACACTATAAATGGGAGGATACTAAGATGTGTAGAGGAAGAGAGGGACCTTGGAGTGTATGTCCACAGATCCCTGAAGGTAGCAGGACAGGTAGATAAGTTGGTTAAGAAGGCATACTAGATACTTTCCTTTGTTAGCCTAGGCATAGAATATAAGAGCAGGGAAGTTATGCTGGAACTGTATAAAACACTAGTTAGGCCACAGCTTGAGTACTGCGTACAGTTCTGGTCACCACATTACAGGAAAGATGTAATTGCACTCGAGAGGGTGCAGAGGAGATTTACGAGGATGTTGCCAGGGCTGGAGAATTTTAGCTATGAGGAAAGATTGGATAGGATGGGATTATTTCCTTTGGAACAGAGGAGGCTTAGGGGAGATTTAATTGAGGTATATAAAATTATGAGGTGCCTAGATAGAGTGAATAGGAATCACCTATTTCCCTTAGCAGAGAGGTCAATCACCAGGGGGCATAGATTTAAAGTAATTGGTAGAAGGATTAGAGGGGAGCTGAGGAGAATTTTTTTCACCCAGAGGGTGGTGGGGGTCTGGAACTCACTGCCTGAGAGGGTGGTAGAGGCAGAAACCCTCATCACATTTAAAAATATGCACTTGAAGTGCCGTTACCTACAAGGCAATGGACCAAGAGCTGGAAAGTGGGATTAGTCTGGACAGCTCTTTTTTGACTGACACAGAAATGATGGGCCGAATGGCCTCCTTCTGTGCTGTAAATTTCTATGATTCTATGATGATAAGAGAAGAGACTGGTGGGATGATGTCACCTGCTGGAAATCCCACCAGTCCCGGCTCCTCTGCATGACACAGGTATACTTGTGTTGGACAAAGTGTCACTGTATGTGCTCCTAATGGCAAGGCAAATTTGCTGTGCCTTGGAAACAGATTGCAATCTATGGGTGGAACACCTATCGGTGCCTCCTCCACCACGTGCCCCCCCACCCCAAGGCGTGGCAAGGGGCCGCTCCAAAATTCCTCTCCCCACCCACAGACTGGATGCCCAGGGAATACCTAAATGGCGTGCGTGCATTGGTGTGTGTGTGTGTGTGTGTTTCTGTGTGTGAGTGTCTTTCTGCCTTTCACTCTGTGTGTCTTTCACTCTGTTTCTGTGTGTATGTGTGTGTGTGTGTGTGTGTGTGTTTCTGTGTGTGTGTGTCTTTCTGCCTTTCACTCTGTGTGTGTCTTTCAATCTGTTTCTGTGTGTGTTTCTGTGTATGTGTGTCTTTCTGCCTTTCACTCTGTGTGTCTTTCACTCTGTTTCTGTGTGTGTGTGTGTGTGTGTGTGTGTCTTTCTGCATTTTACTCTATGTGTGTCTTTCACTCTGTTTCTCTGTGTGTGTTTCTGTGTGTGATTGTGTGTGTGTGTGCGTCTTTCTGCATTTCACTCTGTGTGTGTCTTTCACTCTGTTTCTGTGTGTGTGTCTTTCTGCCTTTCACTCTGTGTGTGTCTTTCACTCTGCTTCTGTGTGTGTGTATGTGTGTGTGTGTCTTTCTGCATTTCACTCTGTGTGTGTCTTTCACTCTGTTTCTGTGTGTGTGTGTGTGTGTCTTTCTGCATTTCACTCTGTGTGTGTCTTTCACTCTGTTTCTGTGTGTGTGTGTGTGTGTGTCTTTCTGCCTTTCACTCTGTGTGTGTCTTTCACTCTGTTTCTGAGTGTCTTTCACTCTATTTCTATCTGTGTGTGTGTGTGTTTGAGTGTGCTTTTCACTTTGTGTGTGTGTCTGTATGTGTGCGTCTGTGTATGTTTCACTCTGTGTGTGTGTGTGTGTGTGTGTGTGTATATATGTGTCTGAATGTAAGTGTTTCACACTGTGTCTGTGTATGTGTGTGTGTGTCACTCTCTGCTCATGTCCCTCCTGCGCTATTAACATTCCCACAGAAGGCTAGACGAATCTGTCTGTGGCCGTGAATCCATTTCCAGCTAATCATGATGCTTAATCTCCCTGAATACTGCTCACTGCAGCCTGCATACAAACAAGCTAATGACGCAGATGCCAGGAGCAGAGCTGGAATGGGAAGATTAATGACAATCCGATTGTACTCTGTGATCTACTCCAAGTCTCAAATCACATTTCAAAGTGTTGCTCACAGCCTGAGGCAACAGAAGACTACGGCCAGCTCATCTGTTAGGTCTGCTTGATGTAGAAGGGAGCATTTTCACACAGCCAGGCATAATCTGATGGACCGCGCTTGGAATACTTCAGATTCATATTTACTAGTTCTGGTATTAACTATTTAGGTGTTTGCTGCTATTTGTGATCATAAAATATTGCACAACATCTCCAAGATAATGGTTTGGACTATATTTTCCACTGCCGTCCCTATGGAAGCTCCCATTAGAAGTGGTTGTTAGAGGAGAGATACTTATTTATAATTTATTCCTCAAATCAATAAGGTTCTTAAACATTGAATATTAAGTATCGCTGATTTATTAAGTACACAGTGCAGGTAATACTGCTCAAACATACACTTAAAAAGCAATGCTTGTAACTGAACCTTGCTGGTTTAGTTGAGGGACTCAATCATGTTCCAGTAACCTGGGCCTTTACGAATCCAAATACTCATTACCAACAGCCAATTTTTATATATTTCTCTCATGCCCTCCATGTGACAATCCCCACAATTCTGCATTACATAATTGATTCCTGGGTGTTAAAATACAACTCCATTTAAGGAGAATTTAGTTGACTTATCCCTTATCAATAACTTTAGTTTTCCTTACCTAACAAGCTCTTTTGCCATAGACCTGTACAACTCCCCAACTTTGTTATCTTATCGATAGTTTGTCACATATACACATATTCCACCAAGTGAAACGTTAATTATAAGTCTGTCTTTGACTCACTGCCATTCGCTACCAGACAATGTCCTGCTTCTGCATTAACCCCAATTAAAAAGGATGATGTATACCCAGATGTTTTCCTTTGCAGAACTAACTGTTTTCCTATAGTGTTAGCAAATGATTCAATGCAAGTCTTTAATGAAGTCTCTTATTGCTTTTTTTACACAGCGAGTTGTTATGATCTGGAATGCACTTCTATGAACTGGCGGTGGGAGCAGATTCAATAGTAACTTTCAAAAGGAAATTGGATAAATACTTGAAGGAGAAAACTTTCCAGGGCTAGGGGAAAGAGTAGGGGAGTGGGACTAATTGGATAGATCTTTCAAAGAGCCGGCACAGGCACGATGGGCTGAATGGCCTCCTTCTGTGATGTATGATTCCATGATTCTATGATTATTTCATCCTGAAACTGACCCTTGCTGTAGGGTCAGCCCTGGCCCAATAGCCCAGTGGTGCTTTATATTGACTTATACTTCCGTGCTTAACAGACATTGGCTAAAGGTTACTATTACAACATTATAAACATACAACAATGAAGCAGTCTGTGCCCACATGCAGCAAGACCTGGACAACATCCAGGCTTGGGCTGATCAGTGGCAAGTAACATTCACGCCAGACAAGTGCCAGGCAATGACCATCTCCAACAAGAGAGAGTCTAACCACCTCCCCTTTACATTCAACAGCATTACCATAGCTGAATCCACCACCATCAACATCCTGGGGGTCACCATTGACCAGAAACTTAACTGGGCCAGCCACATAAATACTGTGGCTACGAGAGCAGGTCAGAGGCTGGGTATTCTGCGGTGAGTAAATCACCTCCTGACTGCCCATAGCCTTTGCACCATCTACAAGGCACAAGTCAGGAGTGTGATGGAATACTCTCCACTTGCCTGGATGAGTGCAGCTCCAACAACACTCAAGAAGCGCGACACCATCCAGGACAAAGCAGCCCGCTTGATTGGCACCCCATCCACCACCCTAAACATTCACTCCCTTCACCACCGGCACACTGTGGCTGCAGTGTGTACCATCCACAGGATGCACTGCAGCAACTCGCCAAGGCTTCTTCGACAGCACCTCCCAAACCCCTGACCTCTACCACCTAGAAGGACAAGGGCAGCAGGCACATGGGAACAACACCACCTGCACATTCCCCTCCAAGTCACACACCATCCCGACTTGGAAATATATCGCCGTTCCTTCATTGTCGCTGGGTCAAAATCCTGGAACTCCCTTCCTAACAGCACTGTGGGAGAACCTTCACCACACGGACTGCAGCGGTTCAAGAAGGCGGCTCAGCACCACCTTCTCAAGGGCAATTAGGGATGGGCAATAAATGCTGGCCTTGCTGGCAACGCCCACATCCCATGAAAGAATAAAAAAAATAAAGATAAATTAATAGTAATGTAACATTAGTGGACTTCAAGGCAGTCTGAGTAACCTTTTTCTTACAGGGTGGAAAATTGGGAAAACAGTCAGATGGTTTACTGTTACTCCGAGTTTTTTGCCATTATTTCAATGCTCCTCAGTGGCTCTCACCACCAATTTTTGTGGCAGTTAGTTTGGTGCAGTAACTTCTCTACTGATGCCTGTACATCCTCAGGTAGGTTATTATCTGTCCCCAGGAGAGTCAACTACACTGGTGGGTAATACACCTGCAATCTGAGCTCTTCTGCACACAGAGGTACCGCCTTCCCCCATTCACTTATCACCCACCCCCCCGCTGACCCCGTTCTTCGTCCTGCCCCCTCCCAGAAAACACGCCTACAGGTTGAGAAGCAGCTACCTGCCTCTAGTTGGAGACACGGGGAATTCATTTTGACTTTGTGTGATAGTATGAAACGGGTGAGAGCGAGTCAGCAGCCCATTTTACATCTCTCCGACCTCAACGCAAATTAAAATGGGGAGAGATGTAAAATGGGCTGTCGATTCGCTCTCACCCGTTTTATACTATCACACAAATTCAAAATTACCCCCACGGTGCGTACACAGTCTGAGGGTTTCCAGGTAGGTAGTTACTGATCTGTGTCCTCCCCCCACTTCCCCCCTCCAACCGAACGATAAGCTGCAGGGAGGGTCTTCAGGCAGTAATGCACTCCCAGTGGCAGCGATGGTAATGACAGAAAAAGTGATTTCATGTACAAAGGCAGCAGTGCTAATTTGTGGAAGTGGGTGCCAGCACGTGTACGGGAAAGACGAGTTTACCGTATTGTGTTCGCCACCATGGACCAAGTGCTTCTCCTTAAACCATCGTGTCCTAACAGCTCTCTGCTTGCTGTGGTCCCCGGCGTGTATCAAGGGCTGGTGGCTGTGACGTGCCCTCCCTATGTCACACATTGTAGCAGGCTCCTTCACAGCATTGCCTGGTGGATCTCCATTTCTCACGACCCTTGGTTCTCATCATGGCAGAGAGGATCCCTATATCCTGGGACCTGTGGTCATCTGTAACAGTAGAGATCCAGGAGCTTTGAGGCTTCCAGAATGGGTATTTCCAGGTCCTTGGAGGACAGGCTCTGAGTACCCTGGAGGTGTCATGTTGTCCAGTTGAGCCTGGCCACATGCCCAAACAGCGATAAACACCCTTTGGCAATTGTGACACTTAGGGGAGGTTGGGCGGTTATCTTTCTGACCTGGCCATTGGTGACACGGCCACACCACCGAATGCAGCAGGTGTGGCAAAGTCATCACTGGTCCGCTGCATCCATTAATGGAGGCTCAAACCCCCCCCCCCCCACCAATCCCACGCAGCAGCCTCCTGAGATCTTGTGGCCCCAGCACCCAAGGAATCAGAGGTATAATGTGTTGATATTTGAGCTGCTGTTGGTGTCAGCAATGGGCTGCCACCAACACAACAGCCAAACCAAGAAAGATCCCTGACCACAGTCACACTCTGCTGGAGGGCACGGGCTCACAAGGTGGGCTGGTTTCCTGCCAGCACAGAATGACACCTCAGTGTGAACTCCTGAAATCCCCGCTGCAGGGATATCTGCAGAGCAGAACCAGAAGAGTGGAAGCTACACATCATGGACCTTCCTGCGGATTGTCTCCCAAGGCTTTCATAATGGTAACGAGATATGCTCAATGTTTACGGTCTCACAGTGGCTACTATGGTATGTGCCCTGGTTTATGGCATTTGACCTCAGGCTAGAGTTGCTTTCTGCTGGTCATAACAAGGGGGCCTAAAGTTAAGATCATTAACAAATGAATGAAAGGTCTTGCATTTCTATAGCACCTTTCATGATCTCAGGACGCCCACAGTGCTTTACAGTCAGTGAAGTATTTTTGAAGTTTGGTCATAGTTGTAATGTAGGGAAACATGGCTGCCAATTTGTGCACAGCAAGGCCCCACAAACAGGAATTAAATAAATGACCTGATCATCTGTTTTTGTGATGTTGGTTGAAAGATAAATATTGGCCAGGACACCGGGGAGAACTCCCCTGCCCTTCTTCAAATAGTTCCATGGGATTTATGTTCACTTGAGAGAGTAGACTTAGTTTTACGTCTCATCTGAAAGACGGCACCTCTGACGGTGCAACACTCCCTCAATACTACAGTGGAGTGTCAGCCTAGAATCATAGAATCATAGAATCATAGAAATTTACAACATGGAAACAGGCCCTTCGGCCCAACATGTCCATGTCGCCCAGTTTATACCACTAAGCTCGTCCCAATTGCCTGCACTTGGCCCATATCCCTCTATACCCATCTTACCCATGTAACTGTCCAAATGCTTTTTAAAAGACAAAATTGTACCCGCCTCTACTACTGCCTCTGGCAGCTCGTTCCAGACACTCACCACCCTTTGAGTGAAAAAATTACCCCTCTGGACCCTTTTGCATCTCTCCCCTCTCACCTTAAATCTATGTCCCCTCGTTATAGACTCCCCTACCTTTGGGAAAAGATTTTGACTATCTACCTTATCTATGCCCCTCATTATTTTATAGACTTCTATAAGATCACCCCTTAACCTCCTACTCTCCAGGGAAAAAAGTCCCAGTCTGTCTAACCTCTCCCGATAAGTCAAACCATCAAGTCCTGGTAGCATCCTAGTAAATCTTTTCTGCACTCTTTCTAGTTTAATAATATCCTTTCTATAATAGGGTGACCAGAACTGTACACGGTACTCCAAGTGTGGCCTCACCAATGTCTTGTACAACTTCAACAAGACATCCCAACTCCTGTATTCAATGTTCTGACCAATGAAACCAAGCATGCTGAATGCCTTCTTCACCACCCTATCCACCTGTGACTCCACTTTCAAGGAGCTATGAACCTGTACTCCTAGAGCTCTTTGTTCTATAACTCTCCCCAACGCCCTACCATTAACGGAGTAGGTCCTGGCCCGATTCGATCTACCAAAATGCATCACCTCACATTTATCGAAATTAAACTCCATCTGCCATTCATCGGCCCACTGGCCCAATTTATCAAGATCCCGTTGCAATCCTAGATAACCTTCTTCACTGTCCACAATGCCACCAATCTTGGTGTCATCTGCAAACTTACTAACCATGCCTCCTAAATTCTCATCCAAATCATTAATATAAATAACAAATAACAGCGGACCCAGCACCGATCCCTGAGGCACACCGCTGGTCACAGGCCTCCAGTCTGAAAAACAACCCTCTACAACCACCCTCTGTCTTCTGTCGTCAAGCCAATTTTGTATCCAATTGGCTACCTCACCTTGGATCCCGTGAGATTTAACCTTACGTAACAACCTACCATGCAGTACCTTGTCAAAGGCTTTGCTAAAGTCCATGTAGACCACGTCTACTGCACAGCCCTCATCTATCTTCTTGGTTACCCCTTCAAAAAACTCAATCAAATTCGTGAGACATGATTTTCCTCTCACAAAACCATGCTGACTGTTCCTAATCAGTCCCTGCCTCTCCAAATGCCTGTAAATCCTGTCTCTCAGAATACCCTCTAACAACTTACCCACTTCAGATGTCAGGCTCACCGGTCTGTAGTTCCCAGGCTTTTCCCTGCCGCCCTTCTTAAACAAAGGCACAACATTTGCTACCCTCCAATCTTCAGGCACCTCACCTGTAGCTGTCGATGATTCAAATATCTCTGCTAGGGGACCCGCAATTTCCTCCCTAACCTCCCATAACGTCCTGGGATACATTTCATCAGGTCCCGGAGATTTATCTACCTTGATGCGCGTTAAGACTTCCAACACCTCCCTCTCTGTAATATGTACACTTCTCAAGACATCACTATTTATTTCCCCAAGTTCCCTAACATCCATGCCTTTCTCAACCGTAAATACCGATGTGAAATATTCATTCAGGATCTCACCCATCTCTTGTGGTTCTGCACATAGATGACCTTGTTGATCCTTAAGAGGCCCTACTCTCTCCCTAGTTACTCTTTTGCCCTTTATGTATTTGTAGAAGCTCTTTGGATTCTCCTTTGCCTTATCTGCCAAAGCAATCTCATGTCCCCTTTTTGCCCTCCTGATTTCTCTCTTAACTCTACTCCGGCAATCTCTATACTCTTCAAGGGATCCACTTGATCCCAGCTGTCTATGCATGTCATATGCCTCCTTCTTCTTTTTGACTAGTGCCTCAATCTCCCGCGTCATCCAAGGTTCCCTACTTCTACCAGCCTTGCCCTTCACTTTATAAGGAATGTGCTTACCCTGAACCCTGGTTAACACACTTTTGAAAGCCTCCCACTTACCAGACATCCCTTTGCCTGCCAACAGACTCTCCCAATCAACTTCTGAAAGTTCTTGTCTAATACCATCAAAATTGGCCTTTCCCCAATTTAGAATTTTAACTTTTGGGCCAGACCTATCATTCTCCATAGCCATCTTAAAACTAATGGAATTATGATCACTGGGCCCAAAGTGATCCCTCACTAACACTTCTGTCACCTGCCCTTCCTTATTTCCCAAGAGGAGGTCAAGTTTTGCCCCCTCTCTAGTCGGGCCATCCACATACTGAAAGAGAAATTCCTCCTGAATACACTCAACAAATTTCTCTCCATCCAAGCCCCTAATGCTATGGCTGTCCCAGATTATATGCTCAAGTCCTACACGAGGGCTTGAACCCACAACCTTCTGATTCAGAGGGGACAGTGCCAGAGCTGACTCCTGAAGGAGAGAGTTAGATTTGATTTTTTACGCAGAGGGTTGTTCGGACACGGAATGCCCTGCCAGAGACAGCGGGGGCAGCAGAAAACAGAGTAACTTTTAAAGGGAAGTGGGTGAAAATTTGAAACAGAAAAATTTAAAAGGATATATGGAAAAGGCAGTGAAATGAAACTCGGTGATGAGCGTTATCAGAAAGCCAGCACAGACATAATGGACCGAAAGGCCTCCTGTGTTGGTAAATTCTCGAAGTCAATGATTCCATTAGCTCTATTGACGATTTGGGATACAGAGGGCGTGAAATTGGTCTTGGGCGGTTGAGCAAAACAGGTGATAGTGAATCAGCCGCCCGCTCGTTTAACACTGTAAAAAACAAACTTCACGCCCCAGGCTCTTTCGAGGCCTCCAATGTAGGGTTTTTCTCTTTAGGGTAAGAATGGCCAAGAATCAAATGAGACTTTAGAATGGTCTTACACACGCTAAATAATTTTATTGTTTCAACACAATGATCCATTACTCGGGGTAGGCTATCGATCCCAAATCAGTCTGCCTGTAATTTTGTCTCAATTGTATTGACTGCACGAGTTATCCTTCATACTGTAACCGAATACTGCTCTTTTACCAAGTATTCACTCTGCTATTCCAGGGTTTCAAGTCCATTCCTTTATCCATCTCACTGTTCCTGGGAGAACAGTTCCCATTCCATAGGCCTTACTTAGTCCTTCTTTAGAGCAGACACCAAAAAAGTCCATATCAAAAAGTCCAAAATCCTTCACAGGCTTTGTCTCACACTGCTTGTAGCAGAGTCAAATGATGCAGATGGGCCCTCATGGGCCGACAGGAATCCTTAGCTCAAAGGACTTTGCCCAGAGGTCTACAATCACAGTGGAGAGAGGTTTCTCCACTCAGCAGAATCCCTTGTGACACTAACTCACCAGTAGAGCTGTTCCCTTCCCTGAAGGGACACTCCTCTACATCCTGAATCAGTGGAGTGGGTGGTGTGTGTGTGTGAGACACTGCTACAATGTGGGGAGATGCGAGATTCTTTTATTTATTCTCAGGATATGGGCATCACTGGCAAGGCCAGCATTTATTGCCCATCCCCAGTTGCCTTGTTAGTAATTTGATACAACTGAATGGCTTTCTAGGCCACTTCAGCGAGCAGTTAAGAGTCAACCACATTAGAATCATAGAATCATAGAAGTTACAACATGGAAACAGGCCCTTCGGCCCAACATGTCCATGTCGCCCAGTTTATACCACTAAGCTAGTCCCAATTGCCTGCACTTGGCCCATATCCCTCTATACCCATCTTACCCATGTAACTGTCCAAATGCTTTTTAAAAGACAAAATTGTACCCGCCTCTACTACTGCCTCTGGCAGCTCGTTCCAGACACTCACCACCCTTTGAGTGAAAAAATTGCCCCTCTGGACCCTTTTGTATCTCTCCCCTCTCACCTTAAATCTATGCCCCCTCGTTATAGACTCCCCTACCTTTGGGAAAAGATTTTGACTATCGACCTTATCTATGCCCCTCATTATTTTATAGACTTCTATAAGATCACCCCTTAACCTCCTACTCTCCAGGGAAAAAAGTCCCAGTCTGTCTAACCTCTCCCTGTAAGTCATTAGTGTGGGATTGCAGTCAAATTTTGGCCAGACTGGGTAAGGATGACAGAAATCAATGAACCAGTTGGGTTTTTATGACAGCGTCATGGTCACTTTTAGTTTCAAATTCTCAAACTCACATGGTGAGATTTGAACTTGCGTTCTCTGGATTATTAGTCCAGTAACATAACCACTACACTACCGTAACCACTATGGAGAGCATGCTATTATTAATTGCGGATGTACATGGTGCTTAATGTCTGCAAGCTGGGACATCTAGCACAGACATGCTGTGCTCGGTATAGGTAGGATTGCCAACCCTCCAGAATTGCCCTGGAGTCTCTAGGAAACATTCAACCAAACTTGGCAATCCTAGGAATAAGGTGCTTATCTCCTCAGCCACCCATCCCAGAAGGGATTTGCATTAATCGACTCTACTTACTTTTCCTGGGGCTTTTTGCCGCTGGTGCTGTGTCTGACTCTACGGCTGTGTGTGGGGTCACCAACCCTCCAGGATTGTCCTGGAGTCTCCAGGAATCTCCTGGGCACTGCCGTGAGCAAACTCGGGAGAAAAAAATCATAGAGGTGTTTAAAAAAAGTGTTTTTTGTTTATTCGTTATAATAATATTGGAGACGGGGGAGGGGGGAACGCTGTTACACCCAACTCACGAATCATCCAATCAGGTAACGAAGAGTCTGTTTGCTTTCTAATTGGTGTGGGCAGGTGGGGCGCTGTGAGGACGGACATGTCGGGTGACCGATGGCGGGAGTGTGGGGGCGGAGTGGTTGGAGGTGATGTGATGAAATCTCGCGGAATATGTCTAAACCAGAGTTGGCAACTCTAGTGTGTGAGACAACTGGGCCCAGCAGAAGCAAAACCTCATGCAGTACAAAATGCCGCTGATAACGGAAGCTGCACGGATGCCATTGGTGAGTCAGAGATAGCACCAGAGATTCAAAGGACAATGTGTGCAAGTGATGCTCTGCTGTTAAACATTAAAAAGGGCCTTCCCATTCATTCACAGTGTTCCAAACACTGAGCGTGAATGACATATCCACACATACTGACAGGAAGCCACCGTCTGTATATTCTGAAAGACAGTTGCCTTTATAGGGCAGGGTGGAGTTTCAAATGGACATGAAGTCTGGAGCAAGACAAGGCCATTCAGCCCATCAAGCCCATTCCATCCAGTGTCTGCCAGGTGATAACATACTCAGAAACCAATCACTATACTTAAGAGTCTGCAAACCCATATAAGTAGTGTCCATATGCCTAATTTATAAAGGCACAGATAAAGATTTGAGAATGAGATTAATAATACATGTTTAAGAATGTGAAAAGAAGAGTCAATTATTAAAACCTCAAATCCAACTGAGACTGAAGATGAAAGGAACCTGCAAGAAGTTGCTCGCTCCCTCACACTGCTCAACATGACGGCAACACTGTTGACCATCAGCGAATGCGGGAGACAAAGTTTTCCGAATTTCCGTGATTTTCTGGTGTGCGCTGACAGGGATCCAGACTCCTCGCTGTCAGGACAAATCAATGAATAGCACATTAATTGTAGATCCCAACGGATGAATAAGCAACTGAACTGCACTGAATTGGAAAATTAAGGTGCAAAATATTTGCCTGGATTTTCAGATTGAGTCACATCTCTGGCAGGGTTGGTTTCCCACCCAGCATGGAGATTCCAGGGCCATATCTCCACTAGGGTTGCCAACCCTTCAGGATTGCCTGAGCGTCTCCAGGAATTAAAGATTAGGGGGCCAATTAGGGACCAAAAAGGACATCTTCTTGTGGAGGCAGAGGACATGGCTGAGGTACTAAATGAATACTTTGCATCAGTCTTCACTAAAGAAGAGGATGCTGCCAATATCACTGTAAAGGAGGAGGTGGTACAGAAATTGGATAGGATAAAAATAGATAAAGAGGAGGTACTGCTCAAAGTAGTAACATAATCGGTCCAGATGGGATGTAGCCTAGATTACTGAGGGAAGTAAGGGTAGAAATTTAGGAGGCTCTGGCCACAATCATAGAGTACAAAAGCAAGGAAGTTATGCTAAACTTTAAAAGAACCAGAGGCGACATGAGGAAAAAAGTTTTTATGCAGTGAGTTGTTATGATCTGGAATGCACTGCCTGAAAGGGCGGTGGAAGCAGATTCAACAGTAACTTTCAAAAGGGAATTGGGTAAATACTTGAAGGGGAAAAAATTGCAGTGTTTTGAGGAAAGAGCAGGGGAGTGGGCCAAATTTGATAGTTCTTTCAAAGAACTGGCACAGGCACGATGGGCCAAATGGCCTTCAGTGCTGTATCATCCTATGATTCTATGATTAATCTCCAAGACACTGCTGCGAGCAACCCAGAAGAAAAATCTTGGGGGGCATTAAAACAATTGTGTGCATTTTTCATTTTTGTTTATTAGTTATAAAAATATCAGAGAAGGATTTAAAAGGGTTTGTTTAACTGAGTGGGGCAGTTAGATGATGAAACCTCCAGGAATATGTCCAATCAGAGTTGGCGACCCTAATTTCCAACCCCCCCCCACTCCCCCTCCACCCCCCACTCCCCCCCCCCCCCCACTCCCCCCCCCCCCCCACTCCCCCTCCACCCCCCCCACCCCACTCCCGAGTTAATTTTTATGCTGGTGGTGGGCTCACTCACTAGGCAGTTGCACCACACTAATGGGGGGGGGGAGCGGGGCAGAGATTTGCCATCTCAGGACTTGGAGGGCCTGCAGCAGTGGGAGGAAGAGGCAACCAGCTAGTTGCCAGCAGGATTTTTTTCTTCTCTCTGTCAGCATTAATTGCCCATCTCTATTTGCCCTCAGAAGGTGAGGGAACCAGTCACCTTTTTATGACAATACGACAGCTTCATGTTCACTTTTACTGATAAAGCTGTAAATCATTAAAACAGAATTCAAATTCTCAAACTGCCATGGTAGGAGTTGAACTCACATAGTTTAGATTATCAGTGATGTAATCACTACACCACCATACTTCAGCTGTTCACACTTGTCCTTGCATTATTCAATCTAATCTTGGATCTTGACATAGTTTCTGCCTCAAAAACAAAGGAAGACCTGCATTTATATAGAGCCTTTTACGACCTCAGGGCATCCCAAAGCGCTTTCCAGCCAATGAAGTACTTTTGAGGTGTAGTCACTGTTGTAATGTAGGAAGCCAGGTCCCACAAACAGCAATATAATAATGACGTGACTGTTGTTTGTGGGAGTTTGCTGTGCGCAAACCTACATAACAGCAATGACTACACTTCACTGACTGTGAAGTGGTTTGGGACGTCCTGAATATATTTGAATGTTAAAAATACAAATTCTTTTTTTCAAGCCCCACGTCAGGAACTGCCTAGGCTGACACTCTAGTGCTGCACTGAGAGAGTCGTGCATTGTTAGAGGCTTCGTCGTTTGGCAAGACGTTATCTGCCGGCTCAGGTGGATTTTAAACCACGCTATCGAATGGAGATTTAAAGAAGTTCTCCCAGTGTCCTGGCCAGCATTTCACCCACAGCCGAAAAACAGATTAAACACGTCGTCCATCTCATTGCTGCGGCGGCATCTCACTGAGCACAAAGTGGCTGCTGGATTTACCTGTATAATAAGTCACTGTACTCATTGTGTGTGAAGGGCTTCGGGACATTTCTGAGAGATGTGACGCGATGATGTATAAATGAAAGTCTTTCTTTTTTGAGTGATGAAGGAAGGAGAGCTGTAATACAAAGCTGGAATGAATGGTTCTCTGTTGCCTGTTACGAACACACTCCATCATGCCTGAGTACGACAGGTTTGGCGGCCGAACACTTCCCCAAAAATGTAATCTATTATTACACTGATGTGATTTGTAATGTACTCTGACTGCAGTAACTCATTGCTATCAATTTGTCCCCAGGCTGAGGATTGGCTATTCATTTTACTGCTGTTGTATTTCTTACCAGCTTTTTATTATCTATAAACACTTTGGCCCAGGTTTTCTGATTGGAGTTATTTTAACTCATTAGATTACAGCCTCTGTTGAAATAATACCGATCGGAAAACTTAGGCCTCTGAGTCTAATGCCTCTTGCTTGCTTTGGTCATTTTTACTTAGAAATATGTAGAAGTTACAAAACGGAAACAGGCCATTCAACACAACCAGTGTGTGTCGGCATTTACCCTCCACCTATCTAATCTTGGATCTTGACATTGTTTCTGCCTCAAAAACAAAGAACGAAAATTTTGCATTTATATAGCATCTTTCACGTCCTCAAGACATCTCAAAGTGCTTTGCAGCCAATGCTGTATGGTCATTGTTGTTATGTTGGCAAATATGGCAGCTGTCATCGGATCTTTTACATCCACCTGAGAGGGCAGACAGGGCCCTGGTTTAACATCTCATCCAAAAGACAGTGCAGTTCTCCCTCAGCACTGTACTGGGAGGGTCAGCTTAGATTTTATGCTCAAGTCTCTGAAGTGGGACTATGAACCCACGACCTTCTGACTCAGAGGTGAGAGTGCTACCCACTGAATCACAGCTGATATTAATCCTGCAAGTGAATTCCATAACCTCACGACTCTCACAATCCCTTTCCCCTCTTCCCCCCGCCAACAAGGCAGTTAATGTTTCAACATAATGTCCAACACGCCTCGGAGACCTGAAAAGCTTGCCTCGCTGCATCTCATGTTTCAGTTGGCACTTCCCTGGGTTTTCCAAGTCTCCTTAGAGCTGAGGCACTCCCAGCATGCTTTATGTCGTGACCAGGAGGACAGATGCCGGGGTGGGGGTGGGGGGGGGGGGGGAAGGGGGTAGGATGGGAATTCCTGGGCAGGGGATGTAAATATTCTCCTCCAAGTTGCCCCGCACTTCCTGCTGTTCAGTTCTGCTTATTTAGCTGTGTCTTGTGCAGTGAGATGAATCTGGAGTCTGCCAGATCCAATGGAGGCAGGGAGAACAGCCCCCTTTACTGAGAGAACCCTGAGAGAAGCAAGTGATGGCAAGAAGGTGTGGCTTTTTTGGATATGAGGAGACATCCTCATCAGCAAGCTGCAGTCAGAGCACCCTGGGAAGAGATGGCCAAGTAGGTCAATGTAGTGTCTGCTCCAAAGAGGTCATCATCCCACATGAGGAAGTAATTCAATACCCGGAAGAAATTTGCTATAGTAAGTGCCTGATATAGTTACCTTTATAGCAATAGCATGCTTACTCACATGTACAACACGCATACACACATGCACAGGCCCACATACACGCATGCGCACAAATACACACGCACACACACATGTATACACACACACGCACACACACTTTCCCTTCAACCAGCCGCACACTCACATGGCCTGCATGCAAACATTGACGAAACGCTGCCCGTTTCCTGAGACCTGCCATCGCCCTTTAACTGGGCACTGTGCTTTCCTAAACAAGAGTGCAGGAACATGCAGCGTGCAAGTGGGCATTGGGATGGTGCGGCGTGGTCCCACCCTCGATTAGCGAGAGCAGGGAGAGGTTTACAGAGAAGGTGAAAGGTGTGCCATGCCTGAATCTGGTTTGCCTTATGCGAGTGTTGGAATGGGCAGTGTAGTTTGACCGCTCCACAGATCAGCAGTCCACCCAAGTGGCAGCTTCAGGAGGAATCTACAGGACACTTGCCTTTAAAAACAACAACAACTTGCATTTATATAATAAAAATGTCCCAAGGCGCTTCACAGGAGAGTAATCAGACAGAAAATGAACAGAGATCCTGAATGCAGCTGTGGCCTCTCTCAGGAGTTCCAGAACTGATGCTGTTTGAACCTGATCTCCAAGGGTTTGCTCTTTCGGTATTCTCCATAGTGCCGGATTGTTTGGGCTGGACCTTGATTCAAGGCCCCTTATACCATATAGCAGCGGTCTGCCCTGGCACAGAGGTGGAACATGCAGGTACACAATGACGGCAATGCAATAAAGAATTTCTGGAGAAGTTAATACCCCACTAGAGGGCAATGCAGCACACCTCCCATACATAAAATTAGTTTCCCTAATGACGCTCACACCACGGGGCAGTGTGAATTTCCTGCTCCCCACCCCCGATAGTACAGCAGAAAACCTGGGGCAAGTACAGATCTGACTCAGCGCCCTGGCCCTGAGTTTTCTGGTCCTTGTGAACTGGGCTCACAGGCACAGGGGAGCAGAATATCAACCCCATAAAATTTGCGTCACAATCTAGAAGTCGCACTTCAACATGTCAGGTTTAAAATGCCACTCTTCATAAATGTCACGCTTTGTTACAGATGCAAAACAATTCTGAAAACAAAAGAGTAAGAAAGTCAGTAATTTCAAATTGGGTTCCTCTGACCTGGAACCGGAAATTTACAGCCAGCTACAATTGCCCTCTGGTTGACCACGGTATTTTACACGCAGTTACAATTACCTGCATGTGCCTATTTCGACAAGTTTCCCACAGAAAGTACTTGAGCAGTGGCCTTAAAGGGACAGGCCAGGTTAAATAGAGCTCCATCTTAACAGCCGAACATGACAACCGTGCTCCAGTCCTCAGAGTATCTGTGAGCAATGCCAGCGGCGATCCACATGCATATATTTATTAAAAATCTGAATGTGTCCAGGATAGAGTTAAAAATTGCAATTTAATTAATGATGGGGGAGGTGGTAGCAGGAATGGACATAGTGAGTCTCATTCTGTTTTAATTTAAATAAAAAGTGAGGGGCTATTTGGTGGTGATTTGTGGTGAACTGTAATTACAGCCTGTATAATAATGGATGAGCTGTAGGGCATGTCAGCCAATCAATCCCTGCTCTGTGTGTTTAACTCTTAAACCTTCCTATCATCTGAAATTCAAATCCTATCAACAGTATACTGCTCCAATTAATGGGCTTTTCAGCAGGCTTTTCAGTTCCAAGCGCTTTGTATGACAGGGCTGAGCTCTGTGCCATTAGAGAGATTTGAACAGGAATCATTTTATTCTCAACCTATCGCTGCGTATTGAGACTTTCCCAATCGGACTGAGTGCAGTGGAGTTTTGCAGGCAGGCTGTCTTTGTGTTTGTGCACTGCCCTACCCCTGGCCTTTTTTTTGGAGTGTAATATAATAGGAAGCAAGTAGTCCATTAACACAGGGGCACACTGCTGGCATTTCCTGCACATTGTGTAACAAGCTGTAGGCCCAATTTCTCAGTGCTTGCCCTGCTTGACCATATCTAACATCTAATTCAACTACATTCCATTGGTTTCTAAGAGATAAACCAAAACAATAAATAAAGTGCCACTTTTGTTTAAGTGTTGTACTGTATCAGTTTTCTATGTTTCTCATCTTAATGGCCTCAAGAGACAAGAGTAAGTGAGCAGCCTGCTACAGGCCTCTGTCCAAGACACCTTAGTGGGCTGGATTTTCTTTGGATTTACCACCTGTTTTGAGGCATAAATCTGAGTAAAATGTCCACTGCCTCAGTTCTGAGGTTGGCACGGAGCAGACTGAAAGCCCATTAACTGAAGCTGTGCTCTGTTGGTTGGATTTGAATTTCTGATGGTAGGAAGGTGTAAGAATGGAATGCAAAGAGCACAAGCTTATTGGTAGATGCAGGTAGTGGACTCCTCCCACTTATCCATTCCCTCAACCAAATCCATGGAAACCATCTCCACTGCCTGCACACAAGATCAATGCTCCTTAGTCCTACCTCTTTTGAAGACCAGGCTCCAGAGATTTCGAGGTTCCTCTTTCTCCTCAGCTGAGGGTGGTCATTTCAACTCCCTCCGTGAAGGAACAGCACTCCCCCTCTCATTTCCACTCTCAGGTCCTCATTCTTGCGCGTGCTCGGTGCTTTACCTGGTGAAAAGCCTTCTGACTCCCTATTTTCTCATGTGCGGGTGTCCATGGATGGTGCTGGGGAAGGTGTTGGAGATGATATGGTGGTAACGGCGTCTCTGGAAGGGCCTGGGTGATCTTCAGAGTGGCCAGCCTCTTCCTCTAAGGCATTCCCCAGGATGTGAAACACGGAAGAGCTTGTTTAGTTGTTCACACAGTGGGGTGGATTTTCATTGCCCTCGCCTTGCATTAACAGGGGTTAAGGCATCAAAATGGAGTCAATGACCTTACTGTCCCATTGACACCAGCGATGCAGTCGTCGCCATTTTGAAAGGGGCCTACCGTCGGGTGTCCAAAGCGCCCGCCTGTTTCAGGTGATGGACGGCTTTTAATATGGAAATCGGAGCCTTATGACATAAACAGGACCCCGATTGCCATTTTAGTTCGGAACTGGTCCGAACCTGTGCACATTCTGACCAATTCCACGGTTGATGGAAGAGAAGAGGCCCGGCAAAGGTGAATATTTTTGTGGGCCACGGAGGAGCAGGAGTGCCCACAAAAATAATCTGGGCCGCTGCCAGCTGGAGACGCCGCCCTCCGTGATCGAGACTCCCGTCCCCTGCAACTTACCTTGTTGGTGGCCTCACTGGCCCGATCTTGAGGCCTCAATCCGACGAGTCACCTGTTTGGCTCCCCACAGCTTGCCTTCCAGAGTTAAATGAGGGCGGTCAAAATAGACCCCAGTGCCCTTTAAGAAGTAGCAAGTGAGTGCAAGAGCATTGCAATACTCGGAGAAAGCACATGAAGGTGACACTGCTATTAAGGAGCCTCACCCACCCATTACCAACCTCAGTTGGAGCCTCTTCTGTCTGTCCGCCTATTAATTTCAGTTTCCTGTTCGTGTGGACTTAGGGTTTTCCGTCTTGGTGTTCCTCCCCCAGTTGCAGTCCTCTGTCAAGTGGTCGTATGTCGTCTTTTCCCTTGTGTGGAGAGAAGATATTGTTAATGGGAGTGGCACAGAGGCCCATTTTCCTCCACATGAGTGCGTGCACCTCATTATGATGAGAGGTGCAGGTACCTTGTTCCTGAAAATGAACGGTCTGTGGAGACTAGCAGAGCCCCTTGTGACAGGCTTTGTGAGTTGACAAAGTGGTTGTGACTTCAGATGGTGCTTGAGTGTTTGTTGAGTTTTCCCTTTGCATAAGTGAGTTCCCCTGACACCCAAGTGACGGCAGAGAATGAGGGACCCACCCACCCTCATCTGCAGGGTGTACATACCTACCACTATGGCATAAGATGCATAAGAGATAGAACAGCAGTGGGAAATATTTAAAATGGTGATTAAATGCACATGGAGGGTGTTCCCTAGGGAAACTGGGATGTCAGTGCCAATGGCATCACTGAGAAATGGCTGACAAACCGTAATGCTGGATGAAGCTGAGAAGTGATTTAGCAAAAGTGGACTGGTAACAGCTACTTGAAAGTAAATCAGTGTCAGAGCAGTGGGAGGCATTCAAGGGGGAGATTCAAGAGGTTCAGGGTAAACATGTTCCCACAAAGGAAAAGGGTGCGGTTGCCAAATCTAGAGCCCCCTGGATGACAAGGAGCATTCAGGGTAAGATAAGGCAAGAAAGGGAAGCTTATATCAGACACCAAGAGCTCAATACTGCAGAAAGCCTAGAGGAGTATAGAAAGTGAAGGGGTGAAATTAAAAAGGAAATTAGGAAAGCAAAGAGAGGGCATGAAAAAATATTGGCAAGTAAAATTAAGGAAAACCCAAAAATGTTTTATAAATACATAAAGAGCAAGAGGATAACTAAGGAAAGAGTCGGGCCTATTAGAGACCAAAAAGGTAAACTAAAAAGGAGCCGGAAGATGTGGGCATGGTTCTTAATGAATATTTTGCTTCTGTCTTCATAAAAGAGGGGGACGATGCAGATATTGTAGTTAAGGAGGAGGAGTGTGAAATATTGGTTGGGATAAACTTAGTGAGAGAGGAAGTATTAAGGGGTTTAGCATCTTTGAAAGTAGATAAATTGCCAGGGCCGGATGAAATGTATCCCAGGCTGTTAAGAGAAGCAAGGGAGGAAATAGCGGAGGCTCTGACCATCAGTTTCCAATCCTCCCTGGCTACAGGTATGGTGCCGGAGGATTGGAGGACTGCTAATGTTGTACCGTTGTTTAAAAAGAGAGAAAAGTATAGACTGAGTAATTACAGGCCAGTCAGTCTAACCTCGGCGGTGGGCAAATTATCGGAATCAATTCTGAGGGACAGTATAAACCATCATTTAGAAAGGCACGGATTAATCATCATTGATTTGTTAAGGGAAGGTCATGACTGACTAACTTGATTGAATTTTTTGAGCAGGTAACAAGGTGGGGGGGATGTCGATGAGGGTGGTCTGTTTGATGGAGTCTACATGGATTTTAGCAAGGCTTTTGACAAGGTTCCACATGGCAGACTGGTCAAAAAAGTAAAGGCCCATGGGATCCAAGGGATTGTGGCAAATTGGATCCAAAGTTGGCTCAGTGGCAGGAAGCAAAGGGTAATGGTCAACGGGTGTTTTTGTGACGAGAAGGCTGTTTCCAGTGGGGTCCCACAGGGCTCAGTACTAGGTCCCTTGCTTTCTGTGGTATATAGTAATGATTTGGACTTAAAAGTAGTGAGCATGATAAAAAAGTTTGCAGATGATATAAAAATACAAAGGTAGTTGATAGTGAGGAGGAAAGCTGTAGACTGCAGGAAGATATCAATGGACTGGTCAGGTGGGCAGAAAAGTGGCAAATGGAATTCAATCCGGAGAAGTGTGAGGTAATGCATTTGAGGAGAGCAAACAAGGCAAGGGAATACACAATAAATGATAGGATACTGAAAGGTGTAGAGGAACAGAGGGACCTTGGAGTGCATGTCCACAGATCCCTGAAGGTAGCAGGACACGTAGATAGCAGGCATATGGGATACTTTCCTTTATTAGCTGAGGCATAGAATATAAGATCAGGGAGGTTATGCTGGAACTGTATAAAACATTAGTTAGGCCATAGCTTGAGTACTACGTACAGTTCTGGCCACCACATTACATGAAAGATGTGATTGCACTAGAGAGGGTACAAAGGTGATTTGCGAGGATGATACCAGGACTGGAGAATTTTAGCTATGACGAAAGATTGGATAGGCTGGGGTTATTTTCTTTGGAATAGAGAAGGCTGAGGGGAGGTTTAATTGAGGTGCATAAAATTACCAGGGGCCCAGATAGAGTAGATAGGAAGGACCTATTTCCCTTAGCAGAGAGGTCAATAACCAGGGGGCATGGATTTAAAGTAATTGATAGCAGGATTAGAGGGGAGCTGAGGAAAATGTTTTTCACCCAGACCGTGGTGGGCGTCTGGAACTCACGGCCTGAAAGGGTGGTAGAGGCAGAAACCCTCATCACATTTAAAAAGTTCTTGTATATTCACTTGAAGTGTCATAACCTACAAGGCTACGGATCAAGTTCTGGAAAGTGGGATTAGGCTGGGTAGCTCTATTTCGACTGGCACAGACATGATGGGCTGAATGGCCTCCTTCTGTGCCGTAAATTTTCTATATTTCTATGATTCTATGAATCAGACTATGTCACTCTTTCAGTGGCATTGCAGCCAGAAGGTGCACCTACCTGGAAAAGACCACGGGCAACTGGGAGATTTCATGGGAGATTTCAACTACCCCAAATAAACTGGTAAGAAGGGGTAGGGAAAGGGGAAAGGGGACTGGAGTTTTTACAGTGTGTACAGGACTCCTTTCTTACCCAATATTTGAGGAGCCCAACAAGAGATGAATCACTACTGGATCTAGTAATGGGAAATGAGCCAGAGCAGATAAGAGAAGTAAGCATAGGGGAACATCTAGGCAATAGTGATCATAACATAAGGTTTAAAATAATGATTGAGAAAGACATAATTAAGACAAAGACCAAAGTAATAGATTGAAAAAAAAGCTAATTTTGAGGGGATGAGAGTGGAACTAGGGAAGGTGAACGGGAAAAAAAAAATGACAGACAAAGAAATAGAACAGCAGTGGGAAATATTTAAAATGGTGATCAATAGAGTTCAGGAGAAATATATTCCTCTAAAAAACAAGAACAAACTAGCCAGTAATGAAACAACATGGATAAATAGAGATGAGGGTAAAATTGAAACTAAAGAAAAAGGCATATTCTAAGTACACAGACAATAAAGGAGAGGATGACAAAAGGGAATACAAAGAGGTTGGGAAAGAAGCCAAAAAAACAATTAGGAAAACAAAGAGGAACTACGAGATTAAATTATCAAGGAGTATAAAAAGAAATAGTAAAGTATTCTACAGAGATATAAATAACAAAATAAAAATCAGGATAGGGAGAGGGCCATTAAGGGATGCACAAGATAAACTCACAGGTAATGACAGCGAAAAGGTAGAAATATTAAATAATTACTTTGCTTCAGTATTTACCAGGGAGACTAACGTAGTGGGCATGACATTAGAAGAAGAGATCAAAAAAGATATTAAAACATTTAAGATAGAAAGGGGGGAGATAATTGATAAACTAATCAAAATTACAGAGGATAAAACCCCTGGTCTGGATGGATTGCATCCACAAATATTAAAAGAAGTTAGGGAGGAGATAGCAGAGGCATTATTACATGTACATAAAAGTTCATTAGAAAAGGGAATAGTCAGAGGACTGGCGGAGAGCTAATGTGATTCCTACATTTAAAAAGGGAGATAGAACAAGTCCAGGGAGCTATAGACCAGTTAGCTTAATGTCGGTAGTAGGAAAGATAATACGAACATATGAATTAAGAGCAGGAGTAGGCCACTCAGCCCCTCGAGCCTGCTCCGCCAGTTGATAAGATCATGGCTGATCTGATTGTGACCTTAACCCTACTTTCCCGTCTACCAACTATAACCTTTGACTCCCTTCTTAATCAGGAATCTATCTAACTCAGCCTTAAAAATATTCAATGACCCTGCCTCCACCGCTCTCTGGGGAAGGGAGTTCCACAGACTCACGACCCTCTGAGAGAAAACATTTCTCCTCATCTCTGTCTTAAATGGGAGACCCCTTATTTTTAAACTGTGTCCCCTAGTTCAAGTCTCTCCCACAAGGGGAAAAATCCTGTCAGCATCTACCTCTTCTAGTCCCCTCAGAATCTTATATGTTTCAATAAGATCACCTCTCGTTCTTCTAAACTCCAGTGTATACAATGTATAATGGAATCTTTACTCAAAGATGTAATAGAAAAACATCTAGAAAATGAAAATATAATAAAAAGCAGTCAGCACGGATTTCAGAAGGGAAAGTCATGCTCGACCAACCTGAGTGAATTCTTTGAAGAAGTAACAGAAAGAGTAGACAAGGGTAATGTAGTAGATGTAATATATTTGGATTTGGATAAGGTGCTGCATTGTAGACTCATGACTACGGTCAGAGCATGTGGAGTCAGGGGACAAGTAGCAGAATGACTAGCAAGCTGGCTACAAAACAGAAAACAGAGAGTAGGAGTTAAGGGTAGCTACTCAGACTGGCAAAAGGTTCCACAGGGATTGGCACTGAGACCACTGGTGTTCACAATTTACATTAACGATTTTGATTCGGGAATTGGAAGTGCAATTTCAAAATTTGTGAACGACACCAAATTGGGGGGTGTAGTTAATACAAAGGAAGAATGCGTCAAAATGCAAGAGGACATTAATAAACTTGCAGAATGGGTGTGTAATTGTCAAATGAATTTCAATGTAGATAAATGTGAGGTGGTGCATTTTGGTAGGAAGAATAAGGAGGCCACATAATGCTTGGATAATAAGAGTCTAAATGGGGTACAGATACACAAATCACTAAAAGTAGCGACGCAGTTTAATAAGGCCATAAAAAAGGCAAATCAAGCACTGAGGTTCATTTCTAGAGGGATAGAATTGAAAAGTAGAGAAGTTATGTTAAACTTGTATAGAACCTTGGTTAGACCACACTTGGAGTATTGTGCACAGTTCTGGTCTCCATATTATAGAAATATGGAGAGGGTACAAAAAATATTCACAAGGATGATACCAGAACTGAGAGGATGTACTTATCAGGAAAGGTTCAACCGGCTTGGTCTCTTTTCTCTGGAAAACAGAAGGCTGAAGGGTGACCTGATAGAGGTCTTAAAGATAATGAAAGGGTTTGATAGAGAAAATGATCCTACTTGTGGGGGAGTCCAAAACTAGAGGTCATAAATATAAAATAATCACTAATAAATCCAATAATCATCTTAAATACCTCAATTAGATCATCCCTTAATCTTTTATATTCAAGGGAATACAAGCCCAGTGTATGCAACCTGTCCTCTTAATTTAACCCTTTTAGCCCCGGTATCATTCTGGTGCATCTGCTCCTCCCAGCTCTACAGCACTTGTAAGGGTTTTTTTTTACTGTTTCTCGGGCTTATTATAGGTCAGCCAGTTATGTTTTCCTGAGCTGCCCTGCCCGCTGTGCGGTTGCGAATCGCTTACCCCTTCCTGATTCTGAGCTGAGGACTTATTGGGCGGTAACAAAGACAGACTAACAGACCAGTGGATTGGTACAAGGAAAACCAATGTTTATTAATAAGAAAACTAAAACTACAAGGCAAACAGTATAATACAGAAGATAAAAAAAAAGAATGAAATCGCTATGGATGTAATACAGTCTTACACTTAACGGGGTGGAAGAAACGGACACATCGAGGGAAAATTCTAAAATCACAATTTTAGCAATCCCCTTTAACCCCCCACCCTTAGACCTATGCTAGGTTGTCTTGTGGCGGCCAGAAAATTAATGCTCACCGGTGAAACAGATGAAAAGGCCTGGCCTCCTGCTGCTGCCGTCGACATGTGTTTGCGAGGTTTACTGGATGGCCTTCCTTCTTGGTTGCTAGCAAGCAGCAGGACCCCGGCCACCAGGCGAAGAGAGAAGAGAGAGAGAGATACTGGGCAAGCCCCAGTTATAGTCTCCCTATAATGGGTTATTCCATTGTCCGATTTGGGCTGAAAACGTAAGACAAAAGGGGTCCCAATCTCTGGCCCATTTACATAATGGCCGGTTCCTGTACTGATCTGTTCCATAACTGCTTTACCATTGTTCCGAATGTTCCTTGATGGTCTATCTTTTGTCCTGGAATTTCTCCTGCTCGAATTTTGATGTGTAGGCCGGCCATGTTGATGGCTTGCCTCAGGGCTTGAATGCAACTGCATTGTTTAAAGAAACCTGTCTGAAACACGAAGCCTGCCAAGTTGTTGGAGGATCCAGCAGGCTTTTAGGCCATGTGTCTGACCGCAGCCATTTTGAGAGACCCTGGATTTTTTTAAAACAGTCACACCAGGTTTCTTTAATAACTCCAATAAAATCTTCGGGGGCGGTGGGGGGGGGGGTGGACATGTGAAATTTTGCGAATCCCTTCACTCTTAGTCATTTTTATTTTAAATTCACGTGGATTCTCTCGAGCCTGTTCCACCATTCAATTCGATCATGGCTGATCTGTATCTTAACTCCATTTACCCGCCTTGGTTCAGTAACCCTTAATACTCTTGCCCATCAAAACTCGAGCCATCTCAGTTTCGAAATTGTCAATTGACCTACAGTTTCAACAGCATTTTGGGTGAGAGAGTTCCAGATTTCCCGAAGGAGTGCTTCCTGATTTCCCTCCTAAATGGCCTAGCTCTAATTTAATTGTTCTGGACTCCCCCACCAGAGGAAATAGTTTATCTCTATCTACCCTATCAAATCCTTTAATCATCTTAAATACCTCAATTAGATCATCCCTTAATCTTCTATATTCAAGGGAATACAAGCCCAGTCTATGCAACCTGTCCTCATAATTTAACCCTTTTAGCCCCGGTATCATTCTGGTGCATCTGCTTCTCCCAGCTCCACAGCACTCTTGCCAGTCGTGAATGGCTCCCCTCCCGCTGTCTTCACTAACTCCCCCCACCCCCTCTCCTAGCACTCACGTGAGGCTGCAGCCGGCGAGGCAGGTGGGTGGCCGGAAACTCGTTCACTCAGAGCTGCCTGTGGAGACGCCAAAATTTGGGCAGGCCTCGGGCCTAATGGTTTCGGTGCACGTTGGTGCCTTCTCACCCGAAACCGGGCACCGACGAATTTCTACCCCAACGCATCAAGGGTGAGATTTTAAATTTCATATTAATGGAGCTTCAGCCCCGAATCAGAGCTGGGATCAAGGCATGGACCAGTGCAGTAACACGCTGTGTCTCTCCATTCTCTCTATGCCCCTCACGGACACACACGTTCAGATCTGTAAAATGTTCGCTTGACACTGATAAATACTGAAAGACAATGGTTCCAGAGACTGTCCTTTTGAATCAAATATGAAAGTAGCTCAGTGAAGGGTCCTTAAGTCTCCTTGTGCTGATAATTGTTGAGGGTTACAAGCGAATTGAGCTTAGGCAGTGTGAAACCAAGCTCCTTGTGGATACAAGCTGACAGGTTGCCCTGAATTTGGGACCTAATTTTTCTTTTTTCAGCTCTAGTAGGACTAGAATCCTTCGAGGGAAGGGGAACGTACAGCTCAAATAAGCACTTTCCAGAAATTTGGGTTAATCATTTTTCTTCTGACGGTAATGTTACTTAAACAAATTTGCACAATTTCCATTTCTAACCTACATTTTTTAAAAAGAATATCGTGTGATTTGTACAAAGCTGTTCACCGTTCTAGGTCAATGAAACACATCAGAGTGCTTGTTGAAACAGAATCATTTGGCATGAATATCATTGCCCTCAATAGATTGAAAGCACCAGAGGCTTCAGTGAAGCAGAGACGGAGAGGGGCCTGCCATGTCACGTTACATCAGTAGGAATGAAGGGAACGTTCCTTCATCGCCGCTGGGTCAAAATCCTGGAACTCTCTACCTAACAGCACTGCAGGAGCACCTTCACCGCACAGACTGCAGAGGTTCAAGAAGAAGGCCCACCACCACCTTCTCAAGGGCAACTAGGGATGGGCAATAAATGCCGGCCTTGGTAGTGATGCTCTAATCCCGAGAATGAATAATAATTTTAAAACTGCCAGAAGGATTCTTAAGAGATCACGGTCAATAAGGGTGAGCAGGACTGACACTTTGGGCCTCCCCTGCCCTGGGCTACCCCCTCTCCCGGATCGCAAATGTGCAGATTCCCCCTCAATCCTTGCTTATCTTGCCGGGGACTGTTTCCATGGGTCCCCAGCTGTGGCCAGACCCGCTCTCTCTCACCAATTTTGACTCCCGTCCACCGGTGGTCATATAATTCTGGCTGACGTCGGGCAGGAGTCAGAGTCGGGGCCTGTAAAAGAGGCCCGGGAGTTAAAATCCACTGGCCTTCACGCTCCGATGGGACAGTCCGTCGCACTCTTCGGCACCCACGGATCCTCTGATTCCCGCTCCGAGTTAAAATCGGCATTTGGGAATTTGAAATCAAACCTGGAAATTTTGGAAAAACGCTGGAGTGAGTCAGCATCCGATGGAAGAAAATCAGATCTTCGGCAGAACCTTTAATCAGAACTTACCTAAGGGAATAGGCTCTAGGGTGACTACACAAGCCTGATCTCATTTGCGTTAATGTCCAACGCACAGCGCACCAGGCCCTGGTCATCCTCTCAAACACTCTTCCTTTTCCCAACTTGCACTGTCAGGTTAAATTAAAAATTGACGTGGAGCTGCACCATCGCTGAGGTCAAAAGGATGGTTGATATTTCCTCAGAGGTCCTTCGAAAGCTGGACTTAATGAACCCTCAGTGTACCGGAGGATGGCAATCTCTTCCAGTGTCAGGCTGTGGTTTGCTTTCAGCCACCATGGTCTCTTGCCCACGTGATGAGACTTAGGGGGTGAAATTGGACAGGGCCAATAATTGGGCGCGGGTAGCACGATCCGCTACTAACCTGCGCCCGCTGACTCCTGCACAGGCAGCACCTGAACTTCGTGCTGCCTGCTAATTAGAATGATGGCTCCGTGCAACCAGCACTATCCGCGCTGCTGAGCCCAAAATGGGGCGTGGCCAGCGCACGTCATAGGCAGCCTGCACCTCTTAAAGGTACAGGAGCATATTTTAAATGGCATATGCACAATCCACTGGGACAAGGGAAAGATGGCAGGAAGGATCACGAGGCCAGTGCAAGAGTGGGCTCCGTGCTTCTCCAATGATGCACTGGAGACCCTGGTGGATGAAAGGACGGCCAACATGTACCCGCAGGTTGGCAGGAGACCCTCCAGACTCCAGCTCCGCAAGCATTGGAAGGTTGTGGCCCAGGAAGTGACCGTCAGGAGCGTGCCACCACGCACGTGGGTGCAGTGCCGAAAGAAGTTCAATGACTTAACACGAGTGGTCAAGGTGAGTGAATGCAAGTGTCAAGTGGCACATCCAACCAACTGTACCACTGCTCCATGCATCACAATCCCCGTCACCCACCCACCAACAAACACTGCCCATCCATACGCAATGCTGCACTTGGCATGCTGCATCTCACCCGTACATAGTACCACACTTGCAGGCCACAAAACCACCACTCACAGGTCACACACCCTGGCAGCTATTCAACCATGAAAGGCTCATCACTCTGACACCTTGCAGGACACGCACTGACACCCTGCCCTCTGTCTTGCAGGAGAAGGTGGCAGGTAACAGCCAGCAGCAGGAGAGACCCGAGGGAGGATGGGCATGGCTACACACCCTCACCCCCCTGGATCATTGCTACACCCGTGACAACATGCCACGCTGGAGGTCCCGATGAGGGGGGGTCTCTGCATTCCTAATGCTCCTCATTTCCCACATCTCCCTCCTCCCATAATCTTTTCTGACTCACATGCTGCAGATGCTGTCACCACACACCTCTTACTTGCTCCTCTCCCCACTCCAAAACTCAACCTGTTTCCCTTTGTCATTGCAGATACCCAAGAACACGTGGCGGCACCTGAGGAGGACGAGGAGGAGGAGGAGGAGGGGGAGGAGGACACTGAAGTCACACCATCACTCGATCTGACACTTGCTTCCACCAGCTCAGAGACTGACACTGCGCGTCCTTTAGAGGTTAGGTTAGAGGAGGGATCTGCACATGGTGAGACACCGAGCACAAGTGCGCAGGAGCCGGGGCGGGGGGAACGGATACCACAGGAGCCAGCTCGCCGGAGGGCGAGGTCACTCACTCGTTCTGCTGCAGAGGAGTCAGATGAGGACTTCGATGGGCCAGGCTACAGAAGGCGGCTGATGGGCGTACACCAACAAATGCTTGGGGCACTGGAAAACCTGCCAGAAAGCCTGCGCACAATGAGAAGGGGCATGGGGGAGTCCAGCTCCAACTTGGCGCAGGGCTTTGTGCAGAGCTCGGAGCCCATCCTTTCCAACATGGAACGGGTGGTCACCTCCATCAGCTCACCTGTGGAACCCACCATGATGCAGAGCTTGATGGCCGATGTCGCGGCTTCTATTGCAGCACAGACCGATGTCATCAAAGGTCTGTAAGCTACGGTTGCTGCTCAGACTGCTGCAATGGAAGCTCAGACTGCTGCTATCATGGGTCTGGGGACCACTGTGGAACGGGGCTTCCAGGGCGTCACAGCACTCCAGCAATCCATTCTCCAGCTGATCACCAGGATTGCTGAGGCACCGCCCCGGGAGAGTGGCAGTGGTGCCATGGCAGCCGGACCTGCTGTCCTCTCTCAGGACAACAGCCTTCCTGCTCCCACCCCTGCCACTCCGCCAGTGCCCCTTGTTGCCTATCGGCCAGCCAGGCCAGACTGCTGCAGCCCATGCTGAGTTGGTGCAGTCTGAAGCCGGGCCCTCCAGAGCTGCTCGAGGTCGCCCTCCAAGGCCATCTGCACTCTCCTCCACTGAAGACCTGCAGCCTCCCACCACCCATGCTCCAGCCACTGGGGGAGCACCTCATAGGAGCACTAAGATAGGTAAAGGCACACGAACAACAGGCACTGAGGGAATGCACAAGGGTGAATAGTTCTGTTATGTTTACATCATTTCATTTGTTAATTTGATAAATGAGACTTTGATTTTGCATTTGGTGGTGGTTTTTATTTCTACAATGAGCTGAGGGGGAAATCAATGTGCGATCAGATGGAGGGCGATTTGATGGTCATGTGGAGTGGACAGGTGGGGAGTGTAGGACTGTTGGTGAGTTGGGGGATGTTGTTCACATTATTGATAGCGGGCAAATACGCAGAGCCATTGCAGACAAGGCGTGTGGTCCCTGTTGCACCCTTGCATCTTCCTCCACTTCCTACTCCGGCTCCTCAGTCTCTTCCTCCTCAGCCTCTTCCTCCTCTACCTCCACCTCTGGCTCAGGGTCTTCTCCGATCATTGGTGGCAAAGGCTGGTCCCTCATGATGGTGAGGTTGTGCAGCTTGCAGCATACTACCACGAATCTGCCCACCCACTCAGGGGAGTACTCAGGGCTCCTCCAGACCAGTCCAGGCAGTGGAAGTGTTGTTTGAGGAGGCCTATGTTGTGCTCCACAATGTTGCGTGTGGCAGCATGACTCTCATTATAGGCCTGCTGTGCACGTGTGCTTGGGTTCCTGACTGGAGTCATGAGCCACGGAGTGAGGGGATAGCCCTTGTCACCCAGAAGCCAGCCTTTGACTTGCGGAGGTGGGTGAAAGATAGCTGGCACGTTGGACTGCCGCATAATGAGGGCGCCGTGACTGCTCCCAGGGTAGCGGGCATCGACCTCCATGATTCGATGTGTGTGGTCGCACACCAGCTGTACGTTGAGGGAGTGGAAGCCCTTTCAGTTGACGAAGATGGATGAGTTGATATGTGGGGCACGCAGGGCAATGTGTATGCTGTCCATGGCACCCTGCACCATGGGGAAGCCAGCAATGCGGGCGAACCCCCGTGCTCGCTCGTTCTACTTGTCTCTGTGGAGAGGGAAGGTGATGAACCTGTTCCTTATCTGGAACAGTGCGTCTGTGACCTCCCTTATGCAGCAGTGCACTGCATACTGCGAGATGTTGCACATATCGCCAGCAGAGGCCAGAAATGATCCTGAGCCGTAGAAATTCAGCGCCACGGTGACCTTTACAACCACAGGCCATACTGTCCTCGCCCTGCTCTGAGGCTGCAGTTGTGGCCGCAATAGTTGACAGATCTCGGTGACGGCTTCATTGATGAACCACAGGCATCGGATGCAATCCTCCTCGGTCATGTTGAGGTAAGAGAATTGGGCCTGGAAGGCCTTCATTAAATGGGGCCTCCTGCTAAGTACTCTGTGCCTTCCCCTCCTCTCTCTCCTCACAGCTTGACCTGCTGGGTGTGGCCTCTCTGCATGCTCCCAGTCATGCTCAATGCCCAGCGGGAGCCCTAGCAGACCGCCCATGGTTGGCTGGAATGTTGTTTAACCACGGTTGTAACTTTCCGACCCTTAAGGCAGTACCTGCCAAACCACTCTCAAATGTATTCTAGCAACTCTCAGTAAGTATAGGGAGCTTCAAAAAACACTTCCTGATCCACCAGCAGCCAGAAGCAATAAACCAGCAACTAACCTGCAATACCTGCATGGTCGCTCTAAATAGCGCTGGTGGGGGGTCCTTCAGGCACTGTAAGACACGTTCAGTTTTGCGTGGTTAAGACTGTGCGTTGAGTTGAGCGTTAAGGTCCAAAATGGTGTCTATCACTTTAAATCAGCGTTGCACACTGATTGCACGCATTTTCTCCCTACTTTACATGCTTTCCGGCATTCACTCTCTGCACATGCATAATACCTATACCAAGATGGCGTCCACGCACGTCACACTAGAAATGTGCACGCGCAGCCAAGACGCCACCGTGGCACTTCGAGACGCCGCTTAGCGCCAAAACAACGTGTGATAGATGACCCAATTTCTGGCCCTTACTGCTTTAACCCCTGACATTGATTCCCTCAATGTACAAGATGGGCTATCTTGCATTCTTAAATCTTATTCATTTCGGTAACTACGAGTGTTGCAGGAGCTCAGCTGGTTCAATTGGCTGTAATTTTACTCCATAATTATATTAACTTGCTGGCCTGGAAATTCGATGACCCTGTATATATTTTACAGGCCAAAGCATCTAATATGGCAGGTGCTCGTTCTGAGCCGGAAGTGCGCCACCTGCCATTTCAGGAATCCACTACAGGACTGCTCCTCCTGGCTACACATTAAATCCGCAGACCACTGCCGGTCAACGAGCGCCCCCACCGCCAATCGTTGCCTTCCTCCCTCTCCTGATCGCTGCCTCCACCTCCCTCTTGATCACTGATCGCCCTCTCCTGGTCACACCACTCCCTCCCGATTGCTGACCCTCCTCTCCTGGTCACACCCTCCCTCCCGATTGCTGACCCTCCTCTCCTGGTCACACCCTCCCTCCCGATTGCTGACCCCCCCTCCTCTGGTCACACCCCTCCCTCCCGATTGCTGACCCTCCTCTGGTCACACCCCTCCCTCCCGATTGCTGACCCCCCCTCCTCTGGTCACAACCCTCCCTCCTGATTGCTGACCCCCCCTCCTCTGGTCACAACCCTCCCTCCCGATTGCTGACCCATCCCCTCCTCTGGTCACAACCCTCCCTCCCGATTGCTGACCCACCCCCTCCTCTGGTCACACCCCTCCCTCTCGATTGCTGACCCCCCTCCTCTGGTCACAACCCTCCCTCCCGATTGCTGACCCCCCCTCCTCTGGTCACAACCCTCCCTCTCGATTGCTGACCCCCCCTCCTCTGGTCACACACCTCCCTCCCATTTGCTGAACCATCCCCTCCTCTGGTCACAACCCTCCCTCCCGATTGATGACCCTCCCTCCTCTGGTCACAACCCTCCCTCCCGATTGCCGACACCCCCCTCCTCTGGTCACAACCCTCCCTCCCGATTGCTGACCCATCCCCTCCTCTGGTCACACACCTTCCTCCCGATTGCTGACCCCCCCTCCTCTGGTCACAACCCTCCCTCCCGATTGCTGACCCATCCCCTCCTCTGGTCACACACCTTCCTCCCGATTGCTGACCCCCCCTCCTCTGGTCACACACCTTCCTCCTGATTGCTGACCCATCCCCTCCTCTGGTCACAACCCTCCCTCCCGATTGCTGACCCCCCCTCCTCTGGTCACACACCTTCCTCCCGATTGCTGACCCATCCCCTCCTCTGGTCACAACCCTCCCTCCCGATTGCTGACCCCACTCCTCTGGTCACACTCCTCCCTCCCGATTGCTAACACTCTTCTCCTGGTCACACCCCTCCCTCCCGATTGCTGACCCTCCCATCTTGGTCACAGCCCTCTCTCCCAATTGCTGACCCACCCCCTCCTGGTCATACCTCTACCTGCAGATTGCTGACCCTCCTCTCTTGGTCACACCCCTCCCTCCAGATTGCTGATCCCACTCCTCTGGTCACACCCCTCTCTCCCGATTGCTAACCCTCCTCTCCTGGTCATACCTCTACCTCCAGATGGCTGACCCCACTTCTCCCAGTCACCCCCTCCCTCCTTTATGCTGTCGGCGACGCAGCGGCCCGAAATTCACATGGACTTCGCTGGCAAGCTCCCTTGGGACGGTCTGAAGCCGGCCAGCGCAAACCAATTTCAAGTCTTCATTACACTCAGAACAAAACCACAGCACACAAATGACAATTATCCTGTAATAATCTTTACAGATGTGGGATCTTTGCAATCCTAGGCCATGCTACTGAATATATTGAATTTATTCTATTGAACACAATGGTGTGTAGGGCTACTTGTTACCAAGCAATGTTACATAGCAACACCAAGATCTTGGTTTTGCTCCACCCTCTGCCCTTCCATCATTGGCTGATGAGGACTGGATGGGATTTTCCTTTGGATATTCCTCAGGATTTGGATGAGGAAGGATACAATCGGAGGAAGGATGAGAGGCAGCAACCTCATCTATGGCTACATCTATGCCCCAGTTACCGGGCACTCCCGCAGCATGTCCAGGGACCTGCGCGGGAGAAGACTGTTGGTCAGAACTGAGGGGCGTGCAGTCCTGAATTGAGCTCCTCTTAATCCAACCTCCCAGCACGTTGGCTGTGGAGATTAGATGCCCCTGTACATTGGAGCTCAGGGTCGGTAGGCCCCCTCAGAAAATATGCTTGGGCTTTGGGCCTCTGTTCCTGGGAACTCTGCTGCAGATTGCCATAGGGTTGTCACATACCCTGTAGTTGTAACCATGTGTCATGCAATTCTTGAAGGCTGTCCTCCACCACTGTCAACAATAGGGTTCTCCACAGTTACTGTCCTATCTTAAAGGGTGCTTAGGACACTATCAAATAACCTCACAAAGCAGTGATACTCAGGTAGCAACCTTATTCTAAATGGAAACCCTATGAAATGTCGCATAAAGTGTGGGAGAAGCAGCTGAGCGGAGGACATAAAGCACAGGAGAAGGAGCTGAGCGGAGGACATAAAGCACAGGAGAAGGAGCTGAGCGGAGGACATAAAGCACAGGAGAAGGAGCTGAGAGGAGGACATAAAGCACAGGAGAAGGAGCTGAGCGGAGGACATAAAGCACAGGAGAAGGAGCTGAGAAGAGGACATAAAGCACAGGAGAAGGAGCTGAGAAGAGGACATAAAGCACAGGAGAAGGAGCTGAGAAGAGGACATAAAGCACAGGAGAAGGAGCTGAGAGGAGGACATAAAGCACAGGAGAAGGAGCTGAGAGGAGGACATAAAGCACAGGAGAAACAGCTGAGAGGAGGACATAAAGCACAGGAGAAGGAGCTGAGTGGAGGACATAAAGCACAGGAGAAGGAGCTGAGAGGAGGACATAAAGCACAGGGGAAGGAGCTGAGTGGAGGACATAAAGCACAGGAGAAGGAGCTGAGAGGAGGACATAAAGCACAGGAGAAGGAGCTGAGAAGAGGACATAAAGCACAGGAGAAGGAGCTGAGTGGAGGACATAAAGCACAGGAGAAGGAGCTGAGAAGAGGACATAAAGCACAGGGGAAGGAGCTGAGAGGAGGACATAAAGCACAGGAGAAGGAGCTGAGAAGAGGACATAAAGCACAGGGGAAGGAGCTGAGCGGAGGACATAAAGCACAGGAGAAGGAGCTGAGAGGAGGACATAAAGCACAGGAGAAGCGGCTGAGCGGAGGACATAAAGCACAGGAGAAGGAGCTGAGCGGAGGACATAAAGCACAGGGGAAGGAGCTGAGAGGAGGACATAAAGCACAGGAGAAGCGGCTGAGCGGAGGACATAAAGCACAGGAGAAGGAGCTGAGAAGAGGACATAAAGCACAGGGGAAGGAGCTGAGAGGAGGACATAAAGCACAGGAGAAGGAGCTGAGAGGAGGACATAAAGCACAGGAGAAACAGCTGAGAGGAGGACATAAAGCACAGGAGAAACAGCTGAGAGGAGGACATAAAGCACAGGAGAAGGAGCTGAGTGGAGGACATAAAGCACAGGAGAAGGAGCTGAGAGGAGGACATAAAGCACAGGGGAAGGAGCTGAGTGGAGGACATAAAGCACAGGAGAAGGAGCTGAGAGGAGGACATAAAGCACAGGAGAAGGAGCTGAGAAGAGGACATAAAGCACAGGGGAAGGAGCTGAGAGGAGGACATAAAGCACAGGAGAAGGAGCTGAGAAGAGGACATAAAGCACAGGGGAAGGAGCTGAGCGGAGGACATAAAGCACAGGAGAAGGAGCTGAGAGGAGGACATAAAGCACAGGAGAAGCGGCTGAGCGGAGGACATAAAGCACAGGAGAAGGAGCTGAGCGGAGGACATAAAGCACAGGGGAAGGAGCTGAGAGGAGGACATAAAGCACAGGAGAAGCGGCTGAGCGGAGGACATAAAGCACAGGAGAAGGAGCTGAGAAGAGGACATAAAGCACAGGGGAAGGAGCTGAGAGGAGGACATAAAGCACAGGAGAAGGAGCTGAGAGGAGGACATAAAGCACAGGAGAAACAGCTGAGAGGAGGACATAAAGCACAGGAGAAGGAGCTGAGAGGAGGACATAAAGCACAGGAGAAGGAGCTGAGCGGAGGACATAAAGCACAGGGGAAGGAGCTGAGCGGAGGACATAAAGCACAGGAGAAGGAGCTGAGAGGAGGACATAAAGCACAGGGGAAGGAGCTGAGCGGAGGACATAAAGCACAGGGGAAGGAGCTGAGCGGAGGACATAAAGCACAGGGGAAGGAGCTGAGCGGAGGACATAAAGCACAGGAGAAGGAGCTGAGAGGAGGACATAAAGCACAGGGGAAGGAGCTGAGAGGAGGACATAAAGCACAGGGGAAGGAGCTGAGCGGAGCATAGAGGGGGCTGGAAGAGGAATCAAAAATTAAGAAAAAAGTCAAAAAGTGACGTCACAAGACAAGGAGGAGTGCTGATGGTAAGTCACTAAATATTTAGTTTATAGGTTAGTGTTTTTACTGGTTATTGTGTTTAGTGGTTGGTGTCTTTAGTGGTTGGTTAGTGTTTTTTAGTGGTTAGTGTTTTAGTGTCAGATAAACAGTAAATTATCTTAAAGCTAAACAAACAGTTTAAATAACTATTAGCTAACAAGGCAGGACAGCTGGGACCTGTCACATGCACATCCTGTGCCAAGTGGGAACTTCAAAACACTTTGTGTGTCCTGGAAAACCACATGTGCAGGAAGTGCCGCCAACTGCTCGAGCTCAGAGTTTCTGAGCTTGAGGGGCGGCTGGCGTCACTACAGTGCATACAGGAAGCAGAGTGTTTCATTGATAGCACGTTTCAGGACGTGGTCATCCCGCAGCTACAGAATGTTCAGGCAGAGAGGGAGTGGGTGACCACCAGACAGACTAGGAGGAACAGGCTGGCAGTGCAAGAATCCCCTGGGTGTTTTTTTTAATATTTGTTCATGGGATGTGGACGTCGCTGGCGAGGCCGGCATTTATTGCCCATCCCTAATTGCCCCTGAGAAGGTGGTGGTGAGCCGCATTCTTAAACCGCAACTGAGTGGCTTGCTAGGCCATTTCAGAGGGCGATTAAGAATCAACCACATTGTTGTGGGTCTGGAGTCATATATAGGCCAGACCGGGTAAGGACGGCAGGTTTCCTTCCCTAAAGGACATTAGTGAACCTGGGTGTGTGGCACTCACAAACCGATATTCTGTGTTGAATACCAGTGAGGGTGTTGAGACCTCAGGGGAGTGCAGTCAGGAGCAAATCCACAGCACTGTGGGAGACTCGGCTGCACATGGGGACAAAAGAAATGCAGTTGTCATAGGAGATTCGATGGTCGGGGGATAGACAGGTTTTGCCGTTGTGAGTCCCGCACGGTGTGTTGCCTCCCTGGTGCCAGGTTAAAGAACATCAATGAGAGGGTGCAGGACATTTTGAGGGGGGGGGGCGAGGGGAACAGCCAGAAGTCATGGTCCATGTGGGAACCAATGACATAGGAAAGGAAAGATTTGAGGTCCTGCAGTCAGAGTTTCAGGAGCTAGGGAGGAAGTTAAAAAGAAAGACCTCAAAGGTAGTAATCTCTGGATTACTCCCACTGTCGTACGTTAGTGAGTTTAGGGATAATAGGATAAGACAGGTTAATGTGTGGCTGGAGGAATGGTGCAGGAGGGAGGGCTTCAGATTCCTGGGGCATTGAATCCAGTTCTGGGGCAGGAGGGATCTGTTCAAGATGGACGGGTTGCACCTCAACAGAGCTGGGACCAATGTCCTCACGGGGTGGTTAACTAGTGCTGTGGGGTAGGGTTTAAACTAATCTGGCAGGAGGATGGGCACCAGGATGTAACATTAGACAGGAGAAACAAGGTGCACAGAGGACTGAGAGGGACAAATAGCACTAGAGTAAAGACTAGTTCAGAAATAGGAGGGATCAGACAGGGGGCAAATGTGAGGCAGTCTAAGATGAGTTTGGAGTGTATGTGTGTAAATGTACGTAACGTGGTAAATAAGGTTGGTGAACTGCAGGTTTAAGTCTCCTTTCGAGACTGTGAAATAGTGGCAATAACAGAGACCTGGCTCAAAGAAAGGGAGGATTGGGTGCTTAATATTCCTGGTTACAAGGTATTCAGGAAAGATAGGGAACGAAAGAAAGGAGCAGGGGGTGGCAATATTGATCAAAGAAACTATTAGGGCACTGGAAAGGGATGATGTAGTTGAGGGGTTAAAGACAGAATCGATTTGGTTAGAATTAAGGAACAATAGAGGAGCTATCACGCTACTGGGTGTATACTGTAGGCCACCAAATAGTGGGAAGGAGATAGAGGAGCAAATTTGCAGGCAAATTACAGAAAGATGCAAGAACTATAGAGTAGTGATAATAGGGGACTTCAATTATCTCAGTGTAGACTGGGACAGTAACAGTGTAAAAGGCAAAGAGGGAGAGGAATTCCTAAAATGTGTACAATGTGTTTACAGCCCAACAAGGAAGGAAACAATGCTGGATCCATTTCTGGGGAATGAAGTGGGGCAGGTGGAGCATGTTTCAGTGGGGGGGCATTTGGGGAATGGCGATCATAATATCATTAGGTTTGGAATAGTTATGGAAAACGACAAGGAACAATTAAATGTGAAAATACTTAACTGGAGTAAGGCAAATTTCAGTGAATTAAAAAGGGATCTTGCCCAGGTGGATTGGAATCAAAAATTGGTAGGTAAAATAGTAATTGAACAATGGGAGGCCTTCAAGGAGGAGATGGTTCGGGTACAGGGTAGATACATCCCTACAAAGGGGAAAGGAAGGGCATCCAAAGCCAGAGCTCCCCGGATGACGCAAGATATAAAGATTAAAATGAAACAGAAAAAGGAGACTTATGATGAATGTAAGGTTTATAGTACAGTAGAGAACCAGGCTGAATACAGAAAGTACAGAGGAGATCTAAAAATAGGAATAAGAGGGGCAAAGAGAGAGTATGAGAATAGATTAGCGGCTAACATAAAAGGGAACCATAAGTCTTTTGTGAACATACAAATAGTAAAAGGGTAGTCAAAGGAAGGGTGGGACAGATTAGGGACAAAAAAGGAGATCTTCTTGTGGAGGCAGAGGGCATGTCTGAGGTACTAAATGAATACTTCACATCAGTCTTCACTAGAGAAGAGGATTCTGCCAATGTCGCTGTAAAGGAGGAGGTAGTGGTGATATTGGATAGGATAAAAATAGATGAAGAGGAGGTACTTAAAAGATTGGCAGTACTCAAAGTAGAAAAGTAACCTGGTCCAGATGGGATGCATCCTAGTTTACTGAGGGAAGTAAGGGTGGAAATTCGTGAGGATTTGGCCACAATCTTCCAATCATCCTTACATATGGGTGTGGTACTGGAGGACTGGAGGATTGCAAATGTTACACCCCTGTTCAAAAAGGGGGAGAGAGATAAACCGGGCAATTACAGGCCAGTCAGCCTAATGTCGGTGGTGGGGAAACTTTTAGAGACAATGATCTGGGACAAAATTAATTGGCACTTGGAAAAGTATGGACTAATAAGTCGGATTTGTTAAAGGAAAATCATGTTTGGCTAACTTGATTGAATTTTTTGATGAAGTAATGGAGAGGGTTGATGAGGGTAGTGCAGTTGATGTTGTGTATATGGACTTTCAAAAGGCATTTGATAAAGTACCACATAATAGACTTGTTAGCAAAACTGAAGCCCATGGGATTAAAGGGACATTGGCAACGTGGATACAAAATTGGCTAAGGGACAGAAAACAGAGAGTGAACAGTTATTTTTCAGGCTAGAGGAAAGTTTACAGTGGTGTTCCCCAGAGGTCAGTATCAGGACCACTGCTCTTTTTGATATATATTAATGACCTGGTCTGGGGTATAGAGGGTATAATTCCAAAGTTTGCAGATAACATGAAATTTGGAAATGTCGTAAACAATGTGGAGGATAGTAGCAAACTTCAGGAGGACATAGACAGACTGGTGAAATGGACAGACACATGGCAGATGAAATTTAACGCAGAGGAGTGTGAAGTGATACATTTTGGTAGGAAGAATGAGGAGAGGTAATATAAACTAAATGGTACAATTTTAAAGGGAGTGCAGGAACAGAAAGACCTGAGGGTGTATGTACACAAATCATTGAAGTTGGCAGGACAAGTTGAGACGGCTATTAAAAAGCTTATGGGTCTCTGGGCTTTGTTAATAGAGGCATAGAGTACAAAAGCAAGGAAGTTATGCTAAACCTTTATAAAACACTGGTCAGGCTGCAGCTGGAATATTGTAGTCAATTCTTTGCAGCAGTAGGGATGAGGGACTTCAGTTTTGTGGAGAGGCTGGAGAAGTTGAGGTTTTTCTCCTTAGAACAGAGAAGATAAAGAGGAGATTTGATAGAGGTGTTCAAAATCATGAACGGTTTTGATAGAGTAAATAAGGAGAAACTGTTTCCAGTGGCAGAAGGGTTGATAGCCAGAGGGCACAGATTTAAGGTGATCGGCAAAAGAGCCAGAGGCGACATGAGGAAACATTTTTTTATGCAGCGAGTTGTTATGATCTGGAATGCACGGCCTGAAAGTGTGATGGGAGCAGATTCAATAGTGACTTTCAAAAGGGTATTGGATAAATACTTGAAAGGAAAAAAATTACAGGGCTGGGGGAAGAGCAGGGGAATGGGACTAATTGGATAGCTTGTTCAAAGAGCCAACACAGGCACGATGGGCCAAATGGCCTCCTCCTGTGCTGTACCTACTATGATACTATGATCATAAATGTCAATCCTTTCCATCAGCAGCTGAGGAAGAACTTGAGCAGTCCTCTGACAAGTTGGTTTCTATTCCTCTGTTGCCACCTCCACTTGCTCCTCTTCCCTTGTGTTCAGTTGCTTCACCCAGTGTTCCTAAGTGTTTACAACAGTGACTACACTTCCTTCCTCCCTTCCTCCCTCCCTCCCTCCCTTCCTTCCTTCCTTCTTTCCTCACTTCCTCCCTCCCTCCCTCCGTTCCTCCCTTCCTTCCTTCTTTCTTTCCTTCCTTCCTCCCTTCCTCCCTCTGTCCCTTCCTTCCTTCCTTTCTCCCTTCCTCCCTCCATTCCTCCCTCCCTTCCTTCCTTGTTTCCTTCCTTCCTTCCTCCCTTCCTCCCTCCCTCCCTCCGTTCCTCCCTCCCTCCCTTCCTTCCTTCCTTCCTCCCTCCCTCCCTTCCTTCCTCCCTCCCTCCCTCCATTCCTCCCTCCCTCCCTCCGTTCCTCCCTCCCTCCGTCCCTCCCTTCTTTCCTTCCTCCCTCCGTTCCTTCCTTCCTTTCTTCCTTCCTTCTTCCCTCCCTCCCTCCCTTCCTTCCTTCCTTCCTTCCTTCCTCCCTCCGTTCCTCCCTCCCTTCCTTCCTTCCTCCCTCCCTTCCTTCCTCCCTCCCTCCCTCCATTCCACCCTCCCTCCGTTCCTCCCTCCCTCCCTCCCTCCCTCCCTCCGTCCCTTCCTTCCTTCTCCCAAGGGTGAATATAGCTGTGCTGGTGTCTGCACCAGGTGGATTCCTGTGCTGTCATGTTCGCTGGCACTGTGGCCTGGCATTTGATCATGGCCATCTTCTTTACAACAAAAAAAGAACAATATTGTAACAATGAGGACACCTTTTCTAACAGAATTGACATGGTGAAACACTGATGTGTACCTGTGTGATGGTGAGTGTGTAGGGGCAGAAAAGGATGGTACTAGTCAGAAGCTTCACAAAGGTTTCCCATCCTAAATTTCTCCCTAGGCATTCCATCCTACACTCCTTCTTTGGCCTCCAGGCCAATGAATTGTAGGGTGGTCTCCTAAAGTCAGGATAAATGGTGGAAGTTGTGAGGTCCTCCGCTGGCCCGCATTTTGATTTTGTCTGTTGTCTGTCATATTTTCTTGTGAGTAGATACAAAACGCACAGGTGTTATAATTTGGAACAGCAAAGAAAGTATTCCCCTTATTCACTGACACCTAATGTGAGTGCCTGAACATGCAGCTTGCAAATAGCTCCTGGTGGCAGTGTGTTTTCTAGGCACAACTTCCAAGATTTATGTGCGACATTAGAAGCGTATTTCAGTGCCACCAACAAAGTCTGCCCTGCATCAAAATGGGCATGGATGGTACGTGTGTGAAAGAGCTGAAAGTTTGCCAGAGTGCTTTGCATGGCCGCAGTGAGGCAGATCCAGGCTACCATTAACACTCTTTGTGGCATTGACCCAATCGTTATATACCAATGGGGTGGCTTTCTGAAAGCGTGCTTCTGGCAGGGAGTCTCACGCGTCAGGAGCACGTATCAGGAAATCACAATTTTCCACTCATTACAAGTTTATCCCAGCAGGAGTTGATAAATCAGGAGAGGTGGAGAAAATTGGTGAAAATAAGTTTAAATGGATTCTGAAAAAGGTCCAGGATGACAGACCAAAGTTGCCATGGAGGACGTCAGAGAGTTTGCCCACTGCCTAATGGCACCAATCAATGCCCAGTACTCCTACCTTACTCCCTCATTTCAACTAGAAACCTTCCTCTAACTCCCTCATGCTACCAACCTCCTCCCTTCTAAGAACTGTCAAGGATGGAAAAAGACCCCATTCAAGTTTATCCCTCTAGTACCCTAGCTCTCCCAGCCTAACATTCAGCTGTGTTCTGACTGCCTCTAATGTCTTTGGGACCCCTTTACACTGGGATCAATTCACTTGCCCTTCTCTGTACCCTTCCCAATGCAGGTATGACCTTTTTGCACTTTGGTGACTGGAACTGGAATTTGAATATGCTTAAACTCGACTGGAATGGTGGTATCAGTGCCCTATATTGGGCCTTATAAAAAGACACTGTTGTTAGTGTAAGGTTTTCAATAAGACTCATGAACATTGAAGTCATGTGTCATAGATTTATTAAGTATATAGTACATGCAAGAATAATGAAACATACACTTAAAAACTAGTACTTACAACCACACCTAATGATGGTTGGTTGGGGATTCAAACGTATAACAGTTCTGAACTCAGTATCTTGAGCCTTTGCAAATCCAAATACTCATTACAAACAACCAGTTTTTATACATTTCTCTCACTCCGTCTACATGACAATCCATACAATTCTGCATTACATAATTATATAAAAATTAATGTACAACTCCATATAAGGACCATTTAATTGACTTATCCTTTATCAATAACTTTATTTTCCTTACTTAACAAGCTCTTCTTCCATTGGGCTAACAAGTATAACTCCCTTACTTTGTTATCTTATCGATAGGTTCACTCTTTCCCATATAATTGCTATTCACCAAGTGAAACCTTTAATTATAAGTCTGTCTTTGTTTCTGTATCATTCGTCACAATTAAAATAGGATGATGTATGGGCCCAGATGCTTTTCTTTGCAGAACTGTTTTCCCACACTGGGATTAAGTCTCTCATTACTTCATCCTGAAACTGACAGAAAACATATTGGGACAGATTCTGCTGTAGGTGGTGAATGAACGGTGCTAGCTGCTCGTTGGACTCGCCCGTGCCCATAAACTTTCTCTGGGGTTTTTGCATGGCAAGTTCCTGTAAGTTCGAGATCCATTCAGTGCGGCGCCCTCTACAGGGCATCTGGGACCTGTGTGAACAGGGCAAGCGACTGTGTATCTCCTTAATCACTCAGATTGAAGAATCGTTAATGAGCCGAACCAGGAAGTGTACGTTAGAATAGTGAGTTCAATGTCAAATCAGATACAGAAAGAGAGGGAAAGAAAGATTGAATTAAGAGACAGAGATAAAAGAAAAAGTTTTAAAAAAATTATTTACATTTTTTTTAATGCCCAACAATAATTAAAATATGAAGGAATAAGGCCCCACACTTGTAAAAGTTAATTTTCAGTGCCAGAGAGGTTGTTCAGCAATAATTAAGACTTATCACACTGTTAAAATGGTACTTAGACTTGAAATGACTTGACTTAACTTTTATTGGTGAGATTAGTCCATATCTATGAGGTAAGTCTAGGAATTTCATGCCGTTTGGGGAGCCAAACAGTGAGATGTCGTTTTCGGGCAGCTTTAGGGGAAGCATCACATCTCGGACAGCAACTTCTAGATCTCCGCGTTTAACTGCATATGTGCGGTTGCCGGAAGTTACTGTCCAATTGGACTGTAAATAACGGTGAGCGCTGTTAGACTCACCCTTATTTTTACAGCAAAATCCGGCCCATTGGTTTTTAAGAGACCACAAGAAGCAGTTAAAGAAGAAGTCATCAATGGAAAAATTAACATCTCCCAAGACAGAGGAACTGATCATTCTGAGTTTTCAGATGCATTTCCCAGAATAAGGTCGTACGGCATCTTTGTCTGGAAAACTGTTGTGTCTTAATGTCAATAAAATTATTTAGAGTTGTTTAAATCCATTGTAAAGTGCTTCAGTCTTGGTTGCTTCTTACCATTCATACCCTAAAGAGTTAACAACCCTACATTAGAGTTTATCCGTCCACTTTCTGGATGATGGGGGAAATGCACATGAGGGCATGAGTAAAATTATCTGGGTTACATTGTTACAAACCCACTCCCCGGTGTCATGCTATCATGTGACAAGATATTGGGCAGTAAAACTCCTGATCATAGGGGATCTACTTATGGAAAGGACCAGTGAGGCTGAGCCCTAGAGAGAGTATCTAGTGAAGACCTGCAATTTGTAACAGGCACATCACATGAAGTGTGACCGGTCTCTCAAGAACCAGCCTCACAAGAAGTCCTGCCAGCTTCCTCAATCTATTAAAGCTTGTTTTTTAAAAATTAACTTTTAAGCAGTGCTTTAGAGAGTGAGCTCAGGGATTAGGAACTTCTTGGGGTTTGATCAAAGGCATCGAGCCATGCTGCTCGAGAGAAGTTGCCACTTTGATCTCCATGTGTGGAATCTAGCTAATTATCATAAAGGCAGCTGGCTATGTCAGAGGCGCTCATCTGCCCCGCTCCTTGCTGAACGAAGATCTGAAGCTTCTGCCTGTTCCCAACGTTTTAAAGTCATGTTTTCTGAAGCTCACTGCCTTGTGTACGGCTCTCTACCTGCTGCTTTTCATCTCAACTGTCAGAGAGAGAGAAAAAAATCAACCACAATGAAACAGGATAGAAGATTTGGGAATAATCAGCAACTGCAGCTGTTACTCAGAAATATGTACGGGTACAGACAGACACACACACATAGACACACACAGACACACACAGATATACATATATACAGACACACACACATAGACACACACAGACACACACAGATATACATATATACAGACACACACACACAGACACTCACAGATATACATATATACAGACACGCACACATAGACACACAGACACACACAGATATACATATATACAGACACACACATAGACACATACAGACACACACAGATAGGTACACACATAGATACAGACACGCAAACATACACCCACATAGATACAGACACACACAGATAGGTACACACATAGATAAACACATAGATGCAGACACACACAGATAGATACACACACATAGATACAGACACATAAACAAACACACACAGATACAGGCACATAAATACAGACACACACAGATACACACATATAGACATACACAGATACACATGCATACAGACACACACAGATACAGACACATACAGACACACACAGATACAGACACATAGATACAGACACACACAGATACACACATACAGACACACACAGAAACAGACACATAGATACAGACACACACACGCATATACAGACACACACAGATACACATGCATACAGACACACAGACACAGATACACACACACAGCTACAGACACACACAAAGACACAGACACATTGATACAGATACACACACAGACACAGAGACATAGGTACAGACACACACACAGATATAACTGAGGATTTATTTAATTTATCACACGATGCCTTGGTCCATCAGTTGGCTCTGTTCTGAAAGGGTGTAGTGCATCACCGTCTCTAACTATCTCTTGTTCATCTTCTTCCTTTCCTGGCTGGTACCTAGCAATTGTGCTCTCATTCCCAATTGTTGCCTCACATTCGCTCAGAGGCAGGAGATTAAATACCGTGGTGATATCACTTTACAGGTTGAACACAAAATCTCCATTTGTCTTACACCTTCATCTCTTAAGCACTTTACACTTGCCTCTCTGGCTTGAATTGACTCTGCCTGAACTGGCTGTGGACAGTCGGGCAATGGCTGTTTTCTGCTGACAGGTGTCCAAGTCTGATTCCATCCAATTGACTGACCCCAACTGCTGTTGATGAACTGATACTGGGGCTTAAAGGGTTAACTTGTGAGGATAGGTTGCATAAACTTGGCTTGTATTCCCTTGAGTTTAGAAGTTTGAAGGTTGATCGCATTGAGTTATTTAAAATCATTAACGGATTTGATAGGGTAGAATAGAGAGAAACCATTTCCTCTGGTGGTAGAATCCAGAACAAGGGGGCATAATCTTAACATTAGAGCCAGACCATTCAGGAGTGAAATCAGGGAGCACTTTTTCACACAAAAGATAGTCGAAATCTGGAATTCTCTCCCCCAAAAGGCTGTGGATGCTGGGGGTCAATTGAAGTTTTCAAGACTGAGATCGATGGATTTTTGTTCTGTAAGGATATCAAGGGATATACAATGAAGGAGGGTAAATGGAGTTGAGGTGCAAGTCAGCCATGATCTAATTGAATGACGGAACAGGCTCGAGGGGCTGAATGGCCTACTCCTGTTTCTATGTTTCTGTGCAACCTCAGACTTCTGCTGGCCAACTGACCACAGACAAAGAGACGGCCCTGACAGTTTAACTGACGAACTCCTTTTTTTGGTTCAAACCTCAATCTCTAGTTAGAAAAGGGATAACTAGGTCAAGTGATTCCCTTCCGAATGGGTCAATCAACTTTGATGGACAAACTACAGATGGTCAAATTTTCACATGTTCAAAATCATAGATTGGTTTTTATGGTCTCTTATCTCTGTGTACCCTTTTAACTGGTTTCACGAACACAGTGATCTATCTGACCAAGGGGACAGTTTTATTGACTGAGTGGAGCCATTGTCTCTTTCCAAGCCATTTGATGGCTGCCCATATGTGTGCGGGATAGACTTTAGTCCTGGCTTCTCATTGGCTGCTTTCCCCTCATTCAATGATCTAATTGAATGATGGAACAGGCTCGAGGGGCTGAATGGCCTACTCCTGTTTCTATGTTCCTGCATTCCAATGTTAACCTTCAAGTTTCCCAGAATTCCATAATATGGATCAAAAGCCCACATTACATTTAAGCTTCCCAGAATTCATTAACACAGTTTGGACACCATTACACTACAACATCCTGCTCTATAGAGAATCTATGTTGGGGCATAAAAGGCCTGCTGGAGCACGGTGTAGCTCATCTGGGAAGCTCACGGAAAAGATGATTTTCCAGCTATAGGTGAAATCTGAGCCAATTCTCTGTGCCGCACCGTGTTCTGTGTTCCTTGGCTCTTGGTAAGGTGAGTAATCACTCAGAATAGCTCAGACACATGCCACGCAGTCAATCTCTTTAATATGCCTTGTCAAAACAATCCCATCAATTCACACATAAGAACATAAGAACATAAGAAATAGGAGCTCCTTGAGCCTGCTCCGCCATTCAATCAGATCATGGCTAATCTTCAACCTCAACTCCACTTTCCCGCCCGATCCCCATATCCCTTGATTCCCCTAGAGTCCAAAAATCTATCGATCTTGAATATATTCAACGGCTGAGCATCCACAGCCCTCTGGGGTAGAGAATTCCAAAGGCAATGGTACACATATTGAGCCTTGTACCATTAGGACCTCTGCTTGTCATAGCTTCAATATCACGACATCAGAGCTTGTTGAACAGATTATCTACATGGTGACATTCTCCAACTGGCATACAATCAGGCCTATTCAATTCTTCTGTGCTCAACAAGCTGAGGCATCTGATTTTTCCATTTTCAGCATACGCTCTCAGCGTCAAGCACTCCCAGGTCAGGTACAGGTTAAATGAGTAGTAAAGCTCCCTTTTCATTGCCCCATCAAGCACCTCCCGCACCTGTGCATGGCCCTCACAGATAGGACCTCATCCTCAGTATGCTTTTACGGAAGTACTGCTAATAATGGGATGGTGCAGGGCATTGTTACAGAAACACACTGTGACAGTGAGAGACAGAGGTTCAACTCCTCCCAGTGTTGAGTCATATAACTCCATGTGGTAGGTAGATCTGCCTCCTGTCCGGAGTGGCATTGGTGCCTTTGGCTTGGGGCAGGAATGAAGACTAAATGTCACTCTTCATAAACCATTTGATTCTCTTTAACACGCTCCTTTCTTTGTCTATTTCTCTTCAATTTCAAATACTCCAGTTTACATTGTAAATAATTATTAAGTTAGTGGTTGGAAGGAGTTACTGAGCTCAACGTTCCCCTCCAAGTCACACACCATCCCGACTTGGAAATATATCGCCGTTCCTTCATCGTCGCTGGGTCAAAATCCTGGAACTCCCTTCCTAACAGCACTGTGGGAGAACCGTCACCACACGGACTGCAGCGGTTCAAGAAGGCGGCTCACCACCACCTTCTCAAGGGCAATTAGGGATGGACAGTAAATGCCGGCCTCACCAGTGACGCCCACATCCCATGAATGGATAAAAAAAAACACTGTGAGGGAATTTATTTTTGGATTCATTCTCGGGATGTGGGTGTCACTGGCAAGGCCGGCATTTATTGCCCATCCCTAGTTGCCCTCAAGAAGGTGGTGTGGGTTTTTGGTGCAACCGTGTGGCTTGCCATATTGGTGTGGGATTGGAGTCATGTATAGGCCAGACCGGGTAAGGACAGCACGTTCCCTTTGCTGAGGGACATTAGTGAACCAGTTGAGTTTTTTACCAATTAGATTAACATCAGTAATGATACAGTAAGTAACACAGGGCGCTGGGGGGGGGGTTGCTAAGCACAACAGTGTGAAGAGGCTGGATTAACAGAGCTACAGTCAGGGACAGAATGTTTAAAATAAAAACAGAAAATGCTGGAAACACTCAGTATGTGTGGAGAGAGGAACAGAGTTAACATTTTGAGATCGATAACTTTCATCAGATGATGTTAGAGATCAACAGTGTTTAAGCAAGAACAGAGCCAGAGAAAAGGGGGGGGCAGGGAAAGAACAAAAGGGGAGAGGTTATATAATAGGGTGGAGGGCAGGAGTGATTAAATGGCAAACAGAATATTCAGTTTGGGCATTGGGGGTAATAAATGAGTTGCTTTCCATGGAATATCTCATGCAGAGAAGTCTTTTCCCAGATTCTTAAATCACAGGATGGTTTGCCTCAGTGGACAATAACTCCACATTCGCAGGATGCGGTGAGATTTGTCTCGTCTCAGTGAACAAGCAGTTGACTCTTGAAAACTACATATTGATTTCAGCAATGTTTACAACCAGTGGGAACAGCGGTTAATCTCTCCCATCAGTTAATCAGCTCGAACACTTACAGAACATTTGTAGTGCTTACAGTTCTGGAATCTGAGAGAATCTGCCTCTCTCAGAGTAAATGATCAGAGATGAGAGACAAGCATGAAATTAGAACGTCTCTGAATATATTAACAACATTGATGTACTCTGAGCAATAGCTCTCTTCTTATTATCCATCTGTCATTAGAATTATCTTTTTCACTTTAATTAACACACAGATTAGCTGCAACACTATTAACTTACATCATGATATATAACCAGAACCCCTTCCCACTCTGCACAAATGCCTCACAGTCTCAATTGCTCCCCAACACTAAAAACTATTTCACTCAATGCTCTTCACAGTGTGAGCCTGTCTCCCACCTCTCTGTGTAGATCCCTCAAGTACTGAGAGCCTCACAGCCTGGTTCTCTCTGGGTCTGACCTTATTTTCATCACCATGTTTGGATCATCCCTGGCTGTTGGATAAAACAATAATGGCCCAGAATTTGCTGGAGCGGGCAACGAACAGCGTCCGCCGTCAGTTAGACTTGCCCCTGCCCGTTAATCTCGATGATATTTTGCGCCGCAAATTGCTGGAAATGGGAGAGGGAAGCAGCACGGCGCCCTCTGCAGGGCATCTGGGACCTGAGCGAACAGGGCAAGCAACTGTGTATCTCCTTAAACAATCAGATTGAAGGATTGTGAAATTACCAGAGCAAGGACTGAGAAGGAAGTGGGAGAGAAAAAAGAGGCAGAAAGGAAAAGTAAAAAAAAAATTAATTTAAATTTAAAAAAAATCTCCAACAATTAAAACCTGAAGGAATGAGACTGCACACTTGTGACAGTTAATTTTCAGTGTCAGAAAGGTTGGCTGGCAGTAATTAATACTTATCACATCCTTAAAAGGATACTTAGACTTGAAATGACAACTTAACTTTCTGTGGCGAGTTTAGTTCTACCTATCCTGCAAATAAAGCAACTGCACACCATTCAATGGTGACTCTAACAGCGAGATGCCGCTTTTGCAAAGCTAACGGTGGAATGGTGCATCTCAGACTGCAACTTTTGGAATTCCGCGTTTAATCTGCCCTCGCCTGAAGTTGCTGTACCGTTTGCGCATAAATAACGGTGAGTGCCATTAGCCTCACCATTATTTTGACAGCAAATTCTGGGCCACAGACTTACTGAGATGTGGTAAGGCAGGTTATCACTTACCATCCAAACCTTCAAACCCAATCTAAAACCCATCCCAATCTCAAACCTAAACTCAAATCCCACCCCAAACTGAAACTTGAACCCCAAACCCAACCCCAATCCAAACTCTAAACTCAAATTCCATCCCCAACCCAAACCTCAACCATGCCCAAATTCCAACCTTAGCCCAAACTCAAACCTCAGCCCCAAACCCCCAACCCAATCCCAACCCAAATCCAAACCCCCAACCCAATCCCAAACCAAATCCAAACCCCCAACCCAATCCCAACCCAAATCCAAACCCCCAACCCAATCCCAACCCAAATCCAAACCCCCAACCCAATCCCAACCCAAATCCAAATCCCCAATCTAGACCCAAACCCAAATCCAAATCCCAATCTAGACCCAAACCCAAATCCAAATCCCAATCTAGACCCAAACCCAAATCCAAATCCCAATCTAGACCCAAACCCAAATCCAAATCCCAATCTAGACCCAAACCCAAATCCAAATCCCAATCTAGGTCCTAACCCAAATCCAAATCCCAACCTAGACACTAACCCAAATCCAAATCCCAATCTAGATCCAAACCCAAATCCAAATCCCAATCTAGACCCAAACCCAAATCCAACATGGGAGTGCTTGATCAATCAACTTACTTTGCATTGAACCTGTGGCTTCCCTGACACTGGTAAAAAGGAAGTAATCTGATGCCAGCACTGACTTTGATGGGCAAAAATAAAGAAAGAAATTGTAACAAAGAAACTTAAGGTTCAGTCCTTTGGTGTTGAGTTGAGGGTTTGGACTTGGGTTGTAGTTGTGGTTGTGGTTGGGATGTAGATGTAGATTTGGGTTTGGATTGGGCTCTAGGTTGCAATTTGGATTTGGGTTAGGGTCTAGGTTGGGGGTTTCAATTTGGGTTAGGGTCTAGGTTGGGGGTTTGGGTTTGGGTTAGGGTCTAGGTTGGGGGTTTCAATTTGGGTTAGGGTCTAGGTTGGGGGTTTCAATTTGGGTTAGGGTCTAGGTTGGGGGTTTGGGTTTGGGTTAGGGTCTAGGTTGGGGGTTTCAATTTGGGTTAGGGTCTAGGTTGGGGGTTTCAATTTGGATTTGTATTTGGGTTAGGGTCCAGGTTGGGATTTGGGTTTGGGTTAAGGTCTAGGTTGGGATTTGGATTTGGGTTAGGGTCTAGGTTGGGATTTGGATTTGGGTTAGGGTCTAATTTGGGGGTTTCAATTTGAGTTGGGGTTGGGTTGGGATTCGGATTTGGGTTTGGGTCTAGGTTGGGATTTGGATTTGGGTTAGGGTCTAGGTTGGGGGTTTCAATTTGGGTTAGGGTCTAGGTTGGGGGTTTGGATTTGGGTTAGGGTCTAGGTTGGGGGTTTCAATTTGGGTTAGGGTCTAGATTGGGATTTGTATTTGGGTTTGGGTCTAGGTTGGGGGTTTCAATTTGGATTTGTATTTGGGTTAGGGTCCAGGTTGGGATTTGGGTTTGGGTCTAGGTTGGGATTTGGATTTGGGTTAGGGTCTAATTTGGGGGTTTCAATTTGAGTTGGGGTTGGGTTGGGATTCGAATTTGGGTTTGGGTCTAGGTTGGGATTTGGGTTTGGGTCTAGATTGGGATTTGGGTTTGGGTTAGGGTCTAGATTGGGATTGGAATTGGGTTAGGGTCTAGGTTGGGATTTGGGTTTGGGTTAGGGTCTAGATTGTGTATTTGGATTTAGGTTGGGATTGGGTTGGGGGTTTGGATTTGGTTTGGGATTGGGTTGGGGGTTTGGATTTGGGTTGGGATTGGGTTGGGGGTTTGGGGCTGAGGTTTGAGTTTGGGCTAAGGTTGGAATTTGGGCATGGTTGAGGTTTGGGTTGGGGATGGAATTTGAGTTTAGAGTTTGGATTGGGGTTGGGTTTGGGGTTCAAGTTTCAGTTTGGGGTGGGATTTGAGTTTAGGTTTGAGATTGGGATGGGTTTTAGATTGGGTTAGAAGGTTTGGATGGTAGGGTAGTTGTACCTTCTTGTGTTTATGCTCTCATCCATTTTGGGGTTTGGGCTTTCAGTTTGGATGGGGTTTGGGTTGAGTCTTGAATTTGGTTTGGATTGGGTTGAGGTTTCAGATTGTGGTTTGGGTTTAGAATGGGTTGAAGTTTGGGTTGGTTTTGGGGGTTATGGTTGATATTTTGGATAGTATTAGGGTTTTGCGTTGAGTCTGTAATTCCCTCCCTGAACCTCTCCGCTTCTCTTCCTCTCTCTCCTCCTTTAAGATGCTCCTTAAAACCTATCCCTTTGTCACCTGTCATATTTTCTCCTTATGTGGCTCGCTGAATAAATTTGTTAGATAACGCTCCTGTGAAGGGCTTTGGGACGTTTTACAACGTTAAAGACGCTATATAAATTCAAGTTGTTGTTGTTGTTGTTGTGTTTGGATTGGGATTAGGGTTAGGGTTGGTGTTTTCATTGCTTTTAGAGTTTGGCTTTAGGATGTGTTTGGATTGGGTTCGAGTTTGGAATTGAGTTGAGGTTTGGGTTACTTTTTGGGTTGGGTTTGGGTTTGGATTGGGTTGGGGTTTAGGGTTGGATTTATACAGGAACGTAGGGACAGGAGTAGGCCGTTCAGCCCCTCGAGCCTGTTCTGCCATTCAATTAGATCATGGCTGAACTGTATCTTAACTCCATTTACCCGCTTTGGTTCCATAACCCTTAATACCCTTGCCTAACAAAAATCTATCAATCTCAGTTGTGAAATTTTCAAATGAACCCAGCTTCAATAGCTTTTTGGGAGAATGATTTCCAGATTTCCACTCCCCTTTGTGTGAAGAAATACTTCCTGACATCACTCTTGAACAGTCCAGCTCTAATTTTAAGGTTATGTCCCCTTGTTCTGGATTCCCCCACCAGAGGAAATAGTTTCTCTCTATCTACCATATCAAATCCGTTAATCATCATTAACACCTCAATTAGATCACCCCTCAATCTTTTATACTCAAAGGCGTACAAGTCTAGTCTATGCAACCTGTCCTCATAATTTAACCCTTTTAGCCCTTTTTAGGTTTGGTTGAACGCAAATTTATCAGGGTCCTGATAAATGCTGATGATTTGAACTTTGGTTTTGAAGATCTGAATGAACCGGACATCAGACTGGAGATAGACTTTAGAGAAAACCTGAAACTGAGGTCAGTCCACAGACAAATAACTGTGAAAATAATGATCACAAAAATGAGTAACAGGGATAGGATGGAAGTGGGTTAATATGTGCCCTGAGCAAAGGTTTTCAACGTGCACGAGCCAGCTGACCATAGTGGGCAGGAAGAAGAGCAAATGTGGCCAAGGGGGAGTAATAGCTGTGAGGGCAGTAGCAGGTTTTGTGAGTGTGAGTTCAAGCAGAAAAGAGGTGCAGTGAAGCGTTCCCTTCTGACTGAGGAGAGCTATGGAAAGCGGGGAATGGAAGGAAGGATAGTGCTGAGGCAAAGGTGGAGTCCTTGACAGGCTGTGCAGAATCTAAAGAGATGTGAAGGGGAGTCTTACCTTGGGAGTTCTGGTAAGATCATTAAATTTCTTCCAGGACTGCAACCAGGTGATTGCACAGAATTCATCAGGTGTTGTGCCACTTCTTACCATGCCCGTTCACCAATTTGCCATGGTGCCACTCTACCAACTGTGGGGAACAGAACCTCTTCTCTATTGTTTACTTGCTCCACCAGCAACTCCCACAGCTGCATCTGAAAACCTCAGGGCCCTGCTGGAACTTGTGTTTCCCACAGACATTTTCCTGGAGCTCCACGGTGTTGCTTGCCTCTTTAGCCCACAAAAAAAGTACCTCCCCTTTAAGCTACTGCAGGCCCTTAAGAACCTGCAGCAGAGACCAATTTCCCACCTCCTAATTGTCAAGCTGGCTATGAGGACCACATTTGGTGCTGTCAGCTTGCCTCCACCATGCTAACCAGGGGCAATCCAGAAACTGGGATGGTCCCCCTGAAGACTCCTTCGGGCAACAGCTGTTCCACCCTTTCCCCCCGTTTCATGCTGGGAGACCAAAACTGCCCCGATTTGCTGGCGTGAGGCCCAGTGCCATTTTGACTCCTTGGCCTCATTACCATAGCGAAGACCAGGCTCCCGACTGAAGCCAGCGAGAATGATGTGAGGCCAATGGGTGCGAGCAGGGCGAGCACGGCAGGAGGCTGCCACTAGGGACCTGGGGGAAACAGGGCAAGAGGGACACAATGTTTCCTCATGGGGACCAGAGAAGCACTCTGGCTCCTCCTGGCCCATAAGGAAACCTTATGAGGCAAAATGAACTTACCTTCTCGGCCCTTCTCTGGGTGTGCTGCTCCTTGGCGCTCAGTGTTCCTGGCGAGGCTGGCATCGGGCGCTCGACATGACATCATCAGACCCCGGCTTTTGTATGTAAATGAGACCCTGGCCTGCCTGCGGCGGGGACGAGGTAAGCGCCACGTTGCAAATATTCTAAACCCCAACACACCAGAGGGGGGGGGGGGGGGGTGAGATTAAAATCGGGCCTTAAGTTCCTGTTTGAGGAAGAAACCTGCCACTGTCAAACAGTTATAGGGAGGTCATTGGGTAGGGCTGACTGGAAATCCAATCATTTCATCATGCACTGCATTCCCACTTGCTCAGTAGCCGCCATTGGGTGGTCTTGTATCCAACGGGCATGGCTGAAAACTGCTGACACTCGGTTCCAACGTTAGCAGGTAGCTCTTGGATGAAAACTTACACCCACCTGGTTGAGATGCAGATGGCTTTCTTGACTAGGTTGTCAGCGCTGGCTCAGTGGTAACACTCTTGCCTCTGAGTCCTCAGGTCATGGGCTCAAGTCCCCCTCCAGAGACTTGAGCACATGATCTAGGTTGACACTACAGTGCTGAGGAAAAGCTGCACCATCAGAGGTGTTGTCTTTCAGATGAGACATTAAACTGAGGTCCCGTCTGCCCTCTCAGGTGGACGTAAAAGATCCCATGCTGCAATTTCAAAGCAGAGCAGTAGATTCCTCCCAGCGTCCTGGCCAATATTTGTTCCTCAACCGACATCGCTAAAAACAGATGATCTGGTCATTTATTTCACCATTGTTTGCGGGATCTTGCTGTGTGCAAATTCGCTGCTGCGTTTCCTACATTATAACAGTGACTACACTTTAAAAGTACTTCAGTGGCAGTGAAGGGCCTTAGGACATCCTGAGGTCATGAAAGGCGTTAAATAAATGCAAGTTTTTCTTTTATCTTTGCTGTTGTGCACCTGTAATGTGACATTTTCCCAGGATGACCTACCTCCTTGCTGGTGAGCAAACTCATTTAATCTCACTGAAATGATTGGTGCTTGGGAAAGCCTGAGCTTTTTCAGTGCTTTATTGTCACTGGTTCCAAGTGGAAAATCTCCTCCTGACAGACTACCAAGCTTTAAGTTTAATTAAACTCAACAAACTTATCAAAAGGTCACAGAAGGAAAGCTAAAATGTGGCTTAATTGTTGAGTAATGAGACTCGTATTGTGAGCATCAAACACGGCACAGAAACTGCCAAAGGGCATCCGTCACTGAACAGACAGATATTTACCAATGACAACAATTTGTATTTAAATAGTGCCTTTAATGTAGTAAAACTTCCCAAGACACTTTACAGGAGCGTAATCAGACAAAATTTGACACGAGCCACATAAGGAGATATTAGGACAGGTGACCAAAAACTTGGTCAAAGAGGTAGGAGAGAGAGAGAGTTAGAGAGGCGGAGAAATTTAGAGAGGGAATTCCAGAGCTTAGGGCCTAGGCAGCTGAAAGCAGGCCGCCAATGGTGGAGCGATTAAAATCAGGGGGGTGCGCAAGAGGCCAGATTTAAAGGACTGCAGAGATCCCGGAGAGTTGTAGGGTTGGAAGAGGTTGCAGAGATAGGGAGGGGCGAGACCGTGGGGGGATTTGAAAACATATAAAGAAAGAAAGACATGCATTTATATAGTGCCTTTCACAACCTCAGGATGTCCCAAAGTGCTTTACAGCCAATGTAAGAGTAACATAGGATCTTTTACATCCACCTGAGAGGGCAGATGTTGGTTTAACATCTCACCCGAAAGAAGGCACCTCCAACAGTGTTGCACCCCCTCAGTACTACACTGGTGTGTCAGCCTAGAGTTTGGACTCTAGTCTCTGGAGTGGGATTATGAACCCACAACCTTCTGACTCAGAGGCGAGAGTGCTACCCACTGAACCACGGCTGACACACACAGCAACATCACGCCAAGTCCAACCCCATCCCCGGCATAAATCGGATAACTGCGCCTCCCCGCTTTCAGGAACAAAAGCCAGCACTAATTCTTGAAGGGTTCCAAAATAAAATTAAACTACCATAGAAGATCACTGGGATAGGAATGTTTGACCAAATGAGACAACGAATCACTGGCACAGTTCAGTCTGTGGGAAATGTTAAGCTCATGATGCTGAAAGAAAGGGCTCGGATTTATATAGCACCTTTCATGATCTCAGGACGTCCCAAAGCACTTTACAGCCAATCAAGTACTTTTGAAGTGTTGTAATGTGAGGAAACACCGTAGCCATTTATGTGAAGCAAGGTCCCACATATATCAGTGAGATAAATGACAAGATCATTTGTTTTTAGGTGTTGGTTAAGGGATAAATATTGGCCAGTTCACCAGGAGAACTCCCCTGCTCTTCCTCTAATAGGACCATGGAATATTTTACATCCACCTGAGAGGGAAGACGGGGCCTCGGTTTAACATTTTATCTGAAAGACGGCACCTCGGACAGTGCAGCACTCCCTCAGTGCTGCACTAAAGTGTCAGCCTGGATTAGACAGCAGGGCCATTAGCATTTATGAAAAGATCGGTTACTCGGGGTGAATTTTGTCTTACGTGGCCAGGCAAAATGGGCAATAGCCAATCACCGCTGGCTTTACACTCTGCCCGCTGACCTCAATGGAAAAGGAAAGGTGGGCGGAGTTTAAAACGGGCTCTTGATTCGCTAATGCCGTTTTGGTCTACTGCCCAAGGCGAATTTCCCCCAATGTTTCAGGTAGAGACCTTTGGTCAGGTCTATTCTGATGGAGGGCCTACACCTGAAGTATTAACCTGTCTTTCTTCAGTCCTGACTTGCTGCACATTTCCAGCATCTTCTGTTTCTGTTTCAGATTTCCTATATTTTTTTTCTCTCACTAGTTATACAGGGAGAAGTACTGGGGTGACACACTTAAGAGCATTAATAATAAAAACAGAAAATGCTGGAAGTACTCAGCAACTCAGGCAACATCTGTGGAAAAAGAAACAGTGTTAATATTTCAGGCCGATGACCTGTACTTGCTTAAAAACAGTTAAATCTTTAATTTCCTCCAGTTCTGACAGAAAGTCAACAGCCTGAAATGTTAACTCTGTTTCTTTCTCCACAGATGCTGCCTCACTTGCTTTATATTTCCAGCATTTTCTGTTTTATTTCAGATTTCCAGCATCCGCAGTATTTTGCTTTTGACTCTTATCGTTGTTTCTTTCCCAGAAAGCTCAGCCTGAGGACAGTGGCCACCATCCTGCTGTGTGCAGAGAAACCGTTTTCAGGAGTGCGGTCACCAATGGTGACAGGAGGCCTTTCTGGGAACAGACAACACAGCTCAAGCTGGCAGCCATTAGAGCTCACTGGGGTAGATCTTGACTTTGTGTGATGGTATAAAACGGCTGATGGCAAATTAGCAGCCCATTTTACACCTCTCCCGATTCCCGATTGACTTCAATGGAAATAAAAAGCGAGAGATGTAAAACGGGCTGCCGACTCGCTATCACCCCTTTTACGCTATCGCACAAAGTCAAAATCTACCGTAGATTCCTCCCCATTGCCCATAGTTAGGTGGACAACTCTCCCATTAATTAAATACACTTGAGTGCTGTGGTGTTTGACAGCAGTGTGCTTCTGAGAACAGCCATTAGACCAAGATTAGAGTTAATCCCATTTCACTGGAAGCTAGATTTTATAAACCGTAACACTTTGAAAAATCACATTCCTTATAACATTACAATTCAGTCATTTGACACAATCTCTAACTATGATGCCGTTAGAAAGAATAATATTTAAAGGGAAGTTCCAGATTGAGGCTCAGTAACAGAGATATCCTAGTTTGATTTTAAAATCCTATGTCTGTTTTTGTTTTTATAAAACTGTTATTAAAATTAAAGAAGGACCGTCCTTCTCTGTTACTGGCCAACAGCGAGATCTGGTGTTCTTTATTCCAATGTCAAAGATGCTGCTGACCCCTGACCAGCCCACAGGCACTCCTGCTGCTGCTCGATGGTCTGTATGGAATGTACTCAGGTCATGGAGAGAGAAGTTACACTCAGTGCTGATCTCCTGTCAACGTTTTATCCACTCGGACCAAATCCCTCTCTGCGCTATACGGGGTTATTGCCTGTGTTAAACTGGTGCTGAGGCAAACAATTGCATTACATGTCCCTTACAGGAAGGAAGAATGAGGAGAGGCAATATAAACTAAATGGCACAATTTTAAAGGGGGTGCAGGAACAGAGGGGGTTTACATACACAAATCTTTGAAGGTGGCAGGACAAGTTGACAGGCATGATGGGCCGAATGGCCTCCTTCTGTGCTGCATGATTGTACAAGAACAGCACCGAGCGTAACTCGCGCTCGATGGGGAGGCAACGCCTGACAACCCCTGAGGACCTTGGAACCCCTTTTCATTCATAAAATCCATCGCATTGACAGAGGGACCCGAGATGACAACATTGGGTCAGTCGATGAGGCCCAGCACTCTGGGCAACTCTGCTGCTGTTGGCTTTCCACTGGAGAAGTGACATAGTCACGGGCCAGACAGGCAAGACCTTAGTGGTGGACTACACACTGACTCATCTGGCTGATGTCATCTGACACGGCTTGAAAGGATCCAGTGCTCACCATAATAAAGTTTGTAGGTCAGGCTGCAGGAGATGGCCGAGTATGGTGCTGCCTCAGTAACATTTTATGAATTTTACCTATTTTACCTGGAAAGGGTTTTGCTTTAATTGATGCTCCGTTATTCATGCAAGATCAGATTTAGTTTACAAAAGATTAACAACAACAACTTGCATTTATATAGTGCCTTTAATTTCTTAAAACTTCCCAAAGTGCTTCACAGTAGCATAATCAAACAAAATTTGACACTGAGCCACATAAGGAGATATCAGGACAGGTAACCAAAAGCTTAGTCAAAGAGGTAGGTTTTTAGGGGCATCTTAAAGGAGGAGAGAGAAGTAGAGAGGTGGAGAGATTTAGGGAGGAAAGTCCAGAACTTAGGGCCTAGGGAGCTGAAGGCACGGCCGCCAATGGTGGAGTGATTAAAATCAGGGATGTGGAAGAGGCCAAAATTGGAGGATTGCAGAGTTTTCGGAGAGTTGCAGGGCTGGAGGAGGTTACAGAGATAGGTAGGTGCAAGGCCATGGGGGGGATTTGAAAACATGGGTGAGAATTTTAAAATCGAGGCGGACTGGGAGCCAATGTAGGTCAGCGAGCACAGGGGTGATGGGTGAACGGGACATGGTGCAAGTTAGGATATGGGCAGCAGAGCTTTGGATGAGCTCCCCGAGATATGCAAGCTACTTCGAATATCGATCAGGTTGGTTGTTGGGTCGGACCCCGGATGGAGTAGTCATTGTTACATTGGATTTGAGACAAAGGGATTAATTAATTCCTGGTCTTGGGTATTTCTTGCCATTATGATAGAATGGGGGCTAAAATTGGGCTCGGTAGCGCCCCATGTTCAGGCGCTACGCGGACTCCTAAGCACTGAAAATGGCGTCCGAGATGCGTGCGCACACTTCAGGCGTGATATGCGCAGGGCGCCATATTGGTAAAGGTGTTTGCGCACATGCGCTTAACGAACGCCGACAGCGTGTAAAGTAGGGAGATTATGCGGTAGATCAGTGTGCAACGCTGCTTTAAAGGGACAGATGCGATTATGGAACTCCACGCTCCAGCCAACGCACTGTCTTAACCTTGCACAGCTGAACAGGTCTCAAACAGCATGGACGACCCCCCACCAGCGCTATTTAAAGGGATCATGCAGGAGTTACAGGTTTATTGCTGGATTATTGCTTCTGGCTGCATTTGTACCTGTTTTTGGAGGTCTCCCATACTTGAATACTAGGACTAGGGGACAGCCTTAAAATTAGAGCCAGAACTTTCAGGAGTGAAGTCAGGAAACTCTTCTCCACTCAAAGGGCGGTAGAAGTTTGGAACTCTCTTCTGCAAATGGCAGATGATGCTAGCACAATTATTAATTTTGAATCTGACATTGATAGAGTTTTGTTAACTGAAGGTATTAAGGGATATGGGGCTAAGGCGGGTATATGGAGTTAGGTCACAGATCAGCCATGATCTCATTGAATGGTGGAACAGGCTCGAGGGGCTAAATGGCCTACTCCTGTTCCTATCTTCCTATGTTCCTATAATAAAGTTTCAATACTCTACAGGGAGTGGGTTGGCTAGCTGACAGGCAACAGCAAGGGCACTGGCAGAGTGGCAGGGGTGGGACAGGAATGCTGTCATCCTGAGAGAGGACAGCAGGTTTATGTTCCATGGAGCCACTGCCACTTGCTGCTTTCTGTGATGCGCCACCTTCTCCTACAAGAAAGTGGGGCGTATGTCAGTGAGTGTCCTGCAAGATGTTTGGGTGATGTGGCTGTCATGGTTGAATAGCTGCCAGTGTGTGTGACCTGTGAGTTGTGGGTGTGCGGTTTGTAACAGTGGTAATGAGGGTGAGATGAAGCATCAGATTGGAAGAGTTAAGTACTGATTGAAAGAGTTTGTTGTTCGGTGGGTGATGGGGGGTGTAGTGTTGAGCAATCTTTATTCAATGTTTTGAACGAACTTAACAGTTTGTAAACATAAGGATGGGACCTGCATCTGTGTTTTATGAGTGCGGTTTCTGATCTCCGTTCAGACCCGCATCTTATATTTTGAATATATAAGAGTCCCACAAACTTTGAGTAGCCAAGTTGTTGCTCATTAAAAATTCCAGAGTTCCCATTATCACCACTCTTCACTACATTGCAGCACAGATTCACTTCACCATTGACTTCCACCACTTCACCATTGACTTCCACCACTTCCTGCAGACACAGTGCACCTTCCCTTTAAAAGATGCAGACTGCATTTAACTGGTGCTGGCCACTCACAAAATCTGGACCCCCTGCACGTGAGCAGCCACTCAACAGCACAGGTAGGGCTGGCTGCACGCTGCAATCATGGAAATCAACAGGCAGCACCATTGTTACATGCAGCCTGCATCTCAACGACTGGGCACGGGTTAATTGTGCACTGCGATCCCAGCGTCCATTTTTGGGGGTTAACCAGTTTAACCCCCCTTGTATCCAGGAATATTTAGTACCCAATCCTGCCTTCTTTGAGCCAGGTCTCCATTATCATTACTACATCATCTTCTCATTTGGCTATTTGCGCCTGCAGCTCACCAATCTTATTTACTGCGCTTCGTGCGTTTACACACATGCACTCTAAACCTATCTTAGACCTTCTCGTATTCTCTCTTAATCTGATCCCACCCGATACTGTACTATTTCTTACTCTAGTGCTATCTGTCTCTCCCAATCCTTTGTGCACCTTGTTTCTCCTTTCTAATGCTACATCCTGGTGCCCATCCCCCTGCCAAATTAGTTTAAACCCTCCCCCACAGCACTAGTGAACTTCCCCGCGAGGACATTGGTCCCAGCTCTGTTGCGGTGTAACCATCCGGCCTGTACAGGTCCCTCCTGCCCCAGAATTGGTCCCAATGCCCCAAGAATCTGAAGCCCTCCCTCATGCACCATCTCTCTAACCACCCATTAACCTGCCTTAGCTTCCTATTTCTGTTCTCACTAGCACGTGGCACTGGGAGTAATTGAGAGATTGCTATCTTTGAGGTCCTGTTTTTTAACTTCCTCCCAAGCTCCTGAAAGTCTGACTGCAGGACCTCATCCCTTTTCTTTCCTATGTCGTTGGTACCCACATGGACCACGACTTCTGGCTGTTCCCCTTCCCCCCGCAGAATGTTCTGCACCCTCTCCATGATGTCCTATACCCTGGCACCAGGGAGGCAACACCACCATGCAGGACTCACGTCGGCAGTCGGGAAAATGTCTGTCTGTCCCCTGACTATTGAATCCCCAATGACTACTGTATTTCTACACTTCACTGTGCCCCCCTGTGCCCCCCTTTGCCCCATGGTGCCACGCTCAGGACTGCATCCTTCGAGGTGTCATCATCCTCACTGGACCGGTTTGAGAGTGCCACACACCCAGAAGATTCCTACACGGCCAGCCTCTTCCTACCCTTTCCGATGGCCGCCCACTCGCTATCCTGAACTCTCTGTGACGGTGGGGTGACCACCTCCTGGAACGTTCAATCCAGGAAACCGTCAGCCTCCCCTATGCTCTGCAGTGACTCCAGCCGCCCCTCGAGCTCAGAAACCCTCAGCTTGAGCTCGAGCAACTGGAGGCATTTCCTGCACTTGTGGCCCTCCAGGACACATGAAGCGTCCAGAGGTTCCCCCATGGCGCAGGAATTGCAGGCAATGGGTCTCAGCTGCCCGTCCATTATATTCAGAAACCTTTTTTTCTAAACTCCCTTTAAATACTCATTTATTATTTATTTACTTACTGTTTACTTACTCCGATTAACCTACCCTTTTATTCCGGGTCTCCCAGAGCTCCTCCTCTCTGTGACGCTGTTCACTGTGACGTCATGGTGATGTCACGCTCTCTGTTCTTGGTGAATGGGGAAAGGGCCCCTCCCCTGGGGCCCCTCCCCTGGGGCTCCTCCCCTGGGGCCCCTCCCCTGGGGCTCCTCCCCTGGGGCCCCTCCCCTGGGGCTCCTCCCATGGGGCTCAGCACCATTACTCTCCACTCCACTCCACTCCCACTCCTTTACTGATACCTGGGGCTCCTCCCCGGGGGCTCAGCACCGTTACTCTCCACTCCGCTCTGCTCCCACTTTTGTACTGATACCTGGGGCCCCTTCCCTGGGGCTCAGCACTGTTACTCTCCACTCCGCTCTGCTCCCGTTCCGTTACTGATACATGGGGCTCCTCCCTGGGGGCTCAGCACTGCTTCTCTCAACTAAATTATATATTTATTTATAGATTATGACTTTTTAGTCTGTTTTGTTTTTCTTTAGCTTTTTTTAAAATTTAGAACCTCCTTCCCCCTCTACACCTAATTCCCACTCTCTCCAAATTCCCAAGTTCCCACTCTGGTCACAATGCGCTCTGTGCCTCAACTTGACCTTGAGTTACAGCCTCACAACCAAACTTAAAGGACCTGCGTAATGTTACTTTATGCATGATGTGTCTGAGTCCAATGCAAGATGTAATTGGATTGAATATTGAATGAAAGCATCACTGAATGATACAGCACAGGAGGCCATTCAGTCCATCGCGCCTGTGCCGGCTCTTTGAAAGAGCTATCCAACTAGTCCCACTGCAATGTCCTTTCCCCATAGCCCTGCAAGTTTGGATATTGGATGTTATACTCCATGCAAAGGGGACTTAAAAATTTAAATAAAATGACTGCTGTTGATGCATATTTCAGTCTTCTTGCTTTACGATATTCAGCCATTCACAGAAGCTGTAATCAATCTGTTTGAGACTGAGCCTCCATCTCGATAGCAGCACAGAACGTTCAGTTAGCATTAAGCCTCAAAGTGAGTATGTGTTTGCTTGTTCCCTCCATCACCCTCCTGAGATGAGCCTTGTTTCACGGATGCACAGGTGTTCGTTGAGCGGAACCAAAAGCCAGACGTTCCAGTGCGCAGTCTGGCACAGCTCAGCCGTGGCACTTCAGGACTATAAAAGGGAGTATTGATCAGACCATACCATGGGGGATTGGAGCTGGAGCTGGCTCACGGTCTTTCTGGAGGTTTCGGGCCTCTCAACAGACACATCGATTAAAAAGAGATGGCTACACCTGTCAGGGAGCAACGCCAAGCCTCCACCTCGGTTAAATGATTTTTGAAGTCCACCTCAATCTGATTAATGGGTTGACCCTTCCTCCAAATGCAAGGGCAATTCTGGCCAACAGCTTCAGTTTGTGCCCAATATTTGTGAGGCTGAGTCCCGGGCAAACAAAAGTTGTTCACCTTTGCCTGGTCTGTAATGTACTTCTATAAGAGCTGACACTGAGATGGACAAGGGCCAACAGTACCAAAAGTTAGTGAATTGGTCCCTTTTACCCCATATGTACAGTATATGCATTTCAGCATGAGAATTGGGCCTTTATCTCAAGGGGGCTGGAATACGAAGGGGTGGAAGTTATGTTACAGTTATATAAAGCTGTGGCCAGACACCGTCTGGAGTATTGTTTTCAGTTCTGGGCACCGCTTCTCAGGAAGGATATATTGGCCTTGGAGGGGGTGCAGCGCAGATCCACCAGATCGATACCGGGGCTAAAAGGGTTAAATTATGAGGGCAGTTTGCATAGGCTGGGCTTGTATTCCCTTGAGTAAAGGCATTAAGGGGTGATCTAAGTGAGGTGTTTTAAGATGATCAAAGGATTTGATAGGGTAGATAGAGAGAAACTATTTCCTCTGGTGGGGGAGTTCAGAACAAGGGGCATAACCATAAGATTAGAGCCAGGCCATTCAGGGGTGATGTCAGGAAGCACTTCTTCACACAAAGGGGAGTGGAAATCTGGAACTCTCTCCCCCAAAAAGCTGTTGAGGCTGGGGGTCAATTGAAAATTTCAAAACTGAGACTGATAGATTTTTGTTAGGTAAGGCTATTAAGGGTTACAAAACCAAGGTGGGTAAATGGAATTAATTACAGATCAGCCATGATCTAATTGAATGGCAGAACAGGCTCGAGGGGCTGAATGGGTTACTTGTGTTCCTATGTTCCTCCCTATGTCTTAAGGTCCAAAAACTAGGAAGTGAAAAATCAGCCAGGCTCCAACTCCCTACTGGACTATTCCCTAGTGATGATGATTGGGGACCTTGGCTAACTTTCCTTTGACCACCCCCGTGGCTAATTGTAATGCTTCCTGCTGTCTTGCTGCACTGGTTGACCCAACAGAACCTGGTACCTTCCTGATCTGTCCAGCACTTGTCCACATCCCATGGTGCATTTAGCCAGAGGAACACGAGGAAAACACTTATGACCAAACGAAGAGGTGACAGGAACAGGAAGTGTAGCCACAGCTGTTTACTGAATTCTGGAACTTGCATCTCCTGCCCCCGCACATCTGGGTGCAAGAGCTTGCACAGTTGTAAACACTACAGATTCTAGTTTCTTGGTCGGGACTGTTCATTCGTTCTACCCGTATCTATCACTGTTCTTGGCACTAACGGGGCAACATTTATTGCTCATCCCTAGTTGTCCTGAGGACATTAAGAGTCAACCACATAGTGTGGGACTGTAGGCCAAATCAGATAGGGGAGGCAGGTTCCCTTCCCTAAAGGGCATTAGTGAACCAGTTGGGTTTTTACAACATTATCTGGTGCCAGCCCACAAATTAACAGATTTGTTAAGATCAGTTTCACAATTTACCATGGTGGGATTTGAACACACGACCTCTGGATTAGCAGTCCAGTACCATAACCAGTCGACTACCGTCATCCAGTACTTGACATTAATGACAAAGGGGGAAAAATTGGATAGGACCTGTTTTTGGGTGGGAGTAGCGCCCGATGGTCCCTGCGCAGGCAGGACAAGATTTTCGTCAGGCCTGGGGACTTACCTGCAACCTGCATTGGAAATCAGCTGAACGAGGATTCCATGCAATTCACACTTTCCACCAGCAAGGGGAGCACCAATCTCTTAAAGGCAGGCTGTCGGTTAGAAATCTCTTAAAGTTAGCTGGTACCTGTTATTTGCTGAAAATAACAGACTACTGCCTGAACGGAGATCTGACATCGCAAACGTAAAGCACAGATGCAGGTCCCATCCCTATGTTTACATATTAATGAGTTATGTTAAAACATTGAATATATGTTGCACACCACTAAATCCCACTTCCTCTAATCTGCATGCCAGACCTCACCAATCTGCCAATCTGAGTTTGTACCAGGCCTGTGAGAGTCGGTACAGCAAGGTTCTCTGCTGATGCATCAGAGGCCTTGGTGCAAGAGGTGGACAGAAGGAGGGACATCCCATAGCCTCAAGGTGGGGGAGGGGGGGGAGCAAGAGGCCATCCAGACATACACCCAAACGGCAGTGGGAGGCAGTAGGGGATGAAGTCAATGCCAGGCGCACACCATCATGAACATGGATGCAGTGCAGGAAGAAGTTCAATGCTTTGACATAAGTGGTCAAGGTGAGTGAGGTCAACTGTCAAGTGGCGCCTCCTACCAACTGCACCACTAGCCGCATCCACTGCTCCACACACTAAACCCCCCATCACCCACATACCAATAAACTCTTTCCATCAGAACTCAACTCTTCCAATCAGATGCTTCCTCTCACCCTCACACATTACCAGTGTTTCAAGCCGCCGACCCACAACTACCTGGCCACACAATCTGGCAGCTATTCAACCATGATAGGCACATCGACCAGACACACGTCCCGCTTACTGGCAGGAAAAGGTAGCACATATCAGTAAGTAGCAAGTGGCAGTGGCATTCAGCCCCTCAAGCCTGTTCCACCATTCAATGAGATCAGGGTGGACCTGTGACCTAACTCCATATACCCGCCTTAGCCCCATATCCCTTAATACCCTTGGTTCACAGAAATCTATCAATCTCAGATTTAGAATTTACAATTGAGTTAGCATCAACTGCCATTTTCAGAAGAGCTTCCCAAACTTCTCTCATCCTTTGCATGTAGAAGCATTTCCTAACTTCACTCTGCATGTCCTGGCTCTAAATGTTAGGCTATGTCCCTGCGTCCTAGTATTCAAGTACAGGAGACCTCCAAAAACAGATACAAATGTCTCGGCAGCCAGAAGCAATAATCCAGCCACTAACCTGTAAATCCTGCATGGTCCCTTTAAATAGCGCTGGTGGGGGGTCCTCCAAGCACTCCAGGACACGTTCAGATGGTCGGGGTTAAGACTATGTGTTGAGTTGAGTGTTAAGTCCCAAAATGGTGTCTATCACTTTAAATCAGCGTTGCACACTGATTGAAGCCATTTTCTCCCCACTTTACATGATTCCAGCGTTCGTTATCTGCGCCTGTGCTGACTCCTATACCAAGATGGCGTCTGGCGCACGTCACGCTGGAAACACGCGTGCACATCCAAGACGCCATCTTGGATGTCGGAGAGGCCGCGTAGCGCCGAAACAACGGGCGCTACACGGCCCAATTTTGCGCCCCTGTACTCACGCCAGGGATTGCATTGTGTCTTAGAGGCCCAGAACCCAGCCAAGTAAGGAAACATGGGAACCTTGAGCTCTTGCTACTCCTTTCTTTTCCACGCATACAACTTATGCCTGAGGCTGTTAAATAGGCTCCAATTATTCTGAATCTCAGGGCAGTTATGTGCTCTGTCCACTGGGAGTTGGAGTGGAACCGTTACAGCTCATTTTAATAACCAGTCTTCACTCTCTCCAGCATGACGAACTAGCAGATTGGCTCGATGCAGATTCTTCCAGGACACCGTGGTTCTTTCTCAGCTCAACCACTGTGTCCTCCATCTCGTGTGTGATTGTAATGAAGGCTCACGTCAGGAAACACACTAATTAGCGAATGGAACAGATGTGATTCAATTAGCATTTAAGATACATCTCAAACATTGCTTAACCAGTGACCACTGAGCACAGATTTAAATGCTTAGCAACAACAGGCCACTGGTGGAAGATTCATTGAGTAGTATTGATGGGAAATGTGTGTCTCAGGAACTGTATACGAGGTATGCCCATCTTGTTAAATGGACAAGGTGCTACTGGTCTGTATCACATCATATACATTTAGCATCAAGGTAGATGGGCAAGAGAGCACAGGTTCAGGGCAGTGAAAGAAAGAACTTGGATTTAAAATAGTGCCTTTCACAACCTCAGGACATCCCAAAGCGCTTTACAGCCAATCAAGTACTTTTGAAGTGTAGTCACTGTTGTAATGTAGAAAATGCAGCAGCCAATTTTGCCCGCAGCAAGATCCCACAAACAGCAATGAGAAAAATGACCAGATAATCTGTTTTTAGTGATAAATACTGGCCAGGACACCACCCCTGCTCTTCGAAATATTGTCATGGGCCTTTTACGGCCAGCTGAGAGAGCAGATGGGACCTCGGTTTAACGTTTTGTTCAAAAGACAGCACCTCCGACAGTGCAGCACTCCCTCTGTACCACACAGGAGTGACAGCCTAGATTTTGTGCTCAAGTCTCTGGAGTGGGGCTTGATCCCATTACCTTCATAACTCAGAGGTGAGAGTGCTACCAACTGAGCCACAGTGTACCAGGCCCACTAGATCTCACCTTTCTAGAATACCAATCCTACCCTCATCTAATACAGCATCTCACAGGTTTAGCACAGACGTCAGGAAGGTAGTCCTTTTCACAGAGGGTGATCCTACAGGTGGTACAGTTTGGCAGAAAGGGTGCTTGAATCCAGGATGTGAGAGAGCAAATCCCACACTGGGAGCCTCGCTGGAAGCAATCACGGGCTGGAAAAACTCCAGTCAATTCTTCAATCCAACATCCTTCGAGCGGGGCTTCCCATTGGGAGCTCGAGATCGGAGAACCCATTCTTAGATTTATTAATGAAATAATGAAACGCTGTGTTGGATGCTGTAGGGTTGGTGTTCTAGAAGGGCGAGATCTGATGGACTTGGGGTACAGGTAATGTACATTAGTATGATATAGGGTTTGTTATCGGGTTGTATTGGATATGTACACTTTTATGAGTCCATATAGACTAATGTATAATGGTACATCAGCCCTAAAATTGCACAATCCCGGAAGCTGAATGACAGATGGGGTGGGCCGCAATCCACCAAGACTATCTTGAACTGACCAATGCCACCAGAACAAAAGGATCACTACGAATGTCTCCCACATGAGGAGGGCACAACTAACACACAATAGGCACAGATGGTCTGTCCAAACTGTGATATGTACAAAATCAAATAGTACTCAATCATGACTCGGCTTGTTTCGTTATCGATACAATCAACATCCTGTGGAATCCACCTGTTGTGGAAGGCCTCAGGCGGGAGGTGTGGATCAGGGGCGGAGAGGTTGGGGAGAATGAGACATGGAGAGGTGGTGGAATTGGAAGGAAAAATATTGTGGAAATTCCAGGCAGATGGATTTGTGTTTTTAATCACAGGCAGATACGTGGAGGTGGGAGTGAAGAATCAAGAGTGGGATGAAGTGGGGATGGGAGGGGAGGTCAGGCAGACTGGTTAAACTAACAAGGACAAAATTGATTCGATGATTCTATGAAAATATACTGTGAATAATTATCTGACGAATATTCCTTTCTAATTCAGGTTGACGATATGGGGCTCTTCTGCCAGTTAAACAGTTTAAAATGATACATGGTTAAGTTTAGGCCCTGAGATTTAATGGAAAAGGTGAAAACACTGAACAATATCGCAACCTGTATCTCACTAAAAAGAGATGAAAATCTCTCATCTGTGAACAGCAGCAAGCTTGTATGTGACATTTTTATTAAACATGGCAGTACACAATATCTCACGGTATCTTGTTGAATTTTCACTCCTGTTTTTACATGAATGATCCTTGACATAAGTGCACTTACTGCACATCCTGAGAAACAAGTTGATTGATCAACATGTCTCTACTCTAACAATTCTACTCTCCTCAGACAAGCAGATCAAGAAAACATGAGAATAACAAGAAAAATGGAACGGGAGAACAGAGGCCCTGAAAAAAATATGGAGAGGAGGGAGTAATGGAAGAGCAGAGAATACAGGCTCAGCACTGACTGAGAGGGGGAGAGACATGGAACAAGGAGAGAACACCGCCCCAGCTCAGACAGAGAGAGGGAGAAGAGATATGGAACAAGGAGGGAACACCGCCCCAGCTCAGACAAAGAGAGGGAGAAGAGATATGGAACAAGGAGGGAACACCGCCCCAGCCCAGACAAAGAGAGGGAGAAGAGATATGGAACAAGGAGAGAACACCGCCCCAGCTCAGACAAGTGGAAGGAGGAGAGACATGGATCAAGGAGAGAACACCGCCCCAGCTCAGACAGAGAGAGGGAGAAGAGATATGGAACAAGGAGCGAACACCGCCCCAGCTCAGACAAAGAGAGGGAGAAGAGATATGGAACAAGGAGGGAACACCGCCCCAGCTCAGACAGAGAGAGGGAGGAGAGATATGGAACAAGGAGGGAACACCGTCCCAGCTCAGACAGAGAGAGGGAGGAGAGATATGGAACAAGGAGAGAACACCGCCCCAGCTCAGACAAGTGGAAGGAGGAGAGAAATGGATCAAGGAGAGAACACCGCCCCAGCTCAGACAAAGAGAGGGAGAAGAGATATGGAACAAGGAGAGAACACCGCCCCAGCTCAGACAAAGAGAGGGAGGAGAGATATGGAACAAGGAGAGAACACCGCCCCAGCTCAGACAGAGAGAGGGAGAAGAGACATGGAACAAGGAGAGAACACCGTCCCAGCTCAGACAAAGAGAGGGAGGAGAGATATGGAACAAGGAGAGAACACCGCCCCAGCTCAGACAAAGAGAGGGAGGAGAGACATGGAACAAGGAGAGAACACCGCCCCAGCTCAGACAGAGAGAGGGAGGAGAGACATGGAACAAGGAGAGAACACCGCCCCAGCTCAGACAAAGAGAGGGAGAAGAGATATGGAACAAGGAGAGAACACCGCCCCAGCTCAGACAAAGAGAGGGAGGAGAGATATGGAACAAGGAGAGAACACTGCCCCAGCCCAGACAGAGAGTATGAGAGACATAGAACAAGGAGAGAACACAGCAACAGCACGGGAGGGGGGGGTGCAGACATGGAACAAGGAGAGAAAATAGCTCCAGCTCAGACAGAGAGGGGGAGAGCAAAAGAACATAAGAAATAGGAGCAGGAGTAGGCATTATAGCACTTCGATCCTGCTCCGCCATTCATAAGATCATGGCTGATCTTCTACCTCAACTCCACTTCCCTGCCCTATCCCCATATTCCTTGATTCCATTAGAGTCCAAAAATCTCTTGATCTCAGGCATGAATATACTCAATGACTGAGCATCCACAGCCCTCTGGGGTAGAGAATTCCAAAGATTCACAACCCTCTGAGTGAAGAAATATTTCCTCATCTCGGTCCTAAATGGCCAACCCCTTACCATGAGACTAAGACCCCTAGTTCTAGACTCTCCAGCCAGTGGAAACAGCCTCTCAGAATCTACCCTGTCAAGCCCTCTAAGAATTTTATACATTTCAATGAGATCACCTCTCATTCTTCTAAATTCTAGAGAGTATAGGCCCATTCTACTCAATCTCTCCTCATAGGACAACCCTCTCATCCCAGGAATCAATCTAGTGAACCTTTGTTGCGTCCCCTCTGAGGCAAGTATATCCTTCCTTAGGTAAGGAGACAAAAACTGTACACAGTACTCCAGGTGAGGTCTCACCAGAGCCCTATATGATTGCAGCAGGACCTCCTTACTCTCATACCTCCTTGTAATAAAGGCTAACATACCATTTGCCTTCCTAATTGCTGGCTGTACCTGCATGTTAACATTCTGTGATTTGCAAGGACACCCAAATCCCTCTGAATACCACCATTTCTTAGTCTCTCACCTTTTAAAAAATATTCAGTACTTTTATTCTTCCTAGCAAAGTGGATAATCTCTCATTTCCCCACATTATACTCCATCTGCCACCTTCTTGCCCACTCACTTAAGCTGTCCAGATCCCTTTGCAGTCTCTTTGCATCCTCCTCAGTTTACTTTCTCACTTAGCTTTGTATCAGCAGCAAACTTGGATACATTATACTCATTGGTGTATATTGTAAACAGCTGAGGCCCAAGCACTGATCCTTGCTGCACCCCACTAGTTACAACCTGCCAACCCAAAAATGACCCATTTATTCCTACTCTCTGTTTTCTATCTGTTAACCAATCCTCAATCCATGCTAATATATTACACCCAATCCCATGAACCCTAATCTTGTGTAACAACCTCTTATGTGGCACCTTATCGAATGCCTTTTGAAAATCCAAATATACTACATCCACTGGTTCCCCCTTATCTACCCTGCTAGTTACGCCCTCAAAAAACTAGAATAGATTTGCCGAACACATATTTCCCTTTCATAAAACCATGCTGACTCTGCCTAATCATATTATGATTTTCTAAGTGCTCTGTTACTACGTCCTTAATAATAGATTCTAGCATTTTCCCGACTGCTAATGTCAGGCTAACTGGCCTGTAGTTCCCTGTTTTCTCTCTCCCTCTTTTCTTGAAGAGCGGGGTTACATTTGCTACCTTCCAATCCATGGTGACTGTTCTAGAATCTAGCGAATTTTGGAAGATTATAACCAATGCATCCACTATCTCTGCAGCCACCTCTTTTAAAACCCTAGGATGTAGGCCATCAGGCCTAGGGGATTTTGTCGTCTTTTAGTCCCATTAATTTCTCCAGTACTTTTTCTTTACCAATCTTAATTACTTTAAGTTCCTCAGTCTCATTAGACCCTTGGTTCCTCACTATTTCCGGTATGTTTTTTGTGTCTTCTACTGTGAAGACAGATACAAAATATTTGTTTAATGTCTCTGCCATTTCCTTATTCCCCATTATAATTTATCCTGTCTCTGCCTCTAAGGGACCCACATTTACTTTTGCTAATCTCTTTCTTTTTACTTGTAGAAGCTCTTACAATCTGTTTTTATATTTCTCGCTAGTTTACTCTTGTATTCAATTTTCTTCCTTTTTATCAATTTATTAGTATGTGGAGAGTAATGGAACAAGGAGAGAATTCAGCTCCAGCACAGACAGAGAGAGGGGCAAGAGACATGGAACAAGGAGCGAATATAGTCCCAGTACAGACAAAGAGGGGGAGAGACATAGACCAAGGAGAGAACACACCCCGAGCACAGATGTGGAGAGGGAGGAGAGGCAAGGAAAAAGGAGAGAATACAGCCCCATCAAAGACAGAGAGGGGGAGAGACGTCAAACAAGGAGAGAACACTCCTGTTATCTTACATAAGAACATATGAACATAAGAAATAGGAGCAGGAGTAGGCCATACGGCCCCTCGAGCCTGCTCCGCCATTCAATCAGATCATGGCTGATCTTCAACCTCAACTCCACTTTCCTGCCTGACCCCATATCCCTTGATTCTCCTAGAGTCCAAAAATCTATCTATCTCAGCCTTGAACATATTCAATGATTCAGCATCCACAGCCCTCTGAGGTAGAGAATTCCAAAGATTCACAGCCCTCTGAGTGAAGAAATTCCTCCTCATCTCAGTCTTAACTGGCCGACCCCTTACCCTGCGACTGTGCCCCCTAGTTCCAGACTCTCCAGCCAAGGGAAACAACCTCTCAGCATCTACCCTGTCGAGCCCTCTCAGAATCTTATATGTTTCAATGAGATCACCTCTCATTCTTCTAAACTCCAGAGAGTATAGGCCCATTTTACTCAATCTCTCCTCATAAGGCAACCCTCTCATCTCAGGAATTAATCTAGTGAACCTTCGTTGCTCTGCCTCTAAGGTAAGTATATCCTTCCTCAGATAAGGAAACTAAAACTCCAGTACTCCAGGTGAGGTCTCACCAAAGCCCTGTATAATTGTAGTAAGTCTTCCTTACTCTTGTATTCCAACCCCCTTGCAATAAAGGGCAACGTGCCATTTGCTTTCCTAATTGCTTGCTGTACCTGCATGCTAATTTTTTGTGTTTCGTGTACGAGGACACCCAAATCCCCCTGAACACCAACATTTAATAGTTTCTCACCATTTAAAAAATATTTTGTTTTTCTATTCTTCCTACCAAAGTGAATAACCTCACATTTCCCCACATTATACTCCATCTGTCACCTTCTTGCCCACTCACTTAACCCGTCCATATCCCTTTGCAGACTCTTTGTGTCCTCCTCACAGCTTACTTTCCCACCTAGCTTTGTATCGTCAGCAAACTTGGATACATTACACTCTGTCCCTTCATCTAAGTCATTAATATAGATTGTAAATAGCTGAGGCCCAAGCACTAATCCTTGCAGCACCCCACTAGTTACAGCCTGCCAACCTGAGAATGACCCGTTTATCCCTACTCTGTTTTCTGTCTGTTAACCAATCCTCAATCCTTGCTAATGTTACCCTCAACCCCATGAGCCCTTATCTTGTGTCACAACCTTTTATGTGGCACCTTATCAAATACCTTTTAAAAATCCAAATATACTGCTTCCACTGGTTCCCCTTTATCTACACTGCTAGTCGCATCCTCAAAAACTCTAATAAATTTGTCAAACACGATTTTCCTTTCATAAAACCATGTTGACTCTGCCTAATCATATTACGATTATTTAATTTCCCTGTTACCACTTCCTTAATAATGGTTTCCAGCATTTTCCTGACAACTGATGTCCGGCTAACTGGCCTGTAGTTCCTTGTTTTCTCTATCCCTCCTTTCTTGAATGGCAGGGTAACATTTGCTGCCTTCCAGCCATCTGGGAGCTTTCTAGAATCTAGGGAATTTTGGAAGATCATATCCAGTGCATCCACAATCTCTGCAGCCACCTATTTTAGCTCCACTACTCGCCTTTAAACAGCCACCCAACCTCAAACAGACCATCGTTCGCAGCAAATTACCCAGCTTTCAGGAGAACAGCGTCCACGACACCACACAACCCTGCCACGGTAACCTCTGCAAGACATGCCAGATCATCGACACAGATACCACCATCACACGAGAGGACACCACCCACCAGGTGCATGGTTCATGCTCCTGTGACTCGGCCAACGTTGTCTACCTCATACGTTGCAGGAAAGGATGCCCCAGAGCATGGTACATTGGCGAGACCATGCAGACACTGCAACAACGGATGAACGGACACCGCGCAACAATCGCCAGACAGGAGGGTTCCCTCCCAGTCGGGGAACACTTCAGCAGTCAAGGACATTCAGCCACCGACCTTCAGGTAAGCGTACTCCAAGGCGGCCTTCGAGACACTCGACAACGCAAAATCGTCGAGCAGAAATTGATAGCCAAGTTCCGCACCCATGAGGACGGCCTCAACCGGGATCTTGGGTTCATGTCACGCTACACGTTACCCCACCAGCGAACAAATGTTATCTGTTTTTAATATAACGGGTCAATTGCTGTCTTTTCCTTCCGGATGTTTCTATGTTTCTACCTCTCTCGCTCTGTTTTTTTAATTGGCATCTCCACATCATCTGTTTTTTTATTTCTGGCCGTTTGTATATTCGGTGGGCCTATAGGTAACACCTATCTGTCTGAACACTTTGGTTGCCTTGGCAACGGGCAGTTGAAAAGACTCTCTGTAATCACCAGGCATTGTTCTGTGATTTATAAATGTGATAGGTTCGAGGATTTCAGTTCCACATTCACCTGAGGAAGGAGGAAGCCTCCGAAAGCTTGTGGATTTTAAAATAAAATTGTTGGACTATAACTTGGTGTTGTAAAATTGTTTACAATTACCTATTTTAGAACCCTAGGATGTAGGTCATCAGGTCCAGGGGATTTATCGGCTTTTGGTCCCATTAGTTTCTCCAGTACTTTTTCTCTACTGATATTAATTACTTTAAGCTCCTCAATCTCATTGGCCCCTTGGTTCACCATTATTTCTGGTGTGCTTTTTGTGTCTTCTACTGTGAAGATGGATACAAAATATTTATTTAACGTCTCTGCCATTTCCTTATTCCCCATTATAATTGGGCTGATAAGTGGCAAGTAACATTCATGCCAGACACGTACCAGGCAATGACCATCTCCAACAAGAGAGAGTCTAACCAACTCCCCTTGACATTCAACAGCATTACCATCACCGAATCCCCCACCATCAACATCCCGGGGGTCACCATTGACCAGAAACTTAACTGAACCAGCCACATAAATACTGTGGCTACAAGAGCAGGTCAGAGGCTGGGTATTCTGTGACGAGTGACTCACCTCCTGACTTCCCAAAGCCTTTCCACCATCTACAAGGCACAAGTCAGGAGTGTGATGGAATACTCTCCACTTGCCTGCATGAGTGCAGCTCCAACAACACTCAAGAAGCTCGACACCATCCAGGACAAAGCAGCCGACTTGATTGGCACCCCATCCACCACCCTAAACATTCACTCCCTTCACCACCAGCGCACAGTGGCTGCAGTGTGCACCATCCACAGGATGCACTGCAGCAACTCGCCAAGGCTTCTTCGACAGCACCTCCCAAATCCGTGACCTCTACCATCTAGAAGGACAAGGGCAGCAGGCGCATGGGAACAACACCACCTGCACGTTCCCCTCCAAGTCGCACACTATCCCAATTTGGAAATATATCACCGTTCCTTCGTTGTCGCTGGGTCAAAATCCTGGAACTCCCTTCCTAACAGCACTGTAGGAGAACCTTCACCACACGGACTGCAGCGGTTCAAGAAGGCGGCTCACCACCACCTTCTCAAGCGTAATTAGGGATGGGCAATAAATGCTGGCCTTGCCAGCGACGCCCACATCCCATGAATGAATAAAAAAAAATTATAATTTCTCCTGCCTCAGCCTCTATGGGACCAAGTTTACTGTTACTACGCTCTTCCTTTTTACATATTTGTAGAAGCTCTTACAATGCATTTTTATATTTCTTGCTAGTTTACTTTCATATTCTATTTTCTCCCGCTTTATCAATTTTTTGGTTGTCCTTTGCTGGTTTCTAAAACTCTCCCAATCCTAAGGCTTACTACTCTTCTTGGCCACATTGTAGGCCCCTTCTTTTAATTTAATACTATCCTTAACTTCTTCAGTTAGCCACGGATATATCACTTTACCCATGGAATTTTTATTTCTGAATGGAATGTATATTTGTTGAGAATATTGAAATATTTCTTCAAATGTTTACCATTGCTTATCAACCGCCATACCCTTCAATTTAATTTCCCAATCTACCTTAGCCAGCTCGCCCCTCATTCCTAGGTGATTGGATTTGTTGAAGTTTAAGACGCTAGTTTCTGATTTAAGTACGTCACTCTCAAACTTTATCATATTATGATCACTCTTCCCCGGAGGATCCTTTACTGTGAGATTGCTAATTAACCCTGAATCATTACGCAATATAAGATCTAAAATAGCCTGTTCCCTGCTTGGTTCCATGATGTATTGCTCCAGGAACCCGTCTCGAATACATTCCATGAACTCGTCCTCCAGACGACCTTTGCCAATTTGATTTGCCCAGTCTATATGATAACTAAGGTCCCCCATGATGACTGCATTATTTTTGTTACAAGCTCCCATTATTTCATGATTAATACTCTGTCTAACAGTATTGCTACGATTAGGGGGCCTATAAACTACTCCCACCAGTGTTTTCTGCCCCTTGTTATTTCTAATTTCCACCCATATTGATTCGACTTCCTGATCTTCTGAGCCAAGATCCTTTCTTTTTTTTATTTTTTTTTATTCGTTCACGGGATGTGGGCGTCGCTGGCAAGGCCGGCATTTATTGCCCATCCCTAATTGCCCTCGAGAAGGTGGTGGTGAGCCGCCTTCTTGAACCGCTGCAGTCCGTGTGGTGACGGTTCTCCCACAGTGCTGTTAGGAAGGGAGTTCCAGGATTTTGACCCAGCGACAATGAAGGAACGGCGATATATTTCCAAGTCGGGATGGTGTGTGACTTGGAGGGGAACGTGCAGGTGGTGTTGTTCCCATGCGCCTGCTGCCCTTGTCCTTCTAGGTGGTAGAGGTCGCGGGTTTGGGAGGTGCTGTCGAAGAAGCCTTGGCGAGTTGCTGCAGTGCATCCTGTGGATGGTGCACACTGCAGCCACAGTGCGCCGGTGGTGAAGGGAGTGAATGTTTAGGGTGGTGGATGGGGTGCCAATCAAGCGGGCTGCTTTATCTTGGATGGTGTCAAGCTTCTTGAGTGTTGTTGGAGCTGCACTCATCCAGGCAAGTGGAGAGTATTCCATCACACTCCTGACTTGTGCCTTGTAGATGGTGGAAAGGCTTTGGGGAGTCAGGAGGTGAGTCACTCGCCGCAGAATACCCAGCCTCTGACCTGCTCTCGTAGCCACAGTATTTATATGGCTGGTCCAGTTAAGTTTCTGGTCAATGGTGACCCCCAGGATGTTGATGGTGGGGGATTCGGCGATGGTAATGCCGTTGAATGTCAAGGGGAGGTGGTTAGACTCTCTCTTGTTGGAGATGGTCATTGCCTGGCACTTATCTGGCGCGAATGTTACTTGCCACTTATCAGCCCAAGCCTGGATGTTGTCCAGGTCTTGCTGCATGCAGGCTCGGACTGCTTCATTATCTGAGGGGTTGCGAATGGAACTGAACACTGTGCAGTCATCAGCGAACATCCCCATTTCTGACCTTATGATGGAGGGAAGGTCATTGATGAAGCAGCTGAAGATGGTTGGGCCTAGGACACTGCCCAACCATCTCACCACTGTCCTTATGTCATCCTTTATTATTAGGGCTACACCCCTCCTTTTCCATTCTGCCTGTCTTTTATAAACCTGTCATGTACCCTGGAATATTTAGTTCTGAAAGCTTGGTCACTTTGCAACCATGGGCTCGATATTAGCAGGGCGGCGGGTTCACAGCGGGGGGTCGACTGGGCTCGTGGGTAACGCGCCCAGTGAAATTGGGGTGCTCTGAACGCAATCGCAGGCTAATTGGAGCCACTTACCTGTGCTTCCGGGTGTCCTGCTGGAAATCTGCGCAGCTGGTGGATTGCGCATGTGCAGCATAGACTGTCAGCTGGAGGAGCTCTATTTAAAGGGGCAGTCCTCCACTGACTGATGCTGCATAAAATAGGAAAAATTACAGCATGGAGCAGCCCAAGGGGAAGGCTGCTCCCAGGTTTAATGATGCCTCACTCCAGGTATCATTGGATGGGGTGAGGAGGAGGGGGAGGACAGAGATCTTCCCCCCGGTGGGCGGGAGGAAGCGGCCTGCCTCTGCCACCAAGAAGGCCTGGCTCGAGGTGGCAGAGGAGGTCACCTGCACCACCAACATATCACGCACCTGCATACAGTGCAGGAGGTGCTGCAATGACCTAAGTAGGTCAGCCACAGTGAGTACACTTACTCATTCCTCTACACTCTGTCTGACACATCACTGCCCCCACCCCACACCTCCTTCTGCACTGCCAACACTACTCTATCACATCACTCCTGACACCCACTCAAACCTCATCCTCATCTTACCTGCACTTACTCACCTCGCCAGTACTCATCCCGCCACTACCACTCAACCCAATCCTCATACAATCTCATGGCTCTATCTCATACTCACCCTCTCATGCATCTCTTTCACGGTCAGCCTCACTCAACCTGCCACTACCTGTGCTGCAGCCACAGGGCATGCATCACATATGTGCAGTAGGCAGCGTAAGGCAAACGTGTCGTGAGCATGAAGGGGATGCACAAGGGTGTTTGAGGGTTTGTCATAGTTTTTACTTATATTTAATTTCTGATCAACTCACATTACATATTATATTGTCACCACTACTGCCATTTCTTTGCGAATCCTGTCTGGTTTGTGCAATAATGTCCTTCCCTGAGGATCACTATGAAGACCCACAACTGATGCCACCCATTGTGTCACTGCAAAGTGGGTGTAGGTGTATTCTCAGGGCTCTTTTGCGCAGACGACTGAGAGACATCGGCGATGTCCCCGGTGGCACCCTGGAAGGATGCGGAGGAGAAGTTGTTGAGGGCAGTGGTGACTTTGACAGCGACAGGTAAGAAGATGGTGCTCGGGCCAGCCGGGAGCAGCTCGGCATGAAGGAGGCTGCAGATGTCCACGACTACATGTCAAGTGACTCTGAGCCTCCGTGTGCACTGCTGCTCAGAGAGGTCCAGGAAGCTGAGCCTCGGTCTGTAGACCCTGTGGCGAGGGTAGTGCCTTCTGCGACGTATCTCTCTCTGTGGTTGCCCTCCCTCCTGCTGTACAGGTGGATGTGTCACAGCACTGTGTTGTGGAGCTCCACGTGTCAGAGGTTGACGGCGTGGCCGGCGAGGCTGGTGATGCTGTTCACCCTCCGAGGAGGTCATGACTGCAGCTACGGCGGCCCCCATCCGGAAGATGTACATTTGAGGGGGTCCGCAAGGTAGGTAAATGTGTCTGGACACCGGGGTAAGTGTGCAAGTTGGTGAATTTTATTGTTAGGAGGAGGGTGGTGGAGGCCAAACTTTGTCCAAAGTGACAGAGTGGCCTCCTGCAATGAGTGAGGGTCTCCCCCCCAACACCTGTCAAATGGACCTTTGCAGCTGCCACAGGCTGATAGCTGCAACACGTCCATTTCAACTGGGAGTGTTTCCCCCAGTACGGGAAACAGTCCCAGTTGTTTGGAAAATCCGATCCCTCCTAAAATGTCATGTTAATCAGGTCTCTAAACGACCTGAAATACCTTAATGAGTACTTTAAGTGGCACCCCGCCAGCTTTAACAGCCGGTGAGAGTCCCACATGCGGGGGCTGCGCGCGCATGTCAGCGCATCACTGGGGAACCCGGAAGTGGGCGGGTTGGAGCCAGGCTCCAGACCCGCCCCGGGAATCCCCGATTTTCGCAGCCCCCCTGCCACGAACGCACCCGCTCGGGGGTGCGAAAATTGAGCCCCATGTCTCTGTAATGGCTATTAGATCAAGCCCATGTATCTCTATTTGTGCAACAAATTTGTCTATCTTGTTACGAATGCTCTGCGCATTCAGATAAAGCCCCTTTAATTTTGACTTTTTACCATTTTTTCCTGCTTTGACCTTATTTGCTGATGCATTATTACCGGTAAGCTCTCTGTCCCTTCCTGCCACACTCTGCTTATCTTTATCCAAATCACTGCACTGCTCTGTTGCCTTGATTTTTCTCATTAGATTTCTAAGTTTTCCCTCCCCCCTCTTTTTAGTTTAAAGCCCTATCTACAGCCCTAGTTATTTGATTCGCCAGGACACTGGTCCCAGCCCAGTTTAAGTGGAGCCCGTCGCAATGCAACAGCTCCCTCTTTCCCCAGTACTGGGACCAGTGCCCCATGAATCAAAACCCCTGTCTCCCCACACCACTCTTTGGGCCAGGCATTTAACTCTCTGACCTGTTTGTCCCTATGCCAATTTGTGCATGGCTCAGGTAGTATTCCAGAGATTATTACCTTTGAGGTTCTGCTTATTAATTTGGACCTCAGCTCCTCAAACTTTCTCAGCAGAACCTCATTCCTAGTTCTACCTATATTGTTGGTTCCTACGTGGACCATGACAACTGGATCCTCCCCCTCATGCTCCAAGTTCTTTTCCAGCCGCCAGAAGATGTCCTTAACCCCGGCACCGGGCAGGGAACACAGCCTTTGGGACTATCGGTCGCGGCTGCAGAGAACAGTATCTATCCCCCTGATTATACTGTCCCCTGCCACTACCACATTCCTTTTTACTCCCTCCACTTGAATGGCCTCCTGTACCACAGTGCTGTGGTCAGTTTGCCTATCCCCAATGCCCCATCTTAAAACAGAGTAACATCTGACTTGTTGTGAGTAACACCAAAGGACTTCTGTATAATTGGAACACTCACACTTGGCATGTGCTGATGGGGTAGAACGTGAGTGCAGGGCTAAAATGCTTGTAATGTCGAAAATGTCTCTCTGCTCCAAGACATTGAATACTCACGATCGGTATTTCCAGTTTTAATTGTTAGCCCTCCACACATGGGTCTTATCGTTTGATATTTTGCCTGCTCCACAAACACGCCAGTTCAGTCCCTTCTGCTGGTGTCCGTCCTTTAATCATGCATCCCCCTCCCTCAAGCCACAGGCTAATTCCCCATCAAAAATCATTCCTGCATTGTTTGCTTCCTCTTCCTCTTCCAGCAGACTGTTCACAGCCCCTCAACATCTGTTTTCCCACAGCATCTGTAGTTTATTCCCCAATCGTGCTTCTTCCTGCCAGTACATCTGCTGCTTTCTCAGAGGGGCCTCTGCCCCGCTCCAAATCTGGCCCTGGGTCACTCCCCACTGCTGGCTCTGGGACATTCCCCACTGCTAGCCCTGGGTCACTCCCCACTGCTGGCCCTGGGTCACTCCCCACTGCTGGCCATTGGTCACTCTCCACTGCTGGTGTTGGCTCCATTGGTTCTGGATAACCCTCTACTGTTACCTCTAGCCCACTCCTGATGCTGTCTCTACCCCACTCCACCTCTGGCCCACTCCCCATGCTGTCTCTACCCCACTCCACCTCTGGCCCACTCCCCATGCTGTCCCTACCCCACTCCACCTCTGACCCACCCCTCCATGCTGGCCCTACCTCACTCCACCTCTGGACCACTCCCCATGCTTGGTCCTACCCCTTCCACCTCTGGCCCACCCCCCCCCCCCCCATGCTGGCCCTTCTCCACTCCCCACTGCTGGTACTGGCCCACTCCCTACAGCTGGAAATGGGATATTTCAGTCAATCAGGATGCTTAATATCCCACACCCTATGGTCATTTTTCCCCTGCAGATATGTGCCTGATTCGAGGTGTTTTGTACGTGGATCGATAATACCAGCACATTCTGATGGGTCACTCAACAATATAACAGACCAAACCTCCACCTCTGAACTGACCAGCTGTGTGCTATCCAACCCAGATGATTGGACACACATATCAGCAAGAGACACACCAGGCCCCAAAAATGACATCTTAATAACCTGTTTTCAATCTTTCTATTATATATATCTGTCAATTTTGCTCTTTCACCATCTCTATTAATGTGTCTGACTACTCCCACCGTGTCTCTCTCTCTCTCTCTCTCTCCCTCTTTACTTCACTCTCCGTCTGTCTCCCTCTCTCTTTATACTTCTCTCTCTGTCTCTCCATTTCTTTCTTTGTCTCTCTCTCTGGCTTTCTCTCGCTCTCTGTTTGTCTTTCTCTTTATCTCCTTATCTCTGTCTTTCTCCCTCTATTTATTTCTCTATCTCTTTGTTTCATACTCTCTTTGTCTCTCCCTGTGCTTCTCTCTCTCTTTCTTTGTTGCTATCCCTTTCTATATTTCTCTCTCGTTCTCTCTCTTTCTCAGTTTCTCACAGTTTGGCCTGCACCTTGCTCACAATGTAAATCATTAGGCAAAAGGTGAATGTGTAACCTCACAAGGAAATGTGCTTGTTTTGTAAATTCTCCTCAAGTTGCACCTTTACCACCAGAGAATGATTCCCCGCCATTTGCAAATGGCTTAAAAGTAAATAACAAATTGAAGTTAAAAATTATTTGTTAAGGACTTATTAATGTTGGGAATGTGCTTGCTGTACCTATTTGTAATAAATAGTTTGGGATCTGCTTTCACGTCCATCAGTTCCTGGGGCGTTGGAGAGATGAAGAAGCTGTAGACGTGTGTAACACCATTGTGCAATAGATACCCATCTCTGGAAGTCCTGGTGTGTACAGTGGGTGCACTCCCTTGAAACAAGTGGGAGCCCCATTATCATATAATTTTTAAATTATTATTCATACTCGGGATGTGGGCGTCGCTGGCAAGGCTGGCATTTATTGCCCGTCCCTAGTTGCCGTTGAGAAGGTGGTGCTGGGCCTTTTTCTTGAACCGCTGCAGCCCGTGTGGTGCAGATGCTCACACACTGCCGTTAGGTCGGGATTTTTCAGGATTTTGATCCAGTGATAATGAAGGAATGGCCGATATACGCTCAAGTCATTTATGGTGTGTGACTGGGAGGGGAACTTGGAGGTGACGGTGTTCCCATGCACCTGTTGTCCTGGCCCACCCACCGCACCTGCACATCTGCACCAACAGACTGATGTGACCATGATCTTGCTTTGGCAGATGATTAATGCATGCGGAAGCCTCAATTCGAAGTAGGTTATGATAGCGGGCACAATGACACTGATACCTGTCTGACTAACTGTAATGGAGGATGGTTCTTCAGAAGCACCTCAATCACTGCATGCCAGGCATGCCAGGGCGATCAACAGCCAATATAGCCTGTTTGGTTGTGCCCGCCAAGATGCCACCGACCATATCTACAGGTGTTGTTGCACCTACGTGATAATGGCTGGGAGGAATTATCGCCATGGGTTCTGGGTCAACAGAGAGCCAGACGCGGAGTGACATCATTTGCTGTGAAAGAATATATAGCATTTATATAGTGCCTTTAAGACCTCAGGACGACCCAAAGTGCTTTACAGCCAATGAAGTACTTTTTGAAGTGTAGGTTACTGTTGCAATGTAGGAAATGCGGCAGCCAATTTGCGCACAGCAAGCTCCCACAAACAGTAATGGGATAATGAGATAATCTGTTTTAGTGATGTTGGTTGAAGGATAAATATTGGCCAGGGAGAACTCCCCTGCTCTTCTTTGAAATAGTGCCATGGGATCTTTTACGTCCACCTGGGACAGATGCTACTGACATGAACCATAGGGCTGGTACAGGCAGTGAAAGGACCAGTCAGCTACAGCATCAAGTCTGTACATGGGCTTACTATCGCTTCATTGTTTGTTGGCTCCTCATCTTTCAGCCTTGGCGAAGGCTGCTAATGAATCCAGCTGCTTTAGCTCCTTACATTTGTCCTAGCCCTGTGAATAATAATGCAAACGAGCCGCCCCAGGAAATTTGAGTTACCAAGATTAGTACGAGTTCTCTACCTTTTACACATGACTTGCGCTAGTAGAGGGAAATCAGCACTTTTGTATTTTCTTCAAATCACAAAACACTTGGTGGAACAGGATGGAGGGGCTGAATGGCCTACTCCTGTTCCTATGTTCCTTTGAAGAGAACAAAGTTCTTGCCTTGTGAGGCCTGTTGTTAATTTACTTCCAGAGTTGAAGCTGCCCAAAGGATATTTCTCCCCTGTGCATGAAGTTAAAGAAAATGGCTTTTAATAAGTGTCGTTCTAGTTTAGTTGAACAACTTTCCTTTCCCTATACACAGACTCCCAGTCACCCAGGCTCCCAGTCTCCGTGTCCCACAGATTGCTTGCCTTCCAAGCAACTCATTGTGAAGCACACGATAATGTCGGTGTATTTTCTTTTCTAAACAAACCTACGCTCTCAATATAGCAAACGATTTTGCAAACTCGTGCTGAAAGCCCCCCACCTACTGTAGATACCTCTTCTGGTCACATAAATTACCTTTCTTTACTCTATTGTAAAAGGCACCCACTCACAAAGTCGTGTAAGTCATGCAGTGTAATTGCTCTTGATATGTCAGGCGTTGCAAACAGCAATTGATACTAGCTCAATTGCTAAATTTAAATCTGAGATAGATAGCTTTTTGGCAACCAAAGGTATTAAGGGATATGGGCCAAAGGCAGGTATATGGAGTTAGATCACAGATCAGCCATGATCTTATCAAATGGCGGAGCAGGCTCGAGGGCCTGAATGGCCTACTCCTGTTCCTATATTCCTATGTTCATGGATTTATGCCAAGCTTTTAACCTGACTGCAATAAGAATGGCACCCAACTGCGAGAGGTGTCAGATATGACCCTGCTGCACTTGGGCTCACGAGCAGCCAAGTCCCAGAGTCAAGTCTCTGCACACATAGGAATGAAGCTTCATTGTGATTTTTGAACGAAGGTTCAGTCTGCCTAAGTAATTTCTTCACATAACAAGAACCTCAGGAAGTTAGAAGTTCAAGTCCCATTATGGACTATGGAGTAGAATCGCAGTGTGAGGCTGCTGCTTTTTTTGGGATGAGCCATTCAACCTACCTGCTTGCTCAGGAGGATGTAAAAACTCCCATGGCACCAGTCAAAGAAGAGCAGGGGAGCTCAACTGGTGTCTTGGCCAACATTCCTCACACAACCAATATCACCAAAAGCACATGAACTGGTCATTCATCTTATTTGCTATTTTTTGGATCTTGCTGTGTGTAAATTGGTTGCTCTGTTTTCCAAACTAACAACAATGATTGTAGTTCAAAAATAATCCATTGCTTGTAAAATGGTTTGCGATATGGTAAGGCCCCAAATAAAGTTCATTCTTTACTGTGAAGTGCAGTGATTGTTATTATGTAGGCACTTGCGACAGCTATTTTTCACACAGCAAGACCCCACAAATAATGATGAGCTGGATTACTAGTTGATCCATATTTTATTCACCCTCCTGCAACTACCAATCTCATAGAGTTATACAGCACGGATAGAGGCCCTTCGGCCCATCGTGTCCAATCTGTATTTTATTCCACTCTCTGTGGTGCATTAAATCAAATTTCCCAGGCTAGGGGAAGTGTGTTGACTGATGGGTGACTTCAAATAGCCCATCAAACTGGAATCTCCACCACGGAAAGCTGTAAAAACTATCAACTTGACCAGGAAGCAGTGCGGTCATCTTATAGACTAGTCACTTTATGTATCAGTATATCTGGTAATTCCCTCCTTCTTTTCTCTCCCTTCATCCTTTCTGTGTTTTATTATTTCCCTTATTTTCTATTTCTTTCACATCATTTTCCTCTCTACTCTTTTCCCTCCCTCTCTCTCAATGTGTTGGGTCGAATCCTTTACACACACAATTCTTTTATCTGACACCAGGTCTGAAGCAGATCCCATGAATCACCTGTCTAATTGGACGCTGAAGTGCTGGTTTTATTAGTGTAGGCCCCTGGTTGCAGTAAGGATTCCATTTGAACAATATATGAATGGTGAGATCTCTTGTTTACAGCTTCCAGCAAATGGCCTCAGCTGCTCGTAGCACACTGTGCTCTGCAGCATCATCCCACTAAGCCTCATGGGACTGTCCTCCAAACACGGTTGCCCTGGCAACACTCCTCGCCAAGAGACAAGAGTTGATGCAGCCCTAGTGGACCAGGAAGGAGAATATACATATGAGAGGCCAGAGGTATCTCTTTATTGGATTGAAATCAGCACTGCTTTCACAGCTTGAAGTCTCTTTATAATTATTTTTCTGTAAATCTTTGTGTTGCTTTTGATGAGGGACGTTAGCATTGGAAAATTCAACACGTTCCCTCTCTTTTTTTACGATCACCACCAAGCTCACCCAGGTCAGGGTAGTGTGAGTTAGGTGAGGGCATAACTTAAATCTGGTGGTTGATAACTAGACTGGATGCGCACCAGGGAACACAACCGGTCTAGTCAACCACCTCCAGATTCGGTTCAACCACGTTAAATATTATCGTGCCTTGTTATCTGCAATCAAAACTGTGGCTTGGTTTGTAGCACACTGACCTCCGAATCACGAAGGTCATGGGTTCAAGCCCTGCTCCATAGACTTGAGTGCTATAATCTAGACTGATATTTCAGTGCAGTACTGAGGGAGTTCTACACTGTTGGAGGTGCTGTCTTTCTCATGCGATGTTAAACTGAGGCCCCTCTCTGGTGGACATAAAAGATCCTGTAGCAGTATTTGAAGAAGAGCAAGTAAAAATCATACATTACTCAGGGATTGCCTCAGAATTGATGATATGTTTTCAAGATATTAAGGGTGGATAGAGAGAAACTATTTCCACTGGTTGGGGAGTCCAGGACTAGGGGACATAGCCTAAAAATTATAGGCAGGAGTGAAGTTTGGAAACACTTTTACACGCAAAGGGTGGTAGAAGTTTGGAACTCCTTTCCGTAAATGGAAGGGAGTTCCAGCTCAATTGTTAATTTTAAAGCTGAGGTTGATAGATTTTTGTTAACCAAAGGTATTAAGGGATATGGGCCCCATATCCCTTAATACCTTTGGTTAACAAGAGTTAGGGCACAGATCAGCCCTGATCTCATTGAATGGCGGAACAGACTCGAGGGACTAAATGGCCTACTCCTGTTCCTATGTTCCCTAAAAGTTCTGGTGAAGAAATAAGTGTTTGATATGTGGTAGAATGTATCTGGCAGATGTGTGACTCATTTATTGTTCAATAAATTGATTCAGTCACTGGGTGTACCGTAGCCAGTTCTGGGTTTTAATAGTTGGCTTGATTGGTGATTAGTGCTGACATCTGGTAGCAGTACAAAATACAACTTAATGATGTTAGCATCAAAATTACAATTCTATTCTAAGCGGTAACAACTAAACCTACCCCTACTGCTTTGGGTATCTTTATAGCACATGTACTGCTCCCCTCTGCTTGTGTTGATGATTCCCGAATGAGTTAGGCTGAATCTGCATTTTTGTTCACAAATATAAAGAATTAATTTAACCCATCTGGCAGTTCCTGGTCCCTTGTGATTTTCCTGACCAGCACATCCTTTGTAGGGCGTTGTCTGATCTTTGAAGTTCTGCCTACTTCACACATCAATAGCTGAAAAAAGATCCTCACAGGAACAGACTTCCTTTCTACATCCCTCGATCCAAAACGTTGTTTCATTTTATAGTTCCGCTTGTCCTCGAATTCCAAAATCAAAACTTCTGACGTCTTCCAGCTACTCTGTTGTTACTTTTGAGCCCAGCATTTATCACAATATGAAATCCAACCATACATTGATCAGTGAATCGAAGCAATCTCTCACTTTCATGCTACTAATGAATTCCGATGAACGGCTCAATACCAGCCTGACATAAATTTGAATTCGTACTTGCTCTCATGCTCTGTTTCACAGGTTACCTTAAACGACAGTCACTGATTATAATAAATTTAAGTTAATTAGCAAAAAAAACAGGGAGGAGATGAGGAGATTTTTTTTCATGCAGCTAATTTTGTGATCTGGAATGCACTGCCTGAAAGGGAGGTGGAAGCAGATTCAGTCGCAACTTTCAAATGGAATTGGATAAATACTCGAAGGGGAAAAATTTGCAGGGTTATGGGGAAAGAGCAAGGAAGTGGGACTAATTGGATAGGTCTTTCAAAGAGCTGGCACAGGCACGATGGGCCGAATAGCCTCCTTCTGTGCTGTATGATTCTATGAACTTACTTGGCTTGGCCTCCATTTTTTTTATTATGCCTCTATGAAGCTTTTTGTGACTTTTTCTACATTAAAGGCGCTAAACAAATGCAAGTTGTTGTTTCACCTTCCCTTCCTGTTGCTCCTGGTTTATCCCCTTACCTTCTGGCACAAGTGTCAGCTCAGTTCAAGCCCCACTCCAGGACTTGTAGTGCATAATCTAGGCAGGCATTTCGGTGCAGTACTGAGGGAGTGCTGCATGGTCAGAGATGCTAGCCCTGCCATGTGCGCAGAAATGGAGGAGTGCAACAGAAATACGCTCCACCGGGAAGTAATTAGCAGTGCCTGTAATATGGATCGCTGGTCCTTAGCATGTCAGGGATACTTGTGCCTCTGATTGGGCACACCTTCATTGAAGGGGCAGAAATTGTAGGGACACAGATCCTGGAAGGAACCATGGACTTTGGAAGGGAGCAATTTCCCTGGCAGTGACCCAAGTGAGCAGTAACCTAGAGTGACCTATTGGAGCATTGGCTTGGAGATGATATATTGGAATAATTGGATCAGTGAGGTGAAGCCTAGGAGAAGATAACACCTGCCCATTGATAGATAGGGTGAGCACCGGGGGATCAAACACTAGGTTCAGGGACACTTATTTTGATGAGTAAAATTTGTTGTCACAATTCTAAGTAATTCCATTCCTATAAAGACTTTGTTTCTTTACAGGGTGTAAGTACTGTGCTGGACAGAGAACTGCTGGGCCAAACAATCTTTGTTCAATGGGTAGCAGTTTATTTGGATGAAACTCGGGGTTCGGAAATGGTGGAGGGAGACATGAAATGCTTATGAGAGTATTCCAGGTTGTTTCAGGAAAAAACAAAAGCAAAATAATTTTTATGAGGCACTTTACAGCCTTCTGGCCATAACATTGAGCCTAATAACTTTAGATCTTCACCACAGCTCCCAGTTCCTCTTGGATATTCTGTAACCATTTACAGCTCCTCTAGACCCATCTTTCGTTTCTTTACTTGTCCCATTACCGCCCTCCTTGCCTTGCACCATCATCCCTTTTGTCATTTAATCACTCCTGCCCTCCACCCTATTTCAGACCTTCCCTTTTGTTCTCCCCCCACCCCACCCCACCAATGCTTAAATGCTGTTCATCTCTAACATCATCCAGTTCTGATGAAAGGTCATTGACCTGAAACTTTGGGCCGGAAATTGCTCTAGATTTATACTAACCCACTAATTATACCGCGGTCTTTGCTGCGGGCACTTCCTCTAATAGGAAGCTGAGGAGAGCCCAGCGTTAGCTCCAACGTAGCTAGGACCCATGGGAGACTCAAGAGGAGCGAGCTCTCCCTTCGACCAATCAGATTGCAGCATCCTTGACAAGCCGCAAAGAGTCAAAACAAGCTGCCACGTAAAAACCAGGAAGTGAAACTGCAACAATAAAATCGTTTGTAAAAACAGTTATAGACAGCGAAAAAAAGAGAGGGTAAAGAATTATCAAATTAAATAAAAGGGAGTGAAGGGAAAATTAAAGAAAATGTTCTTAATTTTTTAATTTAAAAAAAAGTTTTAATGACCAAAATCTATTAATATAAGGAGCAATGAGGCTCCACATTTTTAAAAGTAAATTTTTAGTTGTTTGCCAGTCATTAAGACATGCCACGCTGTTAAAACGTAGTTTCATATTTTTAAGCGTAATTGTTTTGTGGCAATATTAGTTACTTTCCAGCTGGGCAGAAGAGCAAGTTGACGCTGGTCCGTTGATTCTGTTGATTGCAGCCAGTGATATCCCTTTAAGGTGAAGCTGACAGATCGCCAGCAAACCAGGAAGAGCAAGTTCCGGATTTCTGCGTTTGTCTACACGTTGAGCTCACCGTTCTTTTTTAAGCAATTTCTGGCCCATGAACTCTGCATCTCTCTCCACAAATTCTGAGTGTTTCTAACATTTTCTGTTGTAGTTTCAGGAGAATATTTAATTGATTAGGGTCAATTAGGGGAGAGTCCAAAACTAGAGGTCATAAATGTAAGACAGTCACTAATAAATCCAATAGGGAATTCGGGAGATACTTCTTTACCCAGAGAGTGGTTAGAATGTGGAACTCACTACCACATGGAGTGGCTGAGGAGAATAGCATAGATACATTTAAGGGGAAGCTAGATAAGCACATGAGGGAGAAAGGAATAGAAGGTTATGCTGATAGGGTTAGATGAAGAGGGGTGGGAGGAAGCTCATCTGGAGCATAAACACTGGCAGAGACCAAATGGGTCGAATGGCCTTTCTCTGAGCTGTAGACTCTATGGGGGTAATTTTAACCCTCAAGGAGGGGTAGGTTGGGGACAGGTGGTGAGGTAAAAATTGTAAAAATGTAAAACCCGCCACCAACCCGCCCACTTCCAATTTTAACAGAGGCTGGTTGGGGGGCCGGTGACCAACCCGCTCTCAGGAGGCGGGTCGGTCTGTAAAATCTTTTAAGGGCGCTATGGGCTTCCATTTTAACAGGTTTTTTATTTTTAACTCCTGGGGGCTGGGATTCCCGGGCCTTCTGATTCTCGCCACATAAGAGGAGGCGGGAAGGCCAGATCAACAGGTAAGTGTCTTTATTGCACTGCTTGTGGGCCAGGAGAAGCAGGAGTGTTTCCTCCAGGCCCAGCAAGCTTACACAGGATCGGCCGACCTCCACCCCGATGATCGACCTCCCTGATTTATCCATGGCCCCCCCCCCCAGTTGTCCGCTGGCCCCCCCATATGACCAACCCCTCAATGACCGACCCCCTCTGATGACTGACCCCCCTGATGACCAACCCCACCGATGACCGAACCCCCTGATGATCAATCCCCCCTGATGACCGAACCCCCTATGATGACCGAACCCCACTTGATGGAAGACCCCCCCCCCAATGACCAACCCCCTCGATGACCGACCCCCTCCGATGACTGACCCCCCTGATGACCAACCCCACCAATGACCGAACCCCCCGATGATCAATCCCCCCTGATGACCGAACCCCACTTGATGGAACACCCCCCACAATGACCAACCCCCCCCCGATGACTGACCTCCCCCACCGATGACTGCCCCCCTGCCAACCGATGTCTGGCCCCAAACCCCTAATGTCAGACTTGCTTCGGATCCGCTCCCTGGCTGTTTTCCTGTCCAACAGGCAGCCAGCCTGTTAATCTGACTGGCTGTTAATCTTACGTCAAAATTGTAAGGACGTCCAGGAAACCCTGTTTCCTGTCCGAAGAAACTCCCGTCCCACCCCGCTCTCCAAGGCTGCGAGTGAAAACCCAGGCCTATGTAACTATATGAACATGGGAACGTATAAACAGGGGGAGGCCATTTAGCCCCTCGAGCCTGTTCCGCCATTCAATTAGATCATGGCTGATCTATATCTTAACTCCACCGACCTGGCTTAATACCCCTTACCCAACAAAAATCTATCAATCTCAGTTCTGAAATTTTCAATTGACCCCCAGCCTCAACAGCTTTTTTGGGAGAGAGTTCCAGATTTCCACTACCCTTTGTGTGAAGAAGTGCTTCCTGACATTACCCCGAATGGCCGAGCTCTAATTTTAAGGTTATGCCCCCTTATTCTGGACTCCCCCACCAAAGGAAATAGTTTCTCTCTATCTACCCTATCATATCCTTTAATCATCTTAAACACCTCAATTAGATCATCCCTTAATCTTCTATATTCAAGGGAATACAAACCCAGTCTATGTAACCTGTCCTCATTATTTAACCCTTTTACCCCCGGTATCATTCTGGTGAATCTGTGCTGCACCCCCTCCAGGGCCAGTATATCCTTCTTGAGGTGCGGTGCCCAGAACTGAATGCAGTACTCGAGATATGGCCTAACCAGCGATCTATGCAGCTGTAACATAACTTCCACCCCTTTGTATTCCAGCTCTCTTGAAATAAAGGCCAACATTCCATTAGTCTTTTAAAATTATTTTTGTACCTGTCCACTAGCTTTTAGTGATGTCTGTATTTGGACTCTTAAATCTCTCCGCTCTTCCACAGTTCCTAGCTTCTCACCATTTAGAAAATACTCTGATCCATCTTTCTTAGGTCCAAACTAGATGAACTCACATTTTCCCATGTTGAACTCCATCTGCCACAGTTTTGTCCACTCACTTAATCTATCAATGTCCCTTTGCAACTTTCTGCTCTCATTTGCACTATTTACTGTACCACCTAACTTTGATATATGGCTCTGTATTTCTTCATCCAAGCCATCTATCAGTATGGTGAAAAGCTAAGGCCACAGTACAGATCCCTGGGGACATCCTGCCAATTTGAGTATATACACATTATCCGTACTCTCTGTTTCCTATCTCCTAACTAATTCCCTCTCCAAGCCAATAGGTTGCCTCCAATTCCATGCGCTCTCATTTTTGTTAACAGTCTCTTATGTGGAACCTTGATGAAAGTCCATAGCCATCCACAGCCATTCCCTTATCTACCATGTTAGTTACCTCCTCAAAAAATTCAACTAGGTTGTCAGATGAATGGATCTGGCAGCTCCCAAAGGACCTGTTGCTGGAGTCTCCTAATCCTTCTCTGGTCTCTCCTCTCTGATGCTCCTCCAGGTCCATGCCTTGATTGATGGTTAGGTTGTGCAGCATCCCAGCACATTACAATGAGCTGGGACACTTATGCCACCTGACTTCTCTAGGTAGCAAAGTCACTGCTTCTGAATGCCTATTGTGCTCTCTATGATAGACCTGATGGAGGCATGGGCATCTTTACATATTACATAGAATTACATAGAATGTACAGCCCAGAATCTGGCCTAATTGATCTGCGCCAGTGTTTATGCTCCACACGAGCCTCCTCCCACCATATTTCATCTCATCCTATCAGGATACCCTTCTATTCCTTTCTCCCTCATGTGCTTATCTAGCTTCCCCTTAAATGCATCTCTGCTATTCACCTCAACGACTCCTTGTGGTAGCAAGTTCCACATTCTTACCACTCTCTGGGTGAAGAAGTTTCTCCTAAATTCCCTATTGGACTTATTAGTGACTATGTTATATTGATGGGCCTTAGTTTTGAAAACATCTTCTCTACATCTACCCTATCAAACTTCTTCAGCATTTTATAGACCTCTATTAGGTCACCCCTCAGCTTTCATTGTACTTGATCCGTCTGGGAGCTTGGAGTTGGTGCATTGGAATCATGTTCCAGGGCTGCAGTAGGTATCTTTGATCTCCCAGCAGCCAACCCTTCATTCGATGGGTGCCCACAAACAACGGGGGAACTGTTGAGTGCCTGAGAATAAAAGCATTGGGCGTGCTGTGGGGAATCAAGCTTTGATGTACATAATCTCCTGGCAGTGGTCGCACACAGTTTAGAAGCCCTTCCTGTTCCTATAGATGATACTGTTTTACAGTGCAGCACAGAGTGCCTATACGTGTGCCATCAAGGGCTCCCTGGAACTTTGGAAGGCTAGCCATTTGGCAGAAGCTTTTTTTAGCACACACTTGCCGATCCTCAGGGTCCATGAGAAGATGATGACTTCCCTGGCTCTGGCAAACAATGCATCTGTGATTTGGTGAATTGCACCCGTGGATTGCAGACTTGCTAATGTTGTAGATGTCGCCTGTGGCCCCCTGTAGCTCAGCCACCCCCCTCCCCACCCGAAGCAAAGACATTCAAGGCCGTGGCCTCCTCCACCTCATAAGATCACGTTGTGCCAGCCCTGCACCGTGGCTCCACCTCAGCCGGTAGCATTGTCACATACCCCTCACGTGACCTCCTTGTGAATCTGAGCTCTCCGCACATACTGCTCCTGGATAAAGTGCAGGAAACTCCCGTGGGCACAGCAAATGCGACCAGCGGGGTGCTAGTGGGAAGTTGCCTTCCTCCCTGTCAGCAAGATGAACTTGATGCCTGTCCTCCTCATCTTCCTCTTCCTAATCCAAATATAATGGGATGCTCAATGTGATGCCCATTCTATTGTCAGGGGCAGAGTTGGTCAGTAGTCTCCTGCACCCCAGTTTCAAAGAATCCAATTTCAGGCATCCAGCGCTCGAAGTCAATGACACTGCTGTCAAAACCAATTTGATGGTCAGAAAATCAGTAATGAAATGTTTGTTTCCTGTTCCAACACAAAGATGGCCTCAGCCTCTCACTCTCCAGTGTTTTGGCTTTTATAGCAGAAGCCTGCACATGACCTGCACTTGGTGGGAGCAGGGGAAAGCCGGGACCAGGTGTCGATGTCAACATCAAAAGGTAATTGTAATCTCATTTAAATTATAAAGTCGGGTTCAGGGGCCGTGTGATTTTGGGGCAGAAGAAATAGTGGGGCAGTGCAAAATCAGGGTAAAAAGGGACATAATGTTTCTGTGCCCATTTTTCCTTTCAATTGCATCCAAAAAATTAATGCAAATTAAAGGTCAATGTCTTTCAGAGTAAACGTTAAAGTCCCTTTTCTGCCTTTCGAGGTAAAAGGTAAAAGATTGCACTATTCGAAGAAGAGCTGGGGATTTCTTCTGCTGTCCTGGCCAACATTCTTCCCGCAACCAAAATTCCCCAAAACAGAAGGGGGAGGATTTGCTCTGCCCTGCACCTAAGCAGCCGGCACTGTCCAGGTGCAGCACAGAGGAGAAGGGGGTGGATACCTGTTATGTCGGTCTCTTCCCCCATTGCACTGCCCTGGGATTTCCTGGGGCTTCTCCTGGAATAGGCATAGGCCCAGCATAGCTAGCATGACAAGGCAGAAGGGGGGCATTCCTAGCCTTCTGCCACACACTTTCCGATCTCTTTGCTTGGTGTGACCAAGTTGGCACTATCACCTGGCCCTGGAGCCCTGCTGAGTGAAGGGCCTGAAGAGGTCCTGGGGGAAAGGCCAAAGACAATCCAGGCAGCAAAGGAATTTTTGTGAGGCCTGGCCTCCCACCCCGTGACGTTTTGAGGCACTCGAGGCCCTTTGGCTACTGATTCTCCATCAGCAGTCAGAAGGCCCGGATCTCAGGGGGCCAACACGAGGTTTGCAACTGCACTTGGGTTCACCCCTGATTTGTAGGCGCACGTAGGGTCGCCAACTCTGGGTGGACGTATTCCTGGAGGTTTCATCACACAATGTCCTGCCTCCAACCGCTCTGCCCAGTCAAATAGCTTTTCCCCCCATCTCCAATATTTTATAACTAATAAAGTGTTAACCAAAATGAAAAAAACACACAATTTTTTTAACGCCCCTATGATTTATCTCTTGGGCTGTTCGTAGCAGTGTCCAGGGGATTAATCTTCAATTCCTGGAGACTCCAGGGCAATCCTGAAGGCATGGTAGCCCTAGGCGCAAGGCTGAGCTGGGCTAGGGGAGGGGGAGCAAAAAGTATTGCCCTTGTCTCTCACTGGCATCAGAAAAGAAAATTGACCCTATTATCTGGTCATTCATTTTGCTGTTTGTGGTAGCAATCTCCCTCTGAGTCAGAAGAAGACCTCAAGTCCCTCGAGTGTGTTCAAGCTCGAGGGACTTGAGCACATAATCTAGCCTGGGACTTCAGTGCAGTGCTGAGGGAGTGCTGCGCTGTCGGAGGTGCCGTCTTTCGTTAAATTGGGGCCCTGTCTGCCCTCTCAGATGGGTGTAAAAGGTCCTATGGCACGATTTGAAGACGAGCAGGGGAATTCTCCCTGGTGTCCAGGTCAAAATTCATCCCTCGACCATAACCGAAAATATTACCTCGTTGTTGTTTGTGGGAACTTGCTGTGCACAAATTGGCTGCCGTGTTTCCTACATTACAACAGTGACTACACTTCAAAAGTACTTCACTGGGTGTAAAGCAGTTTCAACACTATATACATACAAGTTCTTTGTTAACTGAAATTCTCCAAAGTGATCACTTATCTAAACAGCTCTCCACGTGTATGTTCGGCCGAGCTGGTGATTGAGTGTAATTGGCACTGATTACTTTGTTATTCTACCAGGCTTGAACTTGCGGTGTGCATAACTGGGTTATTAACCTGCTTTAAAAAATGCATTAAAGTCTCTGTTAAAGTAGTGGGTAAGGGGAAGTTTATATAGGTGGGCTACTCATTGCTTCGCTAATATTGCACAGTGTAATTTCAAGAACATCCTTACAATTTCTGCCCGTTTTGCTTATGCCACTCCCCTAGGAACATAGGTACAGGAGTAGGCCATTCGGCCCCTAGCGCCTTCTCCGCCATTCAATCAGATCATAGTTGATCTGTACTCAAACTCCATTTACCTGCCCTTGCTCCATATCCATCGATCCCCTTACCCATCAAAAATCAGTTGATCTCAGTCTTGAAAGCTCCAGTTGTCTCCCAGCATCCATAGTCTTTTGGGAGCTCCAGTCGTTATCTTAATCTGCTGTTTACATGGATTGCTTTTCATGGACTGAGGTACGCACACTCGACAGAGTTGTACCCTCTGGTGAATCAGTGTAATACATGTTCACTCTGATTGTGAATTCATGAATTCCTTTGATCTGCCGTGGAGTTCCTCTGTGCTTGTAAGATTTTTTAAGGATTCCCCTCTGTGTAGTTCTTATCAACTCTGCCAGTGCCCCATTGTTGCCATCTGTACCAACCCGCTGTGCCTTGATCGTTGCCTCATAAATTCCCTACAGACTCCCTTATGCGCACTGCAGGGATGGGAGGGGAGGAGAGGGGGGTGCGAGGGCAGATACAAGTTAGGAGATGGGGTCATTTTCATATTACGCTTCCATTCACTTCTCTCCCCACTGGGGATCCTCTCTCTTTGAACAATGCTAAGATTCTGCCAGAAGTGAGGCATGCGGGGGAAGTAACACTCGCCATCTAACTACTGTAACCAGGCAGGCGAAGGATCTGGGAGAGGCTGGCATGACTCATCCTAAATTCTGTCATTTCTGCCTTTGAGTTTGCCCTTCTAATGAATGCCTGCATATAACAGGCTTGTTTATCAGGCTTGATGTTAAAGGCAGAAGTAAAGTGACTCTGCAGAGACTAATATCATAGAAAACTTATTATTGTTATAACTTCACTTTGGCTTGATAGGTTCAGAAAATAACATATTTTGACAATATTTCTGGAGCTTGTGATTTGAAGTATTTTGAGAGTTTCCATTTCCATTGGGAGATTTAATGTTAGGATCATTCAAGACTGCAATATGGGATTCCCAATGGAAATGCCACTGTCAAAGATATATCTGTTGGAGAAAGGAGAGTACGAAGAGGAAAAGGCAGTCAGAGAAGTCAGATGGACCAGATGAGGAGGGGGCACGGGGAGGGGATGTAAAGAGGAGGGAAGTGAGAAAGGGGGAGAAAAGCCAGATCATTCCACAGACAACTACAGACGACCAAATTCCTTCTTAAACATCACATTAAAGTTATGTCTCTGGAGGCTCGGTTTCACCCACAAAGCCCTGGAAATTCTTATTGGAAAGACGGCACCTCCGACAGTGCAGCACTCCCTCAGTACTGCACTGGAGTGTCAGCCTAGATTTTGTGCTCAAGTCTGTGGAGTGGGGCTTGAACCTACAACCTTCTGACTCAGGGGCAAGAGTGCGACCACTGAGCTACGGCAGACACTTACAAGAGTGCTTGGGGCTATCGCCTGCACTCATGTGGTGATATGAGGCCTGACTGTCACCATTTCATCAACTGAAAGAGATTTCATTCCTTGAACGATCGACTGGTATGTACCTACAGGCAAAGCTTTAGTCATGTTATTGCCAAATATGCAGAAAGCTGCCATGACCCCTTCATCCTGCCTTAGCCTGGTGAACCTGCTCTCTTGTCAAAGTCAAGAATAAGTAACAGCTCCCTAGTGATAAGGGTTACCCAATACTCCCCGCGTTTTGACACCAGTGCAACATATCATCAGTGCAGCTGAGGAATGCTACAATCTGCACACACACATCAGGTATTAAGCAAGCAATTAGTATGCTGAAGGGAAGATTCAGCGGCCTGCATAGGTCAGGTGCATCAATGCAGCATACTCCAAGCACCGTGTCTTCTAGAATTCAGCTCTGCAAATAGGCCTTCAGATTTACATCCCCGAAGAGAATGGAGAGGCAGAGGCTAAAACCCATTAGGCAGAAGATCAGGAATATGAAGAGGAGGCGGCAGCATCACAGTCAGCAGCAGGTAGAGAGCAGTCATGTGTGATCCAACTCTTGACATTGTATCTCTGTGGTCACCAAGATGATCACTCTACAACCTCCAGTTACCCTCTCAAATCACACCACTCATATTTACATTCATAGTCCCAGTGTCAGTTTATCTTGTACTGATGCAGAACATACAGATTAACAGAACCCAACACTTGTATAAGGCTCTCGAAACATTAACTAAGATTCACCACTATGCCTACCTCTGGTGACATTACAACCTTTCCTTTGGCCGATTCTTACACTTTTTCTAAATGCCATCTGAGGACCTGTGATCTACGATGTAGACAGCTGCTTACCACTATAACAAGTCTCGGCATGGAGTTGGCCAATCTGTCAAGGCTGCAGAGTCCTGGGATGGATCTACGACAGGCTACGCTTCTGGGCTTGGTTCCTCAGCAGGCGAGGTGTGTAGAGTTACTCCATCTGTGAAGGCATCTGAGGGGATTGGCCAGAGAGCTCCAATTCTCCAATTGTTTTCCTCCAATTCTGGCCTCTTGCCCATCCCCGATTTTCTTCACTCCACCATTGGCGGCCATGTCTTCTGCTGCCCAGGCCCCAAGCTTTGGAATTCCCTCCCTAAACCTCTCCGCCTCTCTACCTCTCTCCTCCCGTAAGACACTCCTTAAAACCTACCTCTTTGACCAAGGTTTTGATCACTTGTCCTAACATCTCCTTATGTAGCTTGGTATCAAATTCTTCTTGATAATGCTCCTATGAAGAAACCTGGGACGTTTTACCACATTAAAGGCACTATATAAGGTCAAGTTGTTATTGTTGTTGTTATAGAGCGAAGGCTCCTTGGAGTGCTTCCTGCTATCACTTTGGAAGATGGAAACCCAATCGTGGTGACCAAAGATGTGGAAGAACAGATCTAATGGATTCACTGAGACCCCTAAACCCCCAAGATTATACCCGATATCTTACAAGTCCTTCGAGATGCTGCTCTGGACAAATTGGAATCTGATAGTCATCAATCTCCCCATTTGGTCTCCCAAGGCCTGAGCATTGGAGGCATTAATTGGCCTGGAGGCCTTCCTGTTATGGGGGACATTTGCAGATGTTCCTGCCACTCACTCCAGGCTGCAGTGTATGGTTGAAACCCCTCTCCTCCTTTCTTACAAACCTAACACTTGTTTAGAATGGTCCTTTGAAAAAATGTTCTTAACTTGTTTTAATCCAAGATTGAATGTTAAAGCTTAATTTACCAGCTTTAAATACCAGGGGCATTCAGCAGCTCAACCTCTACTAACAAAACTCCATCTTCAGTCTCCTTGACCATAACACTTGACTGGTCTGCCATTAACACCCACCACAGGCAGAGAGTCAGACCGTGAGAGAGACAGACAGTCAGAGAGACAGAGAAAAGTCTCTCAGGCCACTGGCTGTACACTTCGAGCATAAAAGGATCTCAGAATTAAAATGAAATTGCTCTTTCGGTCAAACTCCCACTTTAACAGGCGACAAAAGCGGCAAGTTGACAGCACGTGACAAAGGCCGCGAGTTAACATCCCAGTCCCTGGGACAGTGCACTGCTACCCTGTGAAGGGCTGCACCGAAAGGCCTTGGACAACATCACAACGCATATCTGTCACTGTCAATCCATGAGTGTTCTTCAGTGAAGCTGCAGGGGCTGGAGGGAAGCCAGAATGGATTTTGTTCTTATGACAGTGTAAGCAATGTGACTCATTGCTGCTGTGAGATTTGAATAGATCAGATCCGCACTCTGTGCCTGAAGATGACAGCTAGATAGCTGGAGAGATATCACAGGAGCTTAATACCACGGGCAGTTTCCTTGGAAAGAAGAGTCTCAGCTTCCACTGTCCACATAGAATTTCAGTCTTTTTCCTATTCACCTTGGCTAGCTTTCCAGCTCTGCTCAGGGATTCGAATAACTCCACCAAGTGCTCTTTGTGCCGTCCATGACACAACCAGTTAATTTTTTCTACAGGGAGCCAGTAAAAGGTTACATGAAAGTTCTGTTCCTTGGTTTATTTATTTGTCTTCAAAGACTTCGCCTTTGGTTGAAATCCCTACTGTTGTTGAAAGGGTAGAAAAGGGCATAAAGGATATTTTTTTTATTCGTTTATGGGATGTGGGCGTCGCTGGCGAGGCCGGCATTTATTGCCCATCCCTAATTTCCCTTGAGAAGGTGGTGGTGAGCCGCCTTCTTGAACCGCTGCAGTCCGTGTGGTGAAGGTTCTCCCACAGTGCTGTTAGGAAGGGAGTTCCAGGATTTTGACCCAGTGGCGATGAAGGAACGGTGATATATTTCCAAGTCGGGATGGTGTGTGACTTGGAGGGGAACGTGCAGGTGGTGCTGTTCCCATGCGCCTGCTGCCCTTGTCCTTCTAGGTGGTGGAGGTTGCGGGTTTGCGAGATGCTGTCGAAGAAGCCTTGGCGAGTTGCTGCAGTGCATCCTGTGGATGGTACACACTGCAGCCACAGTGCGCCAGTGGTGAAGGGAGTGAATGTTTAGGGTGGTGGATGGGGTGCCAATCAAGCAGGCTGCTTTGTCCTCGATGGTGTCGAGCTTCTTGAGTGTTGTTGGAGCTGCACTCATCCAGGCAAGTGGAGAGTATTCCATCACACTTGTGCCTTGTAGATGGTGGAAAGGCTTTGGGGAGTCAGGAGGTGAGTCACTGGTCGCAGAATACCCAGCCTCTGACCTGCTCTTGTAGCCACAGTATTTATGTGGCTGGTCCAGTTAAGTTTCTGGTCAATGGTGACCCCCAGGATGTTGATGGTGGGGGATTCGGCGATGGTAATGCTGTTAAATGTCAAGGAGAGTTGGTTAGACTCTCTCTTGTTGGAGATGGTCATTGCCTGGCACTTGTCTGGCACGAATGTTACTTGCCACTTATCAGCCCAAGCCTGGATGTTATCCAGGTCTTGCTGCATGCGGGCACGGACTGCTTCATTATCTGAGGGGTTGTGAATGGAACTGAACACTGTGCAATCATCAGGGAACATTCCCATTTCTGACCTTATGATGGAGGGAAGGTCATTGATGAAGCAGCTGAAGATGGTTGGGCCTAGGACACTGCCCTGAGGAACTCCTGCAGCAATGTCCTGGGGTTGAGATGATTGGCCTCCAACAACCACTACCATCTTCCTTTGTGCTAGGTATGACACCAGCCACTGGAGAGTTTTCCCCCTGATTCCCATTGACTATAAAAAGTATAAAGAATATAAAGGGTATATAGGGTGTAAAGTCCAGAAAGGATCCGATGTGATTTATTGTGCAGGACCCACTCATGTTGAATTATATTGTGCCAATTCCATTTTCCGGAGCTGAGGAGGAAGTGAAGGCTGTACCTCAGCACAGTGATGCTCACCTCAGCAATCAGTATCACCCACACCAGCTCACACATAAGTCGGAAGAAACAAAGAAAGAAAGAACGAACAAACTTGCATTTATATAGCGCCTTTCACACTGCAAAGATCTTTACAGCCGGTGAATTACTTTTTGAACTATAGTCACTGTTGCAATGTAGGAAACGTGGCAGTCAATTTTCACACAGCAAGGTCCCACAAACAGCAACGTGATAATGACCAGATAATCTATTTTTAGTCGTGTTGATTGAGGGATAAATATTGGCCATGACACCAGATGAACTCCCCTATTCTTCTTCGAATAGTGCCATGGGATCATATGTTCACCTGAGAGGGCAGATGGAGCCTTCATTTAATTTTTCATCCGAAAGACGGCACCTCCGACAGTGCATCACTCCCTCACTGAAGTGCCGGCCTAGCTTATGTGCTCGAGTCTCCCGAGTGGGGCTTGAACCCACAGCCTTCTGACTCAGAGGCAAAAGTGCTATCAGGGGAGGCAAGTCTGACACTTGAATGGATGTCGTTATCTGCAATTAGGAATGCAAGGATGAGTCACACATCACGATGCGGAGGTGGCAGAGGTGAAGGCAGAAGATGGGCTTGGCTTGTTGTGCAAGGTCCTCATGACCATGGGCTCTGCAGAATTGCTTTCGTAAGAAAGGGATTCGATGACCTGGTAGCAGTGCAATGAAAGAAAGAAAATCTTGCATTTATATAGCATCTTTCATGACCTCAGGACATCCCAAAGTGCTTTACAGCCAATTAAGTATTTTTGAAGTATAGTCACTGTTGTAATGTAGGAAACGCTGCAGCCAACGTGCGCACAGCAAGGTCCCACAATCAGCAATGAGATAAATGACCAGATCATCTGTTTTTGGTGTTGGTCAAGGGATAAATGTTGGCCAGGACACCTCCACTCCTCTTCTTTGAATGTTATCGTGGGATCTTTTACATCCTCCTGAGACGGCAGACAAGGCCTCGGTTTAACGACTCATCCGAAAAATGGTACCTCCAACAATGCAGCGCTCCCTCAGTACTACACTGGGAGTGTCAGCGTGGATCATGACACCCAGGTCCCTTTGTACATCAACATTTCCCAATCTAGCACCACTTAAATAACACTCTGCCTTTCTGTTCTTCCTTCCGAAATGGATAACTTCACATTTATCCACATTATACTGCATCTGCCATGTATTTGCCCACTCACTCAACTTGTCGAAATCGTCTTGAAGCCTCCTTGCATCTTCCTCACAACTCACTATCCCACCTAGTTTTGTGTCGTCAGCAAACTTGGAAATATTACATTTGGTTCCCTCATCCAAATCATTGATATATATTGTGAATAGCTGGGGCCCAAGCACTGATCCTTGAAAAGTTCTTCCTCCTTCCAAAAGGCTATTGCTTGAAAGTAGTGCTGGAGAACGACCCCAGATAGCACAAAGGGCATACAGAGTGGCGCACCACACCACACATAATGAACATGGGCAGTATTGAGATGGTGTCCTGTCTGATCGCACACTTTTTGTGCTCATGGAGATATGCCCATTATGTTAATAAGAGTTGGTGGGTCACCTATATATTTCCAAATGCCAACACGTATGCAGTCAATGTTGTCGTGCATTCAGGGAATGCCACACAATTCAAAACATTGGGTCTGCTTCTTCAGTCGATCGAGCATCTTGATGTAAGCTGATTCTTGTTACCTTCAGACTCGACTATTCCATTGCTCTCCTGGCCGGCGTACCACCTTCAACTCTCTGTAAATTTGAGCTCATCCAAAACTCTGCTGCCCGTATCCAAACTCAGACCAAATCCGCTCACCCATCATCCTTGTGTTCGTTGAGCTACATTGGCTCCCTGTCCGGCAACGCCTCGATTTTAAAATTGTCATCCTTGTATTCAAATCCCTCCATGGCCTCGCCCCTCCCTATCTCTGTAACATATAGAATCATAGAAAGTTATGGCACAGAAGGAGGCCATTTGGCCCATTGTGTCCGTGCCGGCCGAAAAAGAGCTTTCTGGCTTAATCCCACTTTCCAGCACTTGGTCCGTAGCCCTGTAGGTTACGGCACTTCAAGTGCACATCCAAGTACTTTTTAAATGCGATGAGGGTTTCTGCCTCTACCACCCTTTCAGGCAGTGAGTTCCAGACCCCCACCACCCTCTGGGTGAAAAAAATTCTCCCCAGCTCCTGTCTAATCCTTCTACCAATTACTTTAAAACTATGCCCCCTGGTCACTGATCCCTTGCTTCTCTTAACAACCTGGGATACATTTCATCCGCGCCTGGCGATTTATCTTCTTTCATAGATGCTAAACCCCTTAATACATCCTCTCTCACTATGTTTATCCCATCCAATATTTCACACTCCTCCTCCTTAACTACAATCTCTGCATCGTCCTCCTCTTTTGTGAAGACAGACGTGAAGTATTCATTAAGAACCATTCCCACATCTTCTGCCTTCACACATAGATTATCTGTAACAGATCGCTGTAACATAGTAGCATAGTGGTTATGTTACTGCACTAGTAGTCCAGAGGCCCAGACCAATAATCCTTGTGAGACATGAGTTCAAATCCAGCGATAGCAGCTGGGGAATTTTAATTCAGTTAATTGAATAAAATCTGGAATAAAAAACTAGTATCTGTAATGGTGACTATGAAACTACTGGATTGTTGTAAAAACCCATCTGGTTCACTAATGTCCTTTAGGGAAGGAAACCTGCCGTCCTTACCCGGTCTGGCCTATATGTGACTCCAGACCCACAGCAATGTGGTTGAGTCTTAACTACCCTCTGAAATGGCCTACCAAGCCACCTGGTTGTACAATCAAGAAGGCGGCTCTCCACCACCTTCTCAAGGGCAATTAGGGATGGGCAATAAATCCTGTCCTTGCCAGTGATGCCCACATCCCATGAATGAATAAAAAAAACCTCCTCCAGCCCTCCAAGATCTATATGTTCTTCCAGTTCTGGCCTCTTGCGCATCCCCGATTTCCTTTGCTCCACCATTGGCAGCCGTGCCATTAGCTTTCTAGATCCTAAGCTCTGGAATTCTCCATCTCTCCTTGTTTAAGTCGCTCCTTAATTCCTACATCTTTGATCAAGTTTTTGGTCACCTGTCCTAATATTTCTTTATGTGGCTGGGTATCAAATTTTGTCTGATAATGCTCCTGTGAAGCGCCTTGGGAAGTTTTACTTAAAGGTGCTATACAAATGCAAGTTGTTGTTTATGAAATAAGGCGACAGTTACCTGCTTGATGCAGCGTTGTACTGCACAGTGCCTGACCCTGCAGATGCCTGGAAGAATCCAGTGGCATAGAAGCTTGGTGCTGTTAGTGGATGGGTGGTCTTGCTTGGAAGTTACTCCTCAAAATAATAGGGTTCATAGCAATACAAGTAGACACTCACAGATTTATTAGTGTGATAATAACTATTATTGACAATAATGAAACACTTGACTGCAGCACTTACGCCAAAACCTTGTGAGTTCATCGGAGAATCCAAGAAAACATGTCACAGTTTTGAGCTCAAAGTTGTCGGTTGATCAAACCACATCGAATTCTGAGGTATCTCACCAAGCACCCACTCTTTTACACCTTTTCTTCAATCCTGTTATGTTTCAGCATTACCTAATCTTCCTTTCATGTCCCTTATCAATAGCGTTGGTTTAACACATCCTGATTGATCTGTCAATCAAATCACTTGGCTAAAGACAGTTACAGAAATTCATAGGATCATAGAAAATTTACGGCACAGAAGGAGGCCATTCGGCCCATCGTGTCCGTGCTGGCCCAAAATCAGCCACCCAGCCTAATCCCACTTTCCCGCATTTGGTCCGTAGCCCTGCAGGTCACGGCTCTTCAGGTGCACATCCAGGTACTTTTTAAATGAGTTGAGGGTTTCTGCTACTACCACCCTCTCAGGCAGTGAGTTCCAGACCCCCACCACCCTCCGGGTTAACATTTTTTTCATCAGCTCCCCTCCAATCCTTCTATCAATCACTTTAAATCTATGCCCCCTGGTTATTGACCTCTCTGCTAAGGGAAATAGGTCCTTCCTATCCACTCTATCTAGGCCCCTCAATTAAATCACTCCTCAGCCTCCTTATCCAATCTGTCATTATAGCTAAAATTCTCCAGTCCTGGCAACATCCTTGTAAATCTCCGCTGTACCCTCTCCAGTGCAATTATATCCTTCCTGTAATGTGGTGACCAGAACTGTACACAGTACTCAAGCTGTGGCCTAACCAGTGTGTTAGACAGTTCCAGCATAGCCTCCCTGCTCTTATATTCTATGCCTCAGCTAATAAAGGAAAGTATCCGATATGCCTTCTTAACCACCTTATCTACCTGTCGTGCTACCTTCAGGGATCTGTGGACATGCACTCCAAGGTCCCTCACTTCCTTTACACCTTTCTGTATCCTCCCATTTATTGTGTATTCCCTTAACTTGTTTACCCTCCCCAAATGCATTACCTCACACTTCTCCGTAATGAATTCCATTTGCCACTTTTCTGCCCACCTAACCAGTCCATTGATGTCTTCCTGCTGTCTACAGCTTTCCTCCTCACTATCAACCACACGGCCAATTTTTGTATCATCTGCAAATTTCTTAATCATGCCCCCTACATTTAAGTCCAAATCATATCACAAAAAGCAAGGGACTTAGTACTGAGCCCTGCGGAACCCCATTGGAAACAGCCTTCCAGTCACAAAAACACTCGTCGACCATTACCCTTTGCTTCCTGCCACTGAACCAATTTTGGATCCAACTTTCCCTTGGATCCCATGGGCTTGTACTTTTTTGACCAGTCTGCCATGTGGGACTTTGTCAAAAGCGTTGCTAAAATCCATGTAGACTACATCAAATGCACTACCCTCATCGATCCTCCGCGTTACCTCCTCAAAAAATTCAATCAAGTTAGTCAGACACGACCTTCCCTTAACAAATCCATGCTGACTGTCCTTGATTACTCTGTGCCTTTCTAAATGATGGTTTATCCTGTCGCTCAGAATTGATTCCAATAATTTGCCCGCCACCGAGGTTAGACTGACTGGTCTGAACTATCAAAGACCTTCTAACAATCCGTGAGGGGGTTACTTTTCCATCACCCACAGCCGTATTCCTTTGAGAGATGTATCCTTCCGAGATTGCCTTCGCATGCAGCCGTTTATGTCTGATCGATACAACCCTTCCCCGCCAGCTTCAACTTTGCAGACGTCTAATTATCACAAAAACGTCACATGCCTCCTGCGTCCCTGTGAAGTTGAAAGACAAATAGCCTACAAGATGTCGTGTTGTCTACACACCCACTCAGGTCTCTAAACTCTCAAGATCATATTGCAGGCTAGTTACAGGATCTGTTTATATCAAAGGGATAATTAAACTGTTGGTGAGATCAGCTACAATTGAAAAGTTACTGGACATAGTTAATATAAAGAAATTAATATAAAGAGAAATCAATAGCAGTACCATCTGATTAACCCTTTTCTAACAACATTGATTTCAACTGACCGTGCCGACTGCTCCTTGGCTGCCGGATTGGTTGCAGGAGCTGGTGGAGGGCTGTGATTACAACCTTGAGAGAAGGCCTCTGAACGCAACGTTCCTCTGTGAGGTCCATGAAGTTGTCACGTCAGCTGCCTGAAGGTCAATGTTGCAGTGAATGAAGTTTTCTCTTTGAGCTTTGCTTTGAGCTCAATCATGCTTTATTGACCATTTGAATTCCAAATGACTCCCTTTGCTGATTTAACAACCTGTTAATGGGGATTACTGCCTGTTGAAGGAGCTCTATGGCTTGCTAAAGAGGGCATACAACCTGTTAAACGGGGGCTACGTCCTGTTAATGGGGGTTAGGACAAAGCAGCCCGCTTGATTGGCACCCCATCCACCACCCTAAACATTCACTCCCTTCACCACTGGCGCACCGTGGCTGCAGTGTGAACCATCCACAGGATGCACTGCAGCAACTCGCCTAGACTTCTTCGACAGCACCTCCCAAACCTGCGACCTCTACCACCTAGAAGGACAAGGGCAGCAGGCACATGGGAACAACACCACCTGCACGTTCCCCTTCAAGTCACATACCATCCCGACTTGGAAATATATCGCCGTTCCTTCGTCGTCGCTGGGTCAAAATCCTGCAACTCTGTACCTAAAAGCACTGTGGGAGAACCTTTACCACAAGGACTGCAGCGATTCAAGAAGACGGCTCACCACCACCTTCTCAAGGGCAAATAGGGATGGGCAATAAATGCTGGCCTTGCCAGCGAAGCCCACATCCCACATGAACGAATAATAAATAAAAGGATCCTGTTAATGGGGACTATATCCTGTTCATGGAGGTTAGATCCTGTTAATGGGGACTATATCCTGCTAATGGGGGTTAGATCCTGTTAATGGGGACTATGCCCTGTTAATGGCGCCCATGGCATGTTAATCATTCTACAATGTCTTCCCTGCTTAGACACACAGAAACTTAAAGAAAAGTCAAATTTTATTCTTACTGTTTTCCAACTAAATTCTTTCACTCAAGTTCTTTCTCTCTCACTCGTGCTCTCTTTCTCTCTCATGCTCTCTCCTATTCATGCCTTTTCATTCTTTGCTGTCTTCCACTCTTGCTGTCTCTCACTCACAGTTCTGTCTTACTCATGCTGCTCTCTTTCTTTCACTCATGCTGTCTTTCTCATTGTTCCTTTTTCTCTTTCACCTCTTCTCTCTCCTTCTGTAACCAAGGAAGTAAAGCACTCACAATGTTAAAACAACACTCAGACACTCTGCTTTGGGTCTTACCATTTTACCAACAAACACACAAAGAGGTTAAAGTACACATGCATAAGCCGTGCTAGGTCAATGGAAAATTTCTAAACTGAGTTTGATAGATTTTTGTTCGGCAAGGGTATTAAGGGTTATGGAAACAAGGTGGGTAGATGGAGTTACGATATAGATGAACCATGATCTAACTGAATGGTGAAACAGGCTCGAGAGTTGAATGGCCTACACCTGTTCCTATGTTTCCAGCCCTTCCTATGTTCCTAATATGAGTATTGAGATTATTTGACCAACAATGGAATCTATTACTCATTGTTTATTTAATGAGAAATGCGATTAGCCACATCTGGATTCCCAATTAATCAAATGTGGTTGGTAGATAATGCATCGGACAACACTGTACTATACCTATGAACTGTACTATACCTAAGGTAACATACTAGATATATCGTGTCATACTGCATGCTACATTAAATGGTATATTTTATCATTTAAATAGTTGTTTATACTGTGTATAAGAATCATTCACTTATTCCAAAACAGTTGTCCCCATGGCTCTAGTATAACCCTAAAAGTCACCACAGTGCATTTGATTTGGCTTGGGCACCAAGCAGAGTTGGCATGTCGGGAGTTAACATGGTTTAGTATTCCTGAAGCAGTCTGCATTTCTAATCTTCTGTTTTATTGTTCTTTATGTGTACATTGTGAATTTCTTCTATGTTGAAGGTTACAATGAAAGAAGCAATGATTCATCTCGTCCCTGAAAGGCAGCCAAAGAACATCAGCATTGCAGGATAAATTGGACATTTACAAAGACAGCGCAATATGGGAACAGAAACAGCTCAAAGATACTTGAAGTAGATGAATGTGAGTCTGATTGGTCCATGTGATGTTGGATATTCTATGTGAGTGTGATTGGTCCATGTGATGTTGGGTATTCTATGTGAGTCTGATTGGTCCATGTGATGTTGGGTATTCTATGTGAGTCTGATTGGTCCATGTGATGTTGGGTATTCTATGTGAGTCTGATTGGTCCATGTGATGTTGGGATATTCTATGTGAGTCTGATTGGTCCATGTGATGTTGGGTATTCTATGTGAGTGTGATTGGTCCATGTGATGTTGGGTATTCTATGTGAGTGTGATTGGTCCATGTGATGTTGGGTATTCTATGTGAGTCTGATTGGTCCATGTGATGTTGGGTTATTCTATGTGAGTCTGATTGGTCCATGTGATGTTGGGTATTCTATGTGAGTGTGATTGGTCCATGTGATGTTGGGTATTCTATGTGAGTGTGATTGGTCCATGTGATGTTGGGATATTCTATGTGAGTCTGATTGGTCCATGTGATGTTGGGTATTCTATGTGAGTGTGATTGGTCCATGTGATGTTGGGTATTCTATGTGAGTGTGATTGGTCCATGTGATGTTGGGTATTCTATGTGAGTCTGATTGGTCCATGTGATGTTGGGTTATTCTATGTGAGTCTGATTGGTCCATGTGATGTTGGGTATTCTATGTGAGTGTGATTGGTCCATGTGATGTTGGGTATTCTATGTGAGTGTGATTGGTCCATGTGATGTTGGGTATTCTATGTGAGTCTGATTGGTCCATGTGATGTTGGATATTCTATGTGAGTCTGATTGGTCCATGTGATGTTGGGTATTCTATGTGAGTGTGATTGGTCCATGTGATGTTGGGTATTCTATGTGAGTCTGATTGGTCCATGTGATGTTGGATATTCTATGTGAGTCTGATTGGTCCATGTGATGTTGGGTATTCTATGTGAGTGTGATTGGTCCATGTGATGTTGGGTATTCTATGTGAGTGTGATTGGTCCATGTGATGTTGGGTATTCTATGTGAGTCTGATTGGTCCATGTGATGTTGGATATTCTATGTGAGTCTGATTGGTCCATGTGATGTTGGGTATTCTATGTGAGTGTGATTGGTCCATGTGATGTTGGGTATTCTATGTGAGTGTGATTGGTCCATGTGATGTTGGGTATTCTATGTGAGTCTGATTGGTCCATGTGATGTTGGATATTCTATGTGAGTCTGATTGGTCCATGTGATGTTGGGTATTCTATGTGAGTGTGATTGGTCCATGTGATGTTGGGTATTCTATGTGAGTGTGATTGGTCCATGTGATGTTGGGTACTCTATGTGAGTGTGATTGGTCCATGTGATGTTGGGTATTCTATGTGAGTGTGATTGGTCCATGTGATGTTGGGTATTCTATGTGAGTCTGATTGGTCCATGTGATGTTGGGTATTCTATGTGAGTGTGATTGGTCCATGTGATGTTGGGTATTCTATGTGAGTGTGATTGGTCCATGTGATGTTGGGTTATTCTATGTGAGTCTGATTGGTCCATGTGATGTTGGGTATTCTATTTGAGTCTGATTGGTCCATGTGATGTTGGATATTCTATGTGAGTCTGATTGGTCCATGTGATGTTGGGTATTCTATGTGAGTGTGATTGGTCCATGTGATGTTGGGTATTCTATGTGAGTCTGATTGGTCCATGTGATGTTGGATATTCTATGTGAGTGTGATTGGTCCATGTGATGTTGGGTATTCTATGTGAGTCTGATTGGTCCATGTGATGTTGGATATTCTATGTGAGTCTGATTGGTCCATGTGATGTTGGGTATTCTATGTGAGTGTGATTGGTCCATGTGATGTTGGGTATTCTATGTGAGTGTGATTGGTCCATGTGATGTTGGGTATTCTATGTGAGTCTGATTGGTCCATGTGATGTTGGGTACTCTATGTGAGTGTGATTGGTCCATGTGATGTTGGGTATTCTATGTGAGTCTGATTGGTCCATGTGATGTTGGGTATTCTATGTGAGTCTGATTGGTCCATGTGATGTTGGGTATTCTATGTGAGTGTGATTGGTCCATGTGATGTTGGGTATTCTATGTGAGTGTGATTGGTCCATGTGATGTTGTGTATTCTATGTGAGTCTGATTGGTCCATGTGATGTTGGGTATTCTATGTGAGTGTGATTGGTCCATGTGATGTTGGGTATTCTATGTGAGTGTGATTGGTCCATGTGATGTTGGGTATTCTATGTGAGTCTGATTGGTCCATGTGATGTTGGATATTCTATGTGAGTCTGATTGGTCCATGTGATGTTGGGTACTCTATGTGAGTGTGATTGGTCCATGTGATGTTGGGTTATTCTATGTGAGTCTGATTGGTCCATGTGATGTTGGGTATTCTATGTGAGTGTGATTGGTCCATGTGATGTTGGGTACTCTATGTGAGTCTGATTGGTCCATGTGATGTTGGGTACTCGATGTGAGTCTGATTGGTCCATGTGATGTTGGGTATTCTATGTGAGTCTGATTGGTCCATGTGATGTTGGGTATTCTATGTGAGTGTGATTGGTCCATGTGATGTTGGGTATTCTATGTGAGTCTGATTGGTCCATGTGATGTTGGGTATTCTATGTGAGTGTGATTGGTCCATGTGATGTTGGGTATTCTATGTGAGTGTGATTGGTCCATGTGATGTTGGGTATTCTATGTGAGTCTGATTGGTCCATGTGATGTTGGGTATTCTATGTGAGTGTGATTGGTCCACCTGTCTCTCCTCCTAAACATAGTTTCCCATCCCTGGAATCATCCTGGTGAATCTACACTGGACGCTCTCTATGGTTTTAATCTCCTTTCTAAAATGGGATACTGAAACTGCACACAGTACTCTAACTATTGCCTTGTACAAATGTATCGTTGTCTCTTTATTCTTGTCCTCTATTTATAATATCCAAAATGCAGTTAGCTTTTTATTTCATCTTGCTGCATTCACACTTTCAGTGAACCATATCTTTGATCTCTATGTCTCTCCCTGCACATTCACATCCTTCAGCATCTTTCCAATGAATGGATATTCCCAATTCATTGTTCACCTTCCCAAGATATATAGGGCCAGAACTTGCATCGACCGGCGGGCAAGGCTCTCTGCACATCCTGCGGATAAAAAGTATGAAAATACTTACTTCATGGTCGGCGACGTCCACTTGCTCCATTTTGAATTCTTTTCTACTTGTGCGCTCTGAAATCAGTGTACGTTCTCGTTCACACCCGACAGACTGTGGGAATGGAAGACACGCCCGCAGAATCTGTCAGGGAAAGAAGTCACGCCCACAAACAGGCAAGTAGAAATCATTCATTGAAAGTAAACTTCTGCATGTGAGTGTAAATAAAAACTTAACATATCTTCTTATAAAATGCCAAGGAAATGATTTAAATTAATGCAACCGACAGAGTTAAAATTAACAAAAAAATTTAATTTTTAATTTTTTAACTGTTTTTTAAATGATCAAAAAATATTAAAATAAGAGGAATATGACATTCCACATGATTAAAATTTAATGTTTAGTTTTTTCGCGGTCATTAGGAGTCATCGCACTTTTAAAAAGTAGCGTAGGGCTGGTATTTTTCAGCGTACCTATTGGTGGCGTGTTTTCGTTCCAGCTGGACAGATGGGTATGTTTAATGATTCCTTTGATTGCATCATGGAATCATAGAATTATAGAAAACTTACAACACAGAAGGAGGCCATTCGGCCCATCGTGTCCGCGCCAGCCGAAAATGAGCCACCCAGCCTAATCCCACTTCGTCTGTAGCCTTGTAGGTTATGGCACTTCAAGCGCACATCCAAATATTATAGTGAAGCATTTCCCTTTAATTCGGAACCGTCAAACCACTAGCGCACCAATGAGAGCAAGTTCGCGATTTCCGGGTTTTAATGCGCATGTGTGCATTCGTGAACTTGCTCTCTGGATTCGCCGGCGGAGAGAGAGAGAGGACGCCATTACAATACGGCGTCCCAAGGTGAGCGATTTCTGGCTCATTATCTTACATTTCTCTGCATTAAATTGTACCTGCCACCTATCCGCCCATTCTGCTAATCTGTTCCTTCCCTACTGAAGTCTTTGACTGTCCTCCTCACTATTTTCCAAACTTCCATGTCCTCAGTAAATTTCACTGGGTATTCACCAGGATCACACTGCCTGTGGATTTCTACTGCTCCGCTGGCAGTGCAATTAGTCGCACCTGAAATGTGCAACCAGACGTCAAATTATTTATTTTTTTGTTGAAGGAACCTGCACAACTTCTTTTCCTGACAGATCCTGTGGGCACCTACAGTAGGGAGCACCGACTTTCACCTCCGTAACATCGCCCGTCTCCGCCCCTGCCTCAACTCATCTGCTGCTGAAACCCTCATCCATGCCTTTGTTACCTCTAGATTCGACTATTCCAATGCTCTCCTGGCCGGCCTCCTATCTTCCACCCTTCATAAACTTGAGCTCAGACAAAACTCTGCTGCCTGTATCCTGACTCGCACCAAGTCCCGTTCACCCATCACCCCTGTGCTTGCTGGCCAACAATGGCTCCTCTCCGGGAACGTCTTGATTTTAAAATTCTCATTCTTGTTTTCAAATCCCTCCATGGCCTTGCCCCTCCCTATCTCTGTAACCTCCTCCAGCCCTTCAACCCTCCGAGATCTCTGCACTCCTCCAATTCTAGCCTCTTGTGTATACCCGATTTTAATCGCTGTACCACTGGTGGCAGTGCCTTCAGCTGCCTAGGCCCTAAGCTCTGGAATTCCCTCCCTAAACCTCTCCACCCTCCTTTAAGACGCTCCTTAAAACCTACCTCTTTGACCAAGCTTTTGGTCACCTGTCCTAATATCTCCTTATGTGGCTCAGTGTTGATAACTTTCCTGTGAAGCGCCTTGGGACATTTTACTATGTTAAAGGCGCGAAATAAATGCAAGTTGCTGTCCCACTGTATTTTGGGGGAGTGCGGAGTGGTTGGAGTCCACTATCCCCTTTTGTCAGCCATGGAGTGGGGCTTGAACCTGTAACTTTCTGACTTTCAGGCGAGAGTGCTCCCTGCTAGGCCACAGTGATGCAAGTTTCCGATTCCATCATTCTTTGATGGCCCACAGGCAATGAAGGGCTGAATCCTGAGGGAGCAAGGACGCCCAGTTCTGTCCTGGCTCATGATTCCTCTGCTGCATCCACAAACAGAGACCGAGCACAGATATAATGAAACCTGTGTTCATCAGGGCCATCAACTGCTATTCAGAATTAACTCTTCTCTTGCCTGGACTGGACGGGTCAGGGGGTGTCCTGCAGTATAAGCCTGCCGAAGTATCCAAGGTCATCATGGTTTGTTTCATTCTCCATAGAAACGGGCATCCAACTGGAGGGGGAGCTGCTCCAGGAGACCAGAGAAGAGGAGCTGGAGGAGGAGCTGCTCCAGGAGACCAGATAAGAGGAGCTGGAGGAGGAGCTGCTCCAGGAGACCAGATAAGAGGAGCTGGAGGAGGAGCTGCTCCAGGAGACCAGATAAGAGGAGCTGGAGGAGGAGCTGCTCCAGGAGACCAGATAAGAGGAGCTGGAGGAGGAGCTGCTCCAGGAGACCAGAGAAGAGGAGCTGGAGGAGGAGCTGGAGGAAGCTTAGGAGATCGAAGAAACACAGGTGTCCACCCTGAGCGCAAGATGACGGCGGCAAAACTGTAAGGGGTTTCTTTTTTTTACTGTTTCTCGGGCTTATTATAGGTCAGCCAGTTATGTTTTCCTGAGCTGCCCTGCCCGCAGTGCGGTTGCGAATCGCTTACCCCTTCCTGATTCTGAGCTGAGGACTTATCGAGTGGTAACAAAGACAGACAAACGGACCAGTGGATTGGTACAAGGAAAACCAATGTTTATTAATAAGAAAACTAAAACTACAAGGTAAACAGTATAATACAGAAGATAAAGAAATCGCTATGGATGTAATACAGTCTTACACTTATCGGGTTGAAAGAAACGGACACATCGAGGGAAAATTCTAAAATCACAAGTTTAGCAATATCCCCTTTAACCCCCAACCTTACACCTATGCTAAGCTGTCTTGTGGCAGCCAGAAAATTAATGCTCACCGGTGAAAACAGATGAAAAGGCCTGGCCTCTGTGCCTGCTGTTGCCGTCGACATGTGGTTGCGAAGTTTACTGAATGGCTTCCTTCTTAGTTGCTAGCAGACAGACAGGACAGGGCCAAGAGGCGAAGAGAACAGCTGCCAGAGAAAGCCAGAGATATACTGGGCAGCCCCAGTTATACCCTCTTGGTAACAGGTTTTTTTCATACCTTATCAGCTTGCTTCATTGTTTGATTTAAGCACGAAATGTAAGACAAAGGCCCCCATCTCTGGCCCATTTACATTAATGGCCATTTCCTGTATCGATCTGTTTGCTAACTGCTTTACCATTGTTCCGAATGTACCTTGATGGTTCACCTTTTGTCCTGCGATCACTTCCTGCTCGAATTTTGATGTGTTGGCCGGCCATGTTGATAGCTTGCCTCAGGGCTAGAATGCAGCTGCATTGTTTAAAGAAACCTGTCTGAGACACGAAGCCTGCCAAGTTGTTGAGAATGCAATTTCAAATCTGCCGGTCCTCGGCCATGTGTCTGACTGCAGCCATTTTGAGAGACCTTGGATTTTTTAAAACAGTCACACCAGAGTTTCTTTAATAACTCCAATAAATCTTCGGGGTGGGGGGAACATGTGAAATTTTGCGAATCCCTTCACTCCCCCCTGTGGATACTTAAACTTGCTTGAAGTGTCCATGCAAGGTGAGCAAAGATTTCTGACTGTCGCAAACAACCTTCCCCTTTATTTACCTATCCCTAATCCCTCGACACATACATTCCCTTACTTGGAGAGAACCCCAGTGTATGGCAGGCATTCGGATAGAAAACAAGGTTGAATTACAACAATCCCAGCACGGAGGGGTCCAAATACCCCTGCACCACTTGGGATGAAACAGTATTTCGCATACTATACAACACAACAATGAACAATCTTTATTCAAAACAACATCAAAACGTAAACATTACTTTATTGAAAACAACAAACGGAAGGGACCATCTTTATTAAAATAATGAAACAGGCTGCCATCACTCGCAAGGGATGCGTCCCCGAACTCACACGGGTGTTTCGTCTACCCGAGCATACTGGTCCTTCCATACCCTTTGTGTTCTAACTACTACCTCGAGACCCCTATTCCTACACTGGACGCAAACCAGGTAGAGGACGATCCCGAGCTGACAGATTACTAGCACGTGTGATGCCAGACGAATCCAGGAGGGGACCTCTATATTCTCAAAGATGTCCCACCAGGGTGGGGTCGTAATACTCAGAATATCGGCCCCTATCTGGACAGTCTTCTGTTCCAGCGTGTAAAAGTGTTTTTGGGACACCCTTACTGCTTTTAATCATTTAACGAGGTGTTCTGGGAGAGGGGGGATCTGATAGCCAAAGTGGGCTACATACTTTTGGAGGTTGGTGAAATTCTCTTTCACAGTGAGGTGAACAGTGGATGGTTCAGGGATGGGGACAATTCGTATCTGTGCCACTTGAACTTCTGCCTCGGGTTTAAAGCAGAAACTGCTGTCACTCACCGCACACCAGCTGTGCTGACCATGCTGGTAGTGAGACGCTGCTGTGGTGATGCAATATGTCCCACCTCCTATATACGCCACCTGTGGGGGAACATGGCCTTGTGCCATGGCTACCATGGTGCAGTTTATAGGCTTCGCGTCAGCAGCTCTGAACCCGCACTGCGGTTTTGAATAGGCGTTCAAGTGCTGGGGACACAGGATTATGTGTGATCCCCGGCTCTGGCACCCCGAGAGGTCAGTACCCGTCATACCATGCTCCCACTTTATGACGTAGGGCGGGACCGCTGTGAAACGAACGTGTGCACCCCCCTGAATGACACCAATGTTCTCCACCCTGTACACCGGCGCGGGTCGGGCCGTCCCGCCCATGACTGGCATCCTTACAATTATCCCTATGATGGTGTGGTTGGAACGCCCACAGTCCACTGGGACTGGGTAGGCCTCAGAAGCTAGGCGGAGCTGGCACGGACTTAATGTATTCTCAAAAGGGTGAAGGGCTGCGAGGTGTTTGTTGCTGATCCAGGAGGGGACTAAACCTTGCTTTAAATCCTCCAGATTGCTGCGGGCCTCGCCCAGCAACCATGCCCCATACAGCACGCACACTTCATTCTGCGCCGCCTGGTCTGACGCATTCCGACCCTCCCTAATGAGCGCATTCACCGTCTTTGCATACTTTTCCAGCTCCGCTATGATCTCCTTTAAGTGGAGAGTCATGGCCTGATCTTCGTGCAGTTCCGAACCCACCACCTTATTCGCATCGATTAATATTTTCTTTAATTGAGTTTTTAAACCATTAATCTGGGTCTGCAGCTCGATGTCATCTAAGCTGTTGATGACAGAAGACCCCGTGTTAAAACCAGTTAAGACATTGTTAAAAACACCCCTTCTTTGTCTCCCAATCCCGTCCAAAAGCTCATGGGTGTATAGTCTGGTTCTGTCAACGTCTGAAAAATCAAACTGATAAAATTTACGGAACATCTCTTTTAAGAGGGCTTGATACAACTGTGCGGTCTCTGAGGGGCACCACGCGGGTAGGTGTATCTCGGTGAGGTTTAAAATCACGGAGGCTACCGCGTCGTGCACCCCTTGATACAGCACCTGGTCTGTAGGTACTAGCACCAAGCCGTTCCCTGGTCCCTTGGTGGTGGCGGGGCATCCCTCTACTATCATACGTGACGTCACAGTCGTGGGCAGGGGCTGTCGGGGGCGGGTTACTAATTCAGTGGCATTAACCGAGATTGGGGAGTATGGGATCGCGCATGCGCCCAGGCGCGATTTCCAGTCCATCCCCCTCCCGTTATCTTGCCACTGGCTGTGGAAAATGATGGAAATGCCTGTGGGGCAGACTTTCTCTGAACCCCACATACAGACATAGATCCCCTGATCCGGTTCCCACCATTTGTCCCAGCACACACTTAACCCTCCCTGGGTCCCTGTGATGGTCCTGTGGGTGTTATTCCCTAACCTTTCCCACTCTACCCTGGGGTTCCCCATATCCTTACTTAATTTCCTAAGCCACCACCACCTATCCAGGGGAACATTGCCTTTACATGACAAACATATTCCTTTTCCCACAGTGACGCTAATCCTTGGGGTGACAATTCGTATCCTCGGGCACTGGAGGGAGGTCTCCCTGTATGAAAAACCGGCCTGGCTCGAGTACTGGGTCGAATTTGACCCCAGCCATCCGGGCCAGCTCCCCTCGTGAGTGTACAAGGCGATTTCATCCGCCTCGTGTAGGCCACTCCCACCGTGGGCGAGGGGCGCCGTTTTTCCGGAGCATCCGAAGATGTGGTGGTCCTCGGTGTCGCCCCTTCTCGCGAGGCTCAGTCCAGACAGGGCGAGCAGGATCATTCCTCCGAACATTCCCTGTAAAAGATAAAGAACATCTGGCCGGGCTCCCTATAGGCTGCCTGGCTCGGGTGAAGTGTGAGCGTGTCCCTCGACCTCGGCTCACGTAGACAACACTGGAACGGTTCCATCTTAAAATTACATTACGGTTCCACACCTTATAATAAACCTATACATCTTAACTTAAAACTACAAACTTAACTGCTAAAGTTATATCCATCCGCCGCCCGTCTCCGAGCGGCCAGCTCAAATTCTGTCAGGACTGCTGCAGGCTGCTTCCTGCGGCTTGGCTGTACTGAGCTTTACTTCCGGTCCCTCACAGCCCGCGACTGCTGGCTGAGGACCTTTGTCTTTCGACATAACTTTAGCACGGGAGGTAGCCCTTTTAAACTGGGGAGCCGGCGACCATGCCTTCCTAGGCTGGGGTGTCCGAGGGGACCTCCTAGGAAGTGCTGTTGGTGGGGCTACCCTGGCGAGCGGACCCTTGCTGTGGGTCGCAGCCCTCGCTGGCTGGGGGCTTTTCCCCTGTGGCTCCTCCCTTCCCAAGTCTGAGCTGGGGACAGGCAACCCCCTGCTGTTTGCTGCCTGTTGCTGAGAGTCTTCCTTTCCAGGTTCAAAACCTAGGTCGGGGGCGGGGCTACCTGCCTCGGGCTCCTCCTCCTCCCCACCTGAGTCCCAGAAGAGAGGGGGAGTGGTTTGGACAGGGGTCTGGGTGACTCCTCCCCTGACGCACGTGACTGCACCTGTATGTGCTGCCTGTGAGCTGGGACCTGCTGGGAGCTGGGGATTTCTAACCTCGGGTTGGATCCCAGCTGCCTGCTTTTTCACCTCCACAGTACTGGGGACCGTGTAGCTCTTGGACCGCTTCCCTCCTAGCCTTGTCTATGGCTCTTTCCCCTGCGCGGACGGTCAGGCCCAGGAATTTCACCTCCTGCTGGTCGATCTGCACTTTCTTCTCTAGTCATAGCGGGGCATCGTCAGGGGGGGCTGAGGGAGCTACCACACCGGTAGTGGCTGCTATTCTTCCCTGGCTGGCCATAAAAGATCGCATGGCCTCAAAAAATGACTCCATGGCAGCGGGGGCAATTCCTGTCTCTGCCTCCCCCGTCGCTGCCTTTTGGGCTGGGGCGGTGGGATTCTTTCCCTTAGTATCCTTCCAGGGGTTTTTACAATCTTTCCGCAAGTGGCCATCCTTCCCGCACCCATAGCAGTTTAACTTGGCCTGGGCGGGACGATTCCCTTCCTGGTGCCATTCCCTTTTATGCTGGGCCCCTGGTTTAACCTCGTGGACTTTCCCCTTGGGTTGGGGCGTCTCGATACCCCTGATATTTTTAAATGCTATCGTGAGCTGGCGGATCACCGTTTCCTCGGTGGTCTGGGGGCTACGGGGGTCAAACCAGGCCGCAGCTCGTGTTCGAATTTGGGGCAGGCAGTTTGTCATGAGACAGCGGAGCCAGTGGGCCAATTGATCTCTGTTGAGGAGTGTCCGCCCTGGCATTCCCGGGCATGCGCTCCGGTAGACTGGCCACAGCCTGTCTGCGAAAGCCTGTGGGGACTCCCCAGGGAGCTGTACCGTTTTTCCCACCCGGGCGAACGGACTCCCATCATTTAGTCCCATGGCCTCCAATATCTCATCCTTTAACTCCTCGTAATCTTTCTGCCCCCTTTTGCACTCATCTGATAAGGTTTGGAGGAGGTCACCCCCCAGAGAAAACAGCAGCATTTTTGCTTGTTCTGCTTCATCGCAGTCATTAACGCACGCTGCCTGCTCTATCTCACGGAAGTGTAGAGAGGGGTCTCCCCTCACTGTAAGCTTAGGGATATGGCTAACCATGGCCCTGAGCTGTGGGGTGCCATGCGGCACTACAAACTGGTTCTGGATGGCCCCTAGGTCCTCGCCATCGGCGGGCGGGCTGTACCTCCGTTGTCGGAGGGGGTACACTGGTCCCGGTCCTGGTCTATCTACAGGAATTGCTGGGTCTCCCCTAATGCTTCATCCTCCACCCCCCCTTGCTGCCAGACCTCCTGAAAACTCGGGGCTATGGGTGGTGGCCGTGAAGCCTCTGGTTCCCTAACCAGTGTCGTTCTGGGAGCTGCCTGTGGGACTTCCCTGCTTGGGTTGCCGGTAAAATCCGACTGGCCCGCCTTCGGGCTAAGGAGGCATACCATGCCCTTCGCCCTCGCTAAGGCCATGCCCAAACGTTCTATTTCTTGCCTGCAGGGGCGATGATCTGCGTCCTCAAACCCCTGGGCGCAGGCCAGCTTATATGCTGCCTTTACCTCGCCTACTTTCTCCTCCTGCTCTTTTAATTCTTGCGTGAGGCTGTGGATCTTATCCATTAACCTAACCTCACTGCCTCTCGCCTCTCTGACCTGGTATTCCAGGTGTTCTATTCGACCTCTAGCGCTACTTTTGAGCTCAGCGATCTGGTATTCCAGGCGCTCTACCTTTGCCTGGTGGTCCCTTGCCATCTGCGCCCTTTCTTGGCTAATTGCCTGGAGCGCTGCTACCCCTTGCTCTTCGGCTGCTGTCTTTTCCTGCAGCTCTAGGGTCAACTGTTTAATCTTGGCTGCTTGTACTGCTACAGCACGGTCTAGTACAAAGACCTGCTTTTTAAAACACAAGAGCCAGACCGCCTTCTCAATACTTTTCTTATACTGTTTACTTGCTGTCCACTGGATGGCTGCATCTATGGGACGCTCGGCCTTTAACATATCGCCCACCCACTTTTTCGCGATATTTACCTTGCCGCACACATAGGCAGACAACCTTATCTCCATTGCGGATTCCTCCTCCGCACCACTGTCTGTCTTGTTACACACTTTCGCCTCAGCTCCTGCCTGACTCGCCATTTCTGTAAGGGGTTTCTTTTTTTTACTGTTTCACGGGCTTATAATAGGTCAGCCAGTTATGTTTTCCTGAGCTGCCCTGCCCGCAGTGCGGTTGCGAATCGCTTACCCCTTCCTGATTCTGAGCTGAGGACTTATCGAGTGGTAACAAAGACAGACAAACGGACCAGTGGATTGGTACAAGGAAAACCAATGTTTATTAATAAGAAAATTAAAACTACAAGGTAAACAGTATAATACAGAAGATAAAGAAATCGCTATGGATGTAATACAGTCTTACACTTATCGGGTTGAAAGAAACGGACACATCGAGGGAAAATTCTAAAATCACAAGTTTAGCAATATCCCCTTTAACCCCCAACCTTACACCTATGCTAAGCTGTCTTGTGGCAGCCAGAAAATTAATGCTCACCGGTGAAAACAGATGAAAAGGCCTGGCCTCTGTGCCTGCTGTTGCCGTCGACATGTGGTTGCGAGGTTTACTGAATGGCTTCCTTCTTAGTTGCTAGCAGACAGACAGGACAGGGCCAAGAGGCGAAGAGAGAGAGCAAGCGAGAGATATACTGGGCAACCCCAGTTATACCCTCTTGGTAACAGGTTTTTTTCATACCTTATCAGCTTGCTTCATTGTTTGATTTAAGCACGAAACGTAAGACAAAGGACCCCATCTCTGGCCCATTTACATTAATGGCCATTTCCTGTATCGATCTGTTTGCTAACTGCTTTACCATTGTTCCGAATGTACCTTGATGGTTCACCTTTTGTCCTGCGATCACTTCCTGCTCGAATTTTGATGTGTTGGCCGGCCATGTTGATAGCTTGCCTCAGGGCTAGAATGCAGCTGCATTGTTTAAAGAAACCTGTCTGAGACACGAAGCCTGCCAAGTTGTTGAGAATGCAATTTCAAATCTGCCGGTCCTCGGCCATGTGTCTGACTGCAGCCATTTTGAGAGACCTTGGATTTTTTAAAAACAGTCACACCAGGGTTTCTTTAATAACTCCAATAAATCTTCGGGGTGGGGGGAACATGTGGAATTTTGCGAATCCCTTCAAAACGGAATTGTGAGGTCGTAATGCGGCGCATTTTAATTTGAGCACATCCCAATCTGAACTATACCTTCCCCTTCAATCCAATAAATAAGAAACCCCAACAATGCCTGTGCTCATTCCTTCTCTCCTGAACATTCCCTGTGCTCACTCCTTCTCCCCAACATTCCCTGTGCTCAATCCATCATCCCCAAAATTTCCTGTGTTCACTCCTTCTCCCCCCAACATTCCCTGTGCGAAATCAATCTCGACCCAACATTCCCTGTGCTCACTCCTTCTCCCTCCAACATTCCCTGTGCTCACTCCATTTCCGTCCAACATTCCCTGTGCTCACTCCTTCTCCCAAACATTCCCTGTGCTCACTCCTTCTCCCCTCATCATTCCCTGTGCTCACTCCTTCTCCCCAACATTCCCTGTGCTCACTCCTTTTCCCTCCAACATTCCCTGTGCTCACTCCTTCTCCCCAACATTCCCTGTGCTCACTCCATCAGCCCACAGCATTCCCTGTGCGCACTCCTCCGAACCCAACACTCCCTGTGCTAAATGCTTCTCCCCCCAACATTCCCTGTGGTCACTCCTTCTCCCCAACATTCCTTGTGCTAATTAATTCTCCCCACAATATTCCCTTTGCTCTCTGCTTCTCCCCAACATTCCCAGAGCTCATTCCTTTTCCCTCCAACATTCCCTGTGCTCACTGCTTCTCCTCAACATTCCCTGTGTTAACTCCATCACCCCCAAAATTTCCTGTGTTCACACCTTCTTCCTCCAACATTCCCTGTGCTCATTCCTTCTCTCCCCAACATTCCCTGTGCTCACTCCTTCTCTCTCCAACATTCCCTGTGCTCACTCCTTCCCTCCCCAAAACTCCCCGTGCTCACTCCTTCTCCCCACAACATTCCCTGTGCTCACTCCTCCCCCCAACATTCCCTGTGCTCACTCCTTCTCTCCCCAACATTCCCTGTGCTCACTCCTTTTCCCTCCAACATTCCATGTGCTCACTCCTTTTCCAAACATTCCCTGTGCTCACTCCTTCTCCTCAACATTCCCGTACGCACTACTCCTAACCCAACATTCCCTGTGCTAAATGCTTCTCCCCCAGCATTCCCTGGGCTGAATCCTTCTCCCCACAACATTCCCACAGCTCTCTCCTTCTCCCCAACATTCTCTGTGCTCAATCCTTCTCCCAACGTTCCCTGTGCTCACTCCTTATCCATCCAACATTCCCTGTGCTCACTCCCTCTCCCCACAACATTCCCTGAATACTCTCCTTCTACCCCCAACATTCCCTGTGCTTACTCCTTCTCTACCCAACATTCCCAGTGTTCACTCCTTCTCACCCCAACATTCCTTGTGCTCAATTCTTCTATCCGCAACATTTCCAGTGCACACTATACGTCTCCCCACATTCCCTGTGCTCAATCCCTCTCTCCCGAACATTCCCTGTCCTCCCTTTTGCACCCCCAGCATTCCCTGTGCTCAGTCATTCTCCCCAACATTCCCTGTGCACACTCCGTTTCCCTCCAACATTCCCTGTGCACACTCCGTTTCCCTCCAACATTCCCTGTGCACACTCCTTTTCCCTCCAACATTCCCTGTGCTCACTCCTTCTCCCCAACATTCCCTGTGCTCACTCCTTCTCCCCAACATTCCCTGTGCAGACTCCTTTTCCACAACATTCCCTTGGCTAAAACCTTCCCTCCCCAACATTCCCTTTGCTCACTCGTTCACGCCAACATTCCCTGTGCTCAATCCTTCTCCCCCCAACATTCCCAGTGCTTACTCCTCATTTCCCCAACATTCCATGTGTGCACTCCTTCTCTCTCCAACATTCCCAGTGCTCACTCCTTCTCCACCCAACATTCCCTCTGCTCACTCTTTCTCCCCAACATTCCCAGACCTCTCTCCTTCTCCCGAACATTCCATGTGCTCACTACGTCTCACACTGACATTCCCTGTGCTCACTCCTTCTCCCCAACATTCCCTGTGCTCACTCCATCTCCCCACAACATTCCTTGTGCTCACTAACTTTTTCCTCCAACATTCCCTGTGCTCACTCCTTCTCCCCAACATTCCCTGTGCTCACTCCTTCTCCCCAACATTCCCTGTGCTCTCTCCTCCCCAAAATTCCCTGTGCTAAATCCTTCTCCCCAACATTCCCTGTGCTAAATCCATCTCTCCCGAACATTCCCTGTGCTCTCTCCTTCTCCCCAAAATTCCCTGTGCTTAATCCTTCTCCCCCAACATTCCCTGTGCTAAATCCTTCTCCCCCAACATTCCCAGTGCTTACTCCCTCTCCCCAACATTCCCAGAGCTCACTCTGTCTGTCCCCAACATTCCCTGTGCTCACTACTTTTCCACCCAACATTCCCTGTGCTCACTCCTTCTCTCCCGAACATTCCCAGTGCTCACTACTTCTCACCCCAACATTCCCTGTGCTCACTCCTTCTCCCCCAACATTCCCTGTGCTCACTTCTTCTCCCTCCAACATTCCCTGTGCTCAATCCTTCTACCCAACATTCCCCGTGCGAAATCCTTATCTCCCCAACATTCCCAATGCTCACTCCTCATTTCCCCAACATTCCATGTGTGCACTCGTTCTCTCTCCAACGTTCCCTGTGCTCACTCCTTCTCTCCTACATTCCCTGTGCTCACTCCTTCTCCCCAACATTCCTTGTGATCACTACCTTTTCCCCCCAACATTCCCTGTGCTCACTCCTTCTCCCCAACAATCCCAGTTCTCACTCCTTCTCCCACAACATTCCGTGTGCTCACTACCTTTTCCCTCCAAAATTCCCTGTGCTCAATCCTTCTCCCCAACATTCCCATTGCTCACTCCGTCTCCACCCAACATTCCCTGTGCTCACTCCTTCTCCCCAACATTCCCTGTACTCTCTTCTTCTCCCCAACATTCCCTGTGCTCGCTCTTTCTCCCCAAAATTCCCTGTGCTAAATCCTTCTCCCCCAACATTCCCTGTGCTAAATCCTTCTCCCCCAACATTCCCAGTGCTTACTCCCTCCCCACAACATTCCCTGTGCTCACTCCTCCTTTTCCCAACATTCCATGTGTGCAGTCCTTCTCTCTCCAACATTCCCTGTACTAAATCCTTCTCCCCCAACATTCCCTGTGCTAAATCCTTCTCCCCCAACATTCCCTGTGCTCACTACTTCTCCCCAACATTCCCTGTGCTCAACGATTCCCCCCCCAACATTCCCAGTGCTTACTCCCTCTCCCCAAAGTTCCCAGAGCTCACTCCTTCCCTTCCCAACTTTCCCTGTGCTCACTCCTTCTCCCCCCATCATTCCATGTGCTCACTCCTTCTCTCCCAAACATTCCCAGTGCTCAAACCTTCTCTCCACAACATTCCCAGTGCTCACTCCTTCACCCCCAACATTCCCTGTGCTCACTCCTTTTCTCCCAAACATTCCCTGTGCTCACTACTTCTCACCCCAACATTCCCTGTGCTCAATTCTTCTACCCAACATTCCCTGTGCGAATTCCTTCTCTCCCCAACATTCCCTATGCTCATTCCTCATTTCCCCAACATTCCATGTGTGCACTCGTTCTCTCTCCAACATTCCCTGTGCTCACTCCTTCTCCCCAACATTCCAAGTGCTTACTCCCTCTCCCCAACATTCCCAGTGCTCACTCCTACTCTCCCAACATTCCCAGTGGTTACACCCTCTCCCCAACATTCCCTGCGCTCACTCCTCATTTCCCCAACATTCCATGTGTGCACTCTTTATCACTCCAACATTCCCAGTGCTTACTCCCTCTGCCCAACATTCCCTGTGCTCACTCCTTCTCCACCCAACATTCACTCTGCTCACTCCTTCTCCCCAACATTCCCAGACCTCTCTCCTTCACCCCCAACTTTCCCTGTGCTCATTCCTTCTCCCCAACATTCACTCTGCTCACTCCTTCACCCCAACATTCCCTGTGCTCACTCCTTCTCCCCAACATTCCAAGTGCTTACTCCCTCTCCCCAACATTCCCTGTGCTCACTCCTTCACCCCAACATTCCCCATGCTCAATCATTCTCCCTCCAACATTCCATGTGCTCACTCCTTCTCTCCTCAACATTCCCTGAACCCACTCCTTCTTTCCCCAACATTCCCTGTGCTCACCCCTTCTCCCACCAACATTCCCTGAGCCCACTCTTTCTCCCCCCAACATTCCCTGTGCTCATTCCTTCTCTCTGCGACATTCCCTGTGCTCACTCCTTCTCACCCAAACATTCCCAGTGCTCAAACCTTCTCTCTACAACAATCCCTGTTCTCACTCCTTCTCCCACAACATTCCTTGTGCTAACTACCTTTTCCCTCCAACATTCCCTGTGCTCACTTCTTCTCCCCCCAACATTCCCTGTGCTCAATCCTTCTACCCAACATTCCCTGTGCGAAATCCTTCTCTCCCCAACATTCCCTATGCTCACTCCTCATTTCCCCAACATTCCATGTGTGCACTCGTTCTCTCTCCACCATTCCCTGTGCTCACTTCTCCCCAACATTCCTTGTGCTCACTCCTTCTCCACCCAACATTCCCTCTGCTCACTCTTTCTCCCCAACATTCCCAGTGCTCACTCCTTCACCCCCAACATTCCCTCTGCTCACTCTTTCTCCCCAACATTCCCAGAGCTCTCTCCTTCACCCCCAACATTCCCTGTGCTCACTACTTCTCACCCCGACATTCCCTGTGCTCAATCATTCTCCCTCCCACATTCCCTGTGCTCACTCCTTCTTCCACCAACATTCCCTGAGCCCATTCCTTCTCTCCCCAACATTCCCTGTGCTTAATCATTCTTCCTGCAACATTCCCAGTGCTCCACAACATCCCATATTCTCAATCCTTCTCTCCACAACATTCCCAGTGCAAACTCCCTCTCCCCAACATTCCCAGTGCTCACTCCTTCTCTCCCCAACATTCCCTGTGCTCATTCCTCATTTCCCCAACATTCAATGTGTGCACTCGTTCTCTCTCCAACATTCCCAGTGCTCACTCCTTCTCTCCCCAACATTCCCTGTGCTCATTCCTCATTTCCCCAACATTCAATGTGTGCACTCCTTCTCTCTCCAACATTCCCTGTGCTCACTCCTTCTCCCACCAACATTCCCTGAGCCCATTCCTTCTCTCCCCAACATTCCCTGTGCTTAATCATTCTTCCTGCAACATTCCCAATGCTCAGTCCTTCTTTCCCCAACACTCCCTGTGCTCACTCTGTCTCTCCCCAATATTCCCTGAGCTCACTACTTCTCCCCAAATTACCCTGTGGTCACTCCTCCTCTCCCCAACATTCCCTGAGCTCACTCCTTCTCCCCAAATTACCCTGTGGTCACTCCGTCTCTCCCCAACATTCCCTATGCTCACTGCTCATTTCCCCAACATTCCACGTGTGCACTCGTTCTCTCTCCAACGTTCCCTGTGCTCACTCCTTCTCCCCAACATTCCCAGTGCTTACACCCTCTCCCCAACATTCCCTGTGCTCACTCCTAATTTCCCCAACATTCCATGTGTGCACTCGTTCTCTCTCCAACATTCCCTGTGCTTACTCCTTCTCTCCAACAATCCCAGTGCTCACTCCTTCTCTCCCCAACATTCCCAGTACTCACTCCTTTCCCCCCAACATTCCCAGTGCTCACTCCTTCTCCACCCAACATTCCCTGTGCTCATTCCTTCTCCCTCCAACAATCCCTGTTCTCACTCCTTCTCCCACAACATTCCTTGTGCTCACTGCCTTTTCCCTCCAACATTCCCTGTGCTCACTCCTTCTCCCCCAAACAATCCCTGTTCTCACTCCTTCTCCCACAACATTGCTTGTGCTCACTACCTTTTCCCTCCAACATTCCCTGTGCTCACTCCTTCTCTCCCCAACATTGCCTGTGCTCAGTACTTCTCCCCAACATTCCCAATGCTCTCTCCTTCTCCCCAAAATTCCCAATGCTAAATCCTTCTCCCCCAACATTCCCTGTGCTAAATCCTTCTCCCCCAACATTCCCTGAGGTCACTCCTTCTCCCCAACATTCCCATGGCTAAATCCTTCTCCCCCCAACATTCCCAGTGCTTATTGTCTCCCCCCAACATTCCCTGTGCTCACTCCTCCTTTTCCCAACATTCCCAGTGCTTATCCCCTCCCCCCAACATTCCCTGTGCACACTCCTCCTTTTCCCATCATTCCATGTGTGCAGTCCTTCTCTCTCCAACATTCCCCGTGCTCACTTCTTCTCCCCAACATTCCCTGTGCTCACTCCTCCTCACCCCAACATTCCCTGTGCTCACTCCTTCTCTCCTCAACATTCCCTGAACCCACTCCTTCTTTCCCCAACATTCCCTGTGCTCACTCCTTCTCTCCTCAACATTCCATGAGCTCACTCCTTCTTTCCCCAATATTCACTGTGCTCACTCCTTCTCCCACCAACATTCCCCGAGCCCACTCCTTCTCTCCCCAACATTCCCTGTGCTTAATCATTCTCCCTACAACATTCCCAGTGCTCATTCCATCTCTCGCGAATATTCCCTGTGCTCACTCCTTCTCACCAACATTCCCTGTGCTCACTCCTTATATCCCTAACATTCCCTGTGTTCACTCCTTCACTCCCCAAAATTCCCTGTGATCACTCCATCTCCCAACATTCCCTGTGCTCACTCCTCCTCTCCCGAACATTCCCTGTGCTCAGCCCTTCTCTCCCTAGTATTCCCTGTGCTCACTCCTTCTCTCCTGAACATTCCCTGTGCTCACTCCTTCTCACCCCAACATTCCCAGTGCTCACTCCTTCATCCCCAACATTCCCTGTGCTCAGTCCTTCTCTCCCTAGCATTCTCTGTTTTCACTCCTTCATCCCCAACATTCTCTGTGCTCATTCCTTCTCCTTGCAACATTCCCTGTGGTCACCCCATCTCCCCCCAACATTCCCTGCACTCACTCTTTCCCTCTGCTACATTCTGTGTGCTTAGTCCTTCGCTCCACAACATTCCCTGTTCTCACTACTTCTCCTCCAACATTCCCTGTGCTCAATCATTCTCCCCAACATTCCTTGTAATCACTACCTTTTCCCCCCAACATTCCCAGTGCTCACTCCTTCTCCCCAACATTCCCAGTGTTCTCTCCTTCACCCCAAACATTCCCTGCGCTCACTCCTTCTCCCCAACATTCCCAGTGCTCTCTCCTTCACCCCAAACATTCCCTGCGCTCACTCCTTCTCCCCCCAACAATCCCTGTTCTCATTCCTTCTCCCACAACATTCCCTGTGCTCACTCCTCATTTCCCCAACATTCCATGTGTGCACTCGTTCTCTCTCCAACATTCCCTGTGCTCACTCCTTCTCTCCAACAATCCCAGTGCTCACTCCTTCTCTCCCCAACATTCCCAGTGCTCACTCCTTCTCTCCCCAACATTCCCAGTGCTCACTCCTTTCTCCCCAACATTCCCAGTGCTCACTCCTTCTCTCCCCAACATTCCCTGTGCTCACTCCTTCTCCCGAACATTTCCTGTGCTCAATCCTTCTCCCCAACATTCCCAGTGCTCACTCCTTCTCTCTCCAACATTCCCTGTGATCACTCCTTCTCTCCCAACATTCCCTGTGCTCACTCCTTCTCTCCCCAACATTCCCTGTGCTCATTCCTTCTCCCCAACATTCCCTGTGCTCACTAAATCTCAACCTGACATTCCCTGTGCTCAATCATTCCACCTCCCACATTCCCTGTGCTCACTGCTTGTCTCCCCAACATTCCCTGTGCTCACTCCTTCTCTCCAACATTCCCTGTGCTCACTCCTTCTCTCCAACATTCCCTGTGCTCACTCCTTCTCTCCAACATTCCCTGTGCTCACTCCTTCTCTCCAACAATCCCAGTGCTCACTCCTTCTCTCCCCAACATTCCCAGTGCTCACTCCTTCTCTCCCAACATTCCCTGTGCTCACTCCTTCTCTCCCCAACATTCCCTGTGCTCATTCCTTCTCTCAACATTCCCTGTGCTCACTACATCTCAACCTGACATTCCCTGTGCTCAATCATTCCACCTCCCACATTCCCTGTGCTCACTGCTTCTCTCCCCAACATTCCCTGTGCTCACTCCTTTTCCCGAACATTTCCTGTGCTCAATCCTTCTCCCCAACATTCCCAGTGCTCACTCCTTCTCTCCCCAACATTCCCTGTGCTCACTCCTTCTCTCCCAACATTCCCTGTGCTCACTCCTTCTCTCCCCAACATTCCCTGTGTTCACTCCTTCTCTCCCCAACATTCCCTGTGCTCATTCCTTCTCCCCAACATTCCCTGTGCTCACTGCATCTCAACCTGACATTCCCTGTGCTCAATCATTCCACCTCCCACATTCCCTGTGCTCACTGCTTGTCTCCCCAACATTCCCTGTGCTCACTCCTTCTCCCGCCAACATTCCCTGAGCCCATTCCTTCTCTCCCCAACATTCCCTGTGCTTAATCATTCTTCCTGCAACATTCCCAGTGCTCATTCCATCTCTCGTGAATATTCCATGTGCTCACTCCTTCTTCCCCCAACATTCCCTGTGCTCATTCCTTCTATCGACAACATTCCCTGTGCTCACCACTTCTTTGCCCAAAATTCCCTGTGCTCACTCCTTCACCCCTCAACATTCCCTGTGCTCACTCCTCCTCTCCCCAACATTCCCTGTACTCACTACTTGTCTCCCCAACATTCCCTGTGCTCACTCCTCCTCTCCCCAACATTCCCTGTGCTCACACCTCCTCTCCCCAACATTCCCTGTGCTCACTCCTCCTCTCCCCAACATTCCATGTGCTCACTCCTTGTCTCCCCAACATTCCCTGTGCTCACTCCTCCTCTCCCCAACATTCCCTGTGCTCACTCCTCCTCTCCCCAACATTCCATGTGCTCACTCCTTGTCTCCCCAACATTCCCTGTGCTCACTCCTCCTCTCCCCAACATTCCCTGTGCTCACACCTCCTCTCCCCAACATTCCCTGTGCTCATTCCTCCTCTCCCCAACATTCCATGTGCTCACTCCTTCTCTCCCCAACATTCCCTGTGCTCACTGCTCATTTCCCCAACATTACATGTGTGCACCCATTCTCTCTCCAACGTTCCCTGTGCTCACTCCTTTCCCCCCAACAATCCCTGTTCTCACTCCTTCTCCCACAACATTCCTTGTGCTCACTGCCTTTTCCCTCCAACATTCCCTGTGCTCACTCCTTCTCTCCTCAACATTGCCTGTGCTCAGTACTTCTCCCCAACATTCCCTGTGCTCACTCCTTCTCCCCAACATTCCCTGTGCAGACTCCTTTTCCACAACATTCCCTTGGCTAAAACCTTCCCTCCCCAACATTCCCTTTGCTCACTCGTTCACGCCAACATTCCCTGTGCTCAATCCTTCTCCCCCCAACATTCCCAGTGCTTACTCCTCATTTCCCCAACATTCCATGTGTGCACTCCTTCTCTCTCCAACATTCCCAGTGCTCACTCCTTCTCCACCCAACATTCCCTCTGCTCACTCTTTCTCCCCAACATTCCCAGACCTCTCTCCTTCTCCCGAACATTCCATGTGCTCACTACGTCTCACACTGACATTCCCTGTGCTCACTCCTTCTCCCCAACATTCCCTGTGCTCACTCCATCTCCCCACAACATTCCTTGTGCTCACTAACTTTTTCCTCCAACATTCCCTGTGCTCACTCCTTCTCCCCAACATTCCCTGTGCTCACTCCTTCTCCCCAACATTCCCTGTGCTCTCTCCTCCCCAAAATTCCCTGTGCTAAATCCTTCTCCCCAACATTCCCTGTGCTAAATCCATCTCTCCCAAACATTCCCTGTGCTCTCTCCTTCTCCCCAAAATTCCCTGTGCTTAATCCTTCTCCCCCAACATTCCCTGTGCTAAATCCTTCTCCCCCAACATTCCCAGTGCTTACTCCCTCTCCCCAACATTCCCAGAGCTCACTCTGTCTGTCCCCAACATTCCCTGTGCTCACTACTTTTCCACCCAACATTCCCTGTGCTCACTCCTTCTCTCCCGAACATTCCCAGTGCTCACTACTTCTCACCCCAACATTCCCTGTGCTCACTCCTTCTCCCCCAACATTCCCTGTGCTCACTTCTTCTCCCTCCAACATTCCCTGTGCTCAATCCTTCTACCCAACATTCCCCGTGCGAAATCCTTATCTCCCCAACATTCCCAATGCTCACTCCTCATTTCCCCAACATTCCATGTGTGCACTCGTTCTCTCTCCAACGTTCCCTGTGCTCACTCCTTCTCTCCTACATTCCCTGTGCTCACTCCTTCTCCCCAACATTCCTTGTGATCACTACCTTTTCCCCCCAACATTCCCTGTGCTCACTCCTTCTCCCCAACAATCCCAGTTCTCACTCCTTCTCCCACAACATTCCGTGTGCTCACTACCTTTTCCCTCCAAAATTCCCTGTGCTCACTCCTTCTCCCCAACATTCCCATTGCTCACTCCGTCTCCACCCAACATTCCCTGTGCTCACTCCTTCTCCCCAACATTCCCTGTACTCTCTTCTTCTCCCCAACATTCCCTGTGCTCGCTCTTTCTCCCCAAAATTCCCTGTGCTAAATCCTTCTCCCCCAACATTCCCTGTGCTAAATCCTTCTCCCCCAACATTCCCAGTGCTTACTCCCTCCCCACAACATTCCCTGTGCTCACTCCTCCTTTTCCCAACATTCCATGTGTGCAGTCCTTCTCTCTCCAACATTCCCTGTACTAAATCCTTCTCCCCCAACATTCCCTGTGCTAAATCCTTCTCCCCCAACATTCCCTGTGCTCACTACTTCTCCCCAACATTCCCTGTGCTCAACGATTCCCCCCCCAACATTCCCAGTGCTTACTCCCTCTCCCCAAAGTTCCCAGAGCTCACTCCTTCCCTTCCCAACTTTCCCTGTGCTCACTCCTTCTCCCCCCATCATTCCATGTGCTCACTCCTTCTCTCCCAAACATTCCCAGTGCTCAAACCTTCTCTCCACAACATTCCCAGTGCTCACTCCTTCACCCCCAACATTCCCTGTGCTCACTCCTTTTCTCCCAAACATTCCCTGTGCTCACTACTTCTCACCCCAACATTCCCTGTGCTCAATTCTTCTACCCAACATTCCCTGTGCGAATTCCTTCTCTCCCCAACATTCCCTATGCTCACTCCTCATTTCCCCAACATTCCATGTGTGCACTCGTTCTCTCTCCAACATTCCCTGTGCTCACTCCTTCTCCCCAACATTCCAAGTGCTTACTCCCTCTCCCCAACATTCCCAGTGCTCACTCCTACTCTCCCAACATTCCCAGTGGTTACACCCTCTCCCCAACATTCCCTGCGCTCACTCCTCATTTCCCCAACATTCCATGTGTGCACTCTTTATCACTCCAACATTCCCAGTGCTTACTCCCTCTGCCCAACATTCCCTGTGCTCACTCCTTCTCCACCCAACATTCACTCTGCTCACTCCTTCTCCCCAACATTCCCAGACCTCTCTCCTTCACCCCCAACTTTCCCTGTGCTCATTCCTTCTCCCCAACATTCACTCTGCTCACTCCTTCACCCCAACATTCCCTGTGCTCACTCCTTCTCCCCAACATTCCAAGTGCTTACTCCCTCTCCCCAACATTCCCTGTGCTCACTCCTTCACCCCAACATTCCCCATGCTCAATCATTCTCCCTCCAACATTCCATGTGCTCACTCCTTCTCTCCTCAACATTCCCTGAACCCACTCCTTCTTTCCCCAACATTCCCTGTGCTCACTCCTTCTCCCACCAACATTCCCTGAGCCCACTCTTTCTCCCCCCAACATTCCCTGTGCTCATTCCTTCTCTCTGCGACATTCCCTGTGCTCACTCCTTCTCACCCAAACATTCCCAGTGCTCAAACCTTCTCTCTACAACAATCCCTGTTCTCACTCCTTCTCCCACAACATTCCTTGTGCTAACTACCTTTTCCCTCCAACATTCCCTGTGCTCACTTCTTCTCCCCCCAACATTCCCTGTGCTCAATCCTTCTACCCAACATTCCCTGTGCGAAATCCTTCTCTCCCCAACATTCCCTATGCTCACTCCTCATTTCCCCAACATTCCATGTGTGCACTCGTTCTCTCTCCACCATTCCCTGTGCTCACTTCTCCCCAACATTCCTTGTGCTCACTACCTTTTCCCCCCAACATTCCCAGTGCTCACTCCTTCTCCACCCAACATTCCCTCTGCTCACTCTTTCTCCCCAACATTCCCAGAGCTCTCTCCTTCACCCCCAACATTCCCTGTGCTCACTACTTCTCACCCCGACATTCCCTGTGCTCAATCATTCTCCCTCCCACATTCCCTGTGCTCACTCCTTCTTCCACCAACATTCCCTGAGCCCATTCCTTCTCTCCCCAACATTCCCTGTGCTTAATCATTCTTCCTGCAACATTCCCAGTGCTCCACAACATCCCATATTCTCACTCCTTCTCTCCACAACATTCCCAGTGCAAACTCCCTCTCCCCAACATTCCCAGTGCTCACTCCTTCTCTCCCCAACATTCCCTGTGCTCATTCCTCATTTCCCCAACATTCAATGTGTGCACTCCTTCTCTCTCCAACATTCCCTGTGCTCACTCCTTCTCCCACCAACATTCCCTGAGCCCATTCCTTCTCTCCCCAACATTCCCTGTGCTTAATCATTCTTCCTGCAACATTCCCAGTGCTCATTCCTCATTTCCCCAACATTCAATGTGTGCACTCGTTCTCTCTCCAACATTCCCAGTGCTCACTCCTTCTCTCCCCAACATTCCCTGTGCTCATTCCTCATTTCCCCAAAATTCAATGTGTGCACTCGTTCTCTCTCCAACATTCCCAGTGCTCACTCCTTCTCTCTCCAACATTCCCTGTGCTCACTCCTTCTCCCACCAACATTCCCTGAGCCCATTCCTTCTCTCCCCAACATTCCCTGTGCTTAATCATTCTTCCTGCAACATTCCCAATGCTCAGTCCTTCTTTCCCCAACACTCCCTGTGCTCACTCTGTCTCTCCCCAATATTCCCTGAGCTCACTACTTCTCCCCAAATTACCCTGTGGTCACTCCTCCTCTCCCCAACATTCCCTGAGCTCACTCCTTCTCCCCAAATTACCCTGTGGTCACTCCGTCTCTCCCCAACATTCCCTATGCTCACTGCTCATTTCCCCAACATTCCACGTGTGCACTCGTTCTCTCTCCAACGTTCCCTGTGCTCACTCCTTCTCCCCAACATTCCCAGTGCTTACACCCTCTCCCCAACATTCCCTGTGCTCACTCCAAATTTCCCCAACATTCCATGTGTGCACTCGTTCTCTCTCCAACATTCCCTGTGCTTACTCCTTCTCTCCAACAATCCCAGTGCTCACTCCTTCTCTCCCCAACATTCCCAGTACTCACTCCTTTCCCCCCAACATTCCCAGTGCTCACTCCTTCTCCACCCAACATTCCCTGTGCTCATTCCTTCTCCCTCCAACAATCCCTGTTCTCACTCCTTCTCCCACAACATTCCTTGTGCTCACTGCCTTTTCCCTCCAACATTCCCTGTGCTCACTCCTTCTCCCCCAAACAATCCCTGTTCTCACTCCTTCTCCCACAACATTGCTTGTGCTCACTACCTTTTCCCTCCAACATTCCCTGTGCTCACTCCTTCTCTCCCCAACATTGCCTGTGCTCAGTACTTCTCCCCAACATTCCCAATGCTCTCTCCTTCTCCCCAAAATTCCCAATGCTAAATCCTTCTCCCCCAACATTCCCTGTGCTAAATCCTTCTCCCCCAACATTCCCTGAGGTCACTCCTTCTCCCCAACATTCCCATGGCTAAATCCTTCTCCCCCCAACATTCCCAGTGCTTATTGTCTCCCCCCAACATTCCCTGTGCTCACTCCTCCTTTTCCCAACATTCCCAGTGCTTATCCCCTCCCCCCAACATTCCCTGTGCACACTCCTCCTTTTCCCATCATTCCATGTGTGCAGTCCTTCTCTCTCCAACATTCCCCGTGCTCACTTCTTCTCCCCAACATTCCCTGTGCTCACTCCTCCTCACCCCAACATTCCCTGTGCTCACTCCTTCTTTCCCCAACATTCCCTGTGCTCACTCCTTCTCTCCTCAACATTCCATGAGCTCACTCCTTCTTTCCCCAATATTCACTGTGCTCTCTCCTTCTCCTCACAACATTCCCTGTGCTCACTCCTTCTCCCACCAACATTCCCCGAGCCCACTCCTTCTCTCCCCAACATTCCCTGTGCTTAATCATTCTCCCTACAACATTCCCAGTGCTCATTCCATCTCTCGCGAATATTCCCTGTGCTCACTCCTTCTCACCAACATTCCCTGTGCTCACTCCTTATATCCCTAACATTCCCTGTGATCACTCCTTTACACCCCAAAATTCCCTGTGTTCACTCCTTCACTCCCCAAAATTCCCTGTGATCACTCCATCTCCCAACATTCCCTCTGCTCACTCCTCCTCTCCCGAACATTCCCTGTGCTCAGCCCTTCTCTCCCTAGTATTCCCTGTGCTCACTCCTTCTCTCCTGAACATTCCCTGTGCTCACTCCTTCTCACCCCAACATTCCCAGTGCTCACTCCTTCATCCCCAACATTCCCTGTGCTCAGTCCTTCTCTCCCTAGCATTCTCTGTTTTCACTCCTTCATCCCCAACATTCTCTGTGCTCATTCCTTCTCCTTGCAACATTCCCTGTGGTCACCCCATCTCCCCCCAACATTCCCTGCACTCACTCTTTCCCTCTGCTACATTCTGTGTGCTTAGTCCTTCGCTCCACAACATTCCCTGTTCTCACTACTTCTCCTCCAACATTCCCTGTGCTCACTCCTTCTCCCCAACATTCCCAGTGTTCTCTCCTTCACCCCAAACATTCCCTGCGCTCACTCCTTCTCCCCAACATTCCCAGTGCTCTCTCCTTCACCCCAAACATTCCCTGCGCTCACTCCTTCTCCCCCCAACAATCCCTGTTCTCATTCCTTCTACCACAACATTCCCTGTGCTCACTCCTCATTTCCCCAACATTCCATGTGTGCACTCGTTCTCTCTCCAACATTCCCTGTGCTCACTCCTTCTCTCCAACAATCCCAGTGCTCACTCCTTCTCTCCCCAACATTCCCAGTGCTCACTCCTTTCTCCCCAACATTCCCAGTGCTCACTCCTTCTCTCCCCAACATTCCCTGTGCTCACTCCTTCTCCCGAACATTTCCTGTGCTCAATCCTTCTCCCCAACATTCCCAGTGCTCACTCCTTCTCTCTCCAACATTCCCTGTGCTCACTCCTTCTCTCCCAACATTCCCTGTGCTCACTCCTTCTCTCCCCAACATTCCCTGTGCTCATTCCTTCTCCCCAACATTCCCTGTGCTCACTAAATCTCAACCTGACATTCCCTGTGCTCAATCATTCCACCTCCCACATTCCCTGTGCTCACTGCTTGTCTCCCCAACATTCCCTGTGCTCACTCCTTCTCTCCAACATTCCCTGTGCTCACTCTTTCTCTCCAACATTCCCTGTGCTCAATCCTTCTCTCCAACAATCCCAGTGCTCACTCCTTCTCTCCCCAACATTCCCAGTGCTCACTCCTTCTCTCCCAACATTCCCTGTGCTCACTCCTTCTCTCCCCAACATTCCCTGTGCTCACTCCTTCTCTCCCAACATTCCCTGTGCTCACTCCTTCTCTCCCCAACATTCCCTGTGCTCATTCCTTCTCTCAACATTCCCTGTGCTCACTACTTCGTAACCTGACATTCCCTGTGCTCAATCATTCCACCTCCCACATTCCCTGTGCTCACTACTTCTCTCCCCAACATTCCCTGTGCTCACACCTTTTCCCGAACATTTCCTGTGCTCAATCCTTCTCCCCAACATTCCCAGTGCTCACTCCTTCTCTCCCCAACATTCCCTGTGCTCACTCCTTCTCTCCCAACATTCCCTGTGCTCACTCCTTCTCTCCCCAACATTCCCTGTGTTCACTCCTTCTCTCCCCAACATTCCCTGTGCTCATTCCTTCTCCCCAACATTCCCTGTGCTCACTGCATCTCAACCTGACATTCCCTGTGCTCAATCATTCCACCTCCCACATTCCCTGTGCTCACTGCTTGTCTCCCCAACATTCCCTGTGCTCACTCCTTCTCCCGCCAACATTCCCTGAGCCCATTCCTTCTCTCCCCAACATTCCCTGTGCTTAATCATTCTTCCTGCAACATTCCCAGTGCTCATTCCATCTCTCGTGAATATTCCATGTGCTCACTCCTTCTTCCCCCAACATTCCCTGTGCTCATTCCTTCTATCGACAACATTCCCTGTGCTCACCACTTCTTTGCCCAAAATTCCCTGTGCTCACTCCTTCACCCCTCAACATTCCATGTGCTCACTCCTCCTCTCCCCAACATTCCCTGTGCTCACTCCTCCTCTCCCCAACATTCCATGTGCTCACTACTTGTCTCCCCAACATTCCCTGTGCTCACTCCTCCTCTCCCCAACATTCCCTGTGCTCACACCTCCTCTCCCCAACATTCCCTGTGCTCACTCCTCCTCTCCCCAACATTCCATGTGCTCACTCCTTGTCTCCCCAACATTCCCTGTGCTCACTCCTCCTCTCCCCAACATTCCCTGTGCTCACTCCTCCTCTCCCCAACATTCCCTGTGCTCACTCCTCCTCTCCCCAACATTCCATGTGCTCACTACTTGTCTCCCCAACATTCCCTGTGCTCACTCCTCCTCTCCCCAACATTCCCTGTGCTCACACCTCCTCTCCCCAACATTCCCTGTGCTCACTCCTCCTCTCCCCAACATTCCATGTGCTCACTCCTTGTCTCCCCAACATTCCCTGTGCTCACTCCTCCTCTCCCCAACATTCCCTGTGCTCACACCTCCTCTCCCCAACATTCCCTGTGCTCATTCCTCCTCTCCCCAACATTCCATGTGCTCACTCCTTCTCTCCCCAACATTCCCTGTGCTCACTGCTCATTTCCCCAACATTACATGTGTGCACCCATTCTCTCTCCAACGTTCCCTGTGCTCACTCCTTTCCCCCCAACAATCCCTGTTCTCACTCCTTCTCCCACAACATTCCTTGTGCTCACTGCCTTTTCCCTCCAACATTCCCTGTGCTCACTCCTTCTCTCCTCAACATTGCCTGTGCTCAGTACTTCTCCCCAACATTCCCTGTGCTCTCTCCTTCTCCCAAAAATTCCCAGTGCTAAATCCTTCTCCCCCAACATTCCCTGTGCTAAATCCTTCTCCCCCAACATTCCCTGAGGTCACTCCTTCTCCCCAACATTCCCAGTGCTCACTCCTTCTCCCCAACATTCCCAGTGCTCACTCCTTCTCTCCCCAACATTCCCTGTGCTCACTCCTTCTCCACAACATTCCCTGTGCTCAATCCTTCTCCCCAACATTCCCAGTGCTCACTCCTTCTCTCCCCAACATTCCCTGTGCTCACTGCTTCTCTCCCAACATTCCCTGTGCTCACTCCTTCTCTCCCCAACATTCCCTGTGCTCAATCCTTCTCCCCAACATTCCCAGTGCTCACTCCTTCTCTCCCCAACATTCCCTGTGCTCACTCCTTCTCTCCCAACATTCCCTGTGCTCACTCCTTCTCTCCCAACATTCCCTGTGCTCATTCCTTCTCCCCAACATTCCCTGTGCTCACTACATCTCAACCTGACATTCCCTGTGCTCAATCATTCCCCCTCCCACATTCCCTGTGCTCACTCCTTGTCTCCCCAACATTCCCTGTGCTCACTCCTTCTCCCCAACATTCCCTGTGCTCATTCCTTCTCCCCAACATTCCCTGTGCTCACTACATCTCAACCTGACATTCCCTGTGCTCAATCATTCCCCCTCCCACATTCCCTGTGCTCACTCCTTGTCTCCCCAACATTCCCTGTGCTCACTCCTTCTCCACAACATTCCCTGTGCTCACTACATCTCAACCTGACATTCCCTGTGCTCAATCATTCCCCCTCCCACATTCCCTGAGCCCATTCCTTCTCTCCCCAACATTCCCTCTGCTTAATCATTCTTCCTGCAACATTCCCAGTGCTCATTCCATCTCTCGCGAATATTCCATGTGCTCACTCCTTCTTCCCCCAACATTCCCTGTGCTCATTCCTTCTATCGACAACATTCCCTGTTCTCACCACTTCTTTGCCCAACATTCCCTATGCTCACTCCTTCTTTCCAACATTCCCTGTGCTCACTCCTTCTCTCCCCAACATTCCCTGTGCTCACTTCGTCTCCCCAACATTCCCAATGCTCAGTCCTTCTTTCCCCAAACACTCCCTGTGCTCACTCCATCTCTCCCCAATATTCCCAGAGCTCACTTCTTCTCCCCAAATTACCCGGTGGTCACTCCGTCTCTCCTCAACATTCCCTGTGCTCACTCCTCCTCTCCCCAACATTCCCTGTGCTCACTCCTTCTCTCCCCAACATTCCCTGTGCTCATTGCTCATTTCCTCAACATTCCCTGTGCTCACTCCTCCTTTCCCCAACATTCCCTGTGCTCAATCATTCTCCCTCCAACACTCCATGTGCTCACTCCTTGTCTCCCCAACATTCCCTGTGCTCACTCCTTCTCTCCAACAATCCCAGTGCTCACTCCTTCTCTCCCCAACATTCCCAGTGCTCACTCCTTTCCCCCCAACATTCCCAGTGCTCACTCCTTCTCCACCCAACATTCCCAGTGCTCATTCCTTCTCCCCAACATTCCTTGTGCTCACTCCTTCTCCCCACAACAATCCCTGTTCTCACTCCTTCTCCCACAACATTCCTTGTGCTCACTGCCTTTTCCCTCCAACATTCCCTGTGCTCACTCCTTCTCCCCCAAACAATCCCTGTTCTCACTCCTTCTCCCACAACATTCCTTGTGCTCACTACCTTTTCCCTCCAACATTCCCTGTGCTCACTCCTTCTCTCCCCAACATTGCCTGTGCTCAGTACTTCTCCCCAACATTCCCTGTGCTCTCTCCTTCTCCCCAAAATTCCCAGTGCTAAATCCTTCTCCCCCAACATTCCCTGTGCTAAATCCTTCTAACCCCAACATTCCCTGAGGTCACTCCTTCTCCCCAACATTCCCATGGGTACGGTAGCATAGTGGTTATGTTACTGGGCTAGTAATCCAGAGGCCTGGACTGAAATCCAGAGTCATGAGTTCAAATCCCGCCACGGCAGCTGGCGAATTTAAGTTCAATTAATTAATTAAATTCAATTAATTAAATAAAAAAATCTGGAATTAAAATACTAGTATCAGTAATGATGGCCATAAAACTACCGGATTGTCGTAAAAACCCATCTGGTTCACTAATGTCCTTTAGGGAAGGAAGCCTGCCGCCCTTACCCGGTCTGGCCTATATGTGACTCCAGACCCACAGCAATGTGGTTGATTCTTAATTGCCCTCTGAAATGGCCTAGCAAGCCACTCAGTTGTAAAATCTCGCAACGAAAAGTCATAATAAGAATAAAACCGGACGGACCACCCGGCATCGGACCACGAGGCACCGGACACGACAACGGCAAAACACCAAGCCCAGTCGACCCTGCAAGGTCCTCCTTACTAACATCTGGGGACTTGTGCCAAAATTGGGAGAGCTGTCCCACAGACTAGTCAAGCAACAGCCTGACATAGCCATATTCACAGAATCATATCTTTCAGCCAACGTCCCAGACTCTTCCATCACCATCCCTGGGTATGTCCTGTCCCACCGGCAGGACAGACCCACCAGAGGTGGCGGTACAGTGATATACAGTCAGGAGGGAGTGGCCCTGGGAGTCCTCAACATTGACTCTGGACCCCATGAAATCTCATGGCATCAGGTCAAACATGGGCAAGGAAACCTCCTGCTGATTACCACCTACCGCCCTCCCTCAGCTGATGAATCAGTCCTCCTCCATGTTGAACACCACTTGGAGGAAGCACTGAGGGTAGCAAGGGCACAAAATGTACTCTGGGAGGGGGACCTCAATGTCCATCACCAAGAGTGGCTCGGCAGCACCACTACTGACCGAGCTGGCCGAGTGCTGAAGGACATAGCTGCGAGACTGGGCCTGCGGCAGGTGGTGAGCGAACCAACACGAGGGAAAAACTTACTTGACCTCGTCCTCACCAATCTACCTGTCGCAAATACATCTGTCCATGACAGTATTGGTAGGAGTGACAACCGCACAGTCCTCGTGGAGATGAAATCCCGTCTTCGCACTGAGGACACCATCCAACGTGTTGTGTGGCACTACCACTGTGATAGATTCAGAACAGATCTCGCAGCTCAAAACTGGGCATCCATGAGGCGCTGTGGGCCATCAGCAGCAGCAGAATTGTATTCCAGCACAATCTGCAACCTCATGGCCCGGCATATTCCTCACTCTACCATTACCAACAAGCCAGGGGATCAACCCTGGTTCAATGAGGAGTGCAGAAGAGCATGCCAGGAGCAGCACCAGGCGTACCTAAAAATGAGGTGCCAACCTGGTGAAGCTGCAACTCAGGACTACATGCATGCTAAACAGCGGAAGCAACATGCTATAGACAGAGCCAAGCGATTCCACAACCAACGGATCAGATCAAAGCTCTGCAGTCCTGCCACATCCAGTCGTGAATGGTGGTGGACAATTAAACAACGAACGGGAGGAGGAGGCTCTGCAAACATCCCCATTCTCAATGATGGCGGAGTCCAGCACGTGAGTGCAAAATACAAGGCTGAAGCGTTTGCAACCATCTTCAGCCAGAAGTGCCGAGTGGATGATCCATCTCAGCCTCCTCCCGATATCCCCACCATCACGGAAGCCAGTCTTCGGCCAATTCGATTCACTCCACGTGATATCAAGAAACGGCTGAGTGCACTGGATACAGCAAAGGCTATGGGCCCTGACAACATCCCAGCTGTAGTGCTGAAGACTTGTGCTCCAGAACTAGCTGCGCCTCCAGCCAAGCTGTTCCAGTACAGCTACAACACTGGCATCTACCCGACAATGTGGAAAATTTCCCAGGTATGTCCTGTCCACAAAAAGCAGGACATATCCAATCCAGCCAATTACCACCCCATCAGTCTACTCTCAATCATCAGCAAAGTGATGGAAGGTGTCGTCGACAGTGCTATCAAGCGGCACTTACTCACCAATAACCTGCTCACCGATGCTCAGTTTGGGTTTCGTCAGGACCACTCGGCTCCAGACCTCATTGCAGCCTTGGTCCAAACATGGACAAAAGAGCTGAATTCCAGAGGTGAGGTGAGAGTGACTGCCCTTGACATCAAGGCAGCATTTGACCGAGTGTGGCACCAAGGAGCCCGAGTAAAATTGAAGTCAATGGGAATCAGGGGGAAAACTCTCCAGTGGCTGGAGTCATACCTAGCACAAAGGAAGATGGTAGTGGTTGTTGGAGGCCAATCATCTCAGCCCCAAGGCATTGCTGCAGGAGTTCCTCAGGGCAGTGTCCTAGGCCCAACCATCTTCAGCTGCTTCATCAATGACCTTCCCTCCATCATAAGGTCAGAAATGGGGATGTTCGCTGATGACTGCACAGTGTTCAGTTCCATTCGCAACCCCTCAGATAATGAAGCAGTCCGAGCCTGCATGCAGCAAGACCTGGACAACATCCAGGCTTGGGCTCATAAATGGCAAGTAACATTCGCGCCAGATAAGTGCCAGGCAATGACCATCTCCAACAAGAGAGAGTCTAACCACCTCCCCTTGACATTCAACGGCATTACCATCGCCGAATCCCCCACCATCAACATCCTGGGGGTCACCATTGACCAGAAACTTAACTGGACCAGCCATATAAAAAATGTGGCTACAAGAGCAGGTCAGAGGCTGGGTATTCTGCGGCGAGTGACTCACCTCCTGACTCCCCAAAGCCTTTCCACCATCTACAAGGCACAAGTCAGGAGTGTGATGGAATACTCTCCACTTGCCTGGATGAGTGCAGCTCCAACAACACTCAAGAAGCTCGACACCATCCAAGATAAAGCAGCCCGCTTGATTGGCACCCCATCCACCACCCTAAACATTCACTCCCTTCACCACCGGCGCACTGTGGCTGCATTGTGCACCATCCACAGGATGCACTGCAGCAACTCGCCAAGGCTTCTTCGACCGCACCACCCAAACCCGCGACCTCTACCACCTAGAAGGACAAGGGCAGCAGGCGCATGGGAACAACACCACCTGCACGTTCCCCTCCAAGTCACACACCATCCCGACTTGGAAATATATCGCCGTTCCTTCATTGTCGCTGGGTCAAAATCCTGGAACTCCCTTCCTAACAGCACTGTGGGAGAACCGTCACCACACGGACTGCAGCGGTTCAAGAAGGCGGCTCACCACCACCTTCTCGAGGGCAATTAGGGATGGGCAATAAATGCCGGCCTTGCCAGCGACGCCCACATCCCGTGAACGAATAAAAAAAAAAATCCTTCTCCCCCCAACATTCCCAGTGCTTATTGTCTCCCCGCAACATTCCCTGTGCTCACACCTCCTTTTCCCAACATTCCCAAGTGCTTATTCCCTCCCCCCAACATTCCCTGTGCACACTCCTCCTTTTCCCATCATTCCATGTGTGCAGTCCTTCTCTCTCCAACATTCCCCGTGCTCAGTTCTTCTCCCCAACATTCCCTGTGCTCACTCCTCCTCACCCCAACATTCCCTGTGCTCACTCCTCCTCACCCCAACATTCCCCGTGCTCACTCCTTCTCTCCCCAACATTCCCTGTGCTCACTCCTCCTCACCCCAACATTCCCCGTGCTCACTCCTCCTCACCCCAACATTCCCTGTGCTCACTCCTTCTCTCCTCAACATTCCATGAGCTCACTCCTTCTTTCCCCAATATTCACTGTGCTCTCTCCTTCTCCCCACAATATTCCCTGTGCTCACTCCTTCTCCCACCAACATTCCCCGAGCCCACTCCTTCTCTCCCCAACATTCCCTGTGCTTAATCATTCTCCCTGCAACATTCCCAGTGCTCATTCCATCTCTCGCGAATATTCCCTGTGCTCACTCCTTCTCTCCTCAACATTCCATGAGCTCACTCCTTCTTTCCCCAACATTCCCTGTGTTCACTCCTTCTCTCCAACATTCCCTGTGCTCACTCCTTCTCCCAACATTCCCTCTGCTCAATCCTTCTCTCCCCAACATTCCCTGTGCTGATTCCTTCTACCCCCAACATTCCCTGTGCTCAATCCTTCTCTCCCCAACATTCCCTGTGCTGATTCCTTCTACCCCCAACATTCCCTGTGCTCACTCCTCCTCTCCCCAACATTCCCTGTGCTCAGCCCTTCTCTCCCTAGTATTCCCAGTGCTCACTCCTTCTCTCCTGAACATTCCCTGTGCTCACTCCTCCTCTCCCGAACATTCCCTGTGCTCAGCCCTTCTCTCCCTAGTATTCCCTGTGCTCACTCCTTCTCTCCTGAACATTCCCTGTTCTCACTCCTTCTCACCCCAACATTCCCAGTGCTCACTCCTTCATCCCGAACATTCCCTGTGCTCAGTCCTTCTCTCCCTACAATTCTCTGTTTTCACTCCTTCTCCCCAACATTCTCTGTGCTCATTCCTTCTCCTTGCAACATTCCCTGTGGTCACCCCATCTCCCCCCAACATTCCCTGCACTCACTCTTTCCCTCTGCTACATTCTGTGTGCTTAGTCCTTCGCTCCACAACATTCCCTGTTCTCACTCCTTCTCCCCCAACATTCCCTGTGCTCACTCCTTCCCTCTCATACATTCCCTGTCTTCACTCCATTTCCCCAACATTCCTTCTGCTAACTACTTCCCTGCCTAACATTCCCTGTACTCACTCCTTCTCCCCAACATTCCTTTTACTCTCTCCTTCACCCCGCAAAATTCCCTCTGCTCATTCCTTTTCTCCAACATTCCCTCTGTTCAGTCCTTCTCCCGAACATTCCCTGTGTTCACTCCTTCTCTCCCCAGCATTCCCTGTGCTCACTCCTTCACGCCGCAAAATTCCCTCTGCTCATTCCTTTTCTCCAATATTCCCTCTGTTCACTCCTTCTCCCGAACATTCCCTGTGTTCACTCCTTCTCCCCAACATTCCCTGTGGTCAATCCTTCATTCCCTAGCATTCCCTGTGCTCATTCCTTCTCCCCACAACATTCCCAATGCTCACTCCTTCTCCCCAACATTCCCTGTTCTCACTCCTTCTCCCCCCAACATTCCCTATGCTCACTCCTTCTCTGCAAGAATCCCTGTGCTCACTCCTTTCTCTCCAACATTCCCTGTGTTCACTGCTTCTTCGCAAAACAATCCCTCTATTCACTTGTACTCCCCCGAAAATACCCTGTGCTTACTCCTTTGCTCCACAACATCCCCTATTCTCACTCCTTCTCTCCACGACGTTCCCAGTGCAAACTCCCTCTCCCCAACATTCCCAGTGCTCACTCCTTCTCTCCCCAACATTCCCTGTGCTCATTCCTCATTTCCCCAACATTCAATGTGTGCACTCGTTCTCTCTCCAACATTCCTTGTGCTCACTACCTTTTCCCACCAACATTCCCAGTGCTCACTCCTTCTCCACCCAACATTCCCTGTGCTCACTCCTTCTCCACAACATTCCTTGTGCTCACTACCTTTTCCCACCAACATTCCCAGTGCTCACTCCTTCTTCCACCAACATTCCCTGAGCCCATTCCTTCTCTCCCCAACATTCCCTGTGCTTAATCATTCTTCCTGCAACATTCCCAGTGCTCATTCCATCTCTCGCGAATATTCCATGTGCTCACTCCTTCTCCCCTCAACATTCCCTGCGCTCACTCCGTCTCCCCAACATTCCCAATGCTCAGTCCTTCTTTCCCCAACATTCCCTGTGCTCACTACTTCTCCCCCCAACATTCCCTGTGCTCACTCCTTCTCTCCACAACATTCCCTGTGCTCACACCTTCTCTCCACAACAATCCCTGTTCTCACTCCTTCTCCCACAACATTCCTTGTGCTAACTACCTTTTCCCTCCAACATTCCCTGTGCTCACTCCTTCTCCCCAACATTCCTTGTGCTCACTACCTTTTCCCACCAACATTCCCAGTGCTCACTCCTTCTCCACCCAATATTCCCAGAGCTCTCTCCTTCACCCACAACATTCCCTGTGCTTATTCCTTCTCCCCAACATTCCCTGTGCTCACTACATCTCACCCCGACATTCCCTGTGCTCAATCATTCCCCTCCCACATTCCCTGTGCTCACTCCTTCTCTCCCCAACATTCCCAGTGCTCACTCCTTCTCTCCCCAACATTCCCTGTGCTTAATCATTCTTCCTGCAACATTCCCAGTGCTCATTCCATCTCTCGCAAATATTCCCTGTGCTCATTCCTTCTTTCAACAAAATTCCCTGTGCTCTCGCCTTCTCCCTAACATTCCCTACGCTCACTCCATCTCCCCAACATTCCCAATGCTCAGTCCATTTTCCCCAACACTCCCTGTGCTCACTCCGTCTCTCCCCAATATTCCCTGAGCTCACTCCTTCACCCCAAAATTCCCTGTGCTCACTCCGTCTCTCCTCAACATTCCCTGTGCTCACTCCGTCTCTCCCCAATATTCCCTGAGCTCACTCCTTCACCCCAAAATTCCCTGTGCTCACTCCGTCTCTCCTCAACATTCCCTGTGCTCACTCCGTCTCTCCCCAAGATTCCCTGTGCTCACTCCTCCTTACCCCAACATTCCCTGTGCTCACTCCTTCTCTCCTCAACATTCCATGAGCTCACTCCTTCTTTCCCCAATATTCACTGTGCTCTCTCCTTCTCCCCACAATATTCCCCGTGCTCACTCCTTCTCCCACCAACATTCCCCGAGCCCACTCCTTCTCTCCCCAACATTCCCTGTGCTTACTCCTTCTCCCACCAACATTCCCCGTGCTCACTCCTTCTCCCACCAACATTCCCCGTGCTCACTCCTTCTCCCACCAACATTCCCCGAGCCCACTCCTTCTCTCCCCAACATTCCCTGTGCTCAGCCCTTCTCTCCCTAGTATTCCCTGTGCTCACTCCTTCTCTCCTGAACATTCCCAGTGCTCACTCCTTCATCCCCAACATTCCCTGTGCTCAGTCCTTCTCTCCCTAGCATTCTCTGTTTTCACTCCTTCATCCCCAACATTCTCTGTGCTCATTCCTTCTCCTTGCAACATTCCCTGTGGTCACCCCATCTCCCCCCAACATTCCCTGCACTCACTCTTTCCATCTGCTACATTCCCTGTGCTTAGTCCTTCGCTCCACAACATTCCCTGTTCTCACTACTTCTCCTCCAACATTCCCTGTGCTCGTTCCTTCTCCCCAACATTCCTTGTAATCACTACCTTTTCCCCCCAACATTCCCTGTGCTCATTCCTTCTCCCACAACATTCCCTGTGCTCACTCCTCATTTCCCCAACATTCCATGTGTGCACTCGTTCTCTCTCCAACATTCCCTGTGCTCACTCCTTCTCTCCAACAATCCCAGTGCTCACTCCTTCTCTCCCCAACATTCCCAGTGCTCACTCCTTCTCTCCCCAACATTCCCTGTGCTCACTCCTTCTCCCGAACATTCCCTGTGCTCACTCCTTCTCTCCAACAATCCCTGTGCTCACTCCTTCTCTCCCAACATTCCCTGTGCTCACTCCTTCTCTCCCCAACATTCCATGTGCTCACTCCTTCTCTCCCCAACAATCCCTGTGCTCACTCCTTCTCTCCCCAACATTCCCTGTGCTCATTCCTTCTCTCCCCAACAATCCCTGTTCTCATTCCTTCTCCCACAACATTCCCTGTGTTCACTGCTCATTTCCCCAACATTCCATGTGTGCACTCGTTCTCTCTCCAACATTCCCAGTGCTCACTCCTTCTCTCCCCAACATTCCCTGTGCTCACTCCTTCTCCCGAACATTCCCTGTGCTCACTCCTTCTCTCCCAACATTCCCTGTGCTCACTCCTTCTCTCCCCAACATTCCATGTGCTCACTCCTTCTCTCCCCAACATTCCCTGTGCTCATTCCTTCTCTCCCCAACAATCCCTGTTCTCATTCCTTCTCCCACAACATTCCCTGTGTTCACTGCTCATTTCCCCAACATTCCATGTGTGCACTCGTTCTCTCTCCAACGTTCCCTGTGCTCACTCCTTCTCTCCCCAACATTCCCTGTGCTCATTCCTTCTCCCCAACATTCCCTGTGCTCACTGCTCATTTCCCCAACATTCCATGTGTGCACTCGTTCTCTCCCAAACATTCCCAGTGCTCACTCCTTTCCCCCCAACATTCCCAGTGCTCACTACTTCTCCACCCAACATTCCCTGTGCTCATTCCTTCTCCCCAACATTCCCTGTGCTCACTCCTTCTCCCCCCAACAATCCCTGTTCTCACTCCTTCTCCCACAACATTCCTTGTGCTCACTGCCTTTTCCCTCCAACATTCCCTGTGCTCTCTCCTTCTCCCCCAACATTCCCTGTGCTAAATCCTTCTCCCCCAACATTCCCTGAGGTCACTCCTTCTCCCCAACAGTCCAAGTGCTCACTCCTTCTCCCCACAACATTCCCAGTGCTCACTCCTTCTCTCCCCAACATTCCCTGTGCTCACTCCTTCTCCCCAACATTCCCTGTGCTCAATCCTTCTCCCCAACATTCCCAGTGCTCACTCCTTCTCTCCCCAACATTCCCTGTGCTCACTCCTTCTCCCCAACATTCCCTGTGCTCAATCCTTCTCCCCAACATTCCCTGTGCTCACTCCTTCTCTCCCAACATTCCCTGTGCTCACTCCTTCTCTCCCCAACATTCCCTGTGCTCACTACATCTCAACCTGACATTCCCTGTGCTCAATCATTCCCCCTCCCACATTCCCTGTGCTCACTCCTTGTCTCCCCAACATTCCCTGTGCTCACTCCTTCTCCCGCCAACATTCCCTGAGCCCATTCCTTCTCTCCCCAACATTCCCTGTGCTTAATCATTCTTCCTGCAACATTCCCAGTGCTCATTCCATCTCTCGCGAATATTCCATGTGCTCACTACTTCTTCCCCCAACATTCCCTGTGCTCATTCCTTCTATCGACAACATTCCCTGTGCTCACTACTTCTTTGCCCAAAATTCCCTGTGCTCACTCCTTCGCCCCTCAACATTCCCTGTGCTCATTCCTTCTTTCCAACATTCCCTGTACTCATTCCTTCTCTCCCCAACATTCCCTGTGCTCACTTCGTCTCCCCAACATTCCCAATGCTCGGTCCTTCTTTCCCCAACACTCCCTGTGCTCACTCCGTCTCTCCCCAATATTCCCAGAGCTCACTCCTTCTCCCCAAATTACCCTGTGCTCACTCCTCCTCTCCCCAACATTCCCTGTGCTCACTCCTTCTCTCCCCAACATTCCCTGTGCTCATTGCTCATTTCCTCAACATTCCCTGTGCTCACTCCTCCTTTCCCCAACATTCCCTGTGCTCAATCATTCTCCCTCCAACACTCCATGTGCTCACTCCTTGTCTCCCCAACATTCCCTGTGCTCACTCCTTCTCTCCAACAATCCCAGTGCTCACTCCTTCTCTCCCCAACATTCCCAGTGCTCACTCCTTCTCCACCCAACATTCCCTGTGCTCATTCCTTCTCCCCAACATTCCCTGTGCTCACTCCTTCTCCCCCCAACAATCCCTGTTCTCACTCCTTCTCCCACAACATTCCTTGTGCTCACTGCCTTTTCCCTCCAACATTCCCTGTGCTCACTCCTTCTCCCCCAAATAATCCCTGTTCTCACTCCTTCTCCCACAACATTCCTTGTGCTCACTACCTTTTCCCTCCAACATTCCCTGTGCTCACTCCTTCTCTCCCCAACATTGCCTGTGCTCAGTACTTCTCCCCAACATTCCCTGTGCTCTCTCCTTCTCCCCAAAATTCCCAGTGCTAAATCCTTCTCCCCCAACATTCCTTGTGCTAAATCCTTCTCCCCCCAACATTCCCTGAGGTCACTCCTTCTCCCCAACATTCCCATGGGTACGGTAGCATAGTGGTTATGTTACTGGGCTAGTAATCCAGAGGCCTGGACTAAAATCCAGAGTCATGAGTTCAAGTCCCGCTGGCGAATTTAAATTCAATTAATTAATTAAATTCAATTAATTAAATAAAAAAATCTGGAATTAAAATACTAGTATCAGTAATGATGGTCGTAAAAACCCATCTGGTTCACTAATGTCCTTTAGGGAAGGAAGCCTGCCGCCCTTACCCGGTCTGGCCTATATGTGACTCCAGACCCACAGCAATGTGGTTGATTCTTAATTGCCCTCTGAAATGGCCCAGCAAGCCACTCAGTTGTAAAATCTCGCTACGAAAAGTCATAATAAGAATAAAACCGGACGGACCACCCGGCATCGGACCACTAGGCACCGGACACGACAACGGCAAAACACCAAGCCCAGTCGACCCTGCAAGGTCCTCCTTACTAACATCTGGGGACTTGTGCCAAAATTGGGAGAGCTGTCCCACAGACTAGTCAAGCAACAGCCTGACATAGCCATATTCACAGAATCATATCTTTCAGCCAACGTCCCAGACTCTTCCATCACCATCCCTGGGTATGTCCTGTCCCACCGGCAGGACAGACCCACCAGAGGTGGCGGTACAGTGATATACAGTCAGGAGGGAGTGGCCCTGGGAGTCCTCAACATTGACTCTGGACCCCATGAAATCTCATGGCATCAGGTCAAACATGGGCAAGGAAACCTCCTGCTGATAACCACCTACCGTCCTCCCTCAGCTGATGAATCAGTCCTCCTCCATGTTGAACACAACTTGGAGGAAGCACTGAGGGTAGCAAGGGCACAAAATGTACTCTGGGTGGGGGACTTCAATGTCCATCACCAAGAGTGGCTCGGGAGCACCACGACTGACCGAGCTGGCCGAGTCCTGAAGGACATAGCTGCTAGACTGGGCCTGCGGCAGGTGGTGAGCGAACCAACACGAGGGAAAAACTTACTTGACCTTGTCCTCACCAATCTACCTGTCGCAAATACATCTGTCCATGACAGTATTGGTAGGAGTGACAACCGCACAGTCCTCGTGGAGATGAAATCCCGTCCTCGCACTGAGGACACCATCCAACGTGTTGTGTGGCACTACCACCGTGCTAGATGGGATAGATTCAGAACAGATCTTGCAGCTCAAAACTGGGCATCCATGAGGCGCTGTGGGCCATCAGCAGCAGCAGAATTGTATTCCAGCACAATCTGTAACCTCATGGCCCGGCATATTCCTCACTCTACCATTACCAACAAGCCAGGGGATCAACCCTGGTTCAATGAGGAGTGCAGAAGAGCATGCCAGGTAGCAGCACCAGGCGTACCGAAAAATGAGGTGCCAACCTGGTGAAGCTACAACTCAGGACCACATGCATGCTAAACAGCGGAAGCAACATGCTATAGACAGAGCTAAGCGATTCCACAACCAACGGATCAGATCAAAGCTCTGCAGTCCTGCCACATCCAGTCGTGAATGGTGGTGGACAATTAAACAACTAACGGGAGGAGGAGGCTCTGCAAACATCCCCATTCTCAATGATGGCGGAGTCCAGCACGTGAGTGCAAAAGACAAGGCTGAAGCGTTTGCAACCATCTTCAGCCAGAAGTGCCGAGTGGATGATCCATCTCAGCCTCCTCCCGATATCCCCACCATCACGGAAGCCAGTCTTCGGCCAATTCGATTCACTCCACGTGATATCAAGAAACGGCTGAGTGCACTGGATACAGCAAAGGCTATGGGCCCCGACAACATCCCAGCTGTAGTGCTGAAGACTTGTGCTCCAGAACTAGCTGCGCCTCCAGCCAAGCTGTTCCAGTACAGCTACAACACTGGCATCCACCCGACAATGTGGAAAATTGCCCAGGTATGTCCTGTCCACAAAAAGCAGGACATATCCAATCCGGCCAATTACCGCCCCATCAGTCTACTCTCAATCATCAGCAAAGTGATGGAAGGTGTCGTCGACAGTGCTATCAAGCGGCACTTACTCACCAATAACCTGCTCACCGATGCTCAGTTTCGGTTCCGCCAGGACCACTCGGCTCCAGACCTCATTACAGCCTTGATCCAAACATGGACAAAAGAGCTGAATTCCAGAGGTGAGGTGAGAGTGACTGCCCTTGACATCAAGGCAGCATTTGACCGAGTGTGGCACCAAGGAGCCCGAGTAAAATTGAAGTCAATGGGAATCAGGGGGGAAACTCTCCAGTGGCTGGAGTCATACCTCGCACAAAGGAAGATGGTAGTGGTTGTTGGAGGCCAATCATCTCAGCCCCAAGGCATTGCTGCAGGATTTCCTCAGGGCAGTGTCCTCGGCCCAACCATCTTCAGCTGCTTCATCAATGACCTTCCCTCCATCATAAGGTCAGAAATGGGGATGTTCGCTGATGACTGCACAGTGTTCAGTTCCATTCGCAACCCCTCAGATAATGAAGCAGTCCGAGCCTGCATGCAGCAAGACCTGGACAACATCCAGGCTTGGGCTGATAAGTGGCAAGTAACATTCGCGCCAGATAAGTGCCAGGCAATGACCATCTCCAACAAGAGAGAGTCTAACCACCTCCCCTTGACATTCAACGGCATTACCATCGCCGAATCCCCCACCATCAACATCCTGGGGGTCACCATTGATCAGAAACTTAACTGGACCAGCCATATAAATACTGTGGCTACAAGAGCAGGTCAGAGGCTGGGTATTCTGCGGCGAGTGACTCACCTCCTGACTCCCCAATGCCTTTCCACCATCTACAAGGCACAAGTCAGGAGTGTGATGGAATACTCTCCACTTGCCTGGATGAGTGCAGCTCCAACAACACTCAAGAAGCTCGACACCATCCAAGATAAAGCAGCCCGCTTGATTGGCACCCCATCCACCACCCTAAACATTCACTCCCTTCACTACTGGCGCACTGTGGCTGCAGTGTGCACCATCCACAGGATGCACTGCAGCAACTCGCCAAGGCTTCTTCGACAGCACCACCCAAACCCGCGACCTCTACCACCTAGAAGGACAAGGGCAGCAGGCGCATGGGAACAACACCACCTGCACGTTCCCCTCCAAGTCACACACCATCCCGACTTGGAAATATATCGCCGTTCCTTCATTGTCGCTGGGTCAAAATCCTGGAACTCCCTTCCTAACAGCACTGTGGGAGAACCGTCACCACACGGACTGCAGCGGTTCAAGAAGGCGGCTCACCACCACCTTCTCGAGGGCAATTAGGGATGGGCAATAAATGCCCGCCTTGCCAGCGACGCCCACATCCCGTGAACGAAATAAAAAAATTTTAAAAAAAAATCCTTCTCCCCCCAACATTCCCAGTGCTTATTGTCTCCCCGCAACATTCCCTGTGCTCACTCCTCCTTTTCCCAACATTCCCAGTGCTTATTCCCTCCCACCAACATTCCCTGTGCACTCTCCTCCTTTTCCCATCATTCCATGTGTGCAGTCCTTCTCTCTCCAACATTCCCCGTGCTCACTTCTTCTCCCCAAGATTCCCTGTGCTCACTCCTCCTTACCCCAACATTCCCTGTGCTCACTCCTTCTCTCCTCAACATTCCATGAGCTCACTCCTTCTTTCCCCAATATTCACTGTGCTCTCTCCTTCTCCCCACAACATTCCCTGTGCTCACTCCTTCTCCCACCAACATTCCCCGAGCCCACTCCTTCTCTCCCCAACATTCCCTGTGCTTAATCATTCTCCCTACAACATTCCCAGTGCTCATTCCATCTCTCGCGAATATTCCCTGTGCTCACTCCTTCTCACCAACATTCCCTGTGCTCACTCCTTCTATCCCTAACATTCCCTGTGATCACTCCTTTACACCCCAAAATTCCCTGTGTTCACTCCTTCTCTCCCCAACATTCCCTGTGCTGATTCCTTCTACCCCCAACATTCCCTGTGCTCACTCCTCCTCTCCCGAACATTCCCTGTGCAAGGCCATTCTCTCTCTAGTATTCCCTGTGCTCACTCCTCCTCTCCCGAACATTCCCTGTGCTCAGCCCTTCTCTCCCTAGTATTCCCTGTGCTCACTCCTTCTCTCCTGAACATTCCCTGTTCTCACTCCTTCTCACCCCAACATTCCCAGTGCTCACTCCTTCATCCCGAACATTCCCTGTGCTCAGTGCTTCTCTCCCTAGCATTCTCTGTTTTCACTCCTTCTCCCCAACATTCCCTGTTCTCACTCCTTCTCCCCCAACATTCCCTGTGCTCACTCCTTCTCTCCAACATTCCCTGTGCTCACTCCTTCACTCCCCAACATTCCCTGTGCTCACTCCTTCTCTCCCCAACATTCCCTGTGCTCACTCCTTCACGCCGCAAAATTCCCTCTGCTCATTCCTTTTCTCCAATATTCCCTCTGTTCACTCCTGCTCCCGAACATTCCCTGTGGTCAATCCTTCACTCCCCAACATTCCCTGTGCTCACTCCTCCTCACCCCAACATTCCCTGTGCTCACTCCTTCTCTCCTCAACATTCCATGAGCTCACTCCTTCTTTCCCCAATATTCACTGTGCTCTCTCCTTCTCCCCACAACATTCCCTGTGCTCACTCCTTCTCCCACCAACATTCCCCGAGCCCACTCCTTCTCTCCCCAACATTCCCTGTGCTTAATCATTCTCCCTGCAACATTCCCAGTGCTCATTCCATCTCTCGCGAATATTCCCTGTGCTCGCTCCTTCTCTCCAACATTCCCTGTGCTCACTCCTTCTCTCCAACATTCCCTGTGCTCACTCCTTCTCTCCAACATTCCCTGTGATCACTCCTTCACTCCCCAAAATTCCCTGTGCTCGCTCCTTCTCTCCAACATTCCCTGTGCTCACTCCTTCTCTCCAACATTCCCTGTGCTCACTCCTTCTCTCCAACATTCCCTGTGCTCACTCCTTCTCTCCAACATTCCCTCTGCTCAATCCTTCTCTCCCCAACATTCCCTGTGCTGATTCCTTCTACCCCCAACATTCCCTGTGCTCACTCCTCCTCTCCCGAACATTCCCTGTGCTCAGCCCTTCTCTCCCTAGTATTCCCAGTGCTCACTCCTTCTCTCCTGAACATTCCCTGTTCTCACTCCTTCTCACCCCAACATTCCCAGTGCTCACTCCTTCATCCCCAACATTCCCTGTGCTCACTCCTTCTCTCCTGAACATTCCCTGTGCTCACTCCTTCTCACCCCAACATTCCCAGTGCTCACTCCTTCATCCCCAACATTCCCTGTGCTCAGTCCTTCTCTCCCTAGCATTCTCTGTTTTCACTCCTTCATCCCCAACATTCTCTGTGCTCATTCCTTCTCCTTGCAACATTCCCTGTGTTCACCCCATCTCCCCCCAACATTCCCTGCACTCACTCTTTCCCTCTGCTACATTCCCTGTGCTTAGTCCTTCGCTCCACAACATTCCCTGTTCTCACTCCTTCTCCCCCAACATTCCCTGTGCTCAATCATTCTCCCCCAACATTCTCTGTGCTCACTCCTTCCCTCTCCTACATTCCCTATCTTCACTCCATTTCCCCAACATTCCTTCTGCTAACTATTTCACTGCCTAATATTCCCTGTGCTCACTCCTTCTCCCCAACATTCCCCGTGCTCACTCCTTCTCCCCCAACATTCCCTGTTCTCACTCCGTCTCCCCCAACATTCCCTGTGCTCACTCCTTCTCTCCAACACTTCCTGTGCTCACTCCTCCTCCTCAACATTCCCTGTACTCACTCCGTCTCTCCCCAAAATTCCCTGAGCTCACTCCTTCTCACCAAAATTCCCTGTGCTCACACCTTCACTCCCGAAAATTCCCTGTGCTCACTCCATCTCACCCCAACATTCCCTGTGCTCACTCCTTCTCTCCTGAACATTCCCTGTGCTCACTCCTTCTCTCCTGAACATTCCCTGTGCTCACTCCTTCTCTCCTGAACATTCCCTGTGCTCACTCCTTCTCTCCTGAACATTCCCTGTGCTCACTCCTTCTCCCCAACATTCCCCGTGCTCACTCCTTCTCCCCCAACATTCCCTGTTCTCACTCCGTCTCCCCCAACATTCCCTGTTCTCACTCCTTCTCCCCCAACATTCCCTGTTCTCACTCCATCTCCCCCAACATTCCCTGTGCTCACTCCTTCTCTCCAACACTTCCTGTGCTCACTCCTCCTCCTCAACATTCCCTGTGCTCACTCCTTCTCTCCTGAACATTCCCTGTGCTCACTCCTTCTCTCCCTAGCATTCTCTGTTTTCACTCCTTCTCCCCAACATTCCCTGTGTTCACCCCATCTCCCCTCAATATTCCCTGCACTCAATCTTTCCCTCTGCTACATTCCCTGTGCTTAGTCCTTCGCTCCAAAACATTCCCTGTTCTCACTCCGTCTCCCCCAACATTCCCTGTGCTCAATCATTCTCCCCAACATTCTCTGTGCTCACACCTTCCCTCTCCTACATTCCCTGTCTTCACTCCATTTCCCCAACATTCCTTCTGCTAACTATTTCCCTGCCTAACATTCCCTGTGCTCACTCCTTCTCCCCAAAATTCCCTGAGCTCACTCCATCTCCCCAAAATTCCCTGTGCTCACACCTTCACTCCCGAAAATTCCCTGTGCTCACTCCATCTCACCCCAACATTCCCTGTGATCACTCCTTCTCTCCTGAACATTCCCTGTGCTCATTCCTTCTCTCCTGAACATTCCCTGTGCTCACCCCTTCTCTCCTGAACATTCCCTGTGCTCACTCCTTCTCTCCTGAACATTCCCTGTGCTCACTCCTTCTCTCCCTAGCATTCTCTGTTTTCACTCCTTCTCCCCAACATTCTCTGTGCTCATTCCTTCTCCTTGCAACATTCCCTGTGTTCACTCCATCTCCCCCCAACATTCCCTGCACTCACTCTTTCCCTCTGCTACATTCCCTGTGCTTAGTCCTTCGCTCCACAACATTCCCTGTTCTCACTCCGTCTCCCCCAACATTCTCTGTGCTCACTCCTTCCCTCTCCTACATTCCCTATCTTCACTCCATTTCCCCAACATTCCTTCTGCTAACTATTTCCCTGCCTAACATTCCCTGTGCTCACTGCTTCTCTCCCCAACATTCCCTGTGCTCACTCCTTCTCTCCCAAACATTCCCTGTGCTCACTCCCTCTCCCCAACATTCCCTGGGCTCTCTCCTTCTCTCCAACACTTCCTGTGCTCACTCTTATCCCAAGTATTCCTTGTTCTCACTCCTTCTCTCCCCAACATTCCCTTTGCTCACTCCTTCTCCCACAACATTCCCTGTGCTTACTCCTTACCTCCCCAACATTCCCTGTGTTCACCCCATCTCCCCCCAACATTCCCTGCACTCACTCTTTCCCTCTGCTACATTCCCTGTGCTCAATCATTCTCCCCCAACATTCCCTGTGCTCAATCATTCTCCCCCAACATTCCCTGTGCTCAATCATTCTCCCCCAACATTCCCTGTGCTCAATCATTCTCCCCCAACATTCCCTGTGCTCACTCCTTCACTCCCCAACATTCCCTGTGCTCACTCCTTCTCTCCCCAACATTCCCTGTGCTCACTCCTTCACGCCGCAAAATTCCCTCTGCTCATTCCTTTTCTCCAATATTCCCTCTGTTCACTCCTGCTCCCGAACATTCCCTGTGGTCAATCCTTCACTCCCCAACATTCCCTGTGCTCACTCCTCCTCACCCCAACATTCCCTGTGCTCACTCCTTCTCTCCTCAACATTCCATGAGCTCACTCCTTCTTTCCCCAATATTCACTGTGCTCTCTCCTTCTCCCCACAACATTCCCTGTGCTCACTCCTTCTCCCACCAACATTCCCCGAGCCCACTCCTTCTCTCCCCAACATTCCCTGTGCTTAATCATTCTCCCTGCAACATTCCCAGTGCTCATTCCATCTCTCGCGAATATTCCCTGTGCTCGCTCCTTCTCTCCAACATTCCCTGTGCTCACTCCTTCTCTCCAACATTCCCTGTGCTCACTCCTTCTCTCCAACATTCCCTGTGATCACTCCTTCACTCCCCAAAATTCCCTGTGCTCGCTCCTTCTCTCCAACATTCCCTGTGCTCACTCCTTCTCTCCAACATTCCCTGTGCTCACTCCTTCTCTCCAACATTCCCTGTGCTCACTCCTTCTCTCCAACATTCCCTCTGCTCAATCCTTCTCTCCCCAACATTCCCTGTGCTGATTCCTTCTACCCCCAACATTCCCTGTGCTCACTCCTCCTCTCCCGAACATTCCCTGTGCTCAGCCCTTCTCTCCCTAGTATTCCCAGTGCTCACTCCTTCTCTCCTGAACATTCCCTGTTCTCACTCCTTCTCACCCCAACATTCCCAGTGCTCACTCCTTCATCCCCAACATTCCCTGTGCTCACTCCTTCTCTCCTGAACATTCCCTGTGCTCACTCCTTCTCACCCCAACATTCCCAGTGCTCACTCCTTCATCCCCAACATTCCCTGTGCTCAGTCCTTCTCTCCCTAGCATTCTCTGTTTTCACTCCTTCATCCCCAACATTCTCTGTGCTCATTCCTTCTCCTTGCAACATTCCCTGTGTTCACCCCATCTCCCCCCAACATTCCCTGCACTCACTCTTTCCCTCTGCTACATTCCCTGTGCTTAGTCCTTCGCTCCACAACATTCCCTGTTCTCACTCCTTCTCCCCCAACATTCCCTGTGCTCAATCATTCTCCCCCAACATTCTCTGTGCTCACTCCTTCCCTCTCCTACATTCCCTATCTTCACTCCATTTCCCCAACATTCCTTCTGCTAACTATTTCACTGCCTAATATTCCCTGTGCTCACTCCTTCTCCCCAACATTCCCCGTGCTCACTCCTTCTCCCCCAACATTCCCTGTTCTCACTCCGTCTCCCCCAACATTCCCTGTGCTCACTCCTTCTCTCCAACACTTCCTGTGCTCACTCCTCCTCCTCAACATTCCCTGTACTCACTCCGTCTCTCCCCAAAATTCCCTGAGCTCACTCCTTCTCACCAAAATTCCCTGTGCTCACACCTTCACTCCCGAAAATTCCCTGTGCTCACTCCATCTCACCCCAACATTCCCTGTGCTCACTCCTTCTCTCCTGAACATTCCCTGTGCTCACTCCTTCTCTCCTGAACATTCCCTGTGCTCACTCCTTCTCTCCTGAACATTCCCTGTGCTCACTCCTTCTCTCCTGAACATTCCCTGTGCTCACTCCTTCTCCCCAACATTCCCCGTGCTCACTCCTTCTCCCCCAACATTCCCTGTTCTCACTCCGTCTCCCCCAACATTCCCTGTTCTCACTCCTTCTCCCCCAACATTCCCTGTTCTCACTCCATCTCCCCCAACATTCCCTGTGCTCACTCCTTCTCTCCAACACTTCCTGTGCTCACTCCTCCTCCTCAACATTCCCTGTGCTCACTCCTTCTCTCCTGAACATTCCCTGTGCTCACTCCTTCTCTCCCTAGCATTCTCTGTTTTCACTCCTTCTCCCCAACATTCCCTGTGTTCACCCCATCTCCCCTCAATATTCCCTGCACTCAATCTTTCCCTCTGCTACATTCCCTGTGCTTAGTCCTTCGCTCCAAAACATTCCCTGTTCTCACTCCGTCTCCCCCAACATTCCCTGTGCTCAATCATTCTCCCCAACATTCTCTGTGCTCACACCTTCCCTCTCCTACATTCCCTGTCTTCACTCCATTTCCCCAACATTCCTTCTGCTAACTATTTCCCTGCCTAACATTCCCTGTGCTCACTGCTTCTCTCCCCAACATTCCCTGTGCTCACTCCTCCTCACCCCAACATTCCCTGTTCTCACTCCTCCTCACCCCAACATTCCCTGTGCTCACTCCTTCTCTCCTCAACGTTCCCTGAACCCACTCCTTCTTTCCCAAACATTCCGTGTGCTGACTCCTTCTCTCCATAACATTCCATGAGCTCACTCCTTCTTTCCCCAATATTCCCTGTGCTCTCTCCTTCTCTCCAACATTCCCTGTGCTCATTCCTTCTTTCGACAACATTCCCTGTGCTAACCACTTCTTTGCCCAAAATTCCCTGTGCTCACTCCTTCTCTCCCCAACATTCCCTGTGCTCACTCTGTCTCCCCAACATTCCCAATGCTCAGTCCTTCTTTCCCCAACACTCCCTGTGCTCACTCCGTCTCTCCCCAATATTCCCTGAGCTCACTCCTTCTCCCCAAAATTCCCTGAGCTCACTCCATCTCCCCAAAATTCCCTGTGCTCACACCTTCACTCCCGAAAATTCCCTGTGCTCACTCCATCTCACCCCAACATTCCCTGTGATCACTCCTTCTCTCCTGAACATTCCCTGTGCTCATTCCTTCTCTCCTGAACATTCCCTGTGCTCACCCCTTCTCTCCTGAACATTCCCTGTGCTCACTCCTTCTCTCCTGAACATTCCCTGTGCTCACTCCTTCTCTCCCTAGCATTCTCTGTTTTCACTCCTTCTCCCCAACATTCTCTGTGCTCATTCCTTCTCCTTGCAACATTCCCTGTGTTCACTCCATCTCCCCCCAACATTCCCTGCACTCACTCTTTCCCTCTGCTACATTCCCTGTGCTTAGTCCTTCGCTCCACAACATTCCCTGTTCTCACTCCGTCTCCCCCAACATTCTCTGTGCTCACTCCTTCCCTCTCCTACATTCCCTATCTTCACTCCATTTCCCCAACATTCCTTCTGCTAACTATTTCCCTGCCTAACATTCCCTGTGCTCACTGCTTCTCTCCCCAACATTCCCTGTGCTCACTCCTTCTCTCCCAAACATTCCCTGTGCTCACTCCCTCTCCCCAACATTCCCTGGGCTCTCTCCTTCTCTCCAACACTTCCTGTGCTCACTCTTATCCCAAGTATTCCTTGTTCTCACTCCTTCTCTCCCCAACATTCCCTTTGCTCACTCCTTCTCCCACAACATTCCCTGTGCTTACTCCTTACCTCCCCAACATTCCCTGTGTTCACCCCATCTCCCCCCAACATTCCCTGCACTCACTCTTTCCCTCTGCTACATTCCCTGTGCTCAATCATTCTCCCCCAACATTCCCTGTGCTCAATCATTCTCCCCCAACATTCCCTGTGCTCAATCATTCTCCCCCAACATTCCCTGTGCTCAATCATTCTCCCCCAACATTCCCTGTGCTCAATCATTCTCCCCCAACATTCCCTGTGCTCAATCATTCTCCCCAACATTCTCTGTGCTCACTCCTTCCCTCTCCTACATTCCCTGTCTTCACTCCATTTCCCCAACATTCCTTCTGCTAACTACTTCCCTGCCTAAAATTCCCTGCGCTCACTCCTTCTCTCCCCAACATTCCCTGTGCTCACTCCTTCACTCCCCAACATTCCCTGTGCTCACTCCTTATACCCCAAACATTCCCTGTGCTCAATCCTTCTCTCCCCAACATTCCCTGTACTCAATCCTTCTCTCCCCAACATTCCCTGTACTCACTCCTTATCCCCGCAACATTCCCTGGGGTCACTCTATCCCTTCCTAACATTCCCAATGCTCACTCCTTCTCTCCCAATCAAAACCTGTGCTCACTCCTGAGGATATGAAGTCAATGGACATAAAAATGGCGAGAGATCTAAAACAGGCTACCGACTCGCTCTCCACAGTTTTACACCATCGCAGAAAGTCAAGATCTACCGCGCTGTCTTGTGTTGACAGACTCGGAAGGCCCCACCTTCCATCCGGGCTCTGTGCTGAATTAGCTGGTCTCAGTTGGTGTCCTAAATAGGCCCAAGTGCCCGACTTAGCATCTCAGATGAGATCGGCTGATTCGAGTCCTGATCGCCAGCCATTGTCTCCAGATGGAAAGTTCTCCTGTTCGAGCAGGATCGAGCTCCGCCCTGATTTCCCATATGGTTAAATAGCCTCGGAAAAAGGGGGGAGGGGAAGAAAGTACAAAAGGAAAGGTCAGTGTTAGGGTCGAGGGCAGGAGTTGTTAAATGGCAAAAGGGATGATGGTGCAAGTCAAAAGGTGCGGATTAAGAAACAAATGCCAGTTCCACAGGAGGTGTCAATGATTCCAGCAGTACCATTAGCAGCACCTGCTGTCCAAAACAAATGTAAGGAATCTTACAACACCAGGTTATAGTCCAACAGTTTTATTTGAAAATCACAAGCTTTCGGAGCTTACCTCCTTCGTCAGGTCACCTGACGAAGGAGGTAAGCTCCGAAAGCTTGTGATTTTCAAATAAAACTGTTGGACTATAACCTGGTGTTGTAAGATTCCTTACATTTGTTCACCCCAGTCCATCACCGGCATCTCCACATCAAAACCAATGGGAGCAGTGGTTATGATCTACAGGTGTTGTACTCAGTGCTGAGGCCCGAAGGCTCTAAAGTGCCTAATCTCTAACTTCTTCCAGTTCTGACGGAAGCTCGTCGACCTGAGATGTTAGGTCTGTCCCTCCACAGATGCTGCCTGATCTGTTGAGTGCTTCTGGCATTTTCTGTTTTTATTTCAGGTTTCCAGCATCCCCAGTATTTTGCTTTTGGCTAAGTATCCTGCCGACACTCAAGGTGCAGGGGAGTTTGCACCTTCACGTCTTGAAGAGGTCTGACCCTGGTCAATTGTCCAGGGTCAGGTTCGTTTACATGTTGTTCGCAGGCTACCTGGAGTATTGTAAGGAATCTTACAACACCAGGTTATAGTCCAACAATTTTATTTTAAAATCACAAGCTTTCGGAGATTATCCCCTTCGTCAGGGGATAATCTCCGAAAGCTTGTGATTTTCAAATAAAACTGTTGGACTATAACCTGGTGTTGTAAGATTCCTTACATTTGTCCACCCCAGTCCATCACCAGCATCTCCACATCATACCTGGAGTATTGGCATCTCCATCAGGTGAGGGCTTTTAATGTTTAACTTCTCCCTCAGCCCCTTAGCAACACTGGCAGGAATGCACAGACTCCCCACTCCCTGCTCCCAGTGTTGCTAAGGCTTTACCAGCAGGAAATAGATCGAATCACATATTCCCATCATTAACATATCATTTTGATAGGACCTGCCCATATTTGGACGGATGTATTCAATGTTTCCCATTACTTTTGGCAGGAAATCCTGGAAGTGGTGACAGACATGTAGAGCCAGGGAAATGGGTTCCCGGCCCTACGGTTTGCCACCCTGCTAATGTCAGATCTCCAATGGCAGTAGAGTGGATAATTCAGCCAAGAGCAAGAGCAAGGTTAAGTTATACAGCTCCCTTAACGTAGTAAAACATCCCAAGGCACTTCACAGGAGCGATTATAAAACAAAATTTAACGCCCGGTCACATAAGGTGACATTAGGACAAGTGAGCAAAATCTTGGTCAAAGAGGTAGGTTTTAAGGAGCATCTTAAAGGAGGAGAGAGGGGTGGAGAGGCGGAGAGGTTAAGGGAGAGAAATCGAGAGCTTAGGGCCTAGATGGTTGAAGGCATTGGCCACCAATGGAGGGGCTAAGGGAGTGGGGGATGCAGAAGCACCATGTAAGCTTGCAAGCGAAGAGCAGCCGGAGTAAGGAGGCAGACCCTTTGCGGAATGTCCACCAGCACTAGTCAGCACCATCCGGAGAGGAAGGAAAGAAACCGGAGAGAAAAAATATATATCGGATGGAGGTGATTTTAACGTAACCCGCCCGTTATGGAGAATAAAATCGGGCAGGGGTGTGAAACAGGTGACTGATCCGAGCGCATCAGTTTCCTGCCGGGTGGTTAGATTAAAATTAACCCCAAATTGAAAACACAAAATAGCTACTTTAATGAGGTCTGTTTGCAGCCAACCGTTAAAGTTTTGAGTTCAGCCTCTCAGTGAGGGCTATCGACAAGGAATGTCAGTGCAGTGCTGATGCTCTTTGACTGCATGAGCCTGAAGCTGGACCAGCACGCTGGTAGACAGGCAGGTAAGAGTTCGAAAGCCTCTCAACATGTCTGAAAGATGTGGCCCTCTCAGTCCGCGATCAACATCCAGTAATGCTTTGGAGCGTGACGGGGCGTGTGGTGTTGATAATTTGTGTAAATCCCAGCCCCGAGCCTCAATTAAAGACAAATGAAAGGCACCAGAATGCTCACAGTCACGGTTCAGCGAGCCTGAGGCAATTAGACACGTTTAATGCTAATGTGGTGTCACTCAAGGCTCCGTGAGTTGCCTGTAATTTATTGAGATCCTACAGGCTGTACATGTCCTTTAACGCAGCATAGCCTAGTCGCTGTCAGTCCGTTTACTACCATCAAAACACACATCCTGCTGGTGCATTAGACAGTTTCAGGTCATGTTAGTGGATACCTTAATTAAAGTAAGGGACACGATTGGCCGAGATTCCGCTGGCAGCACAATCGTGTAAAAGCTGGCATTCTAAACACGAGCTCGCTACTTGGATTTACACCCTGGAATAATAAGAGGCACGCACCTAATCCTGGCATCGTGACCTCTCTCTTCATTGCAATCTTCCTTGTGCTTTTCTGTTTCATCGATACAGCTAAGGTTATGAATTCTCTTCTCTGCTCGGTCCTGCTCCAACCCAACTATCCCTTCACACTGTCTCCCTCTCTCCAACATTCTCAGTGTTCAAAACAAAAGTCAGATTTTCCGATCTGTTATGCCCACTTTATGGGCATGAAGTGGACGTAACCAATTGGAAACATGGGTGGTGAGTCATTGTGCCCATTTAGTTTCCCATCTAATTTTCTGGTTGGGGTTTGTTGTTGGCCTCTGACCCGCCCACCAGCCGGTAAATAATTATATTAAAATGAGGCCCCAGTGACATGTGTTAGATGCTCACCAATGTTTACACAGTAAGGTATTCAGCTATCAACCCACCCACTTGCCTGGATGAGTGCAGCTGCAACAACACTCAAGAAGCTCAACATCATCCAAGACAAAGCAGCCCGCTTGATTGGCACCCCATCCACCACCCTAAACATTCACTCCCTTCACCACCGGTGCACCATGGCTGCAGTGTGTACCATCCACAGGATGCACTGCAGCAATTCGCCAAGGCTTCTTCGACAGTGCCTCCAAAACCCGCGACCTCTACCATCTAGAAGGACAATGGCAGCAGGCGCATGGGAACAACACCACCTGCACGTTCCCCTCCAAGTCACACACCATCCCGACTTGGAAATATATCGCCGTTCCTTCATCATCACTGGGTCAAAATCCTGGAACTCCCTTCCTAACAGCACTGTGGGAGAACCTTCACCACATGGACTGCAGCGGCTCAAGAAGACGGCTCACCACCACCTTCTCAAGGGCAATTAGGGATGGGCAATAAATGCCGGCCTTGCCAGCGACGCCCACATCCCGAGAATGAATATTTTTTAAAATGGATGCCCAGTGTTGCTAGCAAGTGTGCTGTTTACAGAAGTGATTTAAAGAGCCCTATAGTAAGATTCTTGACAGCATTATTATTAGACACCTACATCCAATGAACGAATAATAAAAAAAAAGAGTTATTTCTCAACTTTATTTCTTGCTGTTGATATTTTCTGTTTCCACTTGGTTAGCCATGAGGCTAAGGGATAGGTTTCCTTGTTCTTGTGCCCGGGTTTATTAGATCACTTGGGTGCAGTGAATGGTGGAAAATCAAGCAGAAGGGGCACATGCCTCTGAGTAAGCCTGTCAAAGGGCCCACTCCTGCTCCTATACTATTGTTTAAACCTAGCGATGAGGTGTATCTGTTAGACAAATACTGCCATGGGGCTGGATCCCATTTTGGGGGGGTGGGCACTGTTATGCAGCCTGCACTTGCAGCACTGTGACCTAATTAGCTGATGCTCTCTCAGTTCTTCTCCAATGAGCTCAAATGTAAATCAGCACCAACTGATGGCTTGCACCAATTCATGTGCAGTTCAGAACTCTTGCTAAGGAAATTGCTTTCCTGGAAGTATGGTGGTCTTGTCATTTTTTTTAAGTGCTTGTTAAATGTGTCAGTTGGCAACAGAATTGAAAGGGACAGAGTCATGACCCAATCATTTTACGAGCTAATGAGATGGCAATGAGAAATTACTAATGAGAATTCTCCTTCAAACTGAAGCCTTCACAGACCACACTTCAAACGCATTAGAAGCATCGAAAATAGGAGCAGGCGTAGGCCATTCGGCCCTTCGAGCCTGCTCCGCCATTCAATATGATCATGGCTGATCCTTTATCTCAATACCATATTCCCGCTCTCTCCCCATACCCCTTAATGCCTTTTGTGTCTAGAAATCTATCTAGCTCTTTCTTAAATATATTCAGTGACTTGGCCTCCACAGCCTTCTGTGGTAGAGAATTCCACAGGTTCACCACCCTCTGAGTGAAGAAATTCCTCCTCATCTCAGTCCTAAATGTCCTACCCCGTATTCTGAGACTGTGACCCCTCGTTCTGGACCCCCCAGCCAGGGGAAACATCCTCCCTGCATCCAGTCTGTCTTGCCCTGTCAGAATTTTATATGTTTCAATGAGATCCCCTCTCATTCTTCTAAACTCTAGTGAATACAGGCCGAGTCGACCCAATCTCTCCTCATATGACAGTCCTGCCATCCCAAGAATCAGTCTGGTGAACCTTCGCTGCACTCCCTCTATGGCAAGTATATCCTTTCTTAGGTAAGGAGACCAAAACTGCACACAATACTCCAGGTGTGGTCTCACCAAAGCCCTGTATAACTGCAGTAAGACATCCTTACTCCTGTACTCAAATCCTCTTGCAATGAAGGCCAACATACCATTTGCCTTCCTAACTGCTTGCTGCACCTGCATGTTTGCTTTCAGTGACTGGTGTACAAGGACACCCAGGTCCCTTTGTACATCAACATTTCCCAATCTATCACCATTTAAATAATATTCTGCCTTTCTGTTTTTTCTTCCAAAGTGGATAACTTCACATTTATCCACATTATACTGCATCTGCTATGTATTTGCCCACTCACTCAACTTGTCTAAATCGCCTTGAAGCCTCTTTGCATCCTCCTCACAACTCACAATCCCACCTAGTTTTGTGCTGTCAGCAAACTTGGAAATATTACATTCAGTTCCCTCATCCAAATCATTGATATATATTGTGAATAGCTGGGGCCCAAGCACTGATCCCTGCGGTACCTCACTAGTCACTGCCTGCCACCCCGAAAAAGAACCATTTATTCCTACTCCCTGTTTCCTGGCTGTTAACCAATTTTCAATCCATGCCAGTATATTACCGCCAATCCCATGTGCTTTAATTTTGCACACGAACCTTTTATATGGGACTTTATCAAAGGCCTTCTGAAAATCCAAATAAACCACATCCACTGGTTCTCCCTTATCTATTCTACCAGTTACATCCTCAAAAAACTCCAGTAGGTTTTTCAAATACGATTTCCCTTTCATAAATCCATGTTGACTTTGTCTAATCCCGTTGATATTTCCTAAGTGACTTGTTATCACATCCTTTATAATAGATTCTATCATTTTCCCTACTACTGATGTTAGGCTAACAGGTCTGCAGTTTCCTGTTTTCTCTCTCCCTCCTTTTTTAAATAGTGGGGTTACATTTGCCACCCTCCAATCTGCAGGAACTGTTCCATAATCTATAGAATTTTGGAAGATGACAACTAATGCATCCACCATTTCCATGGCTACCTCTTTTAGTACTCTGGGATGCAGATTATCAGGCCCTGGGGATTTATTGGCTTTCAGTTCCATTAATTTCTCCAGCACTATTTTTTTACTAATACTAATTTCCTTTAATTCCTCCTTCTCACTAGTCCCTTGGTTCCCTAGTATTTCTGGGAAGTTATTTGTGTCCTCTTCCGTGAAGACAGAACCAAAGTATTTGTTTAATTGCTCTGCCATTTCCCTGTTCCCCATTATAAATTCTCCTGTTTCTGACTGTAAGGGACCTACATTTGTCTTCACTAATCTTTTTCTTTTTATATACTTGTAGAAGCTTTTACAGTCCACTTTTATATTCCTTGCAAGTTTGCTCTCATACTCTATTTTTCCCCTCTTAATCAATCTCTTGGTCCTTTTTTGCTGAATTCTAAACTGCTCCCAATCCTCAGGCTTGCTACTTTTTCTGGCATCTTTATATGACTCCTCCTTGGATCGAATACTGTCCTTAATTTCTTTTGTTAGCCATGGTTGGGCCGCTTTTCCTTTCGTGTTTTTGCGCCAGAAAGGAATGTATAACTGTTGCAATTCATGCATTCGTTCCTTAAATGTTAGCCATTGCCTATCCACCGTCATGCCTTTTAATGAAGCTTCCCAATCTATCATAGCCAACTCACTGCTCATACCTTCGTAGTTTCCTTTGTTTAGATTTAGGGCCCTAGTTTCGGATTGGACTACTTCACTTTCCATTTTAATGATGAATTCTATCATGTTATGGTCACTCTTCCCTAAAGGACCCCGTTCAACAAGATTATTAATTAACCCCGTCTCATTGCACAATACCCAATCTAGGCTAGCCTGTTCCCTAGTTGGCTCCTCAACGTATTGGTCTAAAAAGCCATCTCGTACACACTCCAGGAATTCATCCTTCACAGTATTATTGCTAATTTGGTTTGACCAGTATATATGTAGAATAAAGTCACCCATGATTACTGATGCCTCTCTTGTGGGTTTACTCCACAGCCTCTACAGACCCCTGACCAATTCTCCTGGAGGGTTTCTACAAGTATCTGCATTATGTCCAATGCAATCCTAACGTCAATCCACCACTTCTCAACTTTTAATTCATAGGCTATCTGTCAGGGCCCTCAAGGATCTGAAAATGTATCTGAGGACGACCTAGACATCAATGAATTAAGGCCTCAAAACTCCCTAGCCGTAGTCTCCTGCTGTTGCTGCTCTTCCTCAACAATTTCAATCCATTCACTTTAGTTAATTTAATTAATTTAAAGGAGCAGAAAACTCTAAGGCGAAGGGCAGCCATTTCTCAAACTGGTGCTGCTGAGAGATGGGGCTCCCTGTCTGGAGTCTAATTTCATGAAACCAATGCTTCAGTACCAACTTGACTCAGTTGGTAGCACTCTCACCGATGAGTCAAGAAGGTTGTGGGTTCAAGCCCCGCACCAGGACCGAGGTGCATAATCTGGGCTGACACTTCAGTGGAGTAGAAAGGAAGACTTGCTTTTTTATAGTGCCTTTCATGACCTCAGGACATCCCAAAGTGCTTTACAGCCATTGAAGCACTTTTGAGGTGTCCTCACTGTTGTAATGTAGTGGGTGCTGCATTTCTGGCGGGACCATTCTCCAGATGATTTGTTAAACTGAGGCCTGGTCCAAACGGGTATTAAAGATCTCATGGCTCTAGTTGAAGAAAAGGACAATTCTTTGAAGAACAGCAGGAAAGTTCTCCCCGGTGTCCTGGCCAACATTGATCCCTCAACAACATCATGAAAGCAGATTACCTGGTCATTTATTTAATTGGTGTTTGTGGGACCTTGCTGTGCGCAAATTGGCTGCCACGGTTCTTACATTACAACAGTGACTACACTTCAAAAGTACTCCATTGGCTGTAAAGCGCTTTGGGACATACAGGTGCGATAAAAGTACAAGTATTTTCTTTCTTTGTGGTTTTATTGAAACTGGGATATTGCAGGGTGTGTGAAACAGAATGGTAGTACATCCTCCATGGAGATGTAAGCAAGCAACACCAACCCAGCCATTTTCACTGCATGGGGCCCACTGTGGAAGCAACACTTGTGAGTTAATGAGGCACTCCAGTCCCAGCCAGATGGAACTGCTTTATCTCTTTACTCAGGGGCAAAATATCACAACAATTCCAGCCTGTTCTTGATGTATTTCTATAAACAAACTAAAATAGAAGACAAGGGCCAAGGAAAAAAAGGGAAGAAGGAGGGTGGCAGAATTGGGATCATAAGCCTGGAATATTGCTACCATGTAGACACAAGTGTACACTGAGCTGTGGCTCAGTGGTAGCACTGTTGCCCCTTCGGAAGGCTATGGGTTCAAGTCCCACTTCAGACACTCTGGCACCTACTCCAGTGCAGTACTGAGGGAGGGCTTCACTGTCCGAGGTGTCATTTTCCAGATGAGACATTAAACCGAGGCCCCGTCTGCCCTCTCAGTTGAATCTAAAAGATCCTACGGCATGATTCGAAAAAGAGCAGGGGAGTTCTCCTTGGTGTCCTGGCCAACATTTATCCCTCAACCAACACCTAAATCAGATTATCTGGTCATTTTTCTCATTGCTGTTTGTGGGATCTTGCTGTGTGCAAATTGGCTGCTGTGTTTCCTACATTACAACAGTGACTGCACTTCAAAAAGTTCTTCATTAGCTGTAAAGCACTTTGGGACATCCTGAGGATGGGAAAGGCACCATATAAATGCAACTTCTTTCTTTCTTTCTTTTTCTATGTCGATCCAAACTGTCATGGACGGCAGATTGGGGGCTAATGTTTGAAGGCCACAGTAGATTGAAGATGAGGACCAGAGAGAGGGTCACAGTTTTGTTGGAGTGTGTCGTGCAGAGATTGGGATCTGGTTTATGAGGGTGGAGACTGTGGGCTATACTGTTCTGGGCCACATTCCCAGATCTGAGTGGATGATTGAAACCAAGTTTTGTTCTTCACTGTCGTTCTTTAAGGAGCTGCAGAGTTTCACAATTAACTGGTTTCACCAGTAACAAGAGCACTGTCAGTGTTCATTTTCCCGAAATTTATCACAAGTCCATCTCCAGCTGCTGATTGATATGTATGGTTCGTGTTATATTGTTAATTAAATACTAGATGGCCCTCTGATGGGAGTAATCACATTGTAGCAATTGGACTCCAAGATCTCTCGTATTGCGTTGTTATTCTTTGATAGGAAGATTCTAGAGAATCTCGAAGATAAAAGGGGCTAATTATTACCACACCAACTCATGTTGTTTGTTCAGACATAAGACTGATTTCTTTATCAAGTCTAAGACCTGACAGTTCAGAAGCAGCAGAACAAAAAGGAGTGGGCACATTGAATGACTGATTCTTGCATATTTTTAAAAAGATCTGGGGCTGAAATTCCACTCTGGGCGTGTCAGAGACACCAGCTCACTTTTAAAAATTCATTCATGGGATGTGGGCGTCGCTGGCGAGGCCGGCATTTATTGCCCATCCCTAATTGCCCTTGAGAAGGTGGTGGCGAGCCGCCTTCTTGAACCGCTGCAGTCCGTGTGGTGAAGGTTCTCCCACAGTGCTGTTAGGCAATATAAACTAGAGGGCACATCTCTAAAAGGGGTACAGGAACAGAGAGACCTGGGGGTATACGTGCACAAATCGTTGAAGGTGGCAGGGCAGGTTGAGAAACCGGGTTAAAAAGCAGACGGGATCCTAGGCTTTATTAATAGAGGCATAGGGCGCTATGTTGGGCCATGTAACGCCCGTTATTTCAGCGCTACACGGCCTCTCCGACGTCCAAGATGGCGTCTTGGATGCGCACGCACGTTTCCTGCATGACGTGCGCCAGACGCCATCTTGGTATAGGAGCTAGCGCAGGCGCAGATAACGAACGCTGGGATCATGTAAAGTAGGGAGAAAATGGCTTCAATCAGTGTGCATCGCTGATTTTTAAAATTTTTTTTATTCGTTCACGGGATGTGGGCGTCGCTGGCGAGGCCGGCATTTATTGCCCATCCCTAATTGCCCTCGAGAAGGTGGTGGTGAGCCGCCTTCTTGAACCGCTGCAGTCCGTGTGGTGACGGTTCTCCCACAGTGCTGTTAGGAAGGGAGTTCCAGGATTTTGACCCAGCGACAATGAAGGAACGGTGATATATTTCCAAGTCGGGATGGTGTGCGACTTGGAGGGGAACGTGCAGGTGGTGTTGTTCCCATGTGCCTGCTGCTCTTGTCCTTCTAGGTGGTAGAGGTCGCGGGTTTGGGAGGTGCTGTCGAAGAAGCCTTGGCGAGTTGCTGCAGTGCATCCTGTGGATGGTACACACTGCAGCCACAGTGCGCCGGTGGTGAAGGGAGTGAATGTTTAGGGTGGTGGATGGGGTGCCAATCAAGCGGGCTGCTTTATCTTGGATGGTGTCGAGCTTCTTGAGTGTTGTTGGAGCTGCACTCATCCAGGCAAGTGGAGAGTATTCCATCACACTCCTGACTTGTGCCTTGTAGATGGTGGAAAGGCTTTGGGGAGTCAGGAGGTGAGTCACTCGCCGCAGAATACCCAGCCTCTGACCTGCTCTCGTAGCCACGGTATTTATATGGCTGGTCCAGTTAAGTTTCTGGTCAATGGTGACCCCCAGGATGTTGATGGTGGGGGATTCGGCGATGGTAATGCCGTTGAATGTCAAGGGGAGGTGGTTAGACTCTCTATTGTTGGAGATGGTCATTGCCTGGCACTTATCTGGCGCGAATGTTACTTGCCACTTATCAGCCCAAGCCTGGATGTTGTCCAGGTCTTGCTGCATGCAGGCTCGGACTGCTTCATTATCTGAGGGGTTGCGAATGGAACTGAACACTGTGCAGTCATCAGCAAACATCCCCATTTCTGACCTTATGATGGAGGGAAGGTCATTGATGAAGCAGCTGAAGATGGTTGGGCCGAGGACACTGCCCTGAGGAACTCCTGCAGCAATGTCCTGGGGCTGAGATGACTGGCCTCCAACAACCACTACCATCTTCCTTTGTGCTCGGTATGACTCCAGCCACTGGAGAGTTTTCCCCCTGATTCCCATTGACTTCAATTTTACTAGGGCTCCTTGGTGCCACACTCGGTCAAATGCTGCCTTGATGTCAAGGGCAGTCACTCTCACCTCACCTCTGGAATTCAGCTCTTTTGTCCATGTTTGGACCAAGGCTGTAATGAGGTCTGGAGCAGAGTGGTCCTGGCGGAACCCAAACTGAGCATCGGTGAGCAGGTTATTGGTGAGTAAGTGCCGCTTGATAGCACTGTCGACGACACCTTCCATCACTTTGCTGATGATTGAGAGTAGACTGATGGGGCGGTAATTGGCCGGATTGGATTTGTCCTGCTTTTTGTGGACAGGACATACCTGGGCAATTTTCCACATTGTCGGGTGGATGCCAGTGTTGTAGCTGTACTGGAACAGCTTGGCTAGAGGCGCAGCTAGTTCTGGAGCACAAGTGATAGACACCATTTTGGGACTTAACGCTCAACTCAACGCACAGTCCTAACCCCGACCATCTGAACGTGTCTTAGAGTGCCTGGAGGACTCCCCACCAGCGCTATTTTAAAGGTTTACAGGTTAGAGGCTGGATTATTGATTCTGGCTGCCCACACATTTATAAATGTTTTTGAAGGTCTCCAACACTTGAATATGAGGACGCGGGGACATAGCCTAATATTTAGAGCCAGAACGTGCAGGAGTGAAGTTAGAAAATGCTTCTACATGAAAAGGATGGGAGAAGTTTGGGAAGCTCTTCTGCAAACAACAGTTGATGCTAGCTCAATTGTGAATTCTAAATATGAGATTGATAGATTTCTGTGAACCAAGTGTATTAAGGGATATGGGGCTAAGGCGGATATATGGAGTTAGGTCACAGGTCCACCATGATCTCATTGAATGGTGGAACAGGCTCGAGGGGCTGAATGCCACTGCCACTTGCTGCCTACTGATATGCGCTACTTCTCCTGCAAGAAAGTGGGACGTGGATCTGGGTGATGTGCCTGTTATGTATGAATAGCTGCCAGTGTGGTGGCCTGTGAGTTGTGGTTTGGTGGCTTGCAACAGTAGCAATGTGTGAGGGTGAGAGGAAGCATCTGATTGGAAGAGTTGAGTTCTGATGGAAAGAGTTTATTGGTATGTGGGTGATGGGGGGTGCAGTGTGTGGAGCAGTGGATGCGGCTAGTGGTGCAGTTGGTTGGAGATGCCACTTGACAGTTGACCTCACTCACCTTGACCACTCATGTCAAAGCATTGAACTTCTTCCTGCACTGCATCCATGTTCATGATGCTGTGTGTCTGGCATTGACTTCATCCCCTACTGCCTCCCACTGCCTTTTGGGTGTATGTCTGGAGAGCCTCTTGCTTCCCCCCCCCCCCGCCGCGGATATAGGATATCCCTCCTTCTGCCCACCTCTTGCACCAAGGCCTCTGGTGCATCAGCAAGCAGAGAACCTTGGTGCATGGACTCACAGATCGGCAGATTGGTGAGGTCTGGCATGAAGGTTGGTGGATGTGGGATTTTATGGTGCACAACCTTTATTCAATGTTTTAATATAACTCATCCGTATGTAAACATAAGGATGGGACCTGCATCTGTGCTTTACATGTGCAATGTCTGATCTCCGTTCAGACTCCGTGCAGACAGCAGGCTGTTATATTCAGCAAATAACAGGTACCAGCTACCTTTAAGAGATTTCTAACAGACAGCCTGCCTTTAAGAGATTGGAGCTCCCCCTGCTGGTGGAAAGTGCGAATTGAATGGAATCCTCCTTCAACGCTGATTTCCAACGCAGATTGCAGGTGAGTCCTCAGGCCTGATGAAAATCTCATCCTGTGCCGGGACCATCGGGCGTGGGGTAATAGCGGATCGTGCTACTCCCACCCAAAAACAGGCCCTATCCAATTTTCCCCCCTATAGAGTACAAAAGTATGGGAGTCATGATGAACCTTTATAAAACACTGGTTCGGCCACAACTGGAGTATTGTGTCCAGTTCTGGGCACCGCACTTCAGGAAAGATGTGAAGGCCTTAGAGAGGGTGCAGAAGAGATTTACTAGAATGATTCCAGGGATGAGGGACTTTAGTTACGTGGATAGACTGGAGAAGCTCCTTGGAACAGAGGAGGTTGAGAGGAAATTTGATCGAGGTGTCCAAAATCATGAAGGGTCTAGACAGAGTAGATAGAGAGAAACTGTTCCCATTGGCGGAAGGGTCAAGAACCAGAGGACATAGATTTCAGGTGATTGGCAAAAGAACCAAAGGTGACATGAGGAAAAACTTTTTTACACAGCGAGTGGTTTGGATCTGGAATGCACTGCCCGATGGGGTGGTGGAGGCAGATTCAATCATGGCCTTCAAAAGGGAACTGGATAAGTACTTAAAAGGAAAAAAATTTGCAGGGCTACGGGGAAAGGGCAGGGGAGTGGGACTAGCTGGATTGCTCTTGCATAGAGCCGGCGTGGACCCGATGGGCCGAATGGCCTCCTTCCATGCTGTAACCCTTCTATGATTCTATAGGTCAGGAGTTCCAGGATTTTGACCCAGCGACAATGAAGGAATAGTGGAAGATGTCAAAGTTGGGATGGTGTGTGACTTGGAGGGGAACTTGGAGGTGAACTTGGAGGTGATGGTGTTCTCATGCACCTGCTACCCTTGTTCTTCCAGGTGATAGAGGTCGCGGGTTTGGGAGGTGCTGTCGAAGAAGCCTTGGCGAGTTGCTGCAGTGCATCCTGTGGATGGTACACACTGCAGCCACTGTGCGCCGGTGGTGGAGGGAGTGGATGTTTAGTGTGGTGGATGGGGTGCCAATCAAGCGGGCTGCTTTGTCCTGGATGGTTTCAGGCTGTTTGAGTGTTGAAGGGTGTCCCTCAGATTTTCAGCCGTCCTCTCATTTACATAGTGCCAGTGTGTCCTGCACTGGGAGCGTAGAGGCTGAGGGGGGGCTTGGGGAGTGGAGGGAGAAGTTTTGCCAGGGCAAGAGCGTTAATGAGCAGGGAGTACTCCTTAAAGCAGCACCTATATGCCCTGTTGGCTGTGGATTCTGCTTTCTCTTGTGCACGGGATCAGGAATCGGGCAGTTCATAGGATGCTCCAGTCTCCATAGCAACCCACAGCTGGTGGAAGATCACCTTTTATTTTGTGCCGATTTTACTTTTATTATGAAGTAACTTGAAGAGAGGAAAGGGCAGAGCCCCAATGACATTGAATCAGACCTTAGAAACTGGCACACCCAAACATTAACCTGTTGCTTCCTCTTTCTGATGCAGACCATTCTGCTATTTATTTTCAAACTCGTTCTGCTTTTACACCCTTAAAATGCACAAAGCTGAAAGGCACTGTTGGCAATGAAGTGTGGTGCACTGGTACGATATTCCTCCGTGTGCTATCTTAGCCCCTTTAAAATAAACCACCGATTAAGTTGGTCGACATGTCTTGTGAAAGGCTGGCCCCAGCGTTACCAATCCCCAATCTCAGCCAGGGGATAGTGCCCATTAGGAATGTGTGTAAGGAAGAGGAGAAGAGGGAAAACTCAAGAGGGAAGATACATTAGAGAACAATGAGGTCAAAGTTTAACATTATTGCGCTCATTTTATGGGCCCGAAACGGGCGTAACGATATCCAATTTAGCAAGGCAGAGGCCAGATTTGGGCCACCAGTAAATTGGTCAGGGCCTTTTGATAGGTGGCCCTGGCGCCTGGCTGGCATGTGTTGGCACTATTCTGCATTGTAAAAAAGTAATTTATTGCCACTTCTTTTGTTACTTCAATCATGTCCATTAACAGCTTATTAATGACCGTCAGTACTGTTTGGAGTTGTTTTCAATTTGGTGCAATAAGTTCTGGTGACTGGCTTTTCCTGACCTGAGTCAGATTATCTTATCTCAGGGAGGTATTTCTAATGCAGCATATTAAACCTGCAATTTGAACTGTGCTGCATCATTGCAGGAGACAGAGGACAGAATGGGAGCAAAGCCGACACTCAACACTACCTGTGTGTACGGAAAGAAAGACTTACATTTATACCATGCTCTTCAACCTCAGGACGTCCCGAAGTGCTTTATAACCAAGGAAGTACTTTTGAAGTGCAGTCGCTGTTGTCATATAGGAAACCCAATTTGCGCACAGCAAGCTCCCACAAACAGCAATGTGATAATGACCAGATAATCTGTTTTAGTGATGTTGGTTGAGGGATAAATATTGGCCAGGACACCCGGGAGATCTCCCCTGCTCTTCTTCGAATAGTGCCATGGGATCTTTTGCATCCACCTGAAAGGGTAGACAGAGCCTTGGTCTAACGTTCCATCTGAAAGACTGCACCTCTGACAGTGCAGCACTCCCTCAACCTGGATGTTTTGCTCAAGTTTCTGGAGTGGGATGTGGCATGGACTGCCAAGGTAGTCATTGGGGTTGATTGTACCAGCAAACTCAAGAAGAAGTTGGATAGGTATCTGGAAAAACACTCAATAGAGTGGTATGATGGGTATCATGGGATATGATAGTTCCGAGGCACTGGGATCAAACAAATGGGCCAGTATGGTCTTTCTATGCCTGGCCTTTCCTATGTTTCTGTTTGGATAAAGATAAAGACCTATAAACTAAAGTCTATACAATTGGATGACTAAATGGACATTACTTTGGGGGGGAAGAGTGAGGGGAAACGAGCTTCAGTGCCTGTATGGTGAGATGTTACAGTCAAACCAGGCAATCCTTCAAGTATGATTGAAAACAGCTGACTGAACAGAGCCTGAATGAGAATGCAAAGCAGTGTTACTTATTTGTAGGTGGGTGTCAGGTTAGTGAGACTAGAGCCTTGACATGACTATGGGTGGTGTTAGAGGACAAATAGCTTCACACATTCACATGACATTCCTCTGTCTGTTATTTTAGCGGAGACATTAACCTATATAAAATGAACAAATTAATGTCTGTGTTAAAGAACGTGACACAAACATGTTAAGCGTTTGTCCGTTAATATTGCTGTTACAAGTTTCAGGATGCCTTAGATATTATCTCAGGTTATGTGTTCCAATAAGTGGTCTGAGCGTCTAACGTTCAGGAGTGTGCCCGTACTGTCCAATATCTAATCATATGCGAGTATAACCCATGGATGTAACAATAGGACCCTCTTGTGCTCTGAACTGGATAGTGTGTCATTTGAACATGCCCTTGTGTGTGTTTCTCCGATATGTTTGAAGATGGACTGAAACATTTGGTGATCCAAGGCCAGAGATGAATGATTCAGCGAGTTTATTTCATAGACAGCAGGTGAACATACAGTCAAAGCAGAGACCCCTTACTTAGCTCACTTTCACTTTTGGCCTCGAGAATATGGAAAACAATAATTAATCACGCCCTCTGTCCCTTCTGTGGACTGTACTTGTTTTTGACTTTCTTTTTTTGACATTCTTTGACACTGTTTTTTTTAGACTAATTCCAACTCCCCACTTTACTTTTTTTTATTTTCAGGCCCAGGGCTGTGTGCCACAGTTTTTTGCTTAAAATCTGACTGCCAGGTGAGCCTTTGTGTTCCCAGCCAGGGGGAGGGCTGAGATTGTGGGGTCGATTTTCATTGCCTTTGCCTGGCGTTAACGGGACGGTAACGGCTTCAAAATGGAGACGGTAGCCTTACCGATCCGTTAACACCGGCGATGCGGCCAGCGCCATTTTGAAAGGGGCCTACTGCCGGGTGTCCAAAGCGCCCGCCTGTTTCAGGCGATCGGCCCCATTTAACATGGAAATCGGAGTCCTATGATGTAAATAGGACCCCTATTACCATTTTAGGTCAGAACTGGTTGGAGCCTGTACCATGCTCACTCTGACCACTTCCACAGGCAATGGAAAAGGAGAGGCATCTTTGGAGTGTGTGTTCTGAAGAGGCCATCTCCTGCTGTTCTCAAAATGAATGGGGTCCGTTCTGGCTAGTGGGCCTTGGATAAGACAATTGATCTTTCTTCTGATATCAGTTTGAATCAGATTGTTGGCTACACCATTTCAACTACAGGTTTCAATACCTGTAGTCGATGACTTTCCCCTTTTTGAACCCAAGCTGAAGTTATTGAAACATATAAGATCCTGAGGGGACTAGAAGGGGTAGATGCTGAGGGGACGTTTCCCCTTGTGGGAGAGACTAGAACTAGGGGCCACAGTTTAAAAATAAGGGGTCTCCCATTTAAGACGGAGATGAGGAGAATTTGTTTCTCTCAGAGGGTCGTGAGTCTGTGAAACTCCCTTCCTCAGAGAGTGGTGAAGGCAGGGTCATTGAATATTTTTAAGGCTGAGTTGGATTGATTCCTGATTAACAAGGGAGTCAAAGGTTATAGTAGGTAGACGGGAAAGTAGGGTTAAGGTCACAACCAGATCAGCCATGATCTTATCAAATGACAGAGCAGGATCGAGGGGCCGAATGGCCTACTCCTGCTCTTAATTCATATGTAAGCGGTCTTGGTGATGGAGGATGCTCATCTCAGGGTCAAATAGGTTGCTAACGGTCTGGTTCAGCCTCAGTCAGTAGCCAGGGGCAGGATGGAGTCGGCTAGGAAACGGAGTTTGTGATGGGAATGGCTTCAGTCGTCTCAATATTTAATTGGAGGAAATTTCTGCTCATCCAGTACTGGATGTCGGACAAGCAGCGTGACAAATCAAAGGCAGTGCAGGGGTCGAGAGAGGTGGTGGTGAGGTAGAGATGGGTGTTGTCAGCGTACATAGTATCATTGTATCATAGTAGGTACAGCACAGGAGGAGGCCATTCAGCCCATCGCGCCACTGCCGGCTCTTTGAAAGAGCTATCCAATTAGTCCCATTCCCCTGCTCCTACCCCATAGCCCTGTAAATTTTTTCCTTCAAGTATTTATCCAATTCCCTTTTGAAAATTACTAATGAATCTGCTTCCACTACCTTTTCAGACAGTGCATTCCAGATCATTACAACTCGCTGCGTAAAAAAATGTTTCCTCATGTCATCTCTGGCTCATTTGCCGATCACTTTAAATCTGTATCCTTTGGTTACCGACCCTTCTGCCATTGGAAACAGTTTCTCCTTATTTACTCTATCAAAACCATTCATAATTTTGAACACCTCTATCAAATCTCCCCATAACCTTCTCTGCTCTAAGGAGAACAATCCCAGCTTCTCCAGTCTCTCCACATAACTGAAGTCCCTCATCCCTTGTACCATTCTGATAAATCTCTTCTGCACCCTCTCGAAGGTCTTGATATCCTCCCTAAAGTGCGGTGCCCATAATTGAACACAACACTCCAGCTGAGGCCTAGCCAGTGTTTTATAAAGGTTTAGCACAACTTCCTTGCTTTTGTACTCTATGCCTCTACTAATAAAGCCCAGGATCCCATTTGCTTTTTTAACAGCCTTCACAACTTATCCTGCCACCTTCAAAGATTTGTGTATGTGCACCCCAGGTCTCTCTGTTCCTGCACTCCCTTTAAAATTGTACCATTTAGTTTATATTGCCTCTCTTTATTCTTCCTACCAAAATGAAAATGTATCACTTCACACTTCTCTGTTAAATTTCATCTGCCACGTGTCTGCCCATTTCACCAGTCTGTCCTCCTGAAGTCTGTTACTATCCTTCACATTGTTTACTAAAATTCCGAGTTTCATGTCATCTGCAAACATTGAAATTATACCCTCTGTATCAAAGTCCAGGTTATTAATATATATCAAAAAGAGCAGTGGTCCTAATACTGACCCCTAGGGGACACCACTGTATATTTCCCTCCAGTCTGAAAAACAACCGTTTATCACTACTCTCTGCTTTCTGTCCCTTAGCCAATTTTGTATCCACGCTGCCACTGTCCCTTTAATCCCATGGGCTTTAAATTTGCTAACTAGTCTATTATGTGGAACCTGACGTCGTGCTTTCGGATGATATCACTGAGGGGCAGTCTGTAGATGAGAAATAGAAGGGGGCCAAGGATACATCCTTGGGGAACTCCAGATGTAACGGTGTGGGAGCGGGAAGAGAAGCCAATGAAAACTGCCTATGTAAACCTCCCGCACTATAATTACATCCTCCGACCAATGGTGGTGCTGCAGCACTTCTACTGGAAGTGGGTGTAGTTACAGTGTGACAAGTTTACATAGGCAGTTGCTGTTACAGAGTTAGACATGATAATTTATAATGGAAAAAGTTGACAGGAAGTGCAAACATATGTAAGTTTTTTAATATATTAATAGATATTGTTAACATGTAGTATTGTAATATTGCAATGATATTGCTATTATATTGTAAAACTAATTTGCTAACATTTTAATACTATAATGTAATATTGTAAAATGTTAGTCCTTTAATACCATGATATTGTAATACAGTAATATAATCTTGTAACAATACTGTAATCCACCACTCCTGTAATGTTGTAATACTGCAATATTGTTGTGCAGTAATATTTTAACATTACTGTAATATCATAATACTATACCATGGTAAAAATTTAATACTGCACTGTAATATGGTACAGTATTATTACAATTCTGTATCACAATATTACAATTTTCTAATATTGTGAAATGGAAATATTTTGATACTCTAATGTAAAATAGTAATATTTTGATGATATAATGTAATACTGTAATAAGGTAATGCTGTAGTGTTGTAATATTCACCCAGATAATATTTCAATATTGTAACAATTAACAGTCAATTTTTAGACTAAATACTGTATTTATGGTAATATTGTATTACTGTCAAGTAATTTTACAATACACCTCTATCTTAATATTATTATATTGCAGTAATAAAATATTTTAACACTGTAGTACTGTAATATTGGAATACTATACTGTAATATTTAAAATTTACTATATTATTGTAATTATGTCATGTAATATTATAACATAACACTGTAATATTAGAATACTACGATGTAATACTGTAATATAGTAATGCTATATTGTAATATTGTAATATTATAATATAATTGTGTAATTTATCACTAATACTATAAAATGGTAATATTGTAATACTGTAATGTAATATTATACTATAGCAGTGTAATACTGTAAAATGCCTAAAGTATTGCTTATTTGTCTGTGCTAATCCCAGTATTAACCCATGCTAAACATGTGACACCTGAAATTAATCAGTTTGTTGTGAAAAAAAATCAGTCCATCTGGAAATGTTCCTGTTCCTCCCGCCATTGATCCTCCTCCCTGATCATTTCACCCACTCTGGAAGACCCCTACTCCTTCCTGGATCCACTCCTGGGTCTCTGTGTCACTCCTGAGATGAATCTCAGCCTCTATTCTGCTCTCCTTCCTCCAAGGCCCACTATTAATGCTGCTACTGTCCTTCCACTCCCTCACTACTATCAACATCTAACCCAAGTACTCCATCTCTCCTGATCCTTCCTAGACATGTCCCTAGTTGGCCATCTCTCCTTCCTCTCTTCCAAGGAATAAGCAGTGGATGCATTCCCTGCTGCTTTCTCTCTCCATTACACACTCCTACTAGTCTCCCAAGCTCCATGACCTCTCCCACAACTCTTGCAACTCGAAGCCCTGCTCCCCAAGTCAGAGGCACAATGGGCACTATTGCGGGTTAGGAACATGAGTTTAGATGGAAGGAAAGCCTCGTTCAACTTCAGGACTCGCAGATCTGCTGATTTGCTGAATGCTGCTCATCGGTGTTAGCCATGGCTCAGTGATCGCATTCTCACCCGAACCCCTCGATTAGGTTCCAGCCTGTAACTCACTCCCAGGTATCTGTTATTTTATATATAAATCACACGAGCCCCTCGATTAGATACCTGCCTCTATTCCATTAACCTGTTTAAAGTAAAGGGCTAGCGACAATGTTAATATAAGGTCGCAGAATCTAGGCTGTTACCTCCAGTTCTCTCTTCCATTACACATTTCCATCACTCTTTTCTCATCCTTGAGTCCAATTATTGTTTCTGTCCCTCATTACCACCCCTTGTTTCAAATCTCCATCCCCAATCCTCATTTCCATGGCCCATTTCCAATCTTTGTTTCCAATTCCCATTTTCAATCCTTGTATCCACCCCTCGTTTTCAGCCCCTGTTTCCTTTAATTCCAATCCATATTCCTAATCCCCATTTCCATCCCTTGTTCGTATTTGGGCTCATTTCTATTCCTTGTGATCTGAATCTCTCATTCGCAATCCTTATTTCCATCTCTGATTTCAATCTCTTGTTTCCCTCCCTCATCATTTCCAAGCCTCATTTCCATGCCTTCTTTCCAATCCTTTTTCCCATTACTCGTTTCCAATCCTTGTTTCCATCGCTTATTACCATCCCTCGTTTCCACCCCTTGTTTTCAGCCCTGCTTCTGCCCCTCATTTCTACCTCTCATAAGCACCCCTTGTTTTCGACTGGTGAGTGAAATGTTGCCTCTCTCATCTCTTCAAAGTTATTCGTGAAATAGTAAAAGTTTGTAAACTGCAACATATTGCAAAAGGTTTCCCATTAATTCGCGATGGCAGGGAAACACTGAGTGGCTAACCAGCATTTACAAAGTGGCTTCTGAAAGGTAAATTATCAAATTCATTGAGAAGAGGGCCCTCTTGTCATTAATATAAAAGACTAAACCTCACTCTGCAAGTACTTAGAAGCTCGCAGTGGCTATAAGGCTGGGTTTAATCACTCCAATGAATACGAAAGCATTTCGGCATTAAGATGGTTTGCTTTCGTCTTTCTTATTGCTTTTTCATGAATTGAAAATAGCTATTTATTATTTACTTTTGTGCTTACCACCTGTCATTGGGACATGGAGGGGGAGTACTTTATATTATAAAACCAGCAGTGAACGTACTTTATGTAATCTCCTCCAGTCCAATAACTCCCCTAAACTTTCCATTCCTCTGACTCCTGCTTCTCCCCATCTCCCCTCGCCCTGCCAATGATAGCCATGCCTTCGGCTGCATAGGCCCCACATTCTGGAATTCCCTCCCCACAACCTTTTTCCCTCTCCTCCTTTAAGACCCTCCCTATATCTCATCTCTTTGGCCAGGCTTTTGGTCACCCCTCCTAATATCTCCTTTTTTAAAATTATTATTATTCATCCTCGGGATGTGGGTGTCATTGGCAAGGCAGGTAATTATTGCCCATCCCTAGTTGCCCCTTGAGAAGGTGGTGGTGAGCTGTCTTCTAGAAGAGTTGTTGTCCGTGTGGTGAAGGTTCTCCCGCTATGCTGTTGGGTAGGGAGTTCCAGGATTTTGACCCAGTGACGATGAAGCGACAATTTGGCTCAACATCCATTTTTTCCCTACAGCTCTGTGAAACACCTTGGGACACTGTCCTACCTTAAAGGCGCTATATAAGTGCAAGTTGCTGTTGTTACTATTAGTCCCAAGGCCTCCTCCTTGTCCATATCAATCAACAAACTGCAGGACGTTTCATACCAATTTTCACCGTCTCCAGAAGGAAATAACTGGATAGAATTCCACAGCTGCCTACTGCCCTTTGGTATCTTGAGTTAATCACGTGGGAAACTGGACAGTAAGTGTTGGTCGGCTGAACCTGATGCTGTCCTCATCCAACATCCACACGTGTTTTCCAGCAGGAGTCACTGGATAGTGATTAAGACAGGAACTTGGCCTTCCAATACTAATTAGCGGGGAAACTCCACATTGAACAGGCCAGCACTATAAAGTAGAATTTCATTTATTAATGTGTAGATAAATGACTAAGTAGTTAGCTTATCACTGTCTTTCAGTCTGGGGTCTGTTCCTGTACAGTAATGAAATAAGAAGGCGCATTACATAATGTCTTATCATGTCCTCCAAATCTCTTCACAACCAATATACTTTAGTGTAGACACTATTGTTGTGTAGGGCGCATTTTCTATCGGGCATTCTTTCCCTAGTTGGACTAAAATGAACAGATACTATACATTATGGATGCGTCAGGGGACAAACATCCATTTTTAAGGGTTGGTTAGTCCTCAGCTGGAGTTTAGGGCTCGATTTTTGGACGTCCGAGCCGGCGGATTCATGGCGGGGGGGGTCTCCGAAAATCGGGGATTCCCGGGGCGGGTCCGGAGCCCGGCTCCAACCCGCCCACTTCTGGGTTCCCCAGTGACGCGCTTAGATACGCGCACAGCCCCCGCATGCGGGACTCCCGCCAGCAAGTAAAGTCGGCGGGACCCCACTTAAGGAATTAATGTGATAGTTCAGGTCATTAGCAGACCTGATTTGGAGGATATTTTAGGAGGGGCGGGATTTTCATCTCAACTGAGCGTGTTTCCTCTACTGGGGGAAACACTCCCAGTTGAAATGGACGTGTTGCAGCCACCAGCCTGTGGCAGCTGCAAAGGTCCATTTGACAGGTGTGGGGAGGAGACCCTCACTCATTGCAGGAGGCCACTCTGTCACTTTGGACAAAGTTTGGCCTCCACCACCCTCCTCCTGACAAGAATATTCACCAATTTGGAACCTCCAACCTGGTGTGCAGACACATTTACCTACCTTGCGGACCCCCTCAGATGTACATCTTCCGGATGGGGGCCGCCATAGCTGCAGTCATGACCTCCTCGGAGGATGAACAGCATCACCAGCCTCGCCGGCCACGCCGTCCACCTCTGACACGGGGAGCTCCACAACACAGTGCTGTGACACATCCACCTGCACAGCAGGAGGGAGGGCAACTGCAGAGAGAGATGCGTCGCAGAGGGCACTACCCTCGCCACAGGGTCCACAGACCGAGGCTCAGCTTCCTGGACCTCTCTGAGCAGCAGTGCACACGGAGGCTCAGAGTCACTCGACATGTAGTCGTGGACATCTGCAGCCTCCTTCATGCCAAGCTGCTCCCGGCTGGCCCGAGCACCATCTTCTTACCTGTCGCTGTCAAAGTCACCACTGCCCTCATCAACTTCTCCTCCGCATCCTTCCAGGGTGCCACCGGGGACATCGCCGACGTCTCTCAGTCGTCTGCACAAAAGAGCCCTGCAAATACACCTACACCCACTCTGCAGTGACACAATGGGTGACATCAGTTGTGGGTCTTCATGGTGATCCTCAGGAAAGGGCATTATTGCACAAACCCGACAAGATTTGCAAAGATGTGGCAGTAGTGGTGACAATATAATATGTAATGTGAGTTGATCAGAAATCAAATATAAGTAAAAACCATGACAAACCCTCAAACACCCTCGTGCATCCCCTTCATGCTCACGACACGTTTGCCTTACACTTCCTACTGCACATATGTGATGCATGCCCTGTGGCTGCAGCACAGGTGGTGGCAGGTTGAGTGAGGCTGACCGTGAAAGAGATGCTCGAGAGGGTGAGTATGAGGTAGAGCCATGAGATTGTATGAGGATTGGGTTGAGTGGTAGTGGCGGGATGAGTACTGGCGAGGTGAGTAAGTGCAGGTAAGATGAGGATGAGGTTTGAGTGGGTGTGAGGGGTGATGTGACAGAGCAGTGTTGGCAGTGCAGAAGGAGATGTGGGGTGGGGGCAGTAATGTGGCAGACGAAGTGGAATGTGGCAGGGGAATGAGTAAGTGTACTCAGTTTGGCTAACATACTTAGGTCATTGAAGCGTCTCCTGCACTGTATGCAGGTGCAAGATATGTTGGTGGTGCAGGTGACCTCCTCTGCCACCTCGAGCCAGGCCTTCCTGGTGGCAGAGGCAGGCCGCTTCCTCCCGCCCGCCGGGGAGAAGATCTCTGTCCTCCCCCTCCTCCTCACCCCAGTAGGACCTGGAGTGAGGCATCATTACCTGCCTTCCCCCTGGACTGCTCCATGTTATAATTTTGGCTCCTTTCTGCAGCATCAGTCAGTGGAGGATTGCCCCTTTAAATAGGGCTCCTCCAGCTGACAGCCTGTGATGCGGGTGCGCAGTCCGCCCACTGCGCAGCTTTCCAGCGCGAAACCCGGAAGCCAAGGTAAGTGCCTTCAATTAGGCTGCGATCGCGTGCGGAGCACCCCGAATTCACTGGGCGCGTTACCCACGTGCCCAGTCGACTGCCAACCTGCCTCCCTCCTAATATCGAGCCCATAGTGTCCAATTCTGGGCATCACACTTTAGGAAGGATGTCAAGGCCTTGGAGAGGGTGCAGAGGAGATTTACTAGAATGGTTCCAGGGGTGAGGGACTTTAATTATGTGTAGAGACTGGAGAAGCTGGGATTGTTCTCCTTTGAGCAGAGAAGGTTAAGGGGAGATTTAATAGAGGTGTTCAAAATCATGAAGGGTGTTGTTAGAGTAAATAAAGAGAAACTGTTTCCACTGGCCGGAGAGTCGATAACCAGAGGACACAGATTTAAGACAATTGACAAAAGAACCAGAGGGGAGATGAGGAGAATTTTTTTTACACAGTGAGTGGTTATGATCTGGAATGCACTGCCTGAAAGGGCGGTGGAAGCAGTTTCAATCGTGGCTTTCAAAAGGGAATTGGATATATACCTAAAAAGGAAAAATTTGCAGGACTATGAGGAAAGAGCAGGGGAGTGGGACTAATTGGAGAGATCTTTCAAGGGAGCCGGCATAGGCACGATGGGCTGAATGGCCTCCATCTGTGCTATATGATTCTACGATTGCTTGGCCAAAAATGCGGGCTACTCTAAGAGTGCAGAAGTAGTTTTATTTCCTAACAGCTAGATAACCAATCCACTTCTATACCTCTATCACAATTTTAGAAACTGGGTGTTTGACTCTCAAAGACATTAAAAAGATTGAGTGAGAACCACTTTGCCTCCGTTCAACCTATGGCTTTTGCTTATCTCAAATGATCAAGCATTTGAACAAGCGAAGCCTGCGTCTGTGTGGAGGTTGCCGTTCAGTGGTGTGAGAATAGAGGCTGACAGCATATGACGGGAGGGCTCCCAGTGTCTCGTTTCCGGGATCAGATCCGTGTCACCTCAATACTGACCAGTTCAATCAGCTTCAAAGAATGGCTAATTCTGTCTAGACGCTCACCCAACAGAAAATCCTGAGCTAACACTACAACAGACTTGATTGTCTGCATGTCTCTGTTCAACTGCATAGAGACTGTGCATCAGCGCAAAACATTCCCATCTCTTAATGTGTTCAGTAAATCTCTATATTTTTCAGTTTCCATCTTATATTCTATGTACGTCGGGTTGCCAACCTTCCAGGATTAGCCTGGAGTCTCCAGGAATTGGAGGTTAGACAGACTGGGACTTTATTCCCTGGAGAGTAGGAGGTTAAGGGGTGATCTTATAGAAGTCTATAAAATAATGAGGGGCATATATAAGGTAGATAGTCAAAATCTTTTCCCAAAGGTAGGGGAGTCTATAACGAGGGGGCACAGATTTAAGGTGAGAGGGGAGAGATACAAAAGGAACCAGAGGGGCAATTTTTTCACTCAAAGGGTGGTGAGTGTCTGGAACGAGCTGCCAGAGGCAGTAGTAGAGGCGGGTACAATTTTGTCTTTTAAAAAGCATTTGGACAGTTACATGGGGAAGATGGGTATCGAGGGATATGGGCCAAGTGCAGGCAATTGGGACTAGCTTAGTGGTATAAACTGGGCGACATGGACATGTTGGGCCGAAGGGCCTGTTTCCATGTTGTAACTTCTATGATTCTATGATTCTATGATATTGCTGCAAGCAACCCGGGAGAAAAATCATCGGGGAATTAAAAAGATTGTGTGTTTTTTCATTTCCTTTGAACCCTTCTGTTTATTAGTTATAAAAAATATCAGAGATGGGAAAAAAGGCTGTTTGACTGACAGTCAAGAATTGTCCAATTGGGTAATGAAGAGTCTCTTTGCTTTCCAGTTGGCGTGGGTAGGTGATGCATTGTAAGGATGGACGTGTCGGGCAACCTATGGGAGTAGCGTGGGGATGGGGCAATTAGGAGATCATGTGATGAAACCTCTAGGAATAAGAACATAAGAAATAGGAGCAGGAGTAGGCCAATCGGCCCTTCGAGTACGTCCAACTAGAGTTGGCAACCCTATATGTATAATATAATGATAATTAGTTTCTAATCTAAAATCAAATGAGCAGAAGCTGGTTAAAGTTTAGTAAGTACAAACATTGGGAGCTAACACCATCGCATTGTGTTTCTGAGGCGATTGCGTGTTTTATGTGCTAGTGTATACTGGCTACAGTCACACACTGAAAAGTGATCGGCTATCTTGCATCCACAGTAATTCTGCTTCCTGAGTGACCCTCGGTGGGGAGATGGGATGGGGGTTACCAGAATGGTGCGGTGTGTGTCTGGTTTATGATCTGACAGCAAATGGAACATATCTCCTGTGAGAATCTCCCTATGCATCTTACTCAAGCTATGTCTCCTGCCTTTCACCAGGCAATGCAGAAACAGACAGGTCCAGACCCTCCATCACAATCAGCTGAGAAGAAGCCTTTTTTTTTGCAGATGCCAAATGTAAAACAAAGAAGAAGGAATGACTTGCATTTACATAGCACCTTTCACGACCCCGGGACATCCCAAAGCCCTTTACAGCCGATGAAGTTCTTTTTGAAGTGTAGTCAATGTTGTAATGTAGGAAACGTGACAGCCAATGTGTGCACAGCAAGATCCAACAAACAGCAATGAGATAAATGACCAGATCACCTGTTTTTAGTGATATTGGTTGAGGGATAAATATTATCCAGGACACAGGGGAGAACTCCTCTGCTCATCTTCAAAAAAGTACCATGGGATCATTTACGTCTACCAGAGAGGGCAGACGGGGCCTCGGTTTAATGTCTCATCCAAAAGACGGCATCTCAGACAGTGCAGCACTCCCTCAGTGCTGCATTGGGAGTGTCAGCCTAGATTTTGTGCTCAAATCTCTGGAGTGGGACGTGAAAGTTGCCATATAAATGCAATTTATTTCTCTTTTTAATGCGATCGTCCATATCTTTTGGCAATTGGAAGCTGTTTCAACACATGGATTGTAAATGCCCATATATCAAAAACAATTCACGGCCATTTGGCCAACTTGCCAACTCTCATTAACGTTTCAGCTTCCGACAGTCGTGATAGACGAGATCTCTGTCAATCGCTCTTATTGGACTAGGTTTAAACAAATCTATGTCAAAGCCTGGCTATGCTCTCTTTCAGTGAGACTATGGCGCAGTTGGTGGCAGAGTGACACTTCATCTCAATAGTCTGGCTTCCTGTTGGTATATGGCTCAAAGAATGGAAGATCCTTCTGTAGCCAGTTTATCATTCACCACTTGCTGTTGCTTGTTTGCTGATGTCTGCCTTGGCTCAGTTGGTAGCACTCATACCTCTGAATCAGAAGGTAGTCGGTTGAAGTCCCACTCCTGAGACTTGTGCACATAATCTCGGCTGGGGCTATTTCAGTGCAGTACTGAGGGAGTGCTGCACTATCAGAGGTGTTATCTTTCAGATGAGATGTTAAATTGATGCCCTGTCTGCCCTCTCAGGTGGAGGTAAAAGATCCCATGCCACTATTCATAGAAGTGCAGGGGAGTTCTCTCTGGTACTCTGGCTAATATTCATCCCTCAATCAACATCATTAAAAAAGCAGATTATCTGATCATTATCTCATTGCTGTTTGTGGGACCTTGCTGTGCACAAATTAGCTGCCGCATTTCCCTACATTAGAACAGTGACCTACATTTCAAGAAAAGTACTTCATTGGCTGCAAAGCGCTTTGGGAGGTCCTGAGGTAGTGAAAGGTGCTATATCAATGCAAGAATTCTATTTTATTCGATGATCAATTTGTATCAATCTGTCAGGTACTGCACATAGAATTCAATCATCGCCCCTACACGCATCACTCTCCTGAGCAGTAACTTGAATTGCCACTTTATTGGTAGGCTTTATTGGTAGCAGATCAGCATCACCTTTTTACTGACCAGTTTAATCAGTGCCAAAGAATGGGAGATTCTGACTAGACGCTCACCCAACACAGAATCCTGGGCTAACACCACACAGACTTGATTGTCTTAATATGCTCAGTGACTCACTAGATAATTTTTGTTTCCATTTTACTTTATATGTAGTATAATGACGACTAGTTAGAGCAGAGAAGGTTAAGGGGAGATTTGATAGAGGTGTTCAAAATCATGAAGGGTTTTGATAGAGTAAATAAGGAGAAACTGTTTCCAGTGGCAGGCGGGTCGGTAACCAGAGGACACAGATTTGAGGTAATTGCCAAAAGAACCAGAGGTGACATGAGGGAAAAGAATTTTAAGCAACGAATTGTTGTAATCTGGAACGAACTGCCTGAAATGTTGGTGGAAGAAGATTCAATAATAACTTTCAAAAGGGAATTGGAGAAATACTTGAAGGGGGGAAATTTGTAGGGCTATGGGGAAAGAGCAGGGGAATGGGACTAATTGAATAGCTCTTTCAAAGAGCTGGCATAGGCACAATGGGCTGAATTGCCTCCTTCTGTGCTGTATCATTCTATGATTCTATGAAATGAGCAGAAGCAAGTAAAATGACTAGCAAGTGGAAACACCATTGGTAATGTATTTCTGAGGTAATTGTATGTTTTATATAGAAGTATGTACTGAGTATAGTTACACACTGAAAGGTAGATGAATAAATGCCTTAAATCCAATGTGCTATATCTGTGATTCAGTTGAGGACCATCTTTTGTGGTTGAGTTGGCAAGAGAACGTTTCAGCTACAGTAGGTGTCAGGTTTGTTGTTTGACTTCAGGTGGAAGTGTCACCAGTGAGAGGCTCATTTAAAAAAATTAATTCTCAGGATATGGGCGTCGCTGGCAAGAACAGCATTTATTGCCCATCCCTAGTTGCCCTTGATGAGGTGGTGGTGAGCCCTACTCTTGAACCTCTGCAGTCCATGTGGTAAAGGTTCTCCTGGGAGTACCTGAAGTAGAGAGTTCCAGGATTTTGATCCATTTAGGCACCTACAAAAGTCTTGTGCTCTCCTCTCTCTTGACAGTACAAGAGCAGTCAACCTTCAGATCCACCAGCCCAGCCAACTGAGAAGAAACCTCTCTTGGGAGTGGCAGTCACGGGGAATGGAGAGGAAGCAGCGTCCTTGATGGTCTCAGTGTCTCACTGCTGGGATGAGCAGATCGGTATCATCTTGTTATTGAGCATTTTAATCAACTGCAAAGAAGAGCAGGTTGTGTCTAGACAACAGCAAATCCTGAGCTAACACAACAATACACTGCCTGTGCACTCACTGATCAACTGCATAGGGGATGTGCAGCCATCAAAAAACATTCATATCCGTTAAGTGAATCATTATACTTTCCGTTCTATTCACAATGATAATAAATTTCTGAACAAAAGTGAAATGTCAGAAGCCAGATAAACAATAGAACATCGTACACCAACTTGCATTCATATAGTGGGATTCACATAATCGAGCATCTTGGGGTGGTTTATAATGGGGAAAGGAGCATGTCTGGCAGTGGATGGGCAATAAGTGTGATGGGACTGAAAACATGGTTGAAAGGATGGGTTTTTCGAAGGAAGGGAGAGAGGTAGCATGTCACTTGGCCCCAATCTTAACTCCAGTGGGTTTTGGGTAGCGAGGTGAGTTGGAACCTCATCCATTGCTCCAGAAATGAGGCCCGGGACTATTTTAACTCCCGGTCCTCATTTAATTCCTGCTGGCCGACTTCCTGCCAAGAATGGGAAGCGGCGTAAAATTGTCCGTCTCACAGGCCGCCCGCCAACGCAAGGTAGGTGGCAGGATTGGCTTCTGGGGGCCATCTCGCGGGAGTCTTGCATTCGGGAAGGGGAGGGAGTCCTGGTCAGGGGAGGCCTAAGCTTTCCTTGTAGGGCCTGGAGGAGCACTCCTGGCTCCACAAAGGAAAGAAAACAACTCACTTGTTTCGGCCTCTTCTTCTTCCGGGCAGGTCCGGACTAGTCTTCACCTGGAGAGAAAGCTGCAATGGCTTCCCCGCTCGGGCCTGCGTTAAAATTGGAGTTGTGTGTGTAAAGAAGGACCTCACGGGTTTTGGGCGGGATTCCTTGCTGCCTGATCAGTAGAGCAGGTTAAAATGACTGGATTCCTGACAGATTTCCATCGGGTAAGTAGCCCGGGGTAATTTTAACCAACACCCACCCCATTTCCGCTGGGTGGATAGAGGTAAAGAAACCTTCCAAGCTGTTGGAAGAAAGTTTCAAAGAGCAAGAGCGTAGTGCCTGAAAGATGAACCGCTGATGGCGATGTGGTGGAACCAAGGAATGGGCATTAATCTAGGGTCAGAGAAACAGAGGGTGTGGACTGAGGCATACAGTTGGAGAAGATGGTGATATATTTTATGTGCATTGAAAGATGATCCACACAGTAGAATCATAGAAGTTTACAACATGGAAACAGGCCCTTCGGCCCAACATGTCCATGTCGCCCAGTTGATACCACTAAGCTAGTCCCAATTGCCTGCACTTGGCCCATATCCCTCTATACCCATCTTACCCATGTAACTTTACTTTAAATCCTCTGCAGTACATCATTCTAGAACTGTATATGTAGACAGGGTTGAGGTAGCAGGTAGACCCAGGTCCACCAGCCTGACCAGCTAAGAGGAAACAGGAGGTGAAACATGTGTCAGTACCCTGGAAGACTATGTCAAGGACCAGGCTCCAACACCCCCCTGCTTTGGTGCCTGAGCTGGCATCCTACGTCTGACATTGTTGTCTATCTGTTGGCAGCAGATGCTTCTACATGTGGACTGTGACGACACCTCCCTCAGTACTGCACTGAAGTGTCAGCCTGGATTATGTGCTCAAATCTCTGGAGTGGGGCTTGATCCTATGACCTTCTGACTCAAAGGCAAGAGTGCTACCCACTGAGCCACGGCTGACATTTAACGAATGCAGTGCAACCCGTCAAATACAATAAAACCTGTAAGTCTCCCATTATAAGAGACCACCTGTTGTATGAGACTGCAATAGTTTGGCTGAAAAATATTTTGGTTGTATTTAACCTCCAATGACATACCATCTGCTGAAAACAACCAGGCGCTTTATGACTGTATCTAACTGTTTGACTTGAAATTAATGGACACTCCAGCCTTGTTAGCTGGCTCTCGATTCCCAGGTGTTGTATCGCTCTCAGAGATGCCCGCGCACCTGAAGGACATATCAGTGCTGACCAGAGAGTGGCTGAAGAATGGATTCATTGCTCGCAACTTGGCTTTACCAAGGGAGGGAGCAGAGGAATGAAGTGTGTGCACAGCCATACCTAGTGGTTATGGTACTGGAAAATGACCAAGAGGTTTTGAGCTCAAAGCCTCTTGGTTGTTGTCCAGTACCATAGCCACTAAATAAGGAAGATATGCGATTCACAGGGAGCTTCTGTTTATTACCTTCTCCAGTTTCCCCCATCGATGATGACAATGACAACAACAACAACAACTTGCATTAATCTAGTAAAATGTCCCAAGGCGCTTCACAGGAGCATTATCAAACAAAATTTGACACCGAGCCACATAAGAAGATATTAGGACAGTTAAAGAGGTAGATTTTAAGGAGCATCTTAAAGGAGAAGAGCGAGGTAGAGAGGTAGAGAGGTTTAGGGAGGGAATTCCAGAGCATAGGGCCTAGGCAGCTGAAGGCACGGCCGCCAATGGTGGACCGATTAAAATTGGGGATGTACAAGAGGCAAGAACTGGAGGAGCGCAGAGATGTCAGAGGGTTGTAGGGCTGGAGGAAGTTACAGAGGTAGGGAGGGGCGAGGCCATGGAGGGATTTAAAAACAAGGTTGAGAATTTTAATATCGAGGCGATGCTGGACTGGGAGCCAATGTAGGTCAGTGAGCACAGGGGTGATGGGTGAACGGGACTTGGTGCGAGTTACAAATACCTCCTCTCCTGATGGCGTCGACTCGCTCACTGGTGTATATCTCATGGGCAGTATTCACCTTCCAATATCTCACCCATGTGTGAGACTTGACAGTAAGTGCCAGAGTGCTATTCAACTATGAAGGACATCACAGCTGAGCCTGATCCAATTCTCATCCTACATTCACATGTGTACACTGCCAGGGTGGGGGTCAATGCTCAGTAATCGGGATTGGGAATCCTGACTGATTTTTCCTCTCTAAGGTCAATTATAGCACCCTGGTTGGGGTCAGCTAACTCATCGCAGCCCGGGGAATTGAGCCTAGGACCCTCCTGAGGTGAGAATTAAGTGACTGTACATATGCGTGTGTGCACACACATACACATACAGCCCCGTGTACACATGTTTTACATATCTATGCTAAAGGTCATTCATGCTGTATTTAATTGATGCGTCATTTAAAGTAAAACATTGAATTTGGGAGACAAACAACCCACACTTTGTCTTTGCTATTCATTAGCTCATTTAAACTTTGGTTCATAGCCTTTAACCGAAGTCCCATTTACTGTCAACTGAACATTTATAATACATACCCACTACATAAAATATAGTGGCTCTCTTATTTCTATGCGATCGATTGTTGATTTTCACTCCAACTTTTGTGATTAGATCATAATCTTTAATCTTCTATCCGCAAGCATCATCTAAAGGCATTAAATGCATTAAAACATAATGACATTGGACAACTTCTCCCAACATAAGACTGACCAAAGACACAGACAATACACTTACAGGCCTCAGAGCGGAAATTGCCATGCAAAGTTGAATGCATAAACTCACTGGTGAGAAATTGAAGACCGCATAATTTTTATTTAGTTGGGGCTATTCCCCATCAGGAGGCTACGGCACACTCCACGATACACAGTCACCGTACTGCGATACAGTACGTGCCAGACTGGCGAGCTCCACGATACACGGTCGCCGTACTGCGATACGGTAAGTACCAGACTGGCGAGCTCCACGATACACGGTCGCCGTACTGCGATACGGTAAGTACCAGACTGGCGAGCTCCACGATACACAGTCACCGTACTGCGATACGGTAAGTACCAGACTGGCGAGCTCCACGATACACGGTCACCGTACTGCGATACGGTAAGTACCAGACTGGCGAGCTCCACGATACACAGTCACCGTACTGCGATACAGTACGTGCCAGACTGGCGAGCTCCACAATACAAGGTCACCGTACTGCGATACGGTAAGTACCAGACTGGCGAGCTCCACGATACACGGTCACCGTACTGCGATACGGTAAGTACCAGACTGGCGAGCTCCACGATACACAGTCGCCGTACTGCGATACGGTAAGTGCCAGACTGGCGAGCTCCACGATACACGGTCACCGTACTGCGATACGGTAAGTGCCAGACTGGCGAGCTCCACGATACACGGTCACCGTACTGCGATACGGTAAGTGCCAGACTGGCGAGCTCCACGATACACGGTCACCGTACTGCGATATGGTAAGTGCCAGACTGGCGAGCTCCACGATACACGGTCACCGTACTGCGATACGGTAAGTGCCAGACTGGCGAGCTCCACGATACACGGTCACCGTACTGCGATATGGTAAGTGCCAGACTGGCGAGCTCCACGATACACAGTTACCATACTGCGATACGGTAAGTGCCAGACTGGCGAGCTCCACGATACACAGTCACCGTACTGCGATACGCTAAGTACCAGACTGGCGAGCTCCACGATACACAGTCACCGTACTGCGATACGGTAAGTGCCAGACTGGCGAGCTCCACGATACACGGTCACCGTACTGCGTTGCGGTCCATGTTGGACTGGTGCTCTTTTCTCTTGAAAAGAGAAGGCTGAGGGGGTACCTAATGGAGGTCTTTAAAATTATGAGGGGTTTAATAGGGTAGAGAAAATGTTTCCGCTTGTGGGGGAATCCGAAACTAGGGGCCATAAATATAAGATAGTCACTGATAAATCCAATAAGGAGAAACTTCTTTACCCAGAGAGTGGTTAGAGTGTGGAACTTGCTACGAGGAGTCGAAGGCAAGTGTCGTTTTCAGGTGAAGCAGGGTTTGAGGGCAGGGGATAATTACTTCAGATCGTGCAGACGTAATTCAGTCTCCCATTTTAAAGTCGTCCATATAATACTTTGACAAATCTTGCGGCAATTTGAGAATCAGAGGGGTAGAGTCGGTCAGAGCCAAGGACTTTCTCTGTTGTACAGGCTGAGGAATTTGGAGATGCAATATTGAAGCATTACCACTGGCAGCAGAGTGTAATTACAGTGTGATAAGTTTACATAGGCAATTCCCATTATAAATGGGGACATTGGAATTTCATAGAATCATAGAAAGGTTATAGCACTGAAGGAGGCCATTTGGCCCATCGAGTCCACGCCGGCTCTATGCAAGAGCAATCCAGCTAGTCCCACTCCCCCGCCCTTTCCCTGTAGCCCTGCAATGTTTTTCATTTCAAGTACTTATCCAGTTCCCTTTTGAAGGCCATGATTGAATAAGACCATAAGACCATAAGAGATAGGAGCAGGAGTAGGCCATTCGGCCCCTCGAGCCTGCTCCGCCATTAATGAGATCAAGGCTGATCTGATTTTTACCTCAACTCCACTTTCCCACCTTTTCCCCATATCCTTTGACTCCCTTGCTGATCAAAAATTTGTCTAATTCAGCCTTGAATATATTCAATGACTCAGCCTCCATAGCTTTTTGGGGTAAAGAATTCCAAAGATTCACCACCCTCTGGGAGAAGAAATTCCTCCTCATTTCCATCTTAAACAGGCGACCCCTTATTCTGAGACTATGCCCCCTAGTTTTAGATTCCCCTGTGAGGGGTAACATTCTCTCAGCATCTACCCTATCGAGTCCCCTCACAATCTTGTATATTTCAATAAGATCTCCTCTCATTCTTCTAAACTCCAATGAGTGTAGACCCAACCTGTTCAATCTTTCCTCATGAGGAAGGGTCAAGAACCAGAGGACATAGATTTAAGGTGATTGGCAAAAGAACCAAAGGTGACATGAGGAAAAACTTTTTTACACAGCGAGTGGTTATGATCTGGAATGCACTGCCTCCACCACCCCCTCGGGCAGTGCATTCCAGATCATAACCACTCGCTGTGTAAAAAAGTTTTTCCTCATGTCACCTTTGGTTCTTTTGCCAATCACCTTAAATCTATGTCCTCTGGTCCTTGACCCTTCTGCCAATGGGAATAGTTTCTCTCTATCTACTCTGTCTAGACCCTTCATGATTTTGAATACCTCGATCAAATCTCCCCTCAACCGTCTCTGTTCCAAGGGGAACAACCCCAGCTTCTCTAGTCTATCCACGTAACTAAAGCCCCTCATCCCTGGAATCATTTTAGTAAATCTCTTCTGCACCCTCTCTAAGGCCTTCACAGCTTTCCTAAAGTGCGGTGCCCAGAACTGGACACAATACTCCAGTTGTGGCCGAACCAGTGTTTTATAAAGGTTCATCATGACTTCCATACTTTTGTACTCTATGTCTCTATTTATAAAGCCCAGGATCCTGTATGCTTTTTTAACCGCTTTCTCAACCTGTCCTGCCACCTTCAATGATTTGTGTACATATACCCCCCCAGATCTCTCTGTTCATGTACCCCTTTTAGAATTGTACCCATTAGCTTATATTACCTCTCCTCATTCTTCCTACCGAAATGTATCACTTCGCATTTTTCTGCATTAAATTTCATCTGCCACATGTCCACCCATGCCAGCAGTCTGTCTATATCCTCTTGAAGTCTATTACTATCCTCCTCACTGTTCACTACCCTTCCAAGTTTTGTGTCATTTACAAATTTGGAAATTGTGCCCTGTACACCCAAGTCCAAGTCATTAATATATATCAAGAAAAGCAGAATTTGACAGGAACTGTGTGCAAACTTAAGATTTTTAATATATTACAAGTCTTGTGTGTAGCAGGCACTTCCTGTAAATGTGACACTTATTTCCTGTAACACTTTCCCTGTCACATTTTGTTGCTAACACCCCTATTGTTATAAAACCACAATCATCCATCTCAGTGTGAGTAATCCCATCTGCTAATGTATTATATATAGTGTGGAAATTTCGTTATGCAATATCGTACAAATGTTCAGCATGCTCCCATCAAGTTTCTATATCCTCCATTTTAACAAAAGACTTGCTACTTTTAAATGGATTAAAAATCCACTAGAATAGGCAAAGAAATTCACACAATGATTATGGGATAATATTGCAGCGTGTAATATCTTATGCATTTTAATTGCTTCTGTTGATTTCTATATTGTGGTAATGAATCTATTTACTGTGGATGTATGGGCATGAGAATTTAGCTTTATGATAATTAGTGGTTTGCTGTTTTACACACTTGCTGTGTAATTGTGTGATTGGCGATATTTTTATTTGTCAACTTTTTTGTTATACACAGTAAGGAGCAAGAATGTTCTAAAACATGGCTGGCAGGAGTGTGCATGTGCCTCAGGAATTGAAAAAAAATGCTGACCAGATATTATCCAATACAAATAGAGATATTGACTCCACACATGTGGTGCCAATAATTAGTGTTATGTTGTTTATATTATACATATAACAGATAGCAGGGAGTGATTACAAGGCTGTAATTTAACCTCAGGGTTCATTCAGATTATATGTTTTAAATGGTGGAGCTTTGCTGCTGCAGTCTGTGGCATCCCTTGCTGGTGTGTGATTGCCCCAAGGAATCCATTGCTCCGTGTGTATGTTTTGGAGCAGGTAAACAGCCTGGGAGTTTTGTTGGGAGCATATTGCAATCCCAATTTCACAATGCAATATAAAGTCTGATGGATGCCCACATATCGTATTGTCCTTGTCTGCATGCGTGTGGCGTGAAATAATAGCTCTGTTTGTTTAGTGCCTTGTAATTCTCATTGTGCCTGCAGGTTGACAGCTACACTGATCTTGTGTGTATGGGAGGGGGGGAGCCCTGATTGGTGTTTGCCCCTTCCCTGGTTATTATGCTGCATTTTCATTGGTCTTCTTCCAATTGGTCCTTTTCAGCTGGGCTGTGATTGGCGGTGGTTTTTGTAATTGCATTTTCATTGGCGGTGGCTGCAGTGTCAGGAGTGTGATTGGCGGCTGGCGCGGCTGCTTGCCAATGATTGGGAGTTGATGACTGTGGGTGGGGCAGGCTGTCAGCTGGCTGCTCTGGGTCCCTTTAAATGTCCCTGAGCTGGAGACAGAAAGCAGGAGAGTGAGAGGCGAGTACGGCTATAACAAGCTTGGGGTGGGCTGAATATTTCTAATGATCAGCAGCTCCATCTGTGTGAGAGAGAAAAAAACCATCACAAGGGGCAGTTGACAAGAAGAGCAGGGCACTCCCAAACAAAGGAGAAAGTCAATGCTACCATCAGAGGCTGCTGCAGGCACAGCCAATTCCATCCTTGCCCTGCATCTGTGCTACGCTGTGACCAGGTATCCCAGCACTAAGGTGAGGCGCCTTGCAACTGCACAGCGATAGAAAGAAATTTGATGTTTTAAAAATAGCATTAAACAATAGAAAGCAACAAAAAGAGAACATGTCAGCAATGGGAAAACATGATGCTTATTTGCTACACTAATTTGCACAATGGCTTACAGAATAACAGTAATAAGGAATGCAATATAGTTAATATTCTGCCAATATTAATTGCACATACGTTATTCTCAAATATACATACGTATAAAATATTCATTGCACATACGTTGTTCTCAGTGCACAGTGTTCATTATATATATTTATGCACACATATATATATACATGAGCAGTGAGGCGATGCCCGTGGACAAGGGGAGATTGCTGGCTGCATGAATGGCAATGGTTTAATATCTATGTATTGGATGTGATGCAGAATAAGAGGATGCAAGGCAAAGCCTGGCACGCATGCAGCCGAATAGTCATCAGGACCACTGGTTTACGACATTCAGCTGATGCATCTGTCTGTCCTCCTGGGTTAATTGTGTTACTGCGATGCGATGGTTTGTATGTAATTCAGAGGCGTGTGTCTTTTATCTAAACATTGCGTAGTTACCCTAAAGGTGATTTTTATTTTGCAGTATATGCAAAAAGTGCAAATGTGCAACGTTTTAGAGAATTTCAGGAGAAAAAAAATGCCTGTTTTTCTTTTAATTTTGGTCCTTGATCGGGCAGGATACCAATAGCTCAATAAATAAAAGGGACCGAGCGATATGAATGGGTTCAACAGGGACATTGATTTATTACCTAATGAGGAAAATAACAAGATTGTTGTTATGGTTCTATCTCATGGGATTCAGAACGACAGATGCTGGAGGTTTGTTTTGTTATCAAATAATTATAATCTTGCAAAAACAAATCTGCAATGTCGAAGCTCTCTCTGCATAGGATGTGGTTTGGGGTGGTTTTTTTTTAGTAGGAACGATCAAGTTCTGGGAGCTTTGTTTATATGGATAACTCACTTAGTGTGTGTTTAAATAGTATTGAGGTTAGATGAGAATTACAGGAAATCTTTACTCCAAGACTCCCACAGCAGTGCAGTAATAACCATTCACCTGTTCAATGTTGACTGTGAATCCGTTTGAAAATGTGTGATGCTCTCTCTCTCTCTCTTCCCCCTTTCATTAAACGTGCCTGATACTACGTGGCCAAGCCCAGCGTTGAATCTCAAGAATAACAGAGTTTAGCCAGTGCGGTATCTTGCGGTTAATGTGCCTGGTTTTATTGACCTGCTCCTTGGGGATCACCGGCAGATTGCTGCTGATCGTTTATATTCATTCAAATTCCAATCTTCATGGCCGATGCAAATTAATGAATATTAAACAGCCTAATGAGTGAGCAGCAAGGGGGCTGTACTTTCAATATCCCTTTTATTTGCATAATAATATATATAAATTATAGATATAGCACACTTAAAATGCTATACTCAATGCAAATATCTGGTTATTTTATAAATCCTATTATTCAGAGTATTTGTTTAATGGTATTATTTTAATTAAATGGTGCACTATAAATTGTGTCTGCTCCTTCAGAGTCCCCAGACCCCCTTTAAATCCTTCGTGCTGTACAGTGACTCCTGAAGAGCAAAATCCTTTTTGATCCATACATTTTAATCCATGTCTTTAAATTGCAGTGTCAGGATAATCAGTCGGATTAATATTCAGTGTCCTGCTGTAAGGCAGGCTGGAGATGACGCGTTATTTACAAAAAGCAGCTTTAATATTCTTAAAGGCGCTGTGTTGGGTGTTATGGGGTGTGTCACATCAAGCAGGCTGGTCACGCAACATTGGCGAGTGATACAAACAGAGAAGGATAGCGATATGCAGATAGAGCTTCAAACAAAGAGAGAGAGAGCAATAGATAGAAATAGAGAGAGAAAAAGAAAGGGAAATGCAGGGTGAGGTCGAAATAAAGGGGGAACTGCAGGGAGAAAAAAGAGATCAAGAGACGTGAAAAATAGAAAGAGAAAATAGGTAGAATGGACAGATAGAGACAGACGGGGAGAGAAACTGATATCAATAAATGGGTGAAAATGGAGAGTGAGGAGAGAACCATACAACTGAGATGGCAGTAAACAAAAACAGAGACAGATGAAGAGAGAATCAGGAACAGAGAGGGAGATGCAACATTCCAGTTCCTTCTTGTATTAATGAATCCATCACTCACTGTGCTCAGCCGAATGTAAGCTACCCAAACCAGTCAAATGAAGATACAGACACAACTAAGTGATTTCACACATCCCTCTCTCCAGCGTCTGTTAAAGGTGCAGTGTCTTTGTGAAAAACTGTTTGGCAAACGTTTATTTTGTTTCTGGAAAATGTGAGGTGACATGCATGATTTTCCTCACTGTAACGTCACCCTCACGGTGTGCATCCTTGCTCTCTCTGTTTTGTAAACAAGTTTTACTGAAAGGGAGGTATTAGATTAGACCCGAATCTCAGCATATTCTCTGTAATTGCACAGAACTGCAATGAGAAAATCTTAGAGGGGAGGGGCAGCTGGCAAACAAAGTAATAGCATTGGGGGCTGGGATTGAAGGAGTTTAAGATGGTAGCTGGCCTGAGAATTTCAGAGAGGCCCTTGTTTCCCTCCAACTCCTCTCCTGAGGGCAGCACCTTATGGGTCCATAAGTGGTCAATCTTCACAGATACATGTCAGCAGGATATTAAAACTGAGCCCACTCCTCCTCTCTCTCACTATCCTTCAGTAGTGGATATAAATCAGGAACAGGCTGATTCGCCCTCCCCCAACACCCTTCCTTCCCAGAGAAACTGAAGCCAATTTTAGTGCTGCTTCAACCACCCCAGCTGAGATCAGCTATCCGGGCACACTGAACCTAGGACATTTCTGCTCCGTGTGGTACAGTCTCCGACAAAGTAGTGGCTTTACTGACTGAGCCACTTGGGGGAGCCTGGGTGATATCGTCATTCTCTCAAGCTCCCTGTTGACCTGAAAGGAGCTCTCTGTACACTACACTGACTTTGTGTTTTCTGGATTCGAGTCCTACTCCAGAGGCTTGAGCACATAATCTAGGCTGACACTCCAGTGCAGTACAGAGGGAGTGCTGCACTGTCGGAGGTGCTGTCTTTCGGGGGAGACGTTAAATCGAGGCTCCATCTGCCCTCTCAGGATGGAGTAAACTATCCCATGGCACGATTCGAAAAGCAGGGATATTTTTCATGGTCTCCTGGCCAACATTGCTCCATGAACCAATCCCACCAAAAACAGGTCATCTGGTCATTCATTTGCTGTTTGTGAGAACTTGCTGTGCACAAATTGGTTGCCACATTTGTCTACATAGGAAGATAGGAACAGGAGTAGGTTATTTAGCCACTTGAGCCTGTTCTGCCATTCAATGAGATCATGGCTGATCTGTGACTTAACTCCAAATAGCCACCTTAGCCCTATATCCCTTAATACCTTTTGGTTAACAAAAATCTATCAATCTCAGAATTAAAATTAATAATTGAGCTGGCATCAACTTCCAATTGCGGAAGAGAGTTCAAAATTTGTGCTACCCTTTGCGTGTAGAAGTGTTTCCCAACTTCACTTCTGAAAGCCTAAAAATTAGAGCCAGGACTATGTCCCCTAGTCCTAGATTCCCCAACCAGCGGAAATAGTTTCTCTCTATCTACCCTATCAGATCCCCTTAATATCTTGAAAACTTCGATCAAATCACCCCTTAATTTTCTAAATTTCAGGGAATACAACCCTTGTTTGTGTAATCTCTCCTCATAATGTAACCCTTGGAGTCCAGGTATCGTTCTAGTAAATCTACGCTGCACTCCCTCCAAGGCCAGTATATTCTTCCTAAGGTGCAGTGTCCTGAACTGAACACAGTTCTCCAGGTGTGGTCTAACCAGGGCTTTGTATAGCTGTAGTATAACTTCTACCCCCTTCTATTCTAGTCCTCTAGATATAAAGGCCAGTATTCCATTAGCCTTTTTGATTATTTTCTGTACCTCTCCATTACATTTTAATGATCTTTGTACATGGGCCCCTAAGTCTCTTTGGACCTCCACTGTTGAGCTTTTCACCATTTAGAATGTACTCTGATCTATCTGTTTTAGGTCCAAAGTGGGTGACCTCACACTTGCCTACAATGAAATCCATTTGCCACAGTTTTGCCCATTCACTTAATCTATTAATATCTGTGTAATTTTATGCTTCCATCTACACTGCTTACAATGCTGCCTATCTTTGTGTCATCGGCAAACTTGGATATGTGGCTCACTACCCCATCTTCTAAGTCATTAATAAATACAGTGAATAGTTGAGGCCCCAACACAGATCCCTGTGGGACACCATTAGTCACATCCTGACAATTCGAGTATCTGCCCATTATCCCAACTCTCTGTCTCCTGCGCTCAGCCAATTTCCTAACCAGGTCAATAATTTTGCCCTCAATTCCATGAGCTTCAACTTTAGCTGACAGTCTCTCATGAGCGACTTTATCAAATGCCTTCAGGAAGTCCATATAAACAACATCCATAGACATTCCCCTGCCCACTACTTTAGTCACCTCTTCAAAAATTTCAATCAGGTTCATTAGCGTGACCTACCCTGGCTCTCTGTGATCAGCTGAAAATTTTCAAGGTGTTCAGTCACTCTATTCTTAATTATAAACTCTAGTAATTTCCCGACAACAGATGTTAGGCTAACTGGTCTATAATTCCCTGGTTTCCCTCTCTCACCTTTCTTAAAAAGCGGAATGACATGCAATTTTACAATTTAAAGGAACAGTTTCTGAATCAAGAGAACTTTTAAAGATTATAGTTAGGACATCTGCAATGTTCTCACCTACTTCCTTTAAAACACTGGGATGGAAACGTCTGGTCCTGGGGATTTGTCACTCTCTAATTCTAGTATTTTCTTCATTACTGTTAATTTGCTTACGTTAATTATGGTGAGTCCCCATCCCTGAATCAAAATTAGTTTCCTTGGGGTGTCCGACATGCTATCCTCTTCCTCTACTGTAAATACTGACGCAATTATTTAACATGTTCTCCATTTCCTTATTTTCATTTACAATTTCACCATTTTCAGTTTTGAAGGGGCCCACATTGCTCTTCATCATCCTCTTTTTCCTAACAGTTGTAAAAATGTTTTGTATTGATTTTGATATCCCTTAAAAGGTGTCGCTAGGGGAACCCATATGGGTCCTCGCTGTGCCTGCCTTTTTGTGGGATACGTGGAACATTCCTTGTTCCAGTCCTACTCCGGTCCCCTCCCTCACCTCTTTTTTAGGTACATTGATGACTATATTGGTGCTGTTTCCTGCTCTTGCCCCGAACTGGAAAATTTCATCAACCTTGCTTCCAATTTCCACCCTTCCCTCGCCTTCACATGGTCCATCTCTGACTCTTCCCTTCCTCTTCTCTATCTCCATTTCTCGGGATAGGCTGTCAACCAATACCTATAAGCCCACCAACTCCCACAACTACCTCAATTACACTTCTTCCCACCCTGCTTTCTGTAAGGACTCTATTCCCTTCTCCCAGTTTCTCCGTCTCCGTTGTATCTGTTCTGACGATGCCACCTTCCACACCAGTGCTTCCGATATGTCTTCCTTTCTCCTCCACTGTAGTTGACAGGGCAATCGACTGTGCCCGTCCTATTTCCCACATTTCTGCCCTCACCCCTTCCCCTCCCAGGACCATGGTAAGGTCCCCTTGTCCTCACCTTCCACCCCACCAGCCTCCACATTCAACGTATCACCCTCCGCCATTTCCGCCACCTCCAGCGCGATGCCACCAACAAACACATCCTCCCCTCTTCCCCGCCACCTTTCAGCATTCCGAAGACACTGCTCCCTCCGTGACACCCTTGTCCACTCTTCCAACACCCGCTCTCCTCCTCACAGCACCTTCCCATGCAAGCGCAGGAGATACAACACCTGCCCTTTCACCACCTCCCTTCCCACCGTCCGGGGCCTCAAACACTCCTTCCAGGTGTAACAGTAGTTTACTTGTACTTCTTTCAGTTTAGTATACTGTATTCGCTGCTCAAATTGTGGTCTCCTCTACGTTTGGAAAGACCAAATGCAGATTAGGTGATCGCTTTGCTGAACACCTCTACTCAGTCTGCAAGATTCCTGCTGGCTGCTTGCCATTTCAATTCCCCATCCCACTCCCACTCTGACCTCTCTGTCCTCGGCCTCTTGCACTGTTCCAATGAAGCTCAACGGAAGCTCAAGGAACAGCACCTCATCTTTCGATTAGGCACTTTACAACCTCCCGGACTCAACATTGATTTCAATAACTTCAGATCATAACCACTGCTCCCATGTTTTTGGACAGCAGGTGCTGGTAATGGTTCTGATGTTATTTACAGCTACTCTAGACCCATCTTTTGTTTCTTGTCCCATTTCCACCCTCCTTGCCTTGCACCATCATCCCTTGTTATTTGATCATTCCCACCCTCCACCCTATCAGAGACCTTCCCCTTTGTTCTTTCCTTCCTCCCTTCCCCACTTTCCCTGGCTCTGTACTTGCTTAAAAGGTGTTTAATCTTCAACCTCTTCCAGTTCTGACAAAAGGTCTTCGACTTGAAATGTTAACTCTGTTTCTTTCTCCACAGATGCTGCCTCACTTGCTGAGCTTCTCCAGCATTTTCTGTTTTTCGTTCAGATTTCCAGCATCCGCCGCATTTGCTTTTGATGAAGTTTCTTTTCATACTCCCTTTTTGTACCTTTTACTATCTGTTTGTCACCCTTTGCTTCTCTCCGTCGTTATTTTTTTGCATTTTTGTATGCTTTTTCTTTTAGTTTTATGTTGTCCCTTACCCCTTGTCGTCTGTGGCTGTTTTCTTTTGGCAAATAGAGCTCTTGTCCCTTAGGCTTATAAACTGGTTCTGTATCATGTTAAATCCTTTTTTAAACACCTCCCACTGATATTCTGTCGATTTGCCCAGTTTACTGTGGACAGTCTCTGTCTCATCCTGTTGAAGTCGGCGTTACCTAAATTTAGAATCTTAGTAGCTAATACGGGTTTCTCCCTTTCAAATACAACATTGAACTCATCCTATTATGATCGCTATTAGATAAATGTTCATGCACCATTAGGCTGTTAACTAAATCTGGCTCATCACTCATTATTAAATCTAATATGACCTGCCCCCTTGTTGGTTCTAGGACATATTGTTGCAGAAAGCTGTCCTGAACACACTCAAGAAATTCGCTACCTTTCTGACATGAGCTCGTCTGCTTATTCCAATCAATATGAAAGTTAAAATCCCCCATCAAAACCACTCTGCCTTTGCTACATGCTTGTCTAATCTCAGCATTTATACATTCTGCCACTTCACAGCTGCTACCAATGTCTCTAATTGGTAGGCCAGGCATTACTGGGCAGATATCACGGTGATTAGCAGCCCAGGAATTACTGGGCAGATATCACTGTGATCGGTAGACCAGACATTACTGGACAAATATCACTGTGATTGGCAGACTGTGTAATAATGGACAGATATCACTCATTAGCATTGTGGGCAATAATGGATGGCGGACTGGGTGATCTTGGACAGTTGCCTGTGATTGGTATAGTGAACCTTAGATCGAATATTTATGGTTTGACTCAAAAATGATGGAAATGAAGTGGAATGTAATTGAAGGAAGAGTGTTCGGGAAATGGTTTGGTGCAACGCCAAATCTGCAAATTTCTACACCTGCTTTGTGTATCGCCATTTGTTGCTCAAGTATTGCAATTTTGCATAAAAAGTACCATGGGTTATGGGAATGATGGCACCTGAGTGATTGCAAACCATCTGCCCTTGTCCGAGGAACGATTTTTGTCACAGAGCGACACATTGATGGGTAACCAGCACAGAATCGAATATTACTGAGTTCGGTTTAGTTCTACAATTCTGGTTTTAATGCAGCATCAGGATTTAACCCAGTGATGGTGGAGGTGCGTTGACAATGCTTCATCTTTCCTGCAGGGAGAAAGATCTGAATTCAGAGCTGGGGGAGGTTTCGATCCACTTTACGTCCGTTAACGGCCATGAATTCTTCGCTGATGATGCGAGGAGCGAGCGACGTCCTGGAGGAGCTTCAGCTGCTCACGGCTCAGAACCTGGAGAGGCAGGAGGTGAACAAGTACTACGAGGTGATAAGAGAGCTGGGGAAAGGCACCTATGGCAAGGTTGACCTGGTTATCCATAAGGTCAGAGGTATGTAGCAATTGCAGCCGCACTTTTTTTGCTTTGTAGGCAGACACTTGGGACTGCACTGAAACGTCCTCTGAAATGTCCTGGCATCGAGCATGAGTCAAGTTTGGTGCTGGTCCCGCCCACCCATCACCCCTGTCCTCATTGACCTAAAATGCCCCTCCCCTAACGCCACCAATTTAAAGTTCTCATGCTTGTTTTTAAATCCCTTCATGGCCTCATAAGAACATAAGAAATAGGAGCAGGAGTAGGCTATACGGCCCCTCGAGCCTGCTCCGCCATTCAATCAGATCATGGCTGAACTTCGACCTCAACTCCACTTTCTCGCCCGATCCCCATATCCCTTGATTTCCCCCTAGCATCCAAAAATCTATCCATCTCAACCTTGAATATATTCAATGACTCCGCATCCACAGCCCTCGAGGGTAGAGGATTCCAAAGATTCACAACCCTTTGCGTGAAGAAATTCCTCCTCACCTCAGTCTTGAATGGCCGATCCCTTATCCAGCGATTATGCCCCCTAGTTCTAGACTCTCTAGCCAGGGGAAACAATCTCTCGGCATCTACTCTGTCAGGCCCCCTCAGAATCTTGTATGTTTCAATGAGATCACCTCTCATTCTTTTAAACTCCAGAGAGTATAGGCCCATTCTACTCAATCTCTCCTCATAGGACAACCCTCTCACCCCAGGAATTAATCTAGTGAACCTTCATTGTACCGCTTCCAAGGCAAGTATATCCTTCCTTAGATAAGGAGACCAAAACTGTACGCAGTACTCCGGGTGAGGTCTCACTAAAGCCTTGTACAACTGTAGTAAGGCTTCCTTTCTCTTGTACTCCTTGCAATAAAGGCCAACATGCCATTTGCTTTCCTAATTGCCTGCTGTACCTGAATACTAACTTTTTGTATTTCTTGTACGAGGACACCCAAGTCTCTCTGAACACCAACATTTAATAGTTTCTCACCATTTAAAAAATGTTCTGTTTTTCTATTCTTCCTACCAAAGTGAATAACCTCACATTTCCCCGCATTATATTCCATCTGCCACCTTCTTGCCCACTCACTTAATCTGTCTATATCCCTTTGCAGGCTCTTTGTGTCGTCCTCACAGCTTACTTTCCCACCTAGCTTTGTATCGTCAGCAAACTTGGATACATTACACTCAGTCCCTTCATCTGAGTCATTAGTATAGATTGTAATTAGCTGAGGCCCAAGCACCGATCCTTGCAGCATCCCACTAGATTTCCATTATCCTTTGCGTGAAGAAATGCTTCCAGACATCACCTCTGAACGGCCTAGCTCTAAATTAAGTTATGCCCCCTTATTCTGGACTCTCCACCAACAAAAACAACGACAATAACTTGCATTTATATAGCGCCTTCAATGTAGTAAAACGTCCCAAGGTGTTTCACAGGAGCGATTATCAAACAAAATTTGACACCGAGCCACATAAGGAGATATTAGGACAGGTGACCGAAAGCTTGGTCTGCCTGCCAACCTGAGAATGACCCATTTGTCCCTACTCTGTTTTCTATCCATTAACCAATCCTCTATCCAAGCTAACATATTGCCCCCATCCCCATGAGCCCTTATCTTGTGTAACAATCTTTTATGTGGCACCTTATCGAATGCCTTTTGAAAATCCAGTATACCACATCCACTGGTTCCCCTTTATCTACCCTGCTAGTTACATCCTCAAAAAACTCTAATAAATTTGTCCAACATGATTTCCCTTTCATAAAACCATGTTGACTCTGCCTAATCATATTATGATTTTCTAAATGCCCTGTGACCACTTCCTTAATAATGGATCCCAGCATTTTCCTGATGACTGATGTTAGGCTAACTGGCCTGTAGTTCCCTGTTTTCTCTCTCCCTCCCTTCTTGAATAGCGGGGTAACATTTGCTACTTTCCAGTCCACTGGGACCATTCCAGAATCTAGGGAATTTTGGAAGATCATAACCCATGCATCCACTATCTCTGCAGCCACCTCCTTTAGAACCCTCGGATGTAGGCCATCATGTCCAGAGGGTTTGTTGGCTCTTAGTCCCATTAGTTTGTCCAGTGCTTTTTCTCTAGTGATATTAATTGTTTTAAGTTCCTCACTCATTTATCCCTTGGTTCCCCACTATTTCTGGTATGCTTTTTGTGTCTTCTACTGTGAAGACAGATACAAAATATTCGTTTAACGCCGTTTCCTTATTCCCCATTATAATTTCTCCTGTCTCAGCCTCTAAGGGACCAATGTTTACTTTTGCTACTCTCTTCCTGTTTACATACTTGTAGAAGCTCTTACAATCCATGTTTACATTTCTTGCCAGTTTACTTTCATATTCTATTTTCTCCCTTTTTATCAATTTTATCAAGGTCATCCTTTGGTTTCTAAAACTCTCCCAATCCCCAGGTTTATTAGTCATAGAGTCATAGAGTCATACAGCACAGATAGAGGCCCTTCGGCCCATCGTGTCCGCGCCGGCCATCAAGCCCTGTCGACTCAAATCCCATATTCCAGCATTTGGTCCGTAGCCTTGTATGCTATGGCATTTCAAGTGCTCATCCAAATGCTTCTTGAATGGTGAGGGTTCCTGCCTCCACAACCCTTTCAGGCAGTGAGTTCCAGACTCCAACCACCCTCTGGGTGAAAAAGTTCTTTCTCAAATCCCCTCTAAACCTCCCGCCTTTTACCTTGAATCTATGTCCCCTTGTTATAGAACCCTCAACGAAGGGAAAAAGCTCCTTGGTATCCATCCTATCTGTGCCCCTCATAATTTTGTACACCTCAATCATGTCCCCCCTCAGCCTCCTCTGCTCCAAGGAAAACAAACCCAATCTTCCCAGTCTCCCAGTAGCTGAAGCGCTCCAGCCCTGGTAACATCCTGGTGAATCTCCTCTGCACCCTCTCCAAAGCGATCACATCCTTCCTGTAGTGTGGCGACCAGAACTGCACACAGTACTCCAGCTGTGGCCTAACCAGTGTTTTATACAGCTCCATCATAACCTCCTTGCTCTTATATTCTATGCCTCGGCTAATAAAGGCAAGTATCCCATATGCCTTCTTTACCACCTTATCTACCTGTTCCGCCGCCTTCAGGGATCTGTGAACTTGCACACCAAGATCCCTCTGACCCTCTGTCTTGCCTAGGGTCCTCCCATTCATTGTGTATTCCCTTGCATTGTTAGTCCCTCCAAAGTGCATCACCTCGCACTTTTCCGGGTTAAATTCCATTTGCCACTGTTCCGCCCATCTGACCAACCCATCTATATCGTCCTGCAGACTGAGGCTATCCTCCTCGCTATTTACCACCCTACCAATTTTTGTATCATCAGCGAACTTACTGATCATACCTTTTACATTCATATCCAAGTCATTAATGTAGACCACAAACAGCAAGGGACCCAGCACCGATCCCTGTGGTACCCCACTGGCCACAGGCTTCCAGTCACAAAAACAACCTTCGACCATCACCCTCTGCCTTCTGCCACTAAGCCAGTTTTGTATCCAAAGTGCCAAGGCACCCTGGATTCCATGGGCTCGTACCTTCTTGACCAGTCTCCTGTGGGGGACTTTATTGAAGGCCTTACTGAAATCCATGTATACCACATCCACTGCGTTACCTCATCCACACGCCTAGTCACCCCCTCAAAAAATTCAATCAAATTAGTCAGACATGATCTTCCCTTGACAAAGCCATGTTGACTATCCCTGATTAATCCTTGCTTCTCCAAGTGGAGACTAATTTTGTCCTTCAGAATTTTTTCCAATAATTTTCCTACCACTGATATTAGGCTCACTGGCCTGTAGTTCCCCGGTTTTTCCCTACTCCCCTTCTTGAATAATGGTATTACATTAGCGGTTCTCCAGTCCTCTGGCACATCCCCTGTGGCCAGAGAGGTTCTGAATATATGTGTTAGAGCCCCCACAATCTCCTCCTTTGCCTCATACAGTAGCCTGGGATACATTTCGTCCGGGCCTGGGGATTTATCCATTTTTAGGCCTGCTAAAACCGCCAATACCTCCTCCCGCTCGATGTTAATATGTTCGAGTATATCACAGTACCCCTGCTGTATTTCTATGTCTACATCTGCCGGCTCCACACACAGATTGCCATTTTTGTCCCTAATGGGCCTTATTTTTTCCCTAGTCATCCTCTTACCCTTAATATACTTATAAAACATCTTAGGATTTTCCTTTATTTTGCTCGCCAGTGTTATTTCATGGCCCCTCCTTGATCTCCTAATTTCTTTTTTAAGTATCCCCCTGCACTTTTTGTACTCCTCTAGGGCTTCCTCCGTCTTTAGCCTTTTGTATCTGCCAAAAGCCCTCCTTTTTTTCCTAATCCATTCTCGTATATCCCCTGACATCCAAGGTTCCCTGGAGTTCTTGGAACCACCCTTGACCTTTATGGGAACATGTTGCCATTGTATGGTCTCAATCTCCCTTCTGAAAGACTCCCATTGCTCCGATGTGGATTTTCCTACAAGCAGCTGATCCCAGTCCATTTTGGCCAGATCCTGCCTTATCCTATTAAAATCGGCCTTCCCCCAATTTAGAACCTTTATTTCCGGCCCCTCCCTATCCTTTTCCATGACCACCTTAAATCTCACCGAATTATGGTCACTGTCACCAAAGTGCTCACCTACTAGCACTTCTTCCACTTGGCCGGCCACATTCCCTTGAATTAGGTACAGTACCGCCCCCTCTCTTGTAGGACTTTCTACATGCTGGCTCAAAAAGCTCTCCTGGATGCACGTTAAGAATTTTGTACCCTCTAAGCCTTTTACACTCTGAGTATCCCAGTTAATATTGGGGAAGTTATTCTTCTTGGCAACATTATGGCCTCTTCTTTCAATCTAATATTCTCCTTAACTTCTTTAGTTATCCACGCGTGGATCACTTTTCCTGTGGAGTTTTTATTTCTCAATGGAATGTATATTTGTTGAGAATATTGAAATATTTCTTTAAATGTTTGCCATTGCTTTTCAACCGTCAAACCCTTTAATTTAATTTCCCAGTCTTCCTTTGACACCTCGCTCCTCATACCTATGTAATTTGCTTTATTTAAGTTTAAGACTCTAGGTTCTGACTTAAGTACATTACTTTCAAACAGAATTGTGAAATTCCATCATATTGTGATCACTCTTCCCAAGAGGTTCTTTTACTGTGTGATTACTAATTAACCCTATCTCATTACATAATACAAGATCTAAAATAGCCTGATCCCTGGTTGGTTCCATGATGTATTGATCTAGGAAACCGTCTCGAATACATTCCATGAACTTGTCCTCCAAACTACCTTTGCCAATTTGATTTGCCCAGTCGAAATGGAGATTAAAGTCCCCCATGATGACTGCATTTCCTTTGTTACAAGCTCCCATTATTTCATGATTAATACTCTGTCTAACAGTATTGCTACTATTAGGGGGCCTGTAAACTACTTCCACCAGTGTTTTCTGCCCCTTGTTATTTATTATTTCCACCCATATTGATTCTACTTCCTGATCTTCTGAGCCAAGATCCTTTCTCACCACTGTCCTTATGTCATCCTTTATTATTAGAGCCACACCCCCTCCTTTTCCATTCTGCCTGTCTTTTCTAAACGTCATGTACCCTGGAATATTTAGTTCCTAACCTCGGTCATTTTGCAACCATGTCTCTGTAATGGCTATTAGATCAAACCCATTTAATTCTATTTGTGCAACTAATTCATCTATCTTGTTACGAATGCTCCGTGTCTTCAGATAAAGAGCCTACAATTTTGACTTTTTACCATTTTTTTCCTGCTTTGACCTTGTTGTTGCACTATTATTGGTAAACTCTGTCCCTTCCTGCCACACTCTGCTCATCTTTACCCAAATCACTGCACTGCTGTATTATCTTAACTTTTCTCATTAGATTTCTAAGTTTCCCCCCCCCACTTTTTAGTTTAAAGTCCTATCTACAGCCCTAGTTATTCGATTTGCCAGGACCCAGTCCCAGCCCGGTTTAAGTGGAGCCCATCCCAGTGGACCAGCTTCCTCTTTCCCCAGTACTGATGCCAGTGCCCCATGAATCGAAACCCCTGTCTCCCACACCACTCTTTGAGCCACGCATTTAACTCCCTGATCTGTTTGTTCCTGTGCCAATTTGCACATGGCTCAGGTAGTAATCCAGAAATTATTAACTTTTGAGGTTCTGCTTATTAATTTAGACCCTGGCTCCTCAAACTGTCTCAGCAGATCCTCCCCTCATGCTCCAAATTCTTTTCCAGCCGCATCTCTTTCTGTCCCTGTAACCTCCCCTTAGCTCCATAACCCTCCGAGAGCCATGCGTTTCTTCCACTCTGGCCGTTTGTGCATCCCCCTCTCATCTTGCCCACCATTGGTGCTGTGCGTGCAGCTATCTAAGCCCCACTCTATAGAATTCCCACCCTAAACCCCTTTGCATCTCCTCCTTTTAAGGCCTTCCTTAAAACCCACCATTTTGGCCAAGCTTTTGATCACTCCTCCTAATATCTCCTTCTTTGGCTTGGTGTCCATTTTTGTCTGATTACGCTTCTGTGAGGCGCCTGGAGATGTTTTTGGGGATTTAAAATGTTATATAAATATAAGTTGTTGTTGGTTATTGTTTGTTCAGTTGCAATACAAAGCTCCCTCTACAAGACACTGGCTTTGCGACTCAATTAAATATTGGAGTACTTCAGGCTAGGTGTAGCGCAGGTGTATTACACAAAAAAGCTCTCTTTGTTTCCTTGGCAACATGCAGTGTCTCCGCCTAAAGCTCAGTGACACGCCCAACTACCAAAGTGACATTCACGTTATCCTTGCAGCTGCTTTGATTCAGATTATTGAATTAATGTACAGTAGTGCTGAACTTCAGACTCATTTTATGCTGTTAACATCAGCTCGACATTGAAGTGTTGGCAGCTTGAATAGCCATTAGAGAGAAGACCTTCATTCTAACCCCTACCCCTCCAGTTTGGCCTAGACTGGATACACAATTCCATGAGGTGACTAGACAGTGATCTAACACATTGTACCACCCAGACTCCTTCAATAAGTTACCTCTGTCTAGACTAGATCAGGACCTATGACCCGGAGATGGTTACAGACAGAAAAAAAACTCCAGACAATACTGGAAATACAGAACAGGTCTATCAGCGTCTGAAAAGAGAAAAGAAAGGTTGGCATTTTGGATAGCAACCCTTCATCAGAAGTTTGCAATATGGAGGCCGATTTTACAGAATTGTCCTGCTGAGCCTCACCCATTGGGAGCACGGACCGGGAAAACATGGTCACGCGATCCGCGATTTTCTAACCATTAAAACAAATGGTTGGAAAATAGTGGACAACGCATGTGCAATTTGTAGAATTGCCCCACGGTGGGCGAGGCTCTGTGCCGGGATTGTCCCTTCGTTAAACTGTCATGTGGTGGCAGATTGGCTAACTCTCGTCTCAGAATCCAAAGGGCGTACATTCAAGTCTCTCTGTGGGACTTGTTCCTGAAATCGAAGCTGACATTTCACTGCAGTACTAAAGGAAGAAAGACTTGCATTTATATAGCACCTTCCATGACTTCATTACGTCCCAAAACGCTTTACAGCCAATGAAGTACTTTTGAAGTGTCGTCACATTTGTAATGTAGGAAACACGTCAGTCAATCTGCGCACAGGAAGGTCCCACAAACAGCAATGAGATAATGACCAGATCACCTGTTTTAGTGATGTTGGTTGAGGGATGAACATTGGCCAGGACATCGGGGAGAACTCCCCTGCTCTTGTTTTAAATAAGGATCTTTTGCATCCACCTGAGAGGGCAGATGGGGCCTCGGTTTGACATCTCATCCGAAAGTCGTCACCTCCCACAGTAAAGCACTCCTTCAGTACTGCACTGGAGTGTCAGCCTAGATTTTATGCTCAAGTCTCTGGCGTGGGGATTAAATGCACAACCTTCTGACTCAGAGGTGAGAGTGCTACCCACTGAGCCATGGCTGGCACCTCCCGAGGGAGCACTGCACTGACAGAGGTGCTGTCCCTCTGGTGAGATGTTAGTCCGAGGCCCTGCCTATTTGAGCTACCCGTACTACTTCTCTTCCAGCACTGGTGAGGCTGCTGGGCTTCGGCAGGCCTGGTTGTTCAGAGGTTGAAACAAGAGCTATACCTCTACCCTCCTACTTCAGGTGAAACACCTTATTGGTCTAGGTAGTTCCTAAATATCCCACATTACGAACTAAAGAACATCAGGGAATTCTCCTGTGTCCTGGGCAACATTTCTTCCTCAACCAACCCAAAAAAAAAACCCAGATTAATTGGCGATTCATCTCATTGCTGTTTATGGAATCTTGCTGTGCACAACATGGGTGCTGTATTTGCCTGTATAACAACAGTCACTATACGTGAAAGTATTTATATCATGTGAGGCACTCTTGACACACAATAAGAAACTATATAAAAGTAAAGCCTTTCTCTTCCCACGGCATTATTCGAAGACAAGCAGGGGAGTTCTCCCCAGTGTCCTGGCCAATATTTATCCCTCAACCAACATCACTAAAAACAGATTATCTGGTCATTATCATATTGCTGTTTGTGGGATCTTGCTGAGCGCAAATTGGCTGCCGTGTTTCCTACATTACAACAGTGACCACACTTCAAAAGTACTTTGTTGGCTGTAAAGCACTTTAAGACGTTCTGTGGTCATGAAGGGCTCTATTAGTCTTTCTTTTATACCTGTGGTGCATTTCCAGTATTCTCTCTCTCTCTCTCTCTCCTTTTTTGCTGATAAGAAGTTTATTTAGAGGGGAGTACTTTGTGGTTTTATCCTAGGTATGCCCTTCTCCGGGTGTGGCACTCTAATTATCGGCCCTGTTCTGTACGAGCACGAACTAAATGGAGATGACACAACGTGTTTTAACACTGTCGACAGTTTTGGAATTAGAAACCTGTTAAGGGGCCACACCTTAGGCGGAGAGAGGTCCAGCTATTTTGGGCAATGAGCTGTTCAGTAGGAATTTAATTAATGAGTTTTATATAGGGATCTGACAATAGATTTGATTCCTCGGACCTGCCCTGTTTGCGTGCATTCCCACATACGACTACACCTCTCTGTGCGAGTGTGTCTGAACTTGTATGTGTGCATTTGTTTCTGCTAAGCTGCCTGCATGTCATACTTAAAGCCAGTGAAGAATGCGCTCAGGTGGAGAGTCTATCTGCCTGATACGAACAAGACTTGCATTTGTACAGCGCTTTTCATGACCACAGGACGTCCCAAAGCACTTTACCGCCAATGAAGTACTTTTTGAAGTGTAGTCACTGTTGTAATGTAGGAAACGTGGCAGCCAATTTGCACACAGCAAGGTCCCACAAACAGCAATGAGATAATGACAGATAATCTTCTTCAAAATAGTACCATGGGATCTTTTACGTCCACCTGCCAGGCATTGGTTTAACAACTCATCTGAAAGACGGTGCAGCACTCCCTCAGTACTGCACTGGAATGTCAACCTGGATTTTGTGCTGAAGTCTCTGGAGTGGGACTTGAACCCTCAACCTTCTGATTCAGAGGCAAGCGGGCAAGCACTGATGACACTAGCACGTTCTCTCCCTGCAGATACATACTCCATTTGACTAAGCCCAGAGAACCTTAGATGCAGATTGGCAGTGCCAAGGCTTTGCAGTCCCCAAGTGGGCACAGAGACACTGCTGGTGTTTAACAATCTAATACCATATATAGTTAAACTATATACTATATACCATATACTGGGTATGGTAGTATAGTTGTTATGTTACTGGACTCGTAATCCAGAGGCCTCATAGTAATGACCCATGAGATGATATCTAACTAGTGATGCCCAGTTAACCCATCTATTGATAGCCAGTGATGCCCAATTTGCCCATGCAGCGATATCTGTCTATTGAGCCCTCGACTAATCAAGATTTCGTGAGTTCAAAGCCCACCCTTCTCAAGTTTGAGAATTTGAATTAAGATTTTAAAAAACAATCTGGAAATAAAAAGTTAGTGTCAGTAAAAGTGACCACGAAGCTGTCGGATTGTCGTTAAAAACCCAACTGTGTCCCTAATGTTCTATAAGTCTGGCCTACACATGACTCTAGACCCACGCCAATGTGGTTGACTCTGAACAGCCCTCTGAGGTTGCCTAGCAAGCCATTTAGTTGTATCAAACCACTACCAGCGGTTCAAGTAGGCCCACCACCACCTTCTCAGGGCAACTAGGGATGGGCAATAAATGCCAGCCACGCCAGTGACTCACACCCTGAGAATGAATATAAAATAAAACTAGCATCAGGAAGATTCCCAGAGATTTGCTGAGGGACAACACCGGATATCCAGAATGGGCCAAATTCCTGCACCATACAATGGGAAAGTGGATTAGCCTACTCCCAAATCGCACGGCACTGTCAAAGATTCATTCAGTTCAGGCAGATCCCATTGTAGAACAAGAGATTTAGTCACTGTGCACAAATTTGACAGTAACATCCACCAGAATGACTCAAGGGTGATGATAATTAATTTCACATCAAAAAATGACAGGAAGGCTGAGCCCTTGTAGGGTCGTAGACACTTTCAACAAATGAGGAAAGAAGGAACAAAAAAGTGAACACCAAACGTTTTTCTATCTGTAAATCCAGTTTTGCTTCTTTGAGTTCACACCAAGACGTTCTATGCCGTGTGTTCCTGTACGCCCGACTATCTACATTCCTGATCACTGGGCTCGAAATAGGGACTTCAACTCTGGTTGGATATATTCCTTGAGAATTCATCACAAGACCTCCCGTCACCAACTGCCCCGCCCGGTCAAACAGCCTTTTCTTCCATCTCCAATATTTTTATAATTAATAAAAATAAGGGTTCAATGCATAATGCCCCTACGATTTTTCTCCCGGGATTGCTCACAGCAGTTTCCTGGAGATTAATCTTTGATTCCTGGAGGCTCCAGGACAATCCTGAAGGGTTGGTGGTGCTAACTTGACAGGCGGCCCTGAAACTACCCACTATACCAGGTTCGATAGCCTCGTTCCCTCTCAATTAATGAAACGTTTCAAAGATATTCAAACCTCCGTACAGTGGGCTGAGTTTGTGACTGGTGCTGTTCCAGGCCCGGACCATGTCAAAATCTTCAGGTCTTAAGACATGGGCCCTTCAAACTGTTGTAACTCTGCAATCCCAGGTTGCACACATCAGAGGTCCTATTTAGACAGTGAGCTCCCTCAAATGGCAGGAAGAGGTACTACAGCATTTCTGTTCATTCTGCTGGTCCAATGATGCACACTTGATACTTTCCGCAGGTATTGAAACTCCTCATCACAGAGTAGAGAACTCAGTTCAGACCTCAGCTCTGGTGGGACTCATTCTGGAGACAAAATTCATAGTTTATCTGCACCTCTCTCGCTGCCTTTAATACCCTTCTTAAAACCTCATCCTTGTGTTCAAATCCCTCCATGGCCTTGCCCTTCCCTATCTCTGTAACCACCTCCAGCCCTATAACCCTCTGAGAACTCTGTGTTCCTCCAATTCTGGTCTCTTGTGCATCCCCCACTTCCTTCGTCCCACCATTGGCGGTCGTGCCTTCAGCTGCCTAGGCCCTAAGCTTTGGAATTCCCTCCCTAAACCTCTCCGCCTCTCTCTCCTCCTTTAAGACGCTCTTTAAAACTTACCTCTTTGACCAAGCTTTTGGTCACCTGTCCTAATGTCGTCTTATTTGGTTCAGTGTCAATTTTTGTCTGATTATGCCCCTGTGAAGCGCCTTGGGACACTTCACTATGTTAAAGGCGCTATACAAATGCAAGTTGCTGTTATTTGTGGTGATATTAATGTTAAACCTCTGCTGAAATGACTGTCTCGTGTTCAGAAGCCCAATCAAAATATTAATAGCTGCACAGACGGAGAATTAGATTGACTTTGCGGATGGCTCAGGCCCTAAGTCAATGAGTATCTGAGCCATGCAGATCAGAAATGTCCCAGATTTCTACTAAGTTACCTGATCTCAGTCAGTTGGTAGGAGTATGACAGTTGGCTTTGGAGAACCCGAGTTGCGGAGGGAGGATTGGATCATCTCCTGGTTGCTATCTATTGACCCATGTTGGATCAGGTGAGGACAGGGCTGAGTTTGGCTGTGACGTCTACCAGTTTGTGATTGTCCTGCTTACACTCGCTGCCTCGGGTCACTCTGTTGGACGCTCGACCAAGGTACCAGAGGATGAGTGGCATCCTGATCCCAGCAAGGAGGCAATTCCTTGAGGAGAGGAGACATACTGGTGCGATTGGACTGTCCCGTAATCTATTGCACTGCTAGTTTCTGCTCTCAGCCGTGGGAAATGGTGAGCAGGGTTGAGCAGCGTCCACAGAGGGAGGGAGGTAATTAGAGGGAGACTCAACTGGGCTTTTATCATGCATCTCCTCACCAATAGTTCCAGGATGGCACAGGAAGAGTGGCCTCTTAAACAGGCTACCCGCCCATAAAGAAATGGGACTGATTAGGCGATGGTACAGCTTTAAGAACTGTTGTCTTGTTTTCTTGCTTCTGATCTATCTGTTCCCCTCAGAGGGAGGGGGGGTTGTTGTTGCTTCACGCAGCTACCTTCAGCAGGGAAGGAGAGTATGAGGGCGGTTGGGAGAGCAGACAATCAGCAGACGTTAACAGCATCCAACTCTGTGCTCTGCCACGGTCGCTGGAGGACGAGATGTGGAATTATCACTGGGGTGGAGTTCAGCACTATCATCGGGCATTTGGCTACCAGTTGGGTCAAGCAGGCGTAATCTGATTGTTATACTAATTTTTATGGCCGAGTATGATATGGATTTGGGATTCAGTCTCCATTAAGGTAATGATGGGGCAAATTGATGGACAAATGATAGCATGTTCATGTTTCGGCTTGGAGCACCTGGGTGTCTTGCCACAGAAAGGTGAGATGTGGTTTCCACCTACAATCTGTGGCACACGGAATCTCCAATCTCAGCCAGACCGCTGTTGGGATTCACCAAGCGGAAGCTGAGCCATTCCCCAGAATGAAGAAGGGAAAATCTGAGGGAGAAAAGCCATGATAGGGCCCTCTTGCACATCTTCTAGCATTCAGTTTCGAAGCAGGCCCCCAAGGTTGCTTGTGCACCCTTCCATCTGCAGACAGTGCCTTGCAGGGAGGACAAGGGAAGAGGAGAAAAACATCTCAGTGTCAACTCCAAACATAACCTGAGAGTATACTGAGGGATGATTGGGGCTGCATCAAGCTCTAGATGTGCCGCACGTCCAACCATCCCGTAGAATGCTGACATCCTAACTGAACATTATAGGGCTAAGTTATTGCCAACAGAGGTCCTTAGGACCTGTTTAGTAATTACTGTTTACTAGTCCATCTGCTGTGGTGCTGCATAAGGAAGTCAAGATCACGTAGTCTTCAGATGAAAGAAGGGTTAAAGGGCAGTGCAATAATTGGATCAGGGTTCTCTGGTATAAGATTTTTAATAAGATATTTTTATATAATACTTTTATAATATTTAACTTGTGGCAATTTGGGAACCAAAGAGGTAAAGTTGGTTGGAGCGTAGGAGTTTCTCTGCAGTACAGACTGAGCAGCTGGGAGATGCAATAATGAGGTGCGAGAGCATCACTGCTGGTGGGAGGGTATAATTACAGCCTGATAAGTTTACGTAGGAAATTTCCATTAGAAATAGGGACATAGGAATTTATAATGAAAAAGGTTGACACAAAAGTGTGACAAAAACATCAGCAGAAAGTAAGGTTTTGTACACAGGAAGTGATCACAGACATAAGATTTTTAATGTATTATATGTCCCTAATGTATTAATGTACCTCATTACATCCTTGGTCCAAACATGGACAAAAGAGCTGAATTCCAGAGGTGAGGTGAGAGTGACTGCCCTTGACATCAAGGCAGCATTTGACCAAGTGTGGCACCAAGGAGCCCTAGTAAAATTGAAGTCAATGGGAATCAGGGGGAAAACTCTCCAGTGGCTGGAGTCATACCGAGCACAAAGGAAGATGGTAGTGGTTGTTAGAGGCCAATCATCTCAGCCCCAGGACATTGCTGCAGGAGTTCCTCAGGGCAGTGTCCTAGGCCCAACCATCTTCAGCTGCTTCATCAATGACCTTCCCTCCATCATAAGGTCAGAAATAGGGATGTTCGCTGATGATTGCACAGTGTTCAGTTCAATTCGCAACCCCTCAGATAATGAAGCAGTCCGTGCCTGCATGCAGCAAGACCTGGACAACATCCAGGCTTGGGCTGATAAGTGGCAAGTAACATTCGCGCCAGACAAGTGCCAGGCAATGACCATCTCCAACAAGAGAGAATCTAACCACTTCCCCATGACATTCAACGGCGTTACCATCGCCAAATCCCCCACCATCAACATCCTGGGGGTCACCATTGACCAGAAACTTAACTGGACCAGCCACATAAATACTGTGGCTACAAGAGCAGGTCAGAGGCTGGGTATTCTGTGGCGAGTGGCTCACCTTCTGACTTCCCAAAGCCTTTCCACCATCTACAAGGCACAAGTCAGGAGTGTGACGGAATACTCTCCACTTGCCTGGATGAGTGCAGCTCCAACAACACTTAAGAAGCGCGACACCATCCAGGACAAAGCAGCCCACTTGATTGGCACCCCATCCACCACCCTAAACATTCACTCCCTTCACCACCGGCGCACAGTGGCTGCAGTGTGTACCATCCACAGGATGCACTGCAGCAACTCGCCAAGGCTTCTTCGACAGCACCTTCCAAACCCACGACCTCTGCCACCTGGAAGGACAAGGGCGGCAGGCACATGGGAACAACACCACCTGCACATTCCCCTCCAAGTCACACACCACCTTGACTTGGAAATATATCGCCGTTCCTTCATCGTCGCTGGGTCAAAATCCTGGAACTCCCTTCCTACCAGCACTGTGGGAGAACCTTCACCACACGGACTGCAGCAGTTCAAGAAGGCGTCTCACCACCACCTTCTCAAGGGAAATTAGGGATGGGCAATAAATGCTGGCCTTTCCAGCGATGCCCACGTCCCATGAACGAATAAAAAATAATAGAGCAGAATAAATTTTCAAAACACGATAAGGATCTTTTGGAGGTGAAGTCTCTTTTCTACATTGACTCCATTGGATCCAATTTTGGACACTGGAATAGCTGAGTTGATAGTCTGAATGGACTCTGGTGGGATCATTTCTTGGCAGGAGCCTCACGTCGGGAAATTGCAGGTCGCACAGACACAGAAAAGTGGCCCTCTTCAGCATTAGGACCGCACTTGGAGTTGGCTTGAAGTGTTGCGAGCCAATCCCCTTGTCAGGATAACCACAGAAAAACTGTCATGTGGTCTGATTAATCACAATTATTTCATTATACTTAAGTTTGAAGATGTGTTATGCTATCTGATTAATCTGCCCACGGGACAACAGTCAGTCATCGCGTTTCAAATGAATTCATTGTGTGTGAAGCATTTTTGAGACATTTCTGAGAGATGTGATAAGGCATTGTCCTTTCTTTCATACTGAAAATACAGGACGGGGCTGTTAGGAAAACCCACAGTCTGGATACTCGACGGATGTCATGCAGCATGTATTGATCTATGGTTAATAGGAGCCTGCTTGGCTTTGAGAACCAGCACAGTGCTGCAGGAGTACTAGAAACTCCAATAAGAGACAAAGTTCCTGATTATACTCTGTGTATAATAGTGCAGACGTCATTCTGTTGGAGTGGGCACACAGTCCTTTGTAAGTAATTAATACTTGCATTTATACAGTGCTTTTTATGTCAAAAAATAGACAATGAATTCCTTTTTTAAGGGCAATGACTGTTGCTATGGAGGCAACATGATATACCCACATCCTGTTTAAAATTCTGCCGCCTGCTACAAATACCCCAAGAAAGCTTGTGGCCCCTTCAGGGGTGGGAGTGTTTCTGGTGGCTGTTCAGTGTGTTGCACACTCCCCACAACTTATTTCTCTTCCTAATCTGATTTGAGATGCAAAGTTCATCACTTTGATTACTCCTCCACAGACTTTGCTAACTCTCTCACATACTCAACATCTGGGCCTTGATTTCCCCCACCCTCCCCCACACAAATCAATTCATTGCCAACGGTGCAAAAAAAGTCTCTTGGATCCAAAAAAGTTTAAATTGAGGCCCTAGGTTTCTTGGGCTGAATGGCAGGTAAACGGTGGGTCAGTGAATTAAATTGTCCATCTCTTTCTTTTCTCACTCCAGGTACCAAAATGGCCTTGAAGTTCCTGAGGAAGAAGACCACCAAACTGAAGAGCTTCCTCAGAGAGTACAGCATCTCCCTCTATCTGTCAGCTTCCCCCTTCATCATTGACATGTTTGGGATAGCCTTTGAAACCGATGAGTATTATGTATTTGCCCAGGAATATGCAACTGCAGGGGACCTGTTTGACATCATTCCTCCCCAGGTACACCACCACCTTCATCAGCTATCAGACACCTTCTCCTCTGTAGCTCCCTTTACTTCTTTTGGCCATTTTCTGCTATCCAAGACACAATCATTTATAAACGCGTGGTTAAAAATAAGTGAACAAGGGTTTTCTTTAAATTAAGGTAAAATGGAGAATCATTGTTCTTAGCTTGAAATCAGTTATCTCGTTATGCTTAAGTTTGAAGATGTTTACTGCTATCACCAGGTCTTAAGTCATCCATCCCAATAGACCTGAGTCTGAAGTCCTCTATCCCACTGTTCCTGGATTGCAGGCCTTCCAAGCCATTATCTCTATTTGCAGTGCTCCACCTCCTTATTCTTGGGTTTATGGTTCTCCAATCAAACATCCTGGCATTGGGAATTATACATTCCATCATCCTTAATTTGAAGTCTCCAACCCACTATACCTAGTTTGGAAATCTTCCATCCCAACAACATTAGGTTTCAAGACCTCCTTCCCATTACCCTTGGGTTCAAGGACCTCCACCTCATTATCCCTGGGTTCAAGGACCTCCAACTCATTATCCCTGGGTTCAGGAATCTCCATCTCACTATCCCTGGGTTCAAGGACCTCCATCTCACTATCCCTGGGTTCAAGGACCTCCATCTCACTATCCCTGGATTCAAGGACCTCCATCTCACTATCCCTGGATTCAAGGACCTCCATCTCACTATCCCTGGATTCAAGGACCTCTATCTCACTATCCCTGGGTTCAAGAATCTCCATCACACTACCCCTGGATTCAAGGACCTCCATCTCATTATCCCTTGGTACATGGACCTCCATTTCACTATCCCTGGGTTCATGGACCTCCATTTCACTATCCCTGGGTTCATGGACCTCCATTTCACTATCCCTGGGTTCGAGGACCTCCATTTCACTATCCATGGGTTCATGGACCTCCATTTCACTATCCCTGGGTTCGAGGACCGCCATTTCCCTATCCCTGGGTTCATGGACCTCCATTTCACTATCCCTGGGTTCATGGACCTCCATTTCACTATCCCTGGGTTCATGGACCTCCATTTCACTATCCCTGGGTTCATGGACCTCCATTTCCCTATCCCTGGGTTCGAGGACCTCCATCTCACTACCCCTGGGTTCGAGGATCTCCATCTCACTACCCCTGGATTCAAGGACCTCCATCTCACTCCACCTGGGTTCGAGGACCTCCATCTCACTGCCCCTGGGTTCAAGGACCTCCAACTCACTATACCTGGGTCCAAGGACCTCCATCTCACTACCCCTGAGTTGGAGGACCTCCATCTCACTACCCCTGGGTTCGAGGACCTCCATCTCACTACCCCTGGGTTGGAGGACCTCCATCTCATTATCCTTGGGCTTGGGGTCTTCCATTCCTTTGCTTTAGGTTTGAGGTCCTACATCCCAATGTTCCTGCATCTAAAGTCACACTTGTTTCATTGTTTTCTCAAAGGTTGGTCTTCCTGAACAGATTGCCAAGCGCTGTGTGCACCAGGTCGCCTTAGCTCTGGACTATCTTCACAGCAGGAAGCTGGTACACCGTGACATCAAACCAGAGAACATCCTCATCTTTGACAAGGAGTGCCGCAAGGTTAAACTGTCTGATTTTGGGATGACTCGTCGGGCTGGCACTCCTGTCAAACGAGTGAGTGGTACCATCCCTTACACTGCCCCAGAGCTCTGTGATGCCTCCAAACATGAGGGCTTCTCAGTGGATTATAACATTGATGTCTGGGCTTTTGGGGTGCTACTCTTCTGCATGCTCACAGGAAACTTCCCCTGGGAGAAAGCCCTACTTTCGGACTCTTTCTATGACGAGTTTGTGAGATGGCAGAAGCGCAGAGGATCCAGCGTGCCATCGCAATGGAGGCGGTTCACCGACGATGCTCTCCGCATGTTCCGGAAGCTTCTGCCCGTCGAGCCAGAGAGGAGATGCTCTGTCAAGGAGATCTTCAGATACCTGAGTTATCGGTGGATGCTTGACTCAGATTGTAGCAATAGCATTGCTGATGTGAGCTCTTCCTCTGAAGAAGACCTGGTGGCCAGGATGAAGCAACAGAGTTTGTCCCCTGTGTGCACCGTTGCCAAGAGCACCATTTCCGTGGAAACATCGTCCTCACGCTTCTCCTCCATGACAACATCTAGCTCCCTCTCGTCTAACAGCAGCTACGAGCGAGCAGCGAGGGAGAGCAGCAACACCAGGATTCTGGCTGCCACACCTATTGAGATCTGCGTCTAGATCACACTCTACCGTGTCCAAGATGTGGGCGGCTTTAAATTTGATCGGAAATGTGTTTTAAAGAGTAACAAACTTATTATTACTGAAGGAAAGGATTATTTATTGCTTCGGGAGTCGATGTGAGCCAACCAACTGCGGCTCGGACTCAGACTTCCAGGTGGGTTTGTGTCTGACACGGCTCTTAGAAGCCTTTATCCTAAGCTGATTCTTCCCAGTTGTGACTGTGTTGCTTTGTGTCTTCGGGTCAGTCGAGGTGAGAGATGTGAAGCATAGCACTTGGCCCAATCCTAACACTTTTAAAGCAACATGCTCGATTCGTGTTGACGCGATGGGTGACATCAGGAGAGGAAGCAGCACGATGGTGCGAAGAGCCAGGTGCAACCGTAGCAGGGACCTCGACCGTCTGGGATCGGTTCCCACGCAAGGATCCTTTTTTATTTAATGTACGATAAGAGAGAAAGACAAGGGTATCGCCCAATGACCAGCTGGCAGCTGCTACTGATCAAACGACTTTCTTCCTAAGGGCTGGGTAGTGTTCACCAGGAGGAGTGATCACTCGGCACAAGTGTTCACTATTTACACTAGCCTTTCACTCATATGACTGTGACTTCCCATATCGGATCATGCTAATTTATTCTTTCCGATTTTTAAAATTTCAGTGTTAACTTTTTTTTGCATTTGGTGACCATCGCCCTCTACCCTCTCCCGTCCCCCCAACCCCAGCACTACCACCATTTTAAGCTGCTAGGTTCGTACCATCTCATTTAATAACCAGTAATAGACTGACTTTACAACACTATGACGTTAATATTTATTGGAAAAAAAACAAATAAAATTTGAGATAATTGCAAGAATTAGAGAAGTCAAGAAATCAATTGGCTCAGTGTAACAGGCAAAGGGACGTCCTCTTGTGACAATTTAAAAATAATAATTATTAGTGAGGCCTGAAAGGGTCCAAAGCATTTCCCACTCTCCCCGACCCCATTCGTCCCAGCATGGACCAGTTGGGTCGAATGGCCTGTTTCTGTGCTGTACATTCTATGACTCTCTTTTGTCTCACTGTGTGCTTGAGAAGGTTCATTTCTACATCACCTCTCCTTCTGTGTCCCACTGTGACCGTAACAGTGAGACCTGAACAGGATTGGCACTGCACTGCCCCCGCCTTCCATATCTGTAACGGTGTTGCTTATGGTAATGGTGGGCTCATGTATAATCACCAGTGTCTGTGTTGGTCAGCTAACCCACAGGTTAACGGGGAGGTCATCTGGAGAGAGGCCAGGAGATGGACAAAGTTAGACTGGAATAATGAGAAAATATATGAGGAAGAAAACTGGTGTGCTTTGGGTTTAAGGGTCAGGGGAGAGAGATATTGCAATGGAACTCCTTCAACAAGTACTCAGTCCACAAAATGTCCGAAAGAGTTGAATCAAACCTTTACAAGTAGCTCTGCTTTGTGAAGTCCAGATGATGGGAGCCCTATATAGTCCACCCATTAAGAGCCAGTCAACTCCACATATAGTCCGAAGGGTGATTAACCCCGAGACTACCCTGGAGGGGCATTTGATTTTTTTTCTCTCTCTAGGATTCAATCAAATTTGGTGCACAGATTGGGATGGAAAGCACTGAGCTCAGTCTGCCGTGGGTTCAACCAGTGACAACTGCCGTTAGGAAATTCTCACCCGCTGTTCTTCATGTATCTTGGTCTGAAGGCGATGGAGCCGGGGAGATCTGGTTGTACACATCACTGAAACTGAGGCAAAAACAGCATACAGGCATATGGGTAATTTTACAGCGGGAGAGGCAGATGAGTTAGGGGTGCAGTGTTAGTAAAGGGGTCAGATATTTCAAAACTCCCAGCAGGCCCATTGATGGTGTCACACTGTTGTGCTGGTGGGCACTGAGGGTAATTTTAACCGAACCCACCCAGGGGGAAACTGACGGGATCCATTGAAGTTAATTAAAGTAAAGTCGAGCAGGGCTGTAAAATGGGCAGCTTCCCAGCGGGCGGGTTGGGTTAAAATGACTCCCACTGTTGTTTATGTGATGCAGCTCATTCTCTCTCCGGTGGGCTTTTGACATGGTACATCTGGGACCAGTTGGCATCGCCAGTCAGTATCTTCCAGTCAACCGGCCCTCTTTCCTTTTGCCAAGCCAGCTAGCGGGCCCTGTGTACATTAAGTGTAACAAAAGCCCTGTCTGCCAGTCAGGTTGTTGAAAATCAACTTTGCCTGATGGGAAGGAATCCAGATAACAACGTAAGAAAATCCATGGATGAGAAAAGGCCATTGGGCCTATTGTATCTCAGGCCTCTAGTGCAAGAGTTAGTGAGTAGTAAAGAGAGCTACATGATCCAACCTGTAGCAACCATTTGAGGGGATAGTTGACCAAATTAGGCCAATGGACCTTTAGCATCGCAACACCTCACCATGCTCATGGTTGCTAGGCTGTTACTATGTTTTTGACTTCTAGACTGAAAGATCCTGTTGCCGATTGATATCCCCCCTATTCCGTACCCCACCCCCTCAATGAACAAATATATTTAAGTTTGTGTATCTAACAGATCACAATCCTTATGTATCTTCACTGTGCTTACAAGAAAAGTGTTTCTAATGTTAATATATGTGCAATACGTTCTATATATTACCACATATTTAACATATAATTTTACAATGGATTGTCATATCTATTTTTTTTATTGATCTGAACAATGAAAATATAGGGCTATGAAACTGACATCGTAAAGAGAACTTTACGCATTACCTGATGTGCTCTGCATTTGTATTAATTCGACAAAGATTCTCGAGAGTGTCACTCAGTCAGCTGGAACTCCGTGAGGACAGACCAGCAGGGTTTGGATTACGTGAACTGGGGAGGGAGGAGGGCCTGCGGTTCGCTCTCTGCCGCCATCGTCCCATTTGAGCCCGCCTGTCATCGAGAGGGCAGCGTTGTGGTTCGGGCACGGACAAAACAGACTGCTGCACAATCCTTAAAGAGAAATTTTTACGGAAACATCCTTGGAAGAAAAAAATGCAATGAAGACCAGTGGACGAAAGCTGTGAGAACTTCTTTACAAAGCCTATATTGGAATGGGGAATTTTAGTCAACCGATGCCATGCTTTGTGCTAATGACTGGCAGAGGTGCCAATCAACCTAGATTGTCAATGTCTGTCATCCTGCAGTAGAAATGCACTCAATTGCTTCTATATAGACAGTGCAACACTCCCATAGAGCAGCAAGGATCTCCCACCTTAGACCCAGTCTCCAAGATGTAGTAAGGGCCACTGAGCCGCTGAACCTTGTGTTTGAATTTCAGTGCAGTGGATGTTTTTCTGTTCAAAACTCCTAGAAGTTTTGTTCCTCAGTGAATGGTGTGTGGTTTTAACTGTCTGTGGTTTGTGACAGCGATGCGTCCTTTTAGTATCCAGAGTTTTAGCTCTTAGCTAAAATGTTTCCCGAGCTCTTTGAGCCGTACGATCGATTCAATGGTTGCAATACAATTTGTCTTCCTGTAAGACTTTCTTTATAATTTGATTAAAATTACCTAAAAACCCTCCCCTGGTCGCATCCTTTTGAAACAACAGAGTGAACCCACAGTACATGGCAGAACGATGGAAAGAGCACAGTACATGACAGAACGATGGAAAGAGTATAGTACATGGCAGAGACATGGAGAGCACAGTACATGACAGAACGAAGGAAAGAGTATAGTACATGGCAGAGACATGGAGAGCACAGTACATGACAGAACGATGGAAAGAGCACAGTACATGGCAGAGACATGGAGAGCACAGTACATGGCAGAGACATGGAGAGCACAGTACATGGCAGAGACATGGAGAGCACAGTACATGGCAGAACGATGGAAAGAGTATAGTACATGGCAGAGACATGGAGAGCACAGTACATGACAGAACGATGGAAAGAGCACAGGACATGGCAGAGACATGGAGAGCACAGTACATGGCAGAAATAAGGAGAGCGTACGGTACATGAGAGAAATAGGGAGAGAGCACAGTGCATGACAGAAATAGGGAGAGAGCACAGGACATGACAGAAATAGGGAGAGAGCAGAGAATATGACAGAAATAGGGAGAGGGCACAGTGCATGACAGAAATAGGGAGAGGGCACGGCCATGACAGAAGTACAGAGAGAGCAGGGTGCCCGACAGAAATATAGAGAAAACATAGTACATGATAGAAATATGGAGAGAGAGCAATACATGATAAAAATATGGAGACAACACAATACATGACAGTCATATGGAGAGAGCATGGAACATGCCAAAAATATGGAGAGTGTATGGGATCAACAGAAATATGGAGAGAGCAGAGCACATGAGAGAAATACGGAGAGAGAACAGTACATGAGGGAAATATGGAGAGAGCACGGTACAGGAGAGAAATATGGAGAGAGCACGGTACATGACAGAAATATGGAGAGAGCAGAGTACATGAGAAAAATACGGAGAGAGCACAGTATATGAGGGAAATAGGGAGAGGGAAAAGTACAGGAGAGAAATATGGAGAGAGCACAGTACAGGAGAGAAATATGGAGAGAGCACGGTACATGACAGAAATATGGAGAGAGCACGGTACATGAGGGAAATATTGAAAGAGCACGGTACATGAGGGAAACATGGAGAGAGCACGGTACATGAAAGAAATATGCAGAGAGCAGAGTACATGAGAGAAATACGGAGAGAGCGCAGTATATGAGGGAAATAGGGAGAGGGAAAAGTACAGGAGGGAAATATGGAGAGAGCACAGTACAGGAGAGAAATATGGAGAGAGCACGGTACATGACAGAAATATGGAGAGAGCACGGTACATGAGGGAAACATGGTGAGAGCACGGTACATGAGGGAAATATGGAGAGAGCACGGCACATGAGGGAAATATGGACAGAGCAGAGTACATGAGGGAAATATGGAGAGAGCACGGTACATGAGAGAAAAATGGAGAGAGCACGGTACATGAGGGAAATATGGAGAGAGCCAGGTCCATTGGAGAAAAATGGAGAGAGCACGGTACATGAGGGAAATATGGAGAGAGCACTGTACACGAGACAAATATAGAGAGAGCAGAGTACGAGGGAAATATGGCGAGAGCATTGTACAGGAGGGAAATATGGAGAGAGCACAGTACATGACAGAAACAGGGAGAGAGCATGGTACATGACAGAAATATGGAGAGAGCATTGTACATGACAGAAATATGGAGAGAGCACGGTACATGACAGAAATATGGAATGATCACGGTACATGACAGAAATATGGAGAGAGCAGAATTAATGACAGAATATGGAGAGAGCACGGTACATGACAGAAATATAGAGAGAGCACGGTACATGACAGAAATATAGAGAGAGCACGGTACATGACAGAAATATAGAGAGAGCACGGTACATGACAGAAATATAGAGAGAGCACGGTACATGACAGAAATATGGAGAGAGCACCATACATGACAGAAATATGGAGAGAGCACGGTACATGACAGAAATATGGAGAGAGCACCATACATGACAGAAATAGGGAGAGAGCACGGTACATGACAGAAATATGGAGAGAGCACGGTACATGACAGAAATATAGAGAGAGCACGGTACATGACAGAAATATGGAGAGAGCACCATACATGACAGAAATATGGAGAGAGCACGGTACATGACAGAAATATAGAGAGAGCACGGTACATGACAGAAATATAGAGAGAGCACGGTACATGACAGAAATATAGAGAGCATGGTACATGACAGAAATATAGAGAGCATGGTACATAACAGAAATATGGAGAGAGCACAGTCCAGGCCAGTAATCTGGAGAGAGCAGAATACATGACAGAAATAGGGAGAGAGCATGGTACAAGACGGAAATATGGAGAGAGCAGAATAAATGACAGAAATAGAGAGAGAGCATGGTACATGAGAGAAATAGAGAGAGAGCATGGTACATGAGAGAAATAGGGAGAGAGCACGGTACATGACAGAAATATGGAGAGAGCACGGTACATGACAGAAATATGGAGAGAGCACGGTACATGACAGAAATAAGGAGAGAACACAGTGCATGACAGAAATATGGAGAGAGCACGGTACATGACAGAAATATGGAGAAAGCAGAATAAATGACAGAAATAAGGAGAGAACACAGTGCATGACAGAAATATGGAGAGAGCAGAATAAATGACAGAAATATGGAGAGAGCACGGTACATGACAGAAATATGGAGAGAGCACGGTACATGAGGGAAATATGGAGAGAGCACGGTACATGACAGAAATATGGAGAAAGCAGATAAATGACAGAATTAATGGAGAGAACACAGTGCATGACAGAAATATGGAGAGTGCAGAATAAATGACAGAAATATGGAGAGAGCACGGTACATGAGAGAAATAGTGAGAGAGCACGGTACATGAGTGAAATATGGAGCGAGCACAGTACGTGACAGAAATATGGAGAGAGCACAGTACATGAAGAAATAGGGAGAGAACAGAGTACATGAGAGAAATAGGGAGAGAGCACGGTACATGAGGGAAATATGGAGCGAGCATGGGACAATGAGAGAAATATGGAGAGAGCACTGTACACGAGACAAATATAGAGCGAGCAGAGTACGAGGAAAATATGGAGAGATCATTGTACATGAGGGAACTAGGGAGAGGGAAAGGTACAGGAGTGAAATATGGAGAGAGCAGAGTACATGAGGGAAATATGGAGAGAGCATAGTTTTTGAGAGAAATATGGAGAGAGCATAGTACATGAGAGAAATATGGAGAGAGCACGGTAGAGGAGAGAAATATGGAGAGAGCAGAATACATGACAGAAATAGGGAGAGAGCACGGTACATGACAGAAATATGGAGAGAGCACGGTACATGAGGGAAATATGGAGAGAGCAGAGTACATGAGAGAAATATGGAGAGAGCACGGTAGAGGAGAGAAATATGGAGAGAGCAGAACACATGACAGAAATAGGGAGAGAGCACGGTACATGACAGAAATATGGAGAGAGCACGGTACATGACAGAAATATGGAGAGAACACGGTACATGAGAGAAATATGGAGAGAGCACGGTACATGACAGAAATATGGAGAGAACAGAGTACATGAGAGAAATAGGGAGAGAGCATGGTACATGAGAGAAATATGGAGAGAGCACGGTACATTACAGAAATATGGAGAGAGCACGGTACATGACAGAAATATGGAGAGAACAGGGTACATGAGCGAAATATGGAGCGAGCATGGGACAATGAGAGAAATATGGAGAGAGCACGGTACATGAGGGAAATATGTTGAGAGCACAGTACATGAGAGAAATATGGAGAGAGCAGAGTACATGAGAGAAATCACAGTATAGGAGAGAAAAACAGAGCGAGCACGGTACATGAGAGAAATAGGGAGAGAGCAGAATACATGACAGAAATAGGGAGAGAGCACGGTACATGACAGAAATAGGGAGAGAGCATGGTACATGACAGAAATATAGAGAGAGCATGGTATATGACAGAAATAGGGAGAGAGCATGGTACATGACAGAAATATAGAGAGAGCATGGTATATGACAGAAATAGGGAGAGAGCACGGTACATGACAGAAATAGGGAGAGAGCATGATACATGACAGAAATAGGTAGAGAGCATGGTACATGACAGAAATATGGAGAGAGCATGGTATATGACAGAAATATGGAGAGAGCACGGTACATGACAGAAATATGGAGAGAGCACGGTACATGACAGAAATATAGAGAGCATGGTACATGACAGAAATATGGAGAGAGCACGGTACATGACAGAAATATGGAGAAAGCAGAATACATGACAGAAATAGGGAGAGAGCACGGTACATGACAGAAATAGGGAGAGAGCATGGTACATGACAGAAATATAGAGAGAGCATGGTATATGACAGAAATATGGAGAGAGCACGGTACATGACAGAAATATAGAGAGCATGGTACATGACAGAAATATGGAGAGAGCACGGTACAGGCCAGTAATATGGAATGATCACGGTACATGACAGAAATATGGAGAGAGCAGAATAAATGACAGAAATATGGAGAGAACACGGTACATGACAGAAATATAGAGAGAGCACAGTACATGACAGAAATATAGAGAGCACGGTACAGGCCAGTAATATGGAGAGAGCAGAATACATGACAGAAATAGGGAGAGAGCACGGTACATGACAGAAATAGGGAGAGAGCATGGTACATGACAGAAATAGGGAGAGAGCATGGTACATGACAGAAATATAGAGAGCATGGTACATGACAGAAATAGGGAGAGAGCACGGTACAGGTCAGTAATATGGAATGATCACGGTACATGACAGAAATATGGAGAGAGCAGAATAAATGACAGAAATATGGAGAGAACACGGTACATGACAGAAATATAGAGAGAGCACAGTACATGACAGAAATATAGAGAGCACGGTACAGGCCAGTAATATGGAGAGAGCAGAATACATGACAGAAATAGGGAGAGAGCACGGTACATGACAGAAATATGGAGAGAGCACGGTAAATGACAGAAAGATGGAGAGAGCACGGTACATGACAGAAATATAGAGAGAGCACGGTACATGACAGAAATATAGAGAGAGCACGGTACAGGCGAGTAATATGGAGAGAGCAGAATACATGACAGAAATAGGGAGAGAGCACGGTACATGACAGAAATAGGGAGAGAGCACGGTACATGACAGAAATATGGAGAGAGCACGGTACAGGCCAGAAATATGGAGAGAGCACAGAACATGACAGAAATATGGAGAGAGCAGAATACATGTCAGAAATATGGAGAGAGCACGGTACATGACAGAAATATAGAGAGAGCACGGTACATGACAGAAATATGGAGAGAGCACGGTACATGACAGAAATATGGAGAGAGCAGAATACATGACAGAAATATGGAGAGAGCATGGTACATGACAGAAATATGGAGAGAGCAGAATACATGACAGAAATAGGGAGAGAGCAGAATACATGTCAGAAATATGCAGAGAGCACGGTACATGACAGAAATATAGAGAGAGCACAGAACATGACAGTAATATGGAGAGAGCAGAATACATGACAGAAATAGGGAGAGAGCACGGTACATGACAGAAATATGGAGAGAGCACGGTAAATGACAGAAATATGGAGAGAGCACGGTACATGACAGAAATATAGAGAGAGCACGGTACATGACAGAAATATAGAGAGAGCACGGTACAGGCCAGTAATATGGAGAGAGCAGAATACATGACAGAAATAGGGAGAGAACAGAGTACATGAGAGAAATAGGGAGAGAGCACGGTACATGAGGGAAATATGGAGAGAACAGAGTACATGAGAGAAATAGGGAGAGAGCACGGTACATGAGAGAAATATGGAGAGAGCACGGTACACGAGACAAATATAGAGCGAGCAGAGTACGAGGGAAATATGGAGAGATCATTGTACATGAGGGAACTAGGGAGAGGGAAAGGTATAGGAGAGAAATATGGAGAGAGCAGAGTACATGAGGGAAATATGGAGAGAGCACGGTATATGACAGAAATATGGAGAGAGCACGGTACATGACAGAAATATGGAGAGAACAGAGTACATGAGAGAAATAGGGAGAGAGCACGGTACATGAGAGAAATATGGAGAGAGGATGGTACATGACAGAAATATGGAGAGAGCACGGTACATGACGGAAATATGGAGAGAACAGGGTACATGAGAGAAATATGGAGCGGGCATGGGACAATGAGAGAAATATGGAGCGAGCATGGGACAATGAGAGAAATATGTTGAGAGCACAGTACATGAGAGAAATATGGAGAGAGCAGAGTACATGAGAGAAATCACAGTATAGGAGAGAAAAACAGAGCGAGCACGGTACATGAGAGAAATAGGGAGAGAGCAGAATACATGACAAAAATAGGGAGAGAGCACGGTACATGACAGAAATAGGGAGAGAGCATGGTACATGACAGAAATATAGAGAGAGCATGGTATATGACAGAAATAGGGAGAGAGCATGGTACATGACAGAAATATAGAGAGAGCATGGTATATGACAGAAATAGGGAGAGAGCACGGTACATGACAGAAATAGGGAGAGACCATGGTACATGACAGAAATAGGGAGAGAGCATGGTACATGACAGAAATATGGAGAGAGCATGGTACATGACAGAAATAGGGAGAGAGCACGGTACATGACAGAAATATAGAGAGCATGGTACATGACAGAAATATGGAGAGAGCACGGTACATGACAGAAATATGGAGAAAGCAGAATACATGACAGAAATAGGGAGAGAGCACGGTACATGACAGAAATAGGGAGAGAGCATGCTACATGACAGAAATATAGAGATAGCATGGTATATGACAGAAATATGGAGAGAGCACGGTACATGACAGAAATATAGAGAGCATGGTACATGACAGAAATATGGAGAGAGCACGGTACAGGCCAGTAATATGGAATGATCACGGTACATGACAGAAATATGGAGAGAGCAGAATAAATGACAGAAATATGGAGAGAACACGGTACATGACAGAAATATAGAGAGAGCACAGTACATGACAGAAATATAGAGAGCACGGTACAGGCCAGTAAAATGGAGAGAGCAGAATACATGACAGAAATCGGGAGAGAGCAGAATACATGACAGAAATAGGGAGAGAGCACGGTACATGACAGCAATAGGGAGAGAGCATGGTACATGACAGAAATAGGGAGAGAGCATGGTACATGACAGAAATATAGAGAGAGCATGGTATATGACAGAAATATGGAGAGAGCACGGTACATGACAGAAATATGGAGAGAGCATGGTACATGACAGAAATATAGAGAGAGCACGGTACATGACAGAAATAGGGAGAGAGCACGGTACAGGCCAGTAATATGGAATGATCACGGTACATGACAGAAATATGGAGAGAGCAGAATAAATGACAGAAATATGGAGAGAACACGGTACATGACAGAAATATAGAGAGAACACAGTACATGACAGAAATATAGAGAGCACGGTACAGGCCAGTAATATGGAGAGAGCAGAATACATGACAGAAATAGGGAGAGAGCACGGTACATGACAGAAATATGGAGAGAGCACGGTAAATGACAGAAATATGGAGAGAGCACGGTACATGACAGAAATATAGAGAGAGCACGGTACATGACAGAAATATAGAGAGAGCACGGTACAGGCCAGTAATATGGAGAGAGCAGAATACATGACAGAAATAGGGAGAGAGCACGGTACATGACAGAAATAGGGAGAGAGCACGGTACATGACAGAAATATGGAGAGAGCACGGTACAGGCCAGAAATATGGAGAGAGCACAGAACATGACAGAAATGTGGAGAGAGCAGAATACATGACAGAAATAGGGAGAGAGCAGAATACATGTCAGAAATATAGAGAGAGCACGGTACATGACAGAAATATGGAGAGAGCACGGTACATGACAGAAATAGGGAGAGAGCAGAATACATGACAGAAATATGGAGAGAGCACGGTACATGACAGAAATATGGAGAGAGCAGAATACATGAGAGAAATAGGGAGAGAGCACGGTACATGAGAGAAATATGGAGAGAGCACGGTACATTACAGAAATATGGAGAGAGCACGGTACATGACAGAAATATGGAGAGAGCATGGTACATGACAGAAATATGGAGAGAGCAGAATACATGACAGAAATATGGAGAGAACAGAGCACATGAGAGAAATAGGGAGAGAGCACGGTACATGAGAGAAATATGGAGAGAGCACGGTACATGACAGAAATATGGAGAGAAGAGAGTACATGAGAGAAATTGGGAGAGAGCACGGTACATGAGAGAAATATGGAGAGAGCACGGTACATTACAGAAATATGGAGAGAGCACGGTACATGACAGAAATATGGAGAGAACAGGGTAGATGAGAGAAATATGGAGAGAGCACGGTACATGAGGGAAATATGTTGAGAGCACAGTACATGGCAGAATGATGGAAAGAGTATAGTACATGGCAGAGACATGGAGAGCACAGTACATGGCAGAATGATGGAAAGAGTATAGTACATGGCAGAGACATGGAGAGCACAGTACATGGCAGAATGATGGAAAGAGTATAGTACATGGCAGAGACATGGAGAGCACAGTACATGACAGAACGATGGAAAGAGTATAGTACATGGCAGAGACATGGAGAGCACAGTACATGGCAGAGACATGGAGAGCACAGTACATGGCAGAACGATGGAAAGAGTATAGTACATGGCAGAGACATGGAGAGCACAGTAAATGACAGAACGATGGAAAGAGCACAGGACATGGCAGAGACATGGAGAGCACAGTACATGGCAGAAATAAGGAGAGCGTACGGTACATGAGAGAAATAGGCAGAGAGCACAGTGCATGACAGAAATAGGGAGAGAACACAGGACATGACAGAAATAGGGAGAGAGCAGAGAATATGACAGAAATAGGGAGAGGGCACAGTGCATGACAGAAATAGGGAGAGGGCACGGCCATGACAGAAGTACAGAGAGAGCAGGGTGCCCGACAGAAATATAGAGAAAACATAGTACATGATAGAAATATGGAGAGAGAACAATACATGATAAAAATATGGAGACAACACAATACATGACAGTCATATGGAGAGAGCATGGAACATGCCAAAAATATGGAGAGTGTATGGGATCAACAGAAATATGGAGAGAGCAGAGGACATGAGAGAAATACGGAGAGAGAACAGTACATGAGGGAAATATGGAGAGAGCACGGTACAGGAGAGAAATATGGAGAGAGCACGGTACATGACAGAAATATGGAGAGAGCAGAGTACATGAGAAAAATACGGAGAGAGCACAGTATATGAGGGAAATAGGGAGAGGGAAAAGTACAGGAGAGAAATATGGAGAGAGCACAGTACAGGAGAGAAATATGGAGAGAGCACGGTACATGACAGAAATATGGAGAGAGCACGGTACATGAGGGAAATATTGAAAGAGCACGGTACATGAGGGAAACATGGAGAGAGCACGGTACATGAAAGAAATATGCAGAGAGCAGAGTACATGAGAGAAATACGGAGAGAGCGCAGTATATGAGGGAAATAGGGAGAGGGAAAAGTACAGGAGGGAAATATGGAGAGAGCACAGTACAGGAGAGAAATATGGAGAGAGCACGGTACATGACAGAAATATGGAGAGAGCACGGTACATGAGGGAAATATGGAGAGAGCATGGCACATGAGGGAAATATGGACAGAGCAGAGTACATGAGGGAAATATGGAGAGAGCACGGTACATGAGAGAAATATGGAGAGAGCACGGTACATGAGAGAAAAATGGAGAGAGCACAGTACATGAGGGAAATATGGAGAGAGCACGGTACATGAGAGAAAAATGGAGAGAGCACAGTACATGAGGGAAATATGGAGAGAGCCAGGTCCATTGGAGAAAAATGGAGAGAGCACTGTACACGAGACAAATATAGAGAGAGCAGAGTACGAGGGAAATATGGCGAGAGCATTGTACAGGAGGGAAATATGGAGAGAGCACAGTGCATGACAGAAACAGGGAGAGAGCATGGTACATGACAGAAATATGGAGAGAGCATTGTACATGACAGAAATATGGAGAGAGCACGGTACATCACAGAAATATGGAGAGAGCAGAATTAATGACAGAATATGGAGAGAGCACGGTACATGACAGAAATATCGAGAGAGCACGGTGCATGACAGAAATATGGAGAGAGCACCATACATGACAGAAATATGGAGAGAGCACGGTACATGACAGAAATATGGAGAGAGCACGGTACATGACAGAAATATGGAGAGAGCACGGTACATGACAGAAATATGGAGAGAGCACGGTACATGACAGAAATATGGAGAGAGCACGGTACATGACAGAAATATAGAGAGAGCACGGTACATGACAGAAATATGGAGAGAGCACGGTACATGACAGAAATATAGAGAGAGCACGGTACATGACAGAAATATAGAGAGCATGGTACATGACAGAAATATAGAGAGAGCACGGTACATTACAGAAATATGGAGAGAGCACAGTACAGGCCAGTAATCTGGAGAGAGCAGAATACATGACAGAAATAGGGAGAGAGCATGGTACATGACAGAAATATGGAGAGAGCAGAATAAATGACAGAAATATGGAGAGAGCAGAATACATGACAGAAATAGAGAGAGAGCATGGTACATGAGAGAAATAGGGAGAGAGCACGGTACATGACAGAAATATGGAGAGAGCACGGTACATGACGGAAATATGGAGAGAGCATGGTACGTGACAGAAATATGGAGAGAGCACGGTACATGACAGAAATATGGAGAGAGCACGGTACATGAGAGAAATAGGGAGGGAGCACGGTACATGACAGAAATAAGGAGAGAGCACGGTACATGACAGAAATATGGAGAAAGCAGAATAAATGACAGAAATAAGGAGAGAACACAGTGCATGACAGAAATATGGAGAGAGCAGAATAAATGACAGAAATATGGAGAGAGCACGGTACATGACAGAAAAATGGAGAGAGCACGGTACATGAGAGAAATCGGGAGTGAGCACGGTACATGACAGAAATATGGAGAGAGCACGGTACATGACAGAAATATGGAGAAAGCACGGTACATGAGAGAAATAGTGAGAGAGCGCAGTACATGAGTGAAATATGGAGCGAGCACAGTACGTGACAGAAATATGGAGAGAGCACAGTACATGAGACAAATATAGAGCGAGCAGAGTACGAGGGAAATATGGAGAGATCATTGTACATGAGGGAACTCGGGAGAGGGAAAGGTACAGGAGAGAAATATGGAGAGAGCAGAGTACATGAGGGAAATATGGAGAGAGCACGGTACAGGAGGGAAATATGAAGAGAGCACAGTTTTTGAGAGAAATATGGAGAGAGCATATTACATGACAGAAATATGGAGAGAGCACGGTACATGACAGAAATAGGGAGAGAGCACGGTACATGACAGAAATATGGAGAGAGCATGGTACATGACAGAAATATAGAGAGCATGGTACATGACAGAAATAGGGAGAGAGCACGGTACAGGCCAGTAATATGGAATGATCACGGTAGATGACAGAAATATGGAGAGAGCAGAATAAATGACAGAAATATGGAGAGAACACGGTACATGACAGAAATATAGAGAGAACACAGTGCATGACAGAAATATAGAGAGCACGGTACAGGCCAGTAATATGGAGAGAGCAGAATACATGACAGAAATAGGGAGAGAGCACGGTACATGACAGAAATATGGAGAGAGCAGAATACATGACAGAAATATAGAGAGAGCACGGTAAATGACAGAAATATGGAGAGAGCACGGTACATGACAGAAATATAGAGAGAGCACGGTACATGACAGAAATATAGAGAGAGCACGGTACAGGCCAGTAATATGGAGAGAGCAGAATACATGACAGAAATAGGGAGAGAGCACGGTACATGACAGAAATATGGAGAGAGCACGGTAAATGACAGAAATATGGAGAGAGCACGGTACATGACAGAAATATAGAGAGAGCACGGTACATGACAGAAATATAGAGAGAGCACGGTACATGACAGAAATAGGGAGAGAGCACGGTACATGACAGAAATATGGAGAGAGCACGGTACAGGCCAGAAATAGGGAGAGAGCACAGAACATGACAGAAATATGGAGAGAGCAGAATACATGACAGAAATAGGGAGAGAGCAGAATACATGTCAGAAATATGGAGAGAGCACGGTACATGACAGAAATCTAGAGAGAGCACGGTACATGACAGAAATATGGAGTGAGCACGGTACATGAGAGAAATATGGAGAGAGCAGAATACATGACAGAAATATGGAGAGAGCATGGTACATGACAGAAATATGGAGAGAGCAGAATACATGACAGAAATATGGAGAGAGCACGGTACATGACAGAAATATGGAGAGAGCAGAATACATGAGAGAAATTGGGAGAGAGCACGGTACATGAGAGAAATATGGAGAGAGCACGGTACATTACAGAAATATGGAGAGAGCACGGTACATGACAGAAATATGGAGAGAGCAGAATACATGACAGAAATATGGAGAGAACAGAGCACATGAGAGAAATAGGGAGAGAGCACGGTACATGAGAGAAATATGGAGAGAGCACGGTACATGAGAGAAATATGGAGAGAGCACGGTACATGAGAGAAATATGGAGAGAGCACGGTACATTACAGAAATATGGAGAGAGCACGGTACATGACAGAAATATGGAGAGAGCAGAATACATGACAGAAATATGGAGAGAACAGAGCACATGAGAGAAATAGGGAGAGAGCACGGTACATGAGAGAAATATGGAGAGAGCACGGTACATGAGAGAAATATGGAGAGAGCACGGTACATTACAGAAATATGGAGAGAGCACGGTACATGACAGAAATATGGAGAGAACAGGGTAGATGAGAGAAATATGGAGAGAGCACGGTACATGAGGGAAATATGTTGAGAGCACAGTACATGGCAGAGACATGGAGAGCACAGTACATGGCAGAACGATGGAAAGAGTATAGTCCATGGCAGAGACATGGAGAGCACAGTACATGGCAGAACGATGGAAAGAGTATAGTACATGGCAGAGACATGGAGAGCACAGTACATGACAGAACGATGGAAAGAGCACAGGACATGGCAGAGACATGGAGAGCACAGTACATGGCAGAAATAAGGAGAGCGTACGGTACATGAGAGAAATAGGGAGAGAGCACAGTGCATGACAGAAATAGGGAGAGAACACAGGACATGACAGAAATAGGGAGAGAGCAGAGAATATGACAGAAATAGGGAGAGGGCACAGTGCATGACAGAAATAGGGAGAGGGCACGGCCATGACAGAAGTACAGAGAGAGCAGGGTGCCCGACAGAAATATAGAGAAAACATAGTACATGATAGAAATATGGAGAGAGAACAATACATGATAAAAATATGGAGACAACACAATACATGACAGTCATATGGAGAGAGCATGGAACATGCCAAAAATATGGAGAGTGTATGGGATCAACAGAAATATGGAGAGAGCAGAGGACATGAGAGAAATACGGAGAGAGAACAGTACATGAGGGAAATATGGAGAGAGCACGGTACAGGAGAGAAATATGGAGAGAGCACGGTACATGACAGAAATATGGAGAGAGCAGAGTACATGAGAGAAATACGGAGAGAGCACAGTATATGAGGGAAATAGGGAGAGGGAAAAGTACAGGAGAGAAATATGGAGAGAGCACAGTACAGGAGAGAAATATGGAGAGAGCACGGTACATGACAGAAATATGGAGAGAGCACGGTACATGAGGGAAATATTGAAAGAGCACGGTACATGAGGGAAACATGGAGAGAGCACGGTACATGAAAGAAATATGCAGAGAGCAGAGTACATGAGAGAAATACGGAGAGAGCGCAGTATATGAGGGAAATAGGGAGAGGGAAAAGTACAGGAGGGAAATATGGAGAGAGCACAGTACAGGAGAGAAATATGGAGAGAGCACGGTACATGACAGAAATATGGAGAGAGCACGGTACATGAGGGAAATATGGAGAGAGCATGGCACATGAGGGAAATATGGACAGAGCAGAGTACATGAGGGAAATATGGAGAGAGCACGGTACATGAGGGAAATATGGAGAGAGCACGGTACATGAGAGAAAAATGGAGAGAGCACAGTACATGAGGGAAATATGGAGAGAGCCAGGTCCATTGGAGAAAAATGGAGAGAGCACGGTACATGAGGGAAATATGGAGAGAGCACTGTACACGAGACAAATATAGAGAGAGCAGAGTACGAGGGAAATATGGCGAGAGCATTGTGCAGGAGGGAAATATGGAGAGAGCACAGTGCATGACAGAAACAGGGAGAGAGCATGGTACATGACAGAAATATGGAGAGAGCATTGTACATGACAGAAATATGGAGAGAGCACGGTACATCACAGAAATATGGAGAGAGCAGAATTAATGACAGAATATGGAGAGAGCACGGTACATGACAGAAATATGGAGAGAGCACCATACATGACAGAAATATGGAGAGAGCACGGTACATGACAGAAATATGGAGAGAGCACGGTACATGACAGAAATATGGAGAGAGCACCATACATGACAGAAATATGGAGCGAGCACGGTACATGACAGAAATATGGAGAGAGCACGGTACATGACAGAAATATCGAGAGAGCACGGTGCATGACAGAAATATGGAGAGAGCACCATACATGACAGAAATATGGAGAGAGCACGGTACATGACAGAAATATGGAGAGAGCACGGTACATGACAGAAATATGGAGAGAGCACGGTACATGACAGAAATATGGAGAGAGCACGGTACATGACAGAAATATAGAGAGAGCACGGTACATGACAGAAATATGGAGAGAGCACGGTACATGACAGAAATATAGAGAGAGCACGGTACATGACAGAAATATGGAGAGAGCACGGTACATGACAGAAATATAGAGAGAGCACGGTACATGACAGAAATATAGAGAGCATGGTACATGACAGAAATATAGAGAGAGCACGGTACATTACAAAAATATGGAGAGAGCACAGTACAGGCCAGTAATCTGGAGAGAGCAGAATACATGACAGAAATAGGGAGAGAGCATGGTACATGACAGAAATATGGAGAGAGCAGAATAAATGACAGAAATATGGAGAGAGCAGAATACATGACAGAAATAGAGAGAGAGCATGGTACATGAGAGAAATAGGGAGAGAGCACGGGACATGACAGAAATATGGAGAGAGCATGGTACATGACGGAAATATGGAGAGAGCATGGTACGTGACAGAAATATGGAGAGAGCACGGTACATGACAGAAATATGGAGAGAGCACGGTACATGAGAGAAATAGGGAGGGAGCACGGTACATGACAGAAATAAGGAGAGAGCACGGTACATGACAGAAATATGGAGAAAGCAGAATAAATGACAGAAATAAGGAGAGAACACAGTGCATGACAGAAATATGGAGAGAGCAGAATAAATGACAGAAATATGGAGAGAGCACGGTACATGACAGAAATATGGAGAGAGCACGGTACATGAGAGAAATCGGGAGTGAGCACGGTACATGACAGAAATATGGAGAGAGCACGGTACATGACAGAAATATGGAGAAAGCACGGTACATGAGAGAAATAGTGAGAGAGCGCAGTACATGAGTGAAATATGGAGCGAGCACAGTACGTGACAGAAATATGGAGAGAGCACAGTACATGAGACAAATATAGAGCGAGCAGAGTACGAGGGAAATATGGAGAGATCATTGTACATGAGGGAACTAGGGAGAGGGAAAGGTACAGGAGAGAAATATGGAGAGAGCAGAGTACATGAGGGAAATATGGAGAGAGCACGGTACAGGAGGGAAATATGAAGAGAGCACAGTTTTTGAGAGAAATATGGAGAGAGCATATTGCATGACAGAAATATGGAGAGAGCACGGTACATGACAGAAATAGGGAGAGAGCACGGTACATGACAGAAATATGGAGAGAACAGAGTACATGAGAGAAATAGGGCGAGAGCACGGTACATTAGAGAAATAGGGAGAGAGCACGGTACATTACAGAAATATGGAGAGAACAGAGTACATGAGAGAAATAGGGAGAGAGCACGGTACAGGAGGGAAATATGGAGAGAGCACAGTGCATGACAGAAACAGGGAGAGAGCATGGTACATGACAGAAATATGGAGAGAGCATTGTACATGACAGAAATATGGAGAGAGCACGGTACATGACAGAAATATGGAGAGAGCAGAATTAATGACAGAATATGGAGAGAGCACGGTACATGACAGAAATATCGAGAGAGCACGGTACATGACAGAAATATGGAGAGAGCACCATACATGACAGAAATATGGAGAGAGCACGGTACATGACAGAAATATGGAGAGAGCACGGTACATGACAGAAATATGGAGAGAGCACGGTACATGACAGAAATATAGAGAGAGCACGGTACATGACAGAAATATGGAGAGAGCACGGTACATGACAGAAATATAGAGAGAGCACGGTACATGACAGAAATATGGAGAGAGCACGGTACATGACAGAAATATAGAGAGAGCACGGTACATGACAGAAATATAGAGAGCATGGTACATGACAGAAATATAGAGAGAGCACGGTACACTACAGAAATATGGAGAGAGCACAGTACAGGCCAGTAATCTGGAGAGAGCAGAATACATGAAAGAAATAGGGAGAGAGCATGGTACAAGACAGAAATATGGAGAGAGCAGAATAAATGACAGAAATATGGAGAGAGAAGAATACATGACAGAAATAGAGAGAGAGCATGGTACATGAGAGAAATAGGGAGAGAGCACGGTACATGACAGAAATATGGAGAGAGCACAGTACATGACAGAAATATGGAGAGAGCATGGTACATGACAGAAATATGGAGAGAGCACGGTACATGACAGAAATATGGAGAGAACAGAGTACATGAGAGAAATAGGGAGAGAGCACGGTACATGAGAGAAATATGGAGAGAGGATGGTACATGACAGAAATATGGAGAGAGCACGGTACATGACGGAAATATGGAGAGAACAGGGTACATGAGAGAAATATGGAGCGAGCATGGGACAATGAGAGAAATATGTTGAGAGCACAGTACATGAGAGAAATATGGAGAGAGCAGAGTACATGAGAGAAATCACAGTATAGGAGAGAAAAACAGAGCGAGCACGGTACATGAGAGAAATAGGGAGAGAGCAGAATACATGACAAAAATAGGGAGAGAGCACGGTACATGACAGAAATAGGGAGAGAGCATGGTACATGACAGAAATATAGAGAGAGCATGGTATATGACAGAAATAGGGAGAGAGCATGGTACATGACAGAAATATAGAGAGAGCATGGTATATGACAGAAATAGGGAGAGAGCACGGTACATGACAGAAATAGGGAGAGACCATGGTACATGACAGAAATAGGGAGAGAGCATGGTACATGACAGAAATATGGAGAGAGCATGGTACATGACAGAAATAGGGAGAGAGCACGGTACATGACAGAAATATAGAGAGCATGGTACATGACAGAAATATGGAGAGAGCACGGTACATGACAGAAATATGTAGAAAGCAGAATACATGACAGAAATAGGGAGAGAGCACGGTACATGACAGAAATAGGGAGAGAGCATGCTACATGACAGAAATATAGAGAGAGCATGGTATATGACAGAAATATGGAGAGAGCACGGTACATGACAGAAATATAGAGAGCATGGTACATGACAGAAATATGGAGAGAGCACGGTACAGGCCAGTAATATGGAATGATCACGGTACATGACAGAAATATGGAGAGAGCAGAATAAATGACAGAAATATGGAGAGAACACGGTACATGACAGAAATATAGAGAGAGCACAGTACATGACAGAAATATAGAGAGCACGGTACAGGCCAGTAAAATGGAGAGAGCAGAATACATGACAGAAATCGGGAGAGAGCACGGTACATGACAGAAATATGGAGAGAGCACGGTAAATGACAGAAATATGGAGAGAGCACGGTACATGACAGAAATATAGAGAGAGCACGGTACAGGCCAGTAATATGGAGAGAGCAGAATACATGACAGAAATAGGGAGAGAGCACGGTACATGACAGAAATAGGGAGAGAGCATGGTACATGACAGAAATAGGGAGAGAGCATGGTACATGACAGAAATATAGAGAGAGCATGGTATATGACAGAAATATGGAGAGAGCACGGTACATGACAGAAATATGGAGAGAGCATGGTACATGACAGAAATATAGAGAGAGCACGGTACATGACAGAAATAGGGAGAGAGCACGGTACAGGCCAGTAATATGGAATGATCACGGTACATGACAGAAATATGGAGAGAGCAGAATAAATGACAGAAATATGGAGAGAACACGGTACATGACAGAAATATAGAGAGAACACAGTACATGACAGAAATATAGAGAGCACGGTACAGGCCAGTAATATGGAGAGAGCAGAATACATGACAGAAATAGGGAGAGAGCACGGTACATGACAGAAATATGGAGAGAGCACGGTAAATGACAGAAATATGGAGAGAGCACGGTACATGACAGAAATATAGAGAGAGCACGGTACATGACAGAAATATAGAGAGAGCACGGTACAGGCCAGTAATATGGAGAGAGCAGAATTCATGACAGAAATAGGGAGAGAGCACGGTACATGACAGAAATAGGGAGAGAGCACGGTACATGACAGAAATATGGAGAGAGCACGGTACAGGCCAGAAATATGGAGAGAGCACAGAACATGACAGAAATATGGAGAGAGCAGAATACATGACAGAAATAGGGAGAGAGCAGAATACATGTCAGAAATATGGAGAGAGCACGGTACATGACAGAAATATAGAGAGAGCACGGTACATGACAGAAATATGGAGAGAGCACGGTACATGACAGAAATAGGGAGAGAGCAGAATACATGACAGAAATATGGAGAGAGCACGGTACATGACAGAAATATGGAGAGAGCAGAATACATGAGAGAAATAGGGAGAGAGCACGGTACATGAGAGAAATATGGAGAGAGCACGGTACATTACAGAAATATGGAGAGAGCACGGTACATGACAGAAATATGGAGAGAGCATGGTACATGACAGAAATATAGAGAGAGCACGGTACATGACAGAAATATAGAGAGCATGGTACATGACAGAAATATAGAGAGAGCACGGTACACTACAGAAATATGGAGAGAGCACAGTACAGGCCAGTAATCTGGAGAGAGCAGAATACATGAAAGAAATAGGGAGAGAGCATGGTACAAGACAGAAATATGGAGAGAGCAGAATAAATGACAGAAATATGGAGAGAGAAGAATACATGACAGAAATAGAGAGAGAGCATGGTACATGAGAGAAATAGGGAGAGAGCACGGTACATGACAGAAATATGGAGAGAGCACAGTACATGACAGAAATATGGAGAGAGCATGGTACATGACAGAAATATGGAGAGAGCACGGTACATGACAGAAATATGGAGAGAACAGAGTACATGAGAGAAATAGGGAGAGAGCACGGTACATGAGAGAAATATGGAGAGAGGATGGTACATGACAGAAATATGGAGAGAGCACGGTACATGACGGAAATATGGAGAGAACAGGGTACATGAGAGAAATATGGAGCGAGCATGGGACAATGAGAGAAATATGTTGAGAGCACAGTACATGAGAGAAATATGGAGAGAGCAGAGTACATGAGAGAAATCACAGTATAGGAGAGAAAAACAGAGCGAGCACGGGACATGAGAGAAATAGGGAGAGAGCAGAATACATGACAAAAATAGGGAGAGAGCACGGTACATGACAGAAATAGGGAGAGAGCATGGTACATGACAGAAATATAGAGAGAGCATGGTATATGACAGAAATAGGGAGAGAGCATGGTACATGACAGAAATATAGAGAGAGCATGGTATATGACAGAAATAGGGAGAGAGCACGGTACATGACAGAAATAGGGAGAGACCATGGTACATGACAGAAATAGGGAGAGAGCATGGTACATGACAGAAATATGGAGAGAGCATGGTACATGACAGAAATAGGGAGAGAGCACGGTACATGACAGAAATATAGAGAGCATGGTACATGACAGAAATATGGAGAGAGCACGGTACATGACAGAAATATGGAGAAAGCAGAATACATGACAGAAATAGGGAGAGAGCACGGTACATGACAGAAATAGGGAGAGAGCATGCTACATGACAGAAATATAGAGAGAGCATGGTATATGACAGAAATATGGAGAGAGCACGGTACATGACAGAAATATAGAGAGCATGGTACATGACAGAAATATGGAGAGAGCACGGTACAGGCCAGTAATATGGAATGATCACGGTACATGACAGAAATATGGAGAGAGCAGAATAAATGACAGAAATATGGAGAGAACACGGTACATGACAGAAATATAGAGAGAGCACAGTACATGACAGAAATATAGAGAGCACGGTACAGGCCAGTAAAATGGAGAGAGCAGAATACATGACAGAAATCGGGAGAGAGCACGGTACATGACAGAAATATGGAGAGAGCACGGTAAATGACAGAAATATGGAGAGAGCACGGTACATGACAGAAATATAGAGAGAGCACGGTACAGGCCAGTAATATGGAGAGAGCAGAATACATGACAGAAATAGGGAGAGAGCACGGTACATGACAGAAATAGGGAGAGAGCATGGTACATGACAGAAATAGGGAGAGAGCATGGTACATGACAGAAATATAGAGAGAGCATGGTATATGACAGAAATATGGAGAGAGCACGGTACATGACAGAAATATGGAGAGAGCATGGTACATGACAGAAATATAGAGAGAGCACGGTACATGACAGAAATAGGGAGAGAGCACGGTACAGGCCAGTAATATGGAATGATCACGGTACATGACAGAAATATGGAGAGAGCAGAATAAATGACAGAAATATGGAGAGAACACGGTACATGACAGAAATATAGAGAGAACACAGTACATGACAGAAATATAGAGAGCACGGTACAGGCCAGTAATATGGAGAGAGCAGAATACATGACAGAAATAGGGAGAGAGCACGGTACATGACAGAAATATGGAGAGAGCACGGTAAATGACAGAAATATGGAGAGAGCACGGTACATGACAGAAATATAGAGAGAGCACGGTACATGACAGAAATATAGAGAGAGCACGGTACAGGCCAGTAATATGGAGAGAGCAGAATTCATGACAGAAATAGGGAGAGAGCACGGTACATGACAGAAATAGGGAGAGAGCACGGTACATGACAGAAATATGGAGAGAGCACGGTACAGGCCAGAAATATGGAGAGAGCACAGAACATGACAGAAATATGGAGAGAGCAGAATACATGACAGAAATAGGGAGAGAGCAGAATACATGTCAGAAATATGGAGAGAGCACGGTACATGACAGAAATATAGAGAGAGCACGGTACATGACAGAAATATGGAGAGAGCACGGTACATGACAGAAATAGGGAGAGAGCAGAATACATGACAGAAATATGGAGAGAGCACGGTACATGACAGAAATATGGAGAGAGCAGAATACATGAGAGAAATAGGGAGAGAGCACGGTACATGAGAGAAATATGGAGAGAGCACGGTACATTACAGAAATATGGAGAGAGCACGGTACATGACAGAAATATGGAGAGAGCATGGTACATGACAGAAATATGGAGAGAGCAGAATACATGACAGAAATATGGAGAGAACAGAGCACATGAGAGAAATAGGGAGAGAGCACGGTACATGAGAGAAATATGGAGAGAGCACGGTACATGACAGAAATATGGAGAGAAGAGAGTACATGAGAGAAATTGGGAGAGAGCACGGTACATGAGAGAAATATGGAGAGAGCACGGTACATTACAGAAATATGGAGAGAGCACGGTACATGACAGAAATATGGAGAGAACAGGGTAGATGAGAGAAATATGGAGAGAGCACGGTACATGAGGGAAATATGTTGAGAGCACAGTACATGGCAGAGACATGGAGAGCACAGTACATGGCAGAACGATGGAAAGAGTATCGTACATGGCAGAGACATGGAGAGCACAGTACATGGCAGAACGATGGAAAGAGTATAGTACATGGCAGAGACATGGAGAGCACAGTACATGACAGAACGATGGAAAGAGCACAGGACATGGCAGAGACATGGAGAGCACAGTACATGGCAGAAATAAGGAGAGCGTACGGTACATGAGAGAAATAGGGAGAGAGCACAGTGCATGACAGAAATAGGGAGAGAACACAGGACATGACAGAAATAGGGAGAGAGCAGAGAATATGACAGAAATAGGGAGAGGGCACAGTGCATGACAGAAATAGGGAGAGGGCACGGCCATGACAGAAGTACAGAGAGAGCAGGGTGCCCGACAGAAATATAGAGAAAACATAGTACATGATAGAAATATGGAGAGAGAACAATACATGATAAAAATATGGAGACAACACAATACATGACAGTCATATGGAGAGAGCATGGAACATGCCAAAAATATGGAGAGTGTATGGGATCAACAGAAATATGGAGAGAGCAGAGTACATGAGAGAAATACGGAGAGAGAACAGTACATGAGGGAAATATGGAGAGAGCACGGTACAGGAGAGAAATATGGAGAGAGCACGGTATATGAGGGAAATAGGGAGAGGGAAAAGTACAGGAGAGAAATATGGAGAGAGCACAGTACAGGAGAGAAATATGGAGAGAGCACAGTACATGACAGAAATATGGAGAGAGCACGGTACATGAGGGAAATATTGAAAGAGCACGGTACATGAGGGAAATATGGAGAGAGCATGGCACATGAGGGAAATATGGACAGAGCAGAGTACATGAGGGAAATATGGAGAGAGCACGGTACAAGAGAGAAATATGGAGAGAGCACGGTACATGAGAGAAATATGGAGAGAGCACGGTACATGAGAGAAATATGGAGAGAGCACGGTACATGAGAGAAATATGGAGAGAGCACGGTACATGAGAGAAAAATGGAGAGAGCACAGTACATGAGGGAATTATGGAGAGAGCACGGTACATGAGAGAAAAATGGAGAGAGCACAGTACATGAGGGAATTATGGAGAGAGCACGGTACATGAGAGAAAAATGGAGAGAGCACTGTACACGAGACAAATATAGAGAGAGCAGAGTACGAGGGAAATATGGCGAGAGCATTGTACAGGAGGGAAATATGGAGAGAGCACAGTGCATGACAGAAACAGGGAGAGAGCATGGTACATGACAGAAATATGGAGAGAGCATTGTACATGACAGAAATATGGAGAGAGCACGGTACATCACAGAAATATGGAGAGAGCAGAATTAATGACAGAATATGGAGAGAGCACGGTACATGACAGAAATATCGAGAGAGCACGGTGCATGACAGAAATATGGAGAGAGCACCATACATGACAGAAATATGGAGAGAGCACGGTACATGACAGAAATATGGAGAGAGCACGGTACATGACAGAAATATGGAGAGAGCATGGTACATGACAGAAATATGGAGAGAGCACGGTACATGACAGAAATATGGAGAGAGCACGGTACATGACAGAAATATAGAGAGAGCACGGTACATGACAGAAATATGGAGAGAGCACGGTACATGACAGAAATATAGAGAGAGCACGGTACATGACGGAAATATGGAGAGAGCACGGTACATGACAGAAATATGGAGAGAGCACGGTACATGACAGAAATATGGAGAGAGCACGGTACATGACAGAAATAGGGAGAGAGCATGGTACATGACAGAAATATGGAGAGAGCAGAATAAATGACAGAAATATGGAGAGAGCAGAATACATGACAGAAATAGAGAGAGAGCATGGTACATGAGAGAAATAGGGAGAGAGCACGGTACATGACAGAAATATGGAGAGAGCACGGTACATGACGGAAATATGGAGAGAGCATGGTACGTGACAGAAATATGGAGAGAGCACGGTACATGACAGAAATATGGAGAGAGCACGGTACATGAGAGAAATAGGGAGGGAGCACGGTACATGACAGAAATAAGGAGAGAGCACGGTACATGACAGAAATATGGAGAAAGCAGAATAAATGACAGAAATAAGGAGAGAACACAGTGCATGACAGAAATATGGAGAGAGCAGAATAAATGACAGAAATATGGAGAGAGCACGGTACATGACAGAAATATGGAGAGAGCACGGTACATGAGAGAAATCGGGAGTGAGCACGGTACATGACAGAAATATGGAGAGAGCACGGTACATGACAGAAATATGGAGAAAGCACGGTACATGAGAGAAATAGTGAGAGAGCGCAGTACATGAGTGAAATATGGAGCGAGCACAGTACGTGACAGAAATATGGAGAGAGCACAGTACATGAGACAAATATAGAGCGAGCAGAGTACGAGGGAAATATGGAGAGATCATTGTACATGAGGGAACTAGGGAGAGGGAAAGGTACAGGAGAGAAATATGGAGAGAGCAGAGTACATGAGGGAAATATGGAGAGAGCACGGTACAGGAGGGAAATATGAAGAGAGCACAGTTTTTGAGAGAAATATGGAGAGAGCATATTACATGACAGAAATATGGAGAGAGCACGGTACATGACAGAAATAGGGAGAGAGCACGGTACATGACAGAAATATGGAGAGAGCATGGTACATGACAGAAATATAGAGAGCATGGTACATGACAGAAATAGGGAAAGAGCACGGTACAGGCCAGTAATATGGAATGATCACGGTACATGACAGAAATATGGAGAGAGCAGAATAAATGACAGAAATATGGAGAGAACACGGTACATGACAGAAATATAGAGAGAACACAGTGCATGACAGAAATATAGAGAGCACGGTACAGGCCAGTAATATGGAGAGAGCAGAATACATGACAGAAATAGGGAGAGAGCACGGTACATGACAGAAATATGGAGAGAGCAGAATACATGACAGAAATATAGAGAGAGCACTGTAAATGACAGAAATATGGAGAGAGCACGGTACATGACAGAAATATAGAGAGAGCACGGTACATGACAGAAATATAGAGAGAGCACGGTACAGGCCAGTAATATGGAGAGAGCAGAATACATGACAGAAATAGGGAGAGAGCACGGTACATCACAGAAATATGGAGAGAGCAGAATTAATGACAGAATATGGAGAGAGCACGGTACATGACAGAAATATCGAGAGAGCACGGTGCATGACAGAAATATGGAGAGAGCACCATACATGACAGAAATAGGGAGAGAGCACGGTACATGACAGAAATATGGAGAGAGCATGGTACATGACAGAAATATAGAGAGCATGGTACATGACAGAAATAGGGAGAGAGCACGGTACAGGCCAGTAATATGGAATGATCACGGTACATGACAGAAATATGGAGAGAGCAGAATAAATGACAGAAATATGGAGAGAACACGGTACATGACAGAAATATAGAGAGAACACAGTGCATGACAGAAATATAGAGAGCACGGTACAGGCCAGTAATATGGAGAGAGCAGAATACATGACAGAAATAGGGAGAGAGCACGGTACATGACAGAAATATGGAGAGAGCAGAATACATGACAGAAATATAGAGAGAGCACTGTAAATGACAGAAATATGGAGAGAGCACGGTACATGACAGAAATATAGAGAGAGCACGGTACATGACAGAAATATAGAGAGAGCACGGTACAGGCCAGTAATATGGAGAGAGCAGAATACATGACAGAAATAGGGAGAGAGCACGGTACATGACAGAAATAGGGAGAGAGCATGGTACATGACAGAAATAGGGAGAGAGCATGGTACATGACAGAAATATAGAGAGAGCATGGTATATGACAGAAATATGGAGAGAGCACGGTACATGACAGAAATATGGAGAGAGCATGGTACATGACAGAAATATAGAGAGCATGGTACATGACAGAAATAGGGAGAGAGCACGGTACAGGCCAGTAATATGGAATGATCACGGTACATGACAGAAATATGGAGAGAGCAGAATAAATGACAGAAATATGGAGAGAACACGGTACATGACAGAAATATAGAGAGAACACAGTACATGACAGAAATATAGAGAGCACGGTACAGGCCAGTAATATGGAGAGAGCAGAATACATGACAGAAATAGGGAGAGAGCACGGTACATGACAGAAATATGGAGAGAGCACGGTAAATGACAGAAATATGGAGAGAGCACGGTACATGACAGAAATATAGAGAGAGCACGGTACATGACAGAAATATAGAGAGAGCACGGTACAGGCCAGTAATATGGAGAGAGCAGAATACATGACAGAAATAGGGAGAGAGCACGGTACATGACAGAAATAGGGAGAGAGCACGGTACATGACAGAAATATGGAGAGAGCACGGTACAGGCCAGAAATATGGAGAGAGCACAGAACATGACAGAAATATGGAGAGAGCAGAATACATGACAGAAATATGGAGAGAGCATGGTACATGACAGAAATATGGAGAGAGCAGAATACATGACAGAAATATGGAGAGAGCACGGTACATGACAGAAATATGGAGAGAGCAGAATACATGAGAGAAATTGGGAGAGAGCACGGTACATGAGAGAAATATGGAGAGAGCACGGTACATTACAGAAATATGGAGAGAGCACGGTACATGACAGAAATATGGAGAGAGCACGGTACATGACAGAAATATGGAGAGAGCAGAATACATGACAGAAATATGGAGAGAACAGAGCACATGAGAGAAATAGGGAGAGAGCACGGTACATGAGAGAAATATGGAGAGAGCACGGTACATGAGAGAAATATGGAGAGAGCACGGTACATTACAGAAATATGGAGAGAGCACGGTACATGACAGAAATATGGAGAGAGCACGGTACATGAGAGAAATAGGGAGAGAGCACGGTACATTACAGAAATATGGAGAGAGCAGAATACATGACAGAAATATGGAGAGAACAGAGCACATGAGAGAAATAGGGAGAGAGCACGGTACATGACAGAAATATGGAGAGAACAGGGTAGGTGAGAGAAATATGGAGAGAGCACGGTACATGAGGGAAATATGTTGAGAGCACAGTACATGGCAGAGACATGGAGAGCACAGTACATGGCAGAACGATGGAAAGAGTATCGTACATGGCAGAGACATGGAGAGCACAGTACATGGCAGAACGATGGAAAGAGTATAGTACATGGCAGAGACATGGAGAGCACAGTACATGACAGAACGATGGAAAGAGCACAGGACATGGCAGAGACATGGAGAGCACAGTACATGGCAGAAATAAGGAGAGCGTACGGTACATGAGAGAAATAGGGAGAGAGCACAGTGCATGACAGAAATAGGGAGAGAACACAGGACATGACAGAAATAGGGAGAGAGCAGAGAATATGACAGAAATAGGGAGAGGGCACAGTGCATGACAGAAATAGGGAGAGGGCACGGCCATGACAGAAGTACAGAGAGAGCAGGGTGCCCGACAGAAATATAGAGAAAACATAGTACATGATAGAAATATGGAGAGAGAACAATACATGATAAAAATATGGAGACAACACAATACATGACAGTCATATGGAGAGAGCATGGAACATGCCAAAAATATGGAGAGTGTATGGGATCAACAGAAATATGGAGAGAGCAGAGGACATGAGAGAAATACGGAGAGAGAACAGTACATGAGGGAAATATGGAGAGAGCACGGTACAGGAGAGAAATATGGAGAGAGCACGGTACATGACAGAAATATGGAGAGAGCAGAGTACATGAGAGAAATACGGAGAGAGCACAGTATATGAGGGAAATAGGGAGAGGGAAAAGTACAGGAGAGAAATATGGAGAGAGCACAGTACAGGAGAGAAATATGGAGAGAGCACGGTACATGACAGAAATATGGAGAGAGCACGGTACATGAGGGAAATATTGAAAGAGCACGGTACATGAGGGAAACATGGAGAGAGCACGGTACATGAAAGAAATATGCAGAGAGCAGAGTACATGAGAGAAATACGGAGAGAGCGCAGTATATGAGGGAAATAGGGAGAGGGAAAAGTACAGGAGGGAAATATGGAGAGAGCACAGTACAGGAGAGAAATATGGAGAGAGCACGGTACATGACAGAAATATGGAGAGAGCACGGTACATGAGGGAAATATGGAGAGAGCATGGCACATGAGGGAAATATGGACAGAGCAGAGTACATGAGGGAAATATGGAGAGAGCACGGTACATGAGAGAAATATGGAGAGAGCACGGTACATGAGAGAAAAATGGAGAGAGCACAGTACATGAGGGAAATATGGAGAGAGCACGGTACATGAGAGAAATATGGAGAGAGCACGGTACATGAGAGAAAAATGGAGAGAGCACAGTACATGAGGGAAATATGGAGAGAGCCAGGTCCATTGGAGAAAAATGGAGAGAGCACGGTACATGAGGGAAATATGGAGAGAGCACTGTACACGAGACAAATATAGAGAGAGCAGAGTACGAGGGAAATATGGCGAGAGCATTGTACAGGAGGGAAATATGGAGAGAGCACAGTGCATGACAGAAACAGGGAGAGAGCATGGTACATGACAGAAATATGGAGAGAGCACGGTACATGACAGAAATATGGAGAGAGCACGGTACATCACAGAAATATGGAGAGAGCAGAATTAATGACAGAATATGGAGAGAGCACGGTACATGACAGAAATATCGAGAGAGCACGGTGCATGACAGAAATATGGAGAGAGCACCATACATGACAGAAATATGGAGAGAGCACGGTACATGACAGAAATATGGAGAGAGCACGGTACATGACAGAAATATGGAGAGAGCACGGTACATGACAGAAATATGGAGAGAGCACGGTACATGACAGAAATATAGAGAGAGCACGGTACATGACAGAAATATGGAGAGAGCACGGTACATGACAGAAATATAGAGAGAGCACGGTACATGACAGAAATATGGAGAGAGCACGGTACATGACAGAAATATAGAGAGAGCACGGTACATGACAGAAATATAGAGAGCATGGTACATGACAGAAATATAGAGAGAGCACGGTACATTACAGAAATATGGAGAGAGCACAGTACAGGCCAGTAATCTGGAGAGAGCAGAATACATGACAGAAATAGGGAGAGAGCATGGTACATGACAGAAATATGGAGAGAGCAGAATAAATGACAGAAATATGGAGAGAGCAGAATACATGACAGAAATAGAGAGAGAGCATGGTACATGAGAGAAATAGGGAGAGAGCACGGGACATGACAGAAATATGGAGAGAGCACGGTACATGACGGAAATATGGAGAGAGCATGGTACGTGACAGAAATATGGAGAGAGCACGGTACATGACAGAAATATGGAGAGAGCACGGTACATGAGAGAAATAGGGAGGGAGCACGGTACATGACAGAAATAAGGAGAGAGCACGGTACATGACAGAAATATGGAGAAAGCAGAATAAATGACAGAAATAAGGAGAGAACACAGTGCATGACAGAAATATGGAGAGAGCAGAATAAATGACAGAAATATGGAGAGAGCACGGTACATGACAGAAATATGGAGAGAGCACGGTACATGAGAGAAATCGGGAGTGAGCACGGTACATGACAGAAATATGGAGAGAGCACGGTACATGACAGAAATATGGAGAAAGCACGGTACATGAGAGAAATAGTGAGAGAGCGCAGTACATGAGTGAAATATGGAGCGAGCACAGTACGTGACAGAAATATGGAGAGAGCACAGTACATGAGACAAATATAGAGCGAGCAGAGTACGAGGGAAATATGGAGAGATCATTGTACATGAGGGAACTAGGGAGAGGGAAAGGTACAGGAGAGAAATATGGAGAGAGCAGAGTACATGAGGGAAATATGGAGAGAGCACGGTACAGGAGGGAAATATGAAGAGAGCACAGTTTTTGAGAGAAATATGGAGAGAGCATATTACATGACAGAAATATGGAGAGAGCACGGTACATGACAGAAATAGGGAGAGAGCACGGTACATGACAGAAATATGGAGAGAACAGAGTACATGAGAGAAATAGGGAGAGAGCACGGTACATTAGAGAAATAGGGAGAGAGCACGGTACATTACAGAAATATGGAGAGAACAGAGTACATGAGAGAAATAGGGAGAGAGCACGGTACAGGAGGGAAATATGGAGAGAGCACAGTGCATGACAGAAACAGGGAGAGAGCATGGTACATGACAGAAATATGGAGAGAGCATTGTACATGACAGAAATGTGGAGAGAGCACGGTACATGACAGAAATATGGAGAGAGCAGAATTAATGACAGAATATGGAGAGAGCACGGTACATGACAGAAATATCGAGAGAGCACGGTACATGACAGAAATATGGAGAGAGCACCATACATGACAGAAATATGGAGAGAGCACGGTACATGACAGAAATATGGAGAGAGCACGGTACATGACAGAAATATGGAGAGAGCACGGTACATGACAGAAATATAGAGAGAGCACGGTACATGACAGAAATATGGAGAGAGCACGGTACATGACAGAAATATAGAGAGAGCACGGGACATGACAGAAATATGGAGAGAGCACGGTACATGACGGAAATATAGAGAGAGCACGGTACATGACAGAAATATAGAGAGCATGGTACATGACAGAAATATAGAGAGAGCACGGTACACTACAGAAATATGGAGAGAGCACAGTACAGGCCAGTAATCTGGAGAGAGCAGAATACATGAAAGAAATAGGGAGAGAACATGGTACAAGACAGAAATATGGAGAGAGCAGAATAAATGACAGAAATATGGAGAGAGCAGAATACATGACAGAAATAGAGAGAGAGCATGGTACATGAGGGAAATAGGGAGAGAGCACGGTACATGACAGAAATATGGAGAGAGCACGGTACATGACAGAAATATGGAGAGAGCATGGTACATGACAGAAATATGGAGAGAGCACGGTACATGACAGAAATATGGAGAGAGCACGGTACATGAGAGAAATAGGGAGGGAGCACGGTACATGACAGAAATAAGGAGAGAGCACGGTACATGACAGAAATATGGAGAGAGCAGAATAAATGACAGAAATAAGGAGAGAACACAGTGCATGACAGAAATATGGAGAGAGCAGAATAAATGACAGAAATATGGAGAGAGCACGGTACATGACAGAAATATGGAGAGAGCACGGTACATGAGAGAAATCGGGTGTGAGCACGGTACATGACAGAAATATGGAGAGAGCACGGTACATGACAGAAATATGGAGAAAGCACGGTACATGAGAGAAATAGTGAGAGAGCGCGGTACATGAGTGAAATATGGAGCGAGCACAGTACGTGACAGAAATATGGAGAGAGCACAGTACATGAGACAAATATAGAGCGAGCAGAGTATGAGGGAAATATGGAGAGATCATTGTACATGAGGGAACTAGGGAGAGGGAAAGGTACAGGAGAGAAATATGGAGAGAGCAGAGTACATGAGGGAAATATGGAGAGAGCACGGTACAGGAGGGAAATATGAAGAGAGCACAGTTTTTGAGAGAAATATGGAGAGAGCATGTTACATGACAGAAATATGGAGAGAGCACGGTACATGACAGAAATAGGGAGAGAGCACGGTACATGACAGAAATATGGAGAGAACAGAGTACATGAGAGAAATAGGGAGAGAGCACGGTACATGAGAGAAATAGGGAGAGAGCACGGTACATTACAGAAATATGGAGAGAACAGAGTACATGAGAGAAATAGGGAGCGAGCACGGTACATTAGAGAAATAGGGAGAGAGCACGGTACATGAAGGAAATATGGAGAGAGCAGAGTACATGAGATAATTATGGAGAGAGCACGGTAGAGGAGAGAAATATGGAGAGAGCAGAATACATGACAGAAATAGGGAGAGAACAGAGTACATGAGAGAAATAGGGAGAGAGCAGAATACATGACAGAAATAGGGAGAGAGCACGGTACATGACAGAAATATGGAGAGAACACGGTACATGACAGAAATATGGAGAGAGCACGGTACATGACAGAAATATGGAGAGAACAGAGTACATGAGAGAAATAGGGAGAGAGCACGGTACATGAGAGAAATATGGAGAGAGCACGGTACATGACAGAAATATGGAGAGAGCATGGTACATGACAGAAATATGGAGAGAACAGGGTACATGAGCGAAATATGGAGCGAGCATGGGACAATGAGAGAAATATGGAGAGAGCACGGTACATGAGGGAAATATGTTGAGAGCACAGTACATGAGAGAAATATGGAGAGAGCAGAGGACATGAGGGAAATATGGAGAAAGCACGGTACATGAGAGAAATATGGAGAGAGCAGAGTACATGACAGAAATATGGAGAGAGCACAGTACATGACAGAAATATAGAGAGAGCACGGTACATGACAGAAATATGGAGAAAGCAGAATACATGACAGAAATAGGGAGAGAGCATGGTACATGACAGAAATATAGAGAGAGCACGGTACATGACAGAAATATGGAGAGAGCACGGTACATGAGAGAAATCGGGAGAGAGCACGGTACATGACAGAAATATGGAGAGAGCACGGTACATGACAGAAATATGGAGAGAGCATGGTACATGAGAGAAATCGGGATAGAGCACGGTACATGACAGAAATATGGAGAAAGCATGGTACATGAGAGAAATAGTGAGAGAGCGCGGTACATGAGTGAAATATGGAGCGAGCACAGTACGTGACAGAAATATGGAGAGAGCACAGTACATGAAGAAATAAGGAGAGAACAGAGTACATGAGAGAAATAGGGAGAGAGCACGGTACACGAGACAATTATAGAGCGAGCAGAGTATGAGGGAAATATGGAGATATCATTGTACATGAGGGAACTAGGGAGAGGGAAAGGTACAGGAGAGAAATATGGAGAGAGCAGAGTACATGAGGGAAATATGGAGAGAGCACGGTATATGAGGGAAATATGGTGAGAGCACGGTACAGGAGGGAAATATGAAGAGAGCACAGTTTTTGAGAGAAATATGGAGAGAGCATAGTACATGACAGAAATAGGGAGAGAGGATGGTACATGACAGAAATATGGAGAGAGCACGGTACATGACAGAAATATGGAGAGAACAGAGTACATGAGAGAAATAGGGAGAGAGCACGGTACATGAGAGAAATATGGAGAGATCACGGTACATTACAGAAATATGGAGAGAGCACGGTACATGGCAGAAATATGGAGAGAGCACGGTACATGACAGAAATATGGAGAGAACAGGGTACATGAGCGAAATATGGAGCGAGCATGGGACAATGAGAGAAATATGGAGAGAGCACGGTACATGAGGGAAATATGTTGAGAGCACAGTACATGAGAGAAATATGGAGAGAGCAGAGTACATGAGGGAAATATGGAGAAAGCACGGTACATGAGAGAAATATGGAGAGAGCAGAGTACATGAGAGAAATCACAGTATAGGAGAGAAAAATAGAGCGAGCACGGTACATGACAGAAATATGGAGAAAGCAGAATACATGACAGAAATAGGGAGAGAGCATGGTACATGACAGAAATAGGGAGAGAGCATGGTACATGACAGAAATATAGAGAGAGCAGAATAAATGACAGAAATAGGGAGAGAGCACGGTACATGACAGAAATAAGGAGAGAACACAGTGCATGACAGAAATATGGAGAGAGCACGGTACATGAGATAAATAGGGAGGGAGCACGGTACATGACAGAAATAAGGAGAGAACACAGTGCATGACAGAAATATGGAGAGAGCAGAATAAATGACAGAAATATGGAGAGAGCACGGTACATGACAGAAATATGGAGAGAGCACGGTACATGAGAGAAATCGGGAGAGAGCACGGTACATGACAGAAATATGGAGAGAGCACGGTCCATGACAGAAATATGGAGAGAGCATGGTACATGAGAGAAATCGGGATAGAGCACGGTACATGACAGAAATATGGAGAAAGCATGGTACATGAGAGAAATAGTGAGAGAGCGCGGTACATGAGTGAAATATGGAGCGAGCACAGTACGTGACAGAAATATGGAGAGAGCACAGTACATGAAGAAATAAGGAGAGAACAGAGTACATGAGAGAAATAGGGAGAGAGCACGGTACACGAGACAATTATAGAGCGAGCAGAGTACTAGGGAAATATGGAGAGATCATTGTACATGAGGGAACTAGGGAGAGGGAAAGGTATCGGAGAGAAATATGGAGAGAGCAGAGTACATGAGGGAAATATGGAGAGAGCACGGTACAGGAGGGAAATATGAAGAGAGCACAGTTTTTGAGAGAAATATGGAGAGAGCATATTACATGACAGAAATATGGAGAGAGCACGGTACATGACAGAAATATGGAGAGAGCACGGTACATGACAGAAATATGGAGAGAGCACGGTACATGACAGAAATATGGAGAGAACAGAGTACATGAGAGAAATATGGAGAGAGCACAGTACATGACAGAAATATGGAGAGAACAGATTACATGAGAGAAATAGCGAGAGAGCACGGTACATGACAGAAATATGGAGAGAGCACGGTACATGAGGGAAATATGTTGAGAGCACAGTACATGAGAGAAATATGGAGAGAGCAGAGTACATGAGGGAAATATGGAGAAAGCACGGTACATGAGAGAAATATGGAGAGAGCAGAGTACATGAGAGAAATCACAGTATAGGAGCGAAAAATAGAGCGAGCACGGTGCATGAGAGAAATAGGGAGAGAGCAGAATACATGACAGAAATAGGGAGAGAGCACAGTACATGACAGAAATATAGAGAGAGAACGGTACATGACAGAAATATAGAGAGAGCATGGTATATGACAGAAATATGGAGAGAGCACGGTACATGACAGAAATATGGAGAGAACAGAGTACATGAGAGAAATAGCGAGAGAGCACGGTACATGACAGAAAAATGGAGAGAGCACGGTACATGAGGGAAATATGTTGAGAGCACAGTACATGAGAGAAATATGGAGAGAGCAGAGTACATGAGGGAAATATGGAGAAAGCACGGTACATGAGAGAAATATGGAGAGAGCAGAGTACATGACAGAAATCACAGTATAGGAGAGAAAAACAGAGCGAGCACGGTACATGAGAGCAATAGGGAGAGAGCAGAATACATGACAGAAATATGGAGAGAGCACAGTACATGACAGAAATATAGAGAGAGCACGGTACATGACAGAAATATGGAGAAAGCAGAATACATGACAGAAATAGGGAGAGAGCATGGTACATGACAGAAATAGGGAGAGAGCATGGTACATGACAGAAATATAGAGAGAGCATGGTATATGACAGAAATATGGAGAGAGCACGGTACATGACAGAAATATGTAGAGAGCACGGTACATGACAGAAATATGGAGAGAGCATGGTACATGAAAGAAATATGGAGAGCGCACGGTACAGGCCAGTAATTATGGAATGATCACGGTACATGACAGAAATATGGAGAGAGCAGAATAAATGACAGAAATAGGGAGAGAGCACGGTACATGACAGAAATATGGAGAGAGCACAGAACATGACAGAAATATGGAGAGAGCAGAATACATGACAGAAATAGCGAGAGAGCAGAATACATGTCAGAAATATGGAGAGAGCACGGTACATGACAGAAATATAGAGAGAGCACGGTACATGACAGAAATATGGAGAGAGCAGAATACATGACAGAAATATGGAGAGAACACGGAACATGACAGAAATATAGAGAGAGCACGGTACATGACAGAAATAGGAAGAGAGCACGGTAAATGACAGAAATATGGAGAGAGCACGGTACATGACAGAAATATGGAGAGAGCACAGTACATGACAGAAATATAGAGAGCACGGTACAGGCCAGTAATATGGAGAGAGCAGAATACATGACAGAAATAGGGAGAGAGCACGGTACATGACAGAAATATGGAGAGAGCACGGTAAATGACAGAAATATGGAGAGAGCACGGTACATGACAGAAATAGGGAGAGAGCACAGTACATGACAGAAATATAGAGAGAGCACGGTACAGGCCAGTAATATGGAGAGAGCAGAATACATGACAGAAATAGGGAGAGAGCACCGTACATGACAGAAATATGGAGAGAGCACAGAACATGACAGAAATATGGAGAGAGCAGAATACATGACAGAAATAGGGAGAGAGCAGAATACATGTCAGAAATATGGAGAGAGCACGGTACATGACAGAAATATAGAGAGAGCACGGGACATGACAGAAATATGGAGAGAGCACGGTACATGACAGAAATATGGAGAGAGCAGAATACATGACAGAAATATGGAGAGAGCATGGTACATAACAGAAATATGGAGAGAGCAGAATACATGACAGAAATATGGAGAGAACAGAGTACATGAGAGAAATAGGGAGAGAGCACGGTACATGAGAGAAATATGGAGAGAGCACGGTACATGACAGAAATATGGAGAGAACAGAGTACATGAGAGAAATAGGGAGAGAGCACGGTACATGAGAGAAATATGGAGAGATCACGGTACATTACAGAAATATGGAGAGAGCACGGTACGTGACAGAAATATGGAGAGAACAGGGTACATGAGAGAAATATGGAGCGGGCATGGGATAATGAGAGAAACATGGAGAGATCACGGTACATGAGGTAAATATGTTGAGAGCACAGTACATGAGAGAAATATGGAGAGAGCAGAGTACATGAGGGAAATATGGAGAAAGCACGGTACATGAGAGAAATATGGAGAGAGCAGAGTACATGAGAGAAATCACAATATAGGAGAGAAAAATAGAGCGAGCACGGTACATGAGAGAAATAGGGAGAGAGCAGAATACATGACAGAAATATGGAGAGAGCACAGTACATGACAGAAATATGGAGAGAGCACGGTACATGACAGAAATATGGAGAGAGCACGGTACATGACAGAAATATGGAGAGAACAGAGTACATGAGAGAAATAGCGAGAGAGCACGGTACATGACAGAAATATGGAGAGAGCACGGTACATGACAGAAATATAGAGAGAGCACGGTACATGACAGAAATATGGAGAGAGCACGGTACATGACAGAAATATGGAGAGAACAGAGTACATGAGAGAAATAGCGAGAGAGCACGGTACATGACAGAAATATGGAGAGAGCACGGTACATGAGAGAAATATGGAGAGAGCACAGTATATGACAGAAATATGGAGAGAGCACGGTACATGACAGATATATGGAGAGAGCACGGTACATGACAGAAATATGGAGAGAACAGGGTACATGAGAGAAATATGGAGCGAGCATGGGACAATGAGAGAAATATGGAGAGAGCACGGTACATGAGGGAAATATGTTGAGAGCACAGTACATGAGAGAAATATGGAGAGAGCAGAGTACATGAGGGAAATATGGAGAAAGCACAGTACATGAGAGAAATATGGAGAGAGCAGAGTACATGAGAGAAATCACAATATAGGAGAGAAAAATAGAGCGAGCACGGTACATGAGAGAAATAGGGAGAGAGCAGAATACATGACAGAAATAGGGAGAGAGCATGGTACATGACAGAAATAGGGAGAGAGCAGAATACATGACAGAAATATAGAGAGAGCACGGTACATGACAGAAATATGGAGAAGCAGAATACATGACAGAAATAGGGAGAGAGCATGGTACATGACAGAAATAGGGAGAGAGCATGGTACATGACAGAAATATAGAGAGAGCATGGTATATGACTGAAATATGGAGAGAGCACGGTACAGGCCAGCAATATGGAGACAGCAGAATACATGACAGAAATAGGGAGAGAGCACGGTACAGGCCAGTAATATGGAATGATCACGGTACATGACAGAAATAAGGAGAGAGCTGAATAAATGACAGAAATATGGAGAGAACACGGTACATGACAGAAATATAGAGAGAGCACGGTACATGCCAGAAATAGGGAGAGAGCACGGTACATGACAGAAATATGGAGAGAGCACGGTACATGACAGAAATATGGAGAGAGCACAGTACATGACAGAAATATAGAGAGCACGGTACAGGCCAGTAATATGTCGAGAGCAGAATACATGACCGAAATAGGGAGAGAGCACGGTACATGACAGAAATATGGAGAGAGCACGGTAAATGACAGAAATATGGAGAGAGCACGGTACATGACAGAAATAGGGAGAGAGCACAGTACATGACAGAAATATAGAGAGAGCACAGTACAGGCCAGTAATATGGAGAGAGCAGAATACATGACAGAAATAGGGAGAGAGCACGGTACATGACAGAAATAGGGAGAGAGCACGGTACATGACAGAAATATGGAGAGAGCACAGAACATGACAGAAATATGGAGAGAGCAGAATACATGACAGAAATAGGGAGAGAGCAGAATACATGTCATAAATATGGAGAGAGCACGGTACATGACAGAAATATAGAGAGAGCACGGTACATGACAGAAATATGGAGAGAGCAGAATACATGACAGAAATAGGGAGAGAGCAAAATACATGTCAGAAATATGGAGAGAGCACGGTACATGACAGAAATATAGAGAGAGCACGGTACATGACAGAAATATGGAGAGAGCACGGTACATGACAGAAATATGGAGAGAACAGAGTCCATGAGAGAAATATGGAGAGAGCACGGTACATGAGAGAAATATGGAGAGAGCACGGTACATGACAGAAATATGGAGAGAACAGAGTACATGAGAGAAATAGGGAGAGAGCACGGTACATGAGAGAAATATGGAGAGATCACGGTACATGACAGAAATATGGAGAGAGCACGGTACATGACAGAAATATGGAGAGAGCACGGTACATGACAGAAATATGGAGAGAACAGGGTACAAGAGAGAAATATGGAGCGGGCATGGGACAATGAGAGAAATATGGAGAGAGCACGGTACATGAGGGAAATATGTTGAGAGCACAGTACATGAGAGAAAATATGGAGAGAGCAGAGTACATGAGGGAAATATGGAGAAAGCACGGTACATGAGAGAAATATGGAGAGAGCAGAGCACATGAGAGAAATCACAATATAGGAGAGAAAAATAGAGCGAGCACGGTACATGAGAGAAATAGGGAGAGAGCAGAATACATGACAGAAATATGGAGAGAGCACGGTACATGACAGAAATATGGAGAGAGCACGGTACATGACAGAAATATGAAGAGAGCACGGTACATGACAGAAATATGGAGAGAGCACGGTACATGACAGAAATATGGAGAGAGCACGGTACATGACAGAAATATGGAGAGAGCACGGTACATGACAGAAATATGGAGAGAGCACGGTACATGACAGAAATATGGAGAGAGCACGGTACATGACAGAAATATGGAGAGAACAGGGTACATGAGAGAAATATGGAGCGGGCATGGGACAATGAGAGAAATATGGAGAGAGCACGGTACATGAGGGAAATATGTTGAGAGCACAGTACATGAGAGAAATATGGAGAGAGCAGAGTACATGAGGGAAATATGGAGAAAGCACGGTACATGAGAGAAATATGGAGAGAGCAGAGTACATGAGAGAAATCACAGTATAGGAGAGAAAAATAGAGCAAGCACGGTACATGAGAGAAATAGGGAGAGAGCAGAATACATGACAGAAATATAGAGAGAGCACGGTACATGACAGAAATATGGAGAAAGCAGAATACATGACAGAAATAGGGAGAGAGCATGGTACATGACAGAAATATAGAGAGAGCATGGTATATGACTGAAATATGCAGAGAGCACGGTACATGACAGAAATATGGAGAGAGCACGGTACATGACAGAAATATGGAGAAAGCAGAATACATGACAGAAATAGGGAGAGAGCATTGTACATGACAGAAATATGGAGAGAGCACGGTACATGACAGAAATATAGAGAGCATGGTACATGACAGAAATATGGAGAGAGCACGGTACAGGCCAGCAATATGGAGACAGCAGAATACATGACTGAAATAGGGAGAGAGCACGGTACATGACAGAAATATGGAGAGAGCAGAATACATGACAGAAATAGGGAGAGAGCAGAATACATGTCAGAAATATGGAGAGAGCACGGTACATGACAGAAATATAGAGAGAGCACGGTACATGACAGAAATATGGAGAGAGCACGGTACATGGCAGAAATATGGAGAGAGCAGAATACATGACAGAAATATGGAGAGAGCATGGTACATGACAGAAATATGGAGAGAACAGAGTACATGAGAGAAATAGGGAGAGAGCAAGGTACATGAGAGAAATATGGAGAGAGCACGGTACATGACAGAAATATGGAGAGAACAGAGTACATGAGAGAAATAGGGAGAGAGCACGGTACATGAGAGAAATATGGAGAGATCACGGTACATTACAGAAATATGGAGAGAGCACGGTACATGAGAGAAATATGGAGAGAGCAGAGCACATGAGAGAAATCACAATAGAGGAGAGAAAAATAGAGCGAGCACGGTACATGAGAGAAATAGGGAGAGAGCAGAATACATGACAGAAATATGGAGAGAGCACGGTACATGACAGAAATATGGAGAGATCACGGTACATGACAGAAATATGAAGAGAGCACGGTACATGACAGAAATATGGAGAGAGCACGGTACATGACAGAAATATGGAGAGAGAACGGTACAAGAGAGAAATATGGAGAGAGCACAGTACATGACAGAAATATGGAGAGAGCACGGTACATGATAGAAATATGGAGAGAGCACGGTACATGACAGAAATATGGAGAGAACAGGGTACATGAGAGAAATATGGAGCGAGCATGGGACAATGAGAGAAATATGGAGAGAGCACGGTACATGAGGGAAATATGTTGAGAGCACAGTACATGAGAGAAATATGGAGAGAGCAGAGCACATGAGGGAAATTTGGAGAAAGCACGGTACATGAGAGAAATATGGAGAGAGCAGAGTACATGAGAGAAATCACAGTATCGGAGAGAAAAATAGAGCGAGCACGGTACATGAGAGAAATAGGGAGAGAGCAGAATACATGACAGAAATATAGAGAGAGCACGGTACATGACAAAAATATGGAGAAAGCAGAATACATGACAGAAATAGGGAGAGAGCATGGTACATGACAGAAATAGGGAGAGAGCATGGTACATGACAGAAATATAGAGAGAGCATGGTATATGACTGAAATATGCAGAGAGCAGGGTACATGACAGAAATATGGAGAGAGCACGGTACATGACAGAAATATGGAGAAAGCAGAATACATGACAGAAATAGGGAGAGAGCATTGTACATGACAGAAATATGGAGAGAGCACGGTACATGACAGAAATATAGAGAGCATGGTACATGACAGAAATATGGGGAGAGCACGGTACAGGCCAGCAATATGGAGACAGCAGAATACATGACTGAAATAGGGAGAGAGCACGGTACAGGCCAGTAATATGGAATGATCACGGTACATGACAGAAATAAGGAGAGAGCAGAATAAATGACAGAAATATGGAGAGAACACGGTACATGACAGAAATATAGAGAGAGCACGGTACATGCCAGAAATAGGGAGAGAGCACGGTACATGACAGAAATATGGAGAGAGCACGGTACAGGCCAGTAATATGGAGAGAGCAGAATACATGACAGAAATAGGGAGAGAGCACGGTACATGACAGAAATATGGAGAGAGCACGGTAAATGACAGAAATATGGAGAGAGCACGGTACATGACAGAAATAGGGAGAGAGCACAGTACATGACAGAAATACAGAGAGAGCACGGTACAGGCCAGTAATATGGAGAGAGCAGAATACATGACAGAAATAGGGAGAGAGCACGGTACATGACAGAAATATGGAGAGAGCACGGTACATGACAGAAATATGGAGAGAGCACGGTACGTGACAGAAATATAGAGAGAGCACGGTACATTACAGAAATATGGAGAGAGCACGGTACATGACAGAAATATGGAGAGAGCAGAATACATGACAGAAATATGGAGAGAGCACGGTACATGACAGAAATATGGAGATAGTAGAATACGTGACAGAAATAGGGAGAGAGCACCGTACATGACAGAAATAGGGAGAGAGCACGGTACAGGCCAGTAATATGGAGAGAGCAGAATACATGACAGAAATAGGGAGAGAGCACGGTACATGACAGAAATAGGGAGAGAGCACGGTACATGACAGAAATATGGAGAGAGCACGGTAAATGACAGAAATATGGAGAGAGCACGGTACATGACAGAAATAGGGAGAGAGCATGGTACATGACAGAAATATAGAGAGAGCATGGTATATGACTGAAATATGCAGAGAGCAGGGTACATGACAGAAATATGGAGAGAGCACGGTACATGACAGAAATATGGAGAAAGCAGAATACATGACAGAAATAGGGAGAGAGCATTGTACATGACAGAAATATGGAGAGAGCACGGTACATGACAGAAATATAGAGAGCATGGTACATGTCAGAAATATGGAGAGAGCACGGTACAGGCCAGCAATATGGAGACAGCAGAATACATGACTGAAATAGGGAGAGAGCACGGTACAGGCCAGTAATATGGAATGATCACGGTACATGACAGAAATAAGGAGAGAGCAGAATAAATGACAGAAATATGGAGAGAACACGGTACATGACAGAAATATAGAGAGAGCACGGTACATGCCAGAAATAGGGAGAGAGCACGGTACATGACAGAAATATGGAGAGAGCACGGTACAGGCCAGTAATATGGAGAGAGCAGAATACATGACAGAAATAGGGAGAGAGCACGGTACATGACAGAAATATGGAGAGAGCACGGTAAATGACAGATATATGGAGAGAGCACGGTACATGACAGAAATAGGGAGAGAGCACAGTACATGACAGAAATATAGAGAGAGCACGGTACAGGCCAGTAATATGGAGAGAGCAGAATACATGACAGAAATAGGGAGAGAGCACGGTACATGACAGAAATATGGAGAGAGCACGGTACATGACAGAAATATGGAGAGAGCACGGTACGTGACAGAAATATAGAGAGAGCACGGTACATTACAGAAATATGGAGAGAGCACGGTACATGACAGAAATATGGAGAGAGCAGAATACATGACAGAAATATGGAGAGAGCACGGTACATGACAGAAATATGGAGATAGCAGAATACGTGACAGAAATAGGGAGAGAGCACCGTACATGACAGAAATAGGGAGAGAGCACGGTACAGGCCAGTAATATGGAGAGAGCAGAATACATGACAGAAATAGGGAGAGAGCACGGTACATGACAGAAATAGGGAGAGAGCACGGTACATGACAGAAATATGGAGAGAGCACGGTAAATGACAGAAATATGGAGAGAGCACGGTACATGACAGAAATAGGGAGAGAGCACGGTCCAGGCCAGTAATATGGAGAGAGCAGAATACATGACAGAAATAGGGAGAGAGCACGGTACATGACAGAAATATGGAGAGAGCACGGTAAATGACAGAAATATGGAGAGAGCACGGTACATGACAGAAATAGGGAGAGAGCACAGTACATGACAGAAATATAGAGAGAGCACGGTACAGGCCAGTAATATGGAGAGAGCAGAATACATGACAGAAATAGGGAGAGAGCACGGTACGTGACAGAAATATGGAGAGAGCACAGAACATGACAGAAATATGGAGAGAGCAGAATACATGACAGAAATAGGGAGAGAGCAGAATACATGACAGAAATATGGAGAGAGCACAGTACATGACAGAAATATAGAGAGAGCACGGTACATGACAGAAATATGGAGAAAGCAGAATACATGACAGAAATAGGGAGAGAGCATGGTACATGACAGAAATAGGGAGAGAGCATGGTACATGACAGAAATATAGAGAGAGCATGGTATATGACAGAAATATGGAGAGAGCACGGTACATGATAGAAATATGTAGAGAGCACGGTACATGACAGAAATATGGAGAGAGCATGGTACATGAAAGAAATATGGAGAGCGCACGGTACAGGCCAGTAATTATGGAATGATCACGGTACATGACAGAAATATGGAGAGAGCAGAATAAATGACAGAAATAGGGAGAGAGCACGGTACATGACAGAAATATGGAGAGAGCACAGAACATGACAGAAATATGGAGAGAGCAGAATACATGACAGAAATAGGGAGAGAGCAGAATACATGTCAGAAATATAGAGAGAGCACGGTACATGACAGAAATATAGAGAGAGCACGGTACATGACAGAAATATGGAGAGAGCAGAATACATGACAGAAATATGGAGAGAACACGGAACATGACAGAAATATAGAGAGAGCACGGTACATGACAGAAATAGGAAGAGAGCACGGTAAATGACAGAAATATGGAGAGAGCACGGTGCATGACAGAAATATGGAGAGAGCACAGTACATGACAGAAATATAGAGAGCACGGTACAGGCCAGTAATATGGAGAGAGCAGAATACATGACAGAAATAGGGAGAGAGCACGGTACATGACAGAAATATGGAGAGAGCACGGTAAATGACAGAAATATGGAGAGAGCACGGTACATGACAGAAATAGGGAGAGAGCACAGTACATGACAGAAATATAGAGAGAGCACGGTACAGGCCAGTAATATGGAGAGAGCAGAATACATGACAGAAATAGGGAGAGAGCACGGTACATGACAGAAATATGGAGAGAGCACAGAACATGACAGAAATATGGAGAGAGCAGAATACATGACAGAAATAGGGAGAGAGCAGAATACATGTCAGAAATATGGAGAGAGCACGGTACATGACAGAAATATAGAGAGAGCACGGGACATGACAGAAATATGGAGAGAGCACGGTACATGACAGAAATATGGAGAGAGCAGAATACATGACAGAAATATGGAGAGAGCATGGTACATGACAGAAATATGGAGAGAGCAGAATACATGACAGAAATATGGAGAGAACAGAGTACATGAGAGAAATAGGGAGAGAGCACGGTACATGAGAGAAATATGGAGAGAGCACGGTACATGACAGAAATATGGAGAGAACAGAGTACATGAGAGAAATATGGAGAGAGCACAGTATATGACAGAAATATGGAGAGAGCACAGAACATGACAGAAATATGGAGAGAGCAGAATACATGACAGAAATAGAGAGAGAGCAGAATACATGTCAGAAATATGGAGAGAGCACGGTACATGACAGAAATATAGAGAGAGCACGGGACATGACAGAAATATGGAGAGAGCACGGTACATGACAGAAATATGGAGAGAGCACAGAACATGACAGAAATATGGAGAGAGCAGAATACATGACAGAAACAGGGAGAGAGCAGAATACATGTCAGAAATATGGAGAGAGCACGGTACATGACAGAAATATAGAGAGAGCACGGGACATGACAGAAATATGGAGAGAGCACGGTACATGACAGAAATATGGAGAGAGCAGAATACATGACAGAAATATGGAGAGAGCATGGTACATGACAGAAATATGGAGAGAGCAGAATACATGACAGAAATATGGAGAGAACAGAGTACATGAGAGAAATATGGAGAGAGCACGGTACATGAGAGAAATATGGAGAGATCACGGTACATTACAGAAATATGGAGAGAGCACGGTACATGACAGAAATATGGAGAGAGCAGGGTACATGAGAGAAATATGGAGAGATCACGGTACATTACAGAAATATGGAGAGAGCACGGTACATTATAGAAATATGGAGAGAGCACGGTACGTGACAGAAATATGGAGAGAACAGGGTACATGAGAGAAATATGGAGCGGGCATGGGATAATGAGAGAAACATGGAGAGATCACGGTACATGAGGGAAATATGTTGAGAGCACAGTACATGAGAGAAATATGGAGAGAGCAGAGTACATGAGGGAAATATGGAGAAAGCACGGTACATGAGAGAAATCACAATATAGGAGAGAAAAATAGAGCGAGCACGGTACATGAGAGAAATAGGGAGAGAGCAGAATACATGACAGAAATATGGAGAGAGCACAGTACATGACAAAAATATGGAGAGAGCACGGTACATGACAGAAATATGGAGAGAGCACGGTACATGACAGAAATATGGAGAGAACAGAGTACATGAGAGAAATAGCGAGAGAGCACGGTACATGACAGAAATATGGAGAGAGCACGGTACATGACAGAAATATAGAGAGAGCACGGTACATGACAGAAATATGGAGAGAGCACGGTACATGACAGAAATATGGAGAGAACAGAGTACATGAGAGAAATAGCGAGAGAGCACGGTACATGACAGAAATATGGAGAGAGCACGGTACATGAGAGAAATATGGAGAGAGCACAGTACATGACAGAAATATGGAGAGAGCACGGTACATGACAGATATATAGAGAGAGCACGGTACATGACAGAAATATGGAGAAGCAGAATACATGACAGAAATAGGGAGAGAGCACGGTACAGGCCAGTAATATGGAATGATCACGGTACATGACAGAAATAAGGAGAGAGCAGAATAAATGACAGAAATATGGAGAGAACACGGTACATGACAGAAATATAGAGAGAGCACGGTACATGCCAGAAATAGGGAGAGAGCACGGTACATGACAGAAATATGGAGAGAGCACGGTACATGACAGAAATATGGAGAGAGCACAGTACATGACAGAAATATAGAGAGCACGGTACAGGCCAGTAATATGTAGAGAGCAGAATACATGACCGAAATAGGGAGAGAGCACGGTACATGACAGAAATATGGAGAGAGCACGGTAAATGACAGAAATATGGAGAGAGCACGGTACATGACAGAAATAGGGAGAGAGCACAGTACATGACAGAAATATAGAGAGAGCACGGTACAGGCCAGTAATATGGAGAGAGCAGAATACATGACAGAAATAGGGAGAGAGCACGGTACATGACAGAAATAGGGAGAGAGCACGGTACATGACAGAAATATGGAGAGAGCACAGAACATGACAGAAATATGGAGAGAGCAGAATACATGACAGAAATAGGGAGAGAGCAGAATACATGTCATAAATATGGAGAGAGCACGGTACATGACAGAAATATGGAGAGAGCAGAATACATGACAGAAATAGGGAGAGAGCAGAATACATGTCAGAAATATGGAGAGAGCACGGTACATGACAGAAATATAGAGAGAGCACGGTACATGACAGAAATATGGAGAGAGCACGGTACATGACAGAAATATGGAGAGAACAGAGTACATGAGAGAAATAGGGAGAGAGCACGGTACATGAGAGAAATATGGAGAGAGCACGGTACATGACAGAAATATGGAGAGAACAGAGTACATGAGAGAAATAGGGAGAGAGCACGGTACATGAGAGAAATATGGAGAGATCACGGTACATTACAGAAATATGGAGAGAGCACGGTACATGACAGAAATATGGAGAGAGCACGGTACATGACAGAAATATGGAGAGAACAGGGTACATGAGAGAAATATGGAGCGGGCATGGGACAATGAGAGAAATATGGAGAGAGCACGGTACATGAGGGAAATATGTTGAGAGCACAGTACATGAGAGAAATATGGAGAGAGCAGAGTACATGAGAGAAATCACAATATAGGAGAGAAAAATAGAGCGAGCACGGTACATGACAGAAATAGGTAGAGAGCAGAATACATGACAGAAATATGGAGAGAGCACGGTACATGACAGATATATGGAGAGAGCACGGTACATGACAGAAATATGAAGAGAGCACGCTACATGACAGAAATATGGAGAGAGCACGGTACATGACAGAAATATGGAGAGAGCACGGTACATGACAGAAATATGGAGAGAGCACGGTACATGACAGAAATATGGAGAGAGCACGGTACATGACAGAAATATGGAGAGAGCATGGGACAATGAGAGAAATATGGAGAAAGCACGGTACATGAGGGAAATATGTTGAGAGCACAGTACATGAGAGAAATATGGAGAGAGCAGAGGACATGAGGGAAATATGGAGAAAGCACGGTACATGAGAGAAATATGGAGAGAGCAGAGTACATGAGAGAAATCACAGTATAGGAGAGAAAAATAGAGCAAGCACGGTACATGAGAGAAATAGGGAGAGAGCAGAATACATGACAGAAATATAGAGAGAGCACGGTACATGACAGAAATATGGAGAAAGCAGAATACATGACAGAAATAGGGAGAGAGCATGGTACATGACAGAAATATAGAGAGCATGGTATATGACTGAAATATGCAGAGAGCACGGTACATGACAGAAATATGGAGAGAGCACGGTACATGACAGAAATATGGAGAAAGCAGAATACATGACAGAAATAGGGAGAGAGCATTGTACATGACAGAAATATGGAGAGAGCACGGTACATGACAGAAATATAGAGAGCATGGTACATGACAGAAATATGGAGAGAGCACGGTACAGGCCAGCAATATGGAGACAGCAGAATACATGACTGAAATAGGGAGAGAGCACGGTACATGACAGAAATATGGAGAGAGCAGAATACATGACAGAAATAGGGAGAGAGCAGAATACATGTCAGAAATATGGAGAGAGCACGGTACATGACAGAAATATAGAGAGAGCACGGTACATGATAGAAATATGGAGAGAGCACGGTACATGACAGAAATATGGAGAGAGCAGAAAACATGACAGAAATATGGAGAGAGCATGGTACATGACAGAAATATGGAGAGAACAGAGTACATGAGAGAAATAGGGAGAGAGCACGGTACATGAGAGAAATATGGAGAGAACAGAGTACATGAGAGAAATAGGGAGAGAGCACGGTACATGAGAGAAATATGGAGAGATCACGGTACATTCAGAAATATGGAGAGAGCACGGTACATGAGAGAAATATGGAGAGAGCAGAGCACATGAGAGAAATCACAATAGAGGAGAGAAAAATAGAGCGAGCACGGTACATGAGAGAAATATGGAGAGAGCAGAATACATGACAGAAATATGGAGAGAGCACGGTACATGACAGAAATATGGAGAGATCACGGTACATGACAGAAATATGAAGAGAGCACGGTACATGACAGAAATATGGAGAGAGCACGGTACATGACAGAAATATGGAGAGAGAACGGTACATGAGAGAAATATGGAGAGAGCACAGTACATGACAGAAATATGGAGAGAGCACGGTACATGATAGAAATATGGAGAGAGCACGGTACATGACAGAAATATGGAGAGAACAGGGTACATGAGAGAAATATGGAGCGAGCATGGGACAATGAGAGAAATATGGAGAGAGCACGGTACATGAGGGAAATATGTTGAGAGCACAGTACATGAGAGAAATATGGAGAGAGCAGAGTACATGAGGGAAATATGGAGAAAGCACGGTACATGAGAGAAATATGGAGAGAGCAGAGTACATGAGAGAAATCACAGTATAGGAGAGAAAAATAGAGCGAGCACGGTACATGAGAGAAATAGGGAGAGAGTAGAATACATGACAGAAATATAGAGAGAGCACGGTACATGACAAAAATATGGAGAAAGCAGAATACATGACAGAAATAGGGAGAGAGCATGGTACATGACAGAAATAGGGAGAGAGCATGGTACATGACAGAAATATAGAGAGAGCATGGTATATGACTGAAATATGCAGAGAGCAGGGTACATGACAGAAATATGGAGAGAGCACGGTACATGACAGAAATATGGAGAAAGCAGAATACATGACAGAAATAGGGAGAGAGCATTGTACATGACAGAAATATGGAGAGAGCACGGTACATGACAGAAATATAGAGAGCATGGTACATGACAGAAATATGGAGAGAGCACGGTACAGGCCAGCAATATGGAGACAGCAGAATACATGACTGAAATAGGGAGAGAGCACGGTACAGGCCAGTAATATGGAATGATCACGGTACATGACAGAAATAAGGAGAGAGCAGAATAAATGACAGAAATATGGAGAGAACACGGTACATGACAGAAATATAGAGAGAGCACGGTACATGCCAGAAATAGGGAGAGAGCACGGTACATGACAGAAATATGGAGAGAGCACGGTACAGGCCAGTAATATGGAGAGAGCAGAATACATGACAGAAATAGGGAGAGAGCACGGTACATGACAGAAATATGGAGAGAGCACGGTAAATGACAGAAATATGGAGAGAGCACGGTACATGACAGAAATATGGAGAGAGCACGGTACATGAGAGAAATATGGAGAGAGCACAGTACATGACAGAAATATGGAGAGAGCACGGTACATGACAGATATATAGAGAGAGCACGGTACATGACAGAAATATGGAGAAGCAGAATACATGACAGAAATAGGGAGAGAGCACGGTACAGGCCAGTAATATGGAATGATCACGGTACATGACAGAAATAAGGAGAGAGCAGAATAAATGACAGAAATATGGAGAGAACACGGTACATGACAGAAATATAGAGAGAGCACGGTACATGCCAGAAATAGGGAGAGAGCACGGTACATGACAGAAATATGGAGAGAGCACGGTACATGACAGAAATATGGAGAGAGCACAGTACATGACAGAAATATAGAGAGCACGGTACAGGCCAGTAATATGTAGAGAGCAGAATACATGACCGAAATAGGGAGAGAGCACGGTACATGACAGAAATATGGAGAGAGCACGGTAAATGACAGAAATATGGAGAGAGCACGGTACATGACAGAAATAGGGAGAGAGCACAGTACATGACAGAAATATAGAGAGAGCACGGTACAGGCCAGTAATATGGAGAGAGCAGAATACATGACAGAAATAGGGAGAGAGCACGGTACATGACAGAAATAGGGAGAGAGCACGGTACATGACAGAAATATGGAGAGAGCACAGAACATGACAGAAATATGGAGAGAGCAGAATACATGACAGAAATAGGGAGAGAGCAGAATACATGTCATAAATATGGAGAGAGCACGGTACATGACAGAAATATGGAGAGAGCAGAATACATGACAGAAATAGGGAGAGAGCAGAATACATGTCAGAAATATGGAGAGAGCACGGTACATGACAGAAATATAGAGAGAGCACGGTACATGACAGAAATATGGAGAGAGCACGGTACATGACAGAAATATGGAGAGAACAGAGTACATGAGAGAAATAGGGAGAGAGCACGGTACATGAGAGAAATATGGAGAGAGCACGGTACATGACAGAAATATGGAGAGAACAGAGTACATGAGAGAAATAGGGAGAGAGCACGGTACATGAGAGAAATATGGAGAGATCACGGTACATTACAGAAATATGGAGAGAGCACGGTACATGACAGAAATATGGAGAGAGCACGGTACATGACAGAAATATGGAGAGAACAGGGTACATGAGAGAAATATGGAGCGGGCATGGGACAATGAGAGAAATATGGAGAGAGCACGGTACATGAGGGAAATATGTTGAGAGCACAGTACATGAGAGAAATATGGAGAGAGCAGAGTACATGAGAGAAATCACAATATAGGAGAGAAAAATAGAGCGAGCACGGTACATGACAGAAATAGGTAGAGAGCAGAATACATGACAGAAATATGGAGAGAGCACGGTACATGACAGATATATGGAGAGAGCACGGTACATGACAGAAATATGAAGAGAGCACGCTACATGACAGAAATATGGAGAGAGCACGGTACATGACAGAAATATGGAGAGAGCACGGTACATGACAGAAATATGGAGAGAGCACGGTACATGACAGAAATATGGAGAGAGCACGGTACATGACAGAAATATGGAGAGAGCATGGGACAATGAGAGAAATATGGAGAAAGCACGGTACATGAGGGAAATATGTTGAGAGCACAGTACATGAGAGAAATATGGAGAGAGCAGAGGACATGAGGGAAATATGGAGAAAGCACGGTACATGAGAGAAATATGGAGAGAGCAGAGTACATGAGAGAAATCACAGTATAGGAGAGAAAAATAGAGCAAGCACGGTACATGAGAGAAATAGGGAGAGAGCAGAATACATGACAGAAATATAGAGAGAGCACGGTACATGACAGAAATATGGAGAAAGCAGAATACATGACAGAAATAGGGAGAGAGCATGGTACATGACAGAAATATAGAGAGCATGGTATATGACTGAAATATGCAGAGAGCACGGTACATGACAGAAATATGGAGAGAGCACGGTACATGACAGAAATATGGAGAAAGCAGAATACATGACAGAAATAGGGAGAGAGCATTGTACATGACAGAAATATGGAGAGAGCACGGTACATGACAGAAATATAGAGAGCATGGTACATGACAGAAATATGGAGAGAGCACGGTACAGGCCAGCAATATGGAGACAGCAGAATACATGACTGAAATAGGGAGAGAGCACGGTACATGACAGAAATATGGAGAGAGCAGAATACATGACAGAAATAGGGAGAGAGCAGAATACATGTCAGAAATATGGAGAGAGCACGGTACATGACAGAAATATAGAGAGAGCACGGTACATGATAGAAATATGGAGAGAGCACGGTACATGACAGAAATATGGAGAGAGCAGAAAACATGACAGAAATATGGAGAGAGCATGGTACATGACAGAAATATGGAGAGAACAGAGTACATGAGAGAAATAGGGAGAGAGCACGGTACATGAGAGAAATATGGAGAGAACAGAGTACATGAGAGAAATAGGGAGAGAGCACGGTACATGAGAGAAATATGGAGAGATCACGGTACATTCAGAAATATGGAGAGAGCACGGTACATGAGAGAAATATGGAGAGAGCAGAGCACATGAGAGAAATCACAATAGAGGAGAGAAAAATAGAGCGAGCACGGTACATGAGAGAAATATGGAGAGAGCAGAATACATGACAGAAATATGGAGAGAGCACGGTACATGACAGAAATATGGAGAGATCACGGTACATGACAGAAATATGAAGAGAGCACGGTACATGACAGAAATATGGAGAGAGCACGGTACATGACAGAAATATGGAGAGAGAACGGTACATGAGAGAAATATGGAGAGAGCACAGTACATGACAGAAATATGGAGAGAGCACGGTACATGATAGAAATATGGAGAGAGCACGGTACATGACAGAAATATGGAGAGAACAGGGTACATGAGAGAAATATGGAGCGAGCATGGGACAATGAGAGAAATATGGAGAGAGCACGGTACATGAGGGAAATATGTTGAGAGCACAGTACATGAGAGAAATATGGAGAGAGCAGAGTACATGAGGGAAATATGGAGAAAGCACGGTACATGAGAGAAATATGGAGAGAGCAGAGTACATGAGAGAAATCACAGTATAGGAGAGAAAAATAGAGCGAGCACGGTACATGAGAGAAATAGGGAGAGAGTAGAATACATGACAGAAATATAGAGAGAGCACGGTACATGACAAAAATATGGAGAAAGCAGAATACATGACAGAAATAGGGAGAGAGCATGGTACATGACAGAAATAGGGAGAGAGCATGGTACATGACAGAAATATAGAGAGAGCATGGTATATGACTGAAATATGCAGAGAGCAGGGTACATGACAGAAATATGGAGAGAGCACGGTACATGACAGAAATATGGAGAAAGCAGAATACATGACAGAAATAGGGAGAGAGCATTGTACATGACAGAAATATGGAGAGAGCACGGTACATGACAGAAATATAGAGAGCATGGTACATGACAGAAATATGGAGAGAGCACGGTACAGGCCAGCAATATGGAGACAGCAGAATACATGACTGAAATAGGGAGAGAGCACGGTACAGGCCAGTAATATGGAATGATCACGGTACATGACAGAAATAAGGAGAGAGCAGAATAAATGACAGAAATATGGAGAGAACACGGTACATGACAGAAATATAGAGAGAGCACGGTACATGCCAGAAATAGGGAGAGAGCACGGTACATGACAGAAATATGGAGAGAGCACGGTACAGGCCAGTAATATGGAGAGAGCAGAATACATGACAGAAATAGGGAGAGAGCACGGTACATGACAGAAATATGGAGAGAGCACGGTAAATGACAGAAATATGGAGAGAGCACGGTACATGACAGAAATAGGGAGAGAGCACAGTACATGACAGAAATATAGAGAGAGCACGGTGCAGGCCAGTAATATGGAGAGAGCAGAATACATGACAGAAATAGGGAGAGAGCACGGTACATGACAGAAATATGGAGAGAGCACGGTACATGACAGAAATATGGAGAGAGCACGGTACGTGACAGAAATATAGAGAGAGCACGGTACATTACAGAAATATGGAGAGAGCACGGTACATGACAGAAATATGGAGAGAGCAGAATACATGACAGAAATATGGAGAGAGCACGGTACATGACAGAAATAGGGAGAGAGCACGGTACATGACAGAAATAGGGAGAGAGCACGGTACAGGCCAGTAATATGGAGAGAGCAGAATACATGACAGAAATAGGGAGAGAGCACCGTACATGACAGAAATAGGGAGAGAGCACGGTACAGGCCAGTAATATGGAGAGAGCAGAATACATGACAGAAATAGGGAGAGAGCACGGTACATGACAGAAATAGGGAGAGAGCACGGTACATGACAGAAATATGCAGAGAGCACGGTAAATGACAGAAATATGGAGAGAGCACGGTACATGACAGAAATAGGGAGAGAGCACGGTCCAGGCCAGTAATATGGAGAGAGCAGAATACATGACAGAAATAGGGAGAGAGCACGGTACATGACAGAAATGTGGAGAGAGCACGGTAAATGACAGAAATATGGAGAGAGCACGGTACATGACAGAAATAGGGAGAGAGCACAGTACATGACAGAAATATAGAGAGAGCACGGTACAGGCCAGTAATATGGAGAGAGCAGAATACATGACAGAAATAGGGACAGAGCACGGTACGTGACAGAAATATGGAGAGAGCACGGTACATGACAGAAATATGGAGAGAGCACGGTACATGACAGAAATATGGAGAGAGCAGAATACATGACAGAAATAGGGAGAGAGCAGAATACATGTCAGAAATATGGAGAGAGCACGGTACATGACAGAAATATAGAGAGAGCACGGGACATGACAGAAATATGGAGAGAGCACGGTACATGACAGAAATATGGAGAGAGCAGAATACATGACAGAAATATGGAAAGAGCATGGTACATGACAGAAATATGGAGAGAGCAGAATACATGACAGAAATATGGAGAGAACAGAGTACATGAGAGAAATAGGGAGAGAGCACGGTACATGAGAGAAATATGGAGAGAGCACGGTACATGACAGAAATATGGAGAGAACAGAGTACATGAGAGAAATAGGGAGAGAGCACGGTACATGAGAGAAATATGGAGAGATCACGGTACATTACAGAAATATGGAGAGAGCACGGTACATGACAGAAATATGGAGAGAGCACGTTACGTGACAGAAATATGGAGAGAACAGGGTACATGAGAGAAATATGGAGCGGGCATGGGACAATGAGAGAAACATGGAGAGATCACGGTACATGAGGGAAATGTGTTGAGAGCACAGTACATGAGAGAAATATGGAGAGAGCAGAGTACATGAGGGAAATATGGAGAAAGCACGGTACATGAGAGAAATATGGAGAGAGCAGAGTACATGAGAGAAATCACAATATAGGAGAGAAAAATAGAGCGAGCACGGTACATGAGAGAAATAGGGAGAGAGCAGAATACATGACAGAAATATGGAGAGAGCACAGTACATGACAGAAATATGGAGAGAGCACGGTACATGACAGAAATATGGAGAGAGCACGGTACATGACAGAAATATGGAGAGAACAGAGTACATGAGAGAAATAGCGAGAGAGCACGGTACATGACAGAAATATGGAGAGAGCACGGTACATGACAGAAATATAGAGAGAGCACGGTACATGACAGAAATATGGAGAGAGCACGGTACATGACAGAAATATGGAGAGAACAGAGTACATGAGAGAAATAGCGAGAGAGCACGGTACATGACAGAAATATGGAGAGAGCACGGTACATGACAGAAATATGGAGAGAGCACGGTACATGACAGAAATATGGAGAGAGCACGGTACATGACAGAAATATGGAGAAAGCAGAATACATGACAGAAATAGGGAGAGAGCATTGTACATGACAGAAATATGGAGAGAGCACGGTACATGACAGAAATATAGAGAGCATGGTACATGACAGAAATATGGAGAGAGCACGGTACAGGCCAGCAATATGGAGACAGCAGAATACATGACTGAAATAGGGAGAGAGCACGGTACAGGCCAGTAATATGGAATGATCACGGTACATGACAGAAATAAGGAGAGAGCAGAATAAATGACAGAATTATGGAGAGAACACGGTACATGACAGAAATATAGAGAGAGCACGGTACATGCCAGAAATAGGGAGAGAGCACGGTACATGACAGAAATATGGAGAGAGCACGGTACAGGCCAGTAATATGGAGAGAGCAGAATACATGACAGAAATAGGGAGAGAGCACGGTACATGACAGAAATATGGAGAGAGCACGGTAAATGACAGAAATATGGAGAGAGCACGGTACATGACAGGAATAGGGAGAGAGCACAGTACATGACAGAAATATAGAGAGAGCACGGTACAGGCCAGTAATATGGAGAGAGCAGAATACATGACAGAAATAGGGAGAGAGCACGGTACATGACAGAAATATGGAGAGAGCACGGTACATGACAGAAATATGGAGAGAGCACGGTACGTGACAGAAATATAGAGAGAGCACGGTACATTACAGAAATATGGAGAGAGCACGGTACATGACAGAAATATGGAGAGAGCAGAATACATGACAGAAATATGGAGAGCACGGCACATGACAGAAATAGGGAGAGAGCACGGTACATGACAGAAATAGGGAGAGAGCACGGTACAGGCCAGTAATATGGAGAGAGCAGAATACATGACAGAAATAGGGAGAGAGCACCGTACATGACAGAAATAGGGAGAGAGCACGGTACAGGCCAGTAATATGGAGAGAGCAGAATACATGACAGAAATAGGGAGAGAGCACGGTACATGACAGAAATAGGGAGAGAGCACGGTACATGACAGAAATATGCAGAGAGCACGGTAAATGACAGAAATATGGAGAGAGCACGGTACATGACAGAAATAGGGAGAGAGCACGGTCCAGGCCAGTAATATGGAGAGAGCAGAATACATGACAGAAATAGGGAGAGAGCACGGTACATGACAGAAATGTGGAGAGAGCACGGTAAATGACAGAAATATGGAGAGAGCACGGTACATGACAGAAATAGGGAGAGAGCACAGTACATGACAGAAATATAGAGAGAGCACGGTACAGGCCAGTAATATGGAGAGAGCAGAATACATGACAGAAATAGGGACAGAGCACGGTACGTGACAGAAATATGGAGAGAGCACGGTACATGACAGAAATATGGAGAGAGCACGGTACATGACAGAAATATGGAGAGAGCAGAATACATGACAGAAATAGGGAGAGAGCAGAATACATGTCAGAAATATGGAGAGAGCACGGTACATGACAGAAATAGAGAGAGAGCACGGGACATGACAGAAATATGGAGAGAGCACGGTACATGACAGAAATATGGAGAGAGCAGAATACATGACAGAAATATGGAAAGAGCATGGTACATGACAGAAATATGGAGAGAGCAGAATACATGACAGAAATATGGAGAGAACAGAGTACATGAGAGAAATAGGGAGAGAGCACGGTACATGAGAGAAATATGGAGAGAGCACGGTACATGACAGAAATATGGAGAGAACAGAGTACATGAGAGAAATAGGGAGAGAGCACGGTACATGAGAGAAATATGGAGAGATCACGGTACATTACAGAAATATGGAGAGAGCACGGTACATGACAGAAATATGGAGAGAGCACGTTACGTGACAGAAATATGGAGAGAACAGGGTACATGAGAGAAATATGGAGCGGGCATGGGACAATGAGAGAAACATGGAGAGATCACGGTACATGAGGGAAATGTGTTGAGAGCACAGTACATGAGAGAAATATGGAGAGAGCAGAGTACATGAGGGAAATATGGAGAAAGCACGGTACATGAGAGAAATATGGAGAGAGCAGAGTACATGAGAGAAATCACAATATAGGAGAGAAAAATAGAGCGAGCACGGTACATGAGAGAAATAGGGAGAGAGCAGAATACATGACAGAAATATGGAGAGAGCACAGTACATGACAGAAATATGGAGAGAGCACGGTACATGACAGAAATATGGAGAGAGCACGGTACATGACAGAAATATGGAGAGAACAGAGTACATGAGAGAAATAGCGAGAGAGCACGGTACATGACAGAAATATGGAGAGAGCACGGTACATGACAGAAATATAGAGAGAGCACGGTACATGACAGAAATATGGAGAGAGCACGGTACATGACAGAAATATGGAGAGAACAGAGTACATGAGAGAAATAGCGAGAGAGCACGGTACATGACAGAAATATGGAGAGAGCACGGTACATGAGAGAAATATGGAGAGAGCACAGTACATGACAGAAATATGGAGAGAGCACGGTACATGACAGAAATATGGAGAGAGCACGGTACATGACAGAAATATGGAGAGAACAGGGTACATGAGAGAAATATGGAGCGAGCATGGGACAATGAGAGAAATATGGAGAGAGCACGGTACATGAGGGAAATATGTTGAGAGCACAGTACATGAGAGAAATATGGAGAGAGCAGAGTACATGAGGGAAATATGGAGAAAGCACAGTACATGAGAGAAATATGGAGAGAGCAGAGTACATGAGAGAAATCACAGTATAGGAGAGAAAAATAGAGCGAGCACGGTACATGAGAGAAATAGGGAGAGTGCAGAATACATGACAGAAATAGGGAGAGAGCATGGTACATGACAGAAATAGGGAGAGAGCAGAATACATGACAGAAATATGGAGAGAGCACGGTACATGACAGAAATATGGAGAAAGCAGAATACATGACAGAAATCGGGCGAGAGCATGGTACATGACAGAAATAGGGAGAGAGCATGGTACAAGCCAGCAATATGGAGACAGCAGAATACATGACAGAAATAGGGAGAGAGCACGGTACAGGCCAGTAATATGGAATGATCACGGTACATGACAGAAATAAGGAGAGAGCAGAATAAATGACAGAAATATGGAGAGAACACGGTACATGACAGAAATATAGAGAGAGCATGGTATATGACTGAAATATGGAGAGAGCACGGTACAGGCCAGCAATATGGAGACAGCAGAATACATGACAGAAATAGGGAGAGAGCACGGTACAGGCCAGTAATATGGAATGATCACGGTACATGACAGAAATAAGGAGAGAGCAGAATAAATGACAGAAATGTGGAGAGAACACGGTACATGACAGAAATATAGAGAGAGCACGCTACATGCCAGAAATAGGGAGAGAGCACGGTACATGACAGAAATATGGAGAGAGCACGGTACATGACAGAAATATGGAGAGAGCACAGTACATGACAGAAATATAGAGAGCACGGTACAGGCCAGTAATATGTAGAGAGCAGAATACATGACCGAAATAGGGAGAGAGCACGGTACATGACAGAAATATGGAGAGAGCACGGTAAATGACAGAAATATGGAGAGAGCACGGTACATGACAGAAATAGGGAGAGAGCACAGTACATGACAGAAATATAGAGAGAGCACGGTACAGGCCAGTAATATGGAGAGAGCAGAATACATGACAGAAATAGGGAGAGAGCACGGTACATGACAGAAATAGGGAGAGAGCACGGTACATGACAGAAATATGGAGAGAGCACAGAACATGACAGAAATATGGAGAGAGCAGAATACATGACAGAAATAGGGAGAGAGCAGAATACATGTCATAAATATGGAGAGAGCACGGTACATGACAGAAATATAGAGAGAGCACGGTACATGACAGAAATATGGAGAGAGCAGAATACATGACAGAAATAGGGAGAGAGCAGAATACATGAGAGAAATATGGAGAGAGCACGGTACATGACAGAAATATGGAGAGAACAGAGTACATGAGAGAAATAGGGAGAGAGCACGGTACATGAGAGAAATATGGAGAGATCACGGTACATCACAGAAATATGGAGAGAGCACGGTACATGACAGAAATATGGAGAGAGCACGGTACATGACAGAAATATGGAGAGAACAGGGTACATGAGAGAAATATGGAGCGGGCATGGGACAATGAGAGAAATATGGAGAGAGCAGAGTACATGAGGGAAATATGGAGAAAGCACGGTACATGAGAGAAATATGGAGAGAGCAGAGCACATGAGAGAAATCACAATATGGGAGAGAAAAATAGAGCGAGCACGGTACATGAGAGAAATAGGGAGAGAGCAGAATACATGACAGAAATCTGGAGAGAGCACGGTACATGACAGAAATATGGAGAGAGCACGGTACATGACAGAAATATGAAGAGAGCACGGTACATGACAGAAATATGGAGAGAGCACGGTACATGACAGAAATATGGAGAGAGAACGGTACATGACAGAAATATGGAGAGAGCACAGTACATGACAGAAATATGGAGAGAGCACGGTACATGACAGAAATATGGAGAGAGCACGGTACATGACAGAAATATGGAGAGAACAGGGTACATGAGAGAAATATGGAGCGAGCATGGGACAATGAGAGAAATATGGAGAGAGCACGGTACATGAGAGAAATATGGAGAGAGCAGAGTACATGAGGGAAATATGGAGAAAGCACGGTACATGAGAGAAATATGGAGAGAGCAGAGTACATGAGAGAAATCACAGTATAGGAGAGAAAAATAGAGCGAGCACGGTACATGAGAGAAATAGGGAGAGCGCAGAATACATGACAGAAATATGGAGAGAGCACGGAACATGACAGAAATATGGAGAAAGCAGAATACATGACAGAAATAGGGAGAGAGCATGGTACATGACAGAAATAGGGAGAGAGCATTGTACATGACAGAAACATGGAGAGAGCACGGTACATGACAGAAATATGGAGAGAGCACGGTACAGGCCAGCAATATGGAGACAGCAGAATACATGACTGAAATAGGGAGAGAGCACGGTACAGGCCAGTAATATGGAATGATCACGGTACATGACAGAAATAAGGAGAGAGCAGAATAAATGACAGAAATATGGAGAGAACACGGTGCATGACAGAAATATAGAGAGAGCACGGTACATGCCAGAAATAGGGAGAAAGCACGGTACATGACAGAAATATGGAGAGAGCACGGTACAGGCCAGTAATATGGAGAGAGCAGAATACATGACAGAAATAGGGAGAGAGCACGGTACATGACAGAAATATGGAGAGAGCACGGTAAATGACAGAAATATGGAGAGAGCACGGTACATGACAGAAATAGGGAGAGAGCACAGTACATGACAGAAATATAGAGAGAGCACGGTACAGGCCAGTAATATGGAGAGAGCAGAATACATGACAGAAATAGGGCGAGAGCACGGTACATGACAGAAATATGGAGAGAGCACGGTACATGACAGAAATATGGAGAGAGCACGGTACGTGACAGAAATATAGAGAGAGCACGGTACATTACAGAAATATGGAGAGAGCACGGTACATGACAGAAATATGGAGAGAGCAGAATACATGACAGAAATAGGGAGAGACCATGGTACATGACAGAAATATGGAGAGAGCACGGTACATGACAGAAATAGGGAGAGACCATGGTACATGACAGAAATATGGAGAGAGCATGGTACATGACAGAAATATGGAGAGAGCACGGTACATGACAGAAATATGGAGATAGCAGAATACGTATCAGAAATAGGGAGAGAGCACCGTACATGACAGAAATAGGGAGAGAGCACGGTTCAGGCCAGTAATATGGAGAGAGCAGAATACATGACAGAAATAGGGAGAGAGCACGGTTCATGACAGAAATAGGTAGAGAGCACGGTAAATGACAGAAATATGGAGAGAGCACAGTACATGACAGAAATAGGGAGAGAGCACGGTACAGGCCAGTAATATGGAGAGAGCAGAATATATGACAGAAATAGGGAGAGAGCACGGTACATGACAGAAATAGGGAGAGAGCACGGTACATGACAGAAATATGGAGAGAGCACGGTACAGGCCAGTAATATGGAGAGAGCAGAATACATGACAGAAATAGGGAGAGAGCACGGTACATGACAGAAATAGGGAGAGAGCACGGTGCATGACAGAAATATGGAGAGAGCACAGAACATGACAGAAATATGGAGAGAGCACGGTACATGACAGAAATATGGAGAGAGCAGAATACATGACAGAAATATGGAGAGAGCACGGTACATGACAGAAATATGGAGAGAGCACGGTACATGACAGAAATATGGAGAGAGCAGAATACATGACAGAAATATGGAGAGAGCATGGTACATGACAGAAATAGGGAGAGAGCATGGTACATGACAGAAATATGGAGAGAGCACGGTACATGACAGAAATATGGAGAGAGCACGGTACATGACAGAAATATGGAGAGAGCAGAATACATGACAGAAATAGGGAGAGAGCAGAATACATGTCAGAAATATGGAGAGAGCACGGTACATGACAGAAATAGAGAGAGAGCACGGGACATGACAGAAATATGGAGAGAGCACGGTACATGACAGAAATATGGAGAGAGCAGAATACATGACAGAAATATGGAAAGAGCATGGTACATGACAGAAATATGGAGAGAGCAGAATACATGACAGAAATATGGAGAGAACAGAGTACATGAGAGAAATAGGGAGAGAGCACGGTACATGAGAGAAATATGGAGAGAGCACGGTACATGACAGAAATATGGAGAGAACAGAGTACATGAGAGAAATAGGGAGAGAGCACGGTACATGAGAGAAATATGGAGAGATCACGGTACATTACAGAAATATGGAGAGAGCACGGTACATGACAGAAATATGGAGAGAGCACGTTACGTGACAGAAATATGGAGAGAACAGGGTACATGAGAGAAATATGGAGCGGGCATGGGACAATGAGAGAAACATGGAGAGATCACGGTACATGAGGGAAATGTGTTGAGAGCACAGTACATGAGAGAAATATGGAGAGAGCAGAGTACATGAGGGAAATATGGAGAAAGCACGGTACATGAGAGAAATATGGAGAGAGCAGAGTACATGAGAGAAATCACAATATAGGAGAGAAAAATAGAGCGAGCACGGTACATGAGAGAAATAGGGAGAGAGCAGAATACATGACAGAAATATGGAGAGAGCACAGTACATGACAGAAATATGGAGAGAGCACGGTACATGACAGAAATATGGAGAGAGCACGGTACATGACAGAAATATGGAGAGAACAGAGTACATGAGAGAAATAGCGAGAGAGCACGGTACATGACAGAAATATGGAGAGAGCACGGTACATGACAGAAATATAGAGAGAGCACGGTACATGACAGAAATATGGAGAGAGCACGGTACATGACAGAAATATGGAGAGAACAGAGTACATGAGAGAAATAGCGAGAGAGCACGGTACATGACAGAAATATGGAGAGAGCACGGTACATGAGAGAAATATGGAGAGAGCACAGTACATGACAGAAATATGGAGAGAGCACGGTACATGACAGAAATATGGAGAGAGCACGGTACATGACAGAAATATGGAGAGAACAGGGTACATGAGAGAAATATGGAGCGAGCATGGGACAATGAGAGAAATATGGAGAGAGCACGGTACATGAGGGAAATATGTTGAGAGCACAGTACATGAGAGAAATATGGAGAGAGCAGAGTACATGAGGGAAATATGGAGAAAGCACAGTACATGAGAGAAATATGGAGAGAGCAGAGTACATGAGAGAAATCACAGTATAGGAGAGAAAAATAGAGCGAGCACGGTACATGAGAGAAATAGGGAGAGTGCAGAATACATGACAGAAATAGGGAGAGAGCATGGTACATGACAGAAATAGGGAGAGAGCAGAATACATGACAGAAATATGGAGAGAGCACGGTACATGACAGAAATATGGAGAAAGCAGAATACATGACAGAAATCGGGCGAGAGCATGGTACATGACAGAAATAGGGAGAGAGCATGGTACAAGCCAGCAATATGGAGACAGCAGAATACATGACAGAAATAGGGAGAGAGCACGGTACAGGCCAGTAATATGGAATGATCACGGTACATGACAGAAATAAGGAGAGAGCAGAATAAATGACAGAAATATGGAGAGAACACGGTACATGACAGAAATATAGAGAGAGCATGGTATATGACTGAAATATGGAGAGAGCACGGTACAGGCCAGCAATATGGAGACAGCAGAATACATGACAGAAATAGGGAGAGAGCACGGTACAGGCCAGTAATATGGAATGATCACGGTACATGACAGAAATAAGGAGAGAGCAGAATAAATGACAGAAATGTGGAGAGAACACGGTACATGACAGAAATATAGAGAGAGCACGCTACATGCCAGAAATAGGGAGAGAGCACGGTACATGACAGAAATATGGAGAGAGCACGGTACATGACAGAAATATGGAGAGAGCACAGTACATGACAGAAATATAGAGAGCACGGTACAGGCCAGTAATATGTAGAGAGCAGAATACATGACCGAAATAGGGAGAGAGCACGGTACATGACAGAAATATGGAGAGAGCACGGTAAATGACAGAAATATGGAGAGAGCACGGTACATGACAGAAATAGGGAGAGAGCACAGTACATGACAGAAATATAGAGAGAGCACGGTACAGGCCAGTAATATGGAGAGAGCAGAATACATGACAGAAATAGGGAGAGAGCACGGTACATGACAGAAATAGGGAGAGAGCACGGTACATGACAGAAATATGGAGAGAGCACAGAACATGACAGAAATATGGAGAGAGCAGAATACATGACAGAAATAGGGAGAGAGCAGAATACATGTCATAAATATGGAGAGAGCACGGTACATGACAGAAATATAGAGAGAGCACGGTACATGACAGAAATATGGAGAGAGCAGAATACATGACAGAAATAGGGAGAGAGCAGAATACATGAGAGAAATATGGAGAGAGCACGGTACATGACAGAAATATGGAGAGAACAGAGTACATGAGAGAAATAGGGAGAGAGCACGGTACATGAGAGAAATATGGAGAGATCACGGTACATCACAGAAATATGGAGAGAGCACGGTACATGACAGAAATATGGAGAGAGCACGGTACATGACAGAAATATGGAGAGAACAGGGTACATGAGAGAAATATGGAGCGGGCATGGGACAATGAGAGAAATATGGAGAGAGCAGAGTACATGAGGGAAATATGGAGAAAGCACGGTACATGAGAGAAATATGGAGAGAGCAGAGCACATGAGAGAAATCACAATATGGGAGAGAAAAATAGAGCGAGCACGGTACATGAGAGAAATAGGGAGAGAGCAGAATACATGACAGAAATCTGGAGAGAGCACGGTACATGACAGAAATATGGAGAGAGCACGGTACATGACAGAAATATGAAGAGAGCACGGTACATGACAGAAATATGGAGAGAGCACGGTACATGACAGAAATATGGAGAGAGAACGGTACATGACAGAAATATGGAGAGAGCACAGTACATGACAGAAATATGGAGAGAGCACGGTACATGACAGAAATATGGAGAGAGCACGGTACATGACAGAAATATGGAGAGAACAGGGTACATGAGAGAAATATGGAGCGAGCATGGGACAATGAGAGAAATATGGAGAGAGCACGGTACATGAGAGAAATATGGAGAGAGCAGAGTACATGAGGGAAATATGGAGAAAGCACGGTACATGAGAGAAATATGGAGAGAGCAGAGTACATGAGAGAAATCACAGTATAGGAGAGAAAAATAGAGCGAGCACGGTACATGAGAGAAATAGGGAGAGCGCAGAATACATGACAGAAATATGGAGAGAGCACGGAACATGACAGAAATATGGAGAAAGCAGAATACATGACAGAAATAGGGAGAGAGCATGGTACATGACAGAAATAGGGAGAGAGCATTGTACATGACAGAAACATGGAGAGAGCACGGTACATGACAGAAATATGGAGAGAGCACGGTACAGGCCAGCAATATGGAGACAGCAGAATACATGACTGAAATAGGGAGAGAGCACGGTACAGGCCAGTAATATGGAATGATCACGGTACATGACAGAAATAAGGAGAGAGCAGAATAAATGACAGAAATATGGAGAGAACACGGTGCATGACAGAAATATAGAGAGAGCACGGTACATGCCAGAAATAGGGAGAAAGCACGGTACATGACAGAAATATGGAGAGAGCACGGTACAGGCCAGTAATATGGAGAGAGCAGAATACATGACAGAAATAGGGAGAGAGCACGGTACATGACAGAAATATGGAGAGAGCACGGTAAATGACAGAAATATAGAGAGAGCACGGTACATGACAGAAATAGGGAGAGAGCACAGTACATGACAGAAATATAGAGAGAGCACGGTACAGGCCAGTAATATGGAGAGAGCAGAATACATGACAGAAATAGGGCGAGAGCACGGTACATGACAGAAATATGGAGAGAGCACGGTACATGACAGAAATATGGAGAGAGCACGGTACGTGACAGAAATATAGAGAGAGCACGGTACATTACAGAAATATGGAGAGAGCACGGTACATGACAGAAATATGGAGAGAGCAGAATACATGACAGAAATAGGGAGAGACCATGGTACATGACAGAAATATGGAGAGAGCACGGTACATGACAGAAATAGGGAGAGACCATGGTACATGACAGAAATATGGAGAGAGCATGGTACATGACAGAAATATGGAGAGAGCACGGTACATGACAGAAATATGGAGATAGCAGAATACGTATCAGAAATAGGGAGAGAGCACCGTACATGACAGAAATAGGGAGAGAGCACGGTTCAGGCCAGCAATATGGAGAGAGCAGAATACATGACAGAAATAGGGAGAGAGCACGGTTCATGACAGAAATAGGTAGAGAGCACGGTAAATGACAGAAATATGGAGAGAGCACAGTACATGACAGAAATAGGGAGAGAGCACGGTACAGGCCAGTAATATGGAGAGAGCAGAATATATGACAGAAATAGGGAGAGAGCACGGTACATGACAGAAATAGGGAGAGAGCACGGTACATGACAGAAATATGGAGAGAGCACGGTACAGGCCAGTAATATGGAGAGAGCAGAATACATGACAGAAATAGGGAGAGAGCACGGTACATGACAGAAATAGGGAGAGAGCACGGTGCATGACAGAAATATGGAGAGAGCACAGAACATGACAGAAATATGGAGAGAGCAGAATACATGACAGAAATAGGAAGAGAGCAGAATACATGTCAGAAATATGGAGAGAGCACGGTACATGACAGAAATATAGAGAGAGCACGGTACATGACAGAAACATGGAGAGAGCACGGTACATGACAGAAATATGGAGAGAGCAGAATACATGACAGAAATATGGAGAGAGCACGGTACATGACAGAAATATGGAGAGAGCACGGTACATGACAGAAATATGGAGAGAGCAGAATACATGACAGAAATATGGAGAGAGCATGGTACATGACAGAAATAGGGAGAGAGCATGGTACATGACAGAAATATGGAGATAGCAGAATACATGACAGAAATAGGGAGAGAGCACAGTACATGACAGAAATATGGAGATAGCAGAATACGTGACAGAAATAGGGAGAGAGCATAGTACATGACAGATTTATGGAGAGAGCACGGTACATGACAGAAATATGGAGAGAACGCGCTATCTGACGTAAATGGGGAGAGAGCACGGTACATGACAGAAATAGGGAGAGAGCACGGTGCATGACAGAAATATAGAGAGAGCAGAGTGCTTGACAGAAATATGGAGAGAGCACGTACATGAGAGAAATAGCGAGAGAGCACGGTACATGACAGCAATATGGAGAGAGCACAGTGCATGACAGAAATATGGAGAGAGCACGGTACATGACAGAAATAGGGAGAGAGCACGGTACATGAGAGAAATAGGGAGGGAGCACGGTACATGACAGAAATAAGGAGAGAACACAGTGCATGACAGAAATATGGAGAGAGCAGAATAAATGACAGAAATATGGAGAGAGCACGGTACATGACAGAAATATGGAGAGAGCACGGTACATGAGCGAAATCGGGAGCGAGCACGGTACATGACAGAAAAATGGAGAGAGCACGGTACATGACAGAAATATGGAGAGAGCACAGTACATGAAGAAATAGGGAGAGAACAGAGTACATGAGTGAAATAGGGAGAGAGCACGGTACATGAGGGAAATATGGAGCGAGCATGGGACAATGAGAGAAATATGGAGAGAGCACTGTACACGAGACAAATATAGAGCGAGCAGAGTACGAGGGAAATATGGAGAGATCATTGTACATGACGGAACTAGGGAGAGGGAAAGGTACAGGAGAGAAATATGGAGAGAGCAGAGTACATGAGGGAAATATGGAGAGAGCACGGTACAGGAGGGAAATATGAAGAGAACACAGTTTTTGAGAGAAATATGGAGAGAGCATAGTACATGACAGAAATATGGAGAGAGCACGGTACATGAGGGAAATATGGAGAGAGCAGAGTACATGACAGAAATAGGGAGAGAGCACGGTACATGACAGAAATATGGAGAGAGCACGGTACATGACAGAAATATGGAGAGAGCACGGTACATGAGAGAAATATGGAGAGAACAGAGTACATGAGAGAAATAGGGAGAGAGCACGGTACATGAGAGAAATATGGAGAGAGCACGGTGCATGACAGAAATATGGAGAGAGCACGGTACATGACAGAAATATGGAGAGAGCACGGTACATGACAGAAATATGGAGAGAACAGGGTACATGAGAGAAATATGGAGCGAGCATGGGACAATGAGAGAAATATGGAGAGAGCACGGTACATGAGGGAAATATGTTGAGAGCACAGTACATGAGAGAAATATGGAGAGAGCAGAGTACATGAGGGAAATATGGAGAAAGCACGGTACATGAGAGAAATATGGAGAGAGCAGAGTACATGAGAAAAATCACAGTATGGGAGAGAAAAATAGAGCGAGCACGGTACATGAGTGAAATAGGGAGAGAGCAGAATACATGACAGAAATATGGAGAGAGCACAGTACAGGACAGAAATATAGATAGAGCACGGTACATGACAGAAATATGGAGAAAGCAGAATACATGACAGAAATAGCGAGAGAGCACGGTACATGACAGAAATAGGGAGAGAGCATGGTACATGACAGAAATATAGAGAGAGCATGGTATATGACAGAAATATGGAGAGAGCACGGTACATGATAAAAATATGGAGAGAGCACGGTACATGACAGAAATATGGAGAGAGCACGGTACAGGCCAGCAATATGGAGACAGCAGAATACATGACAGAAATAGGGAGAGAGCACGGTACATGACAGAAATATGGAGAGAGCACGGTACAGGCCAGTAATATGGAATGATCACGGTACATGACAGAAATATGGAGAGAGCAGAATAAATGACAGAAATATGGAGAGAGCACGGTACATGACAGAAATATGGAGAGAGCACGGTACATGACAGAAATATGGAGAGAGCACGGTACAGGCCAGTAATATGGAGAGAGCAGAATACATGACAGAAATATAGAGAGAGCACGGGACATGACAGAAATATGGAGAAAGCAGAATACATGACAGAAATAGGGAGAGAGCATGGTACATGACAGAAATAGGGAGAGAGCATGGTACATGACAGAAATATAGAGAGAGCATGGTATATGACTGAAATATGCAGAGAGCAGGGTACATGACAGAAATATGGAGAGAGCACGGTACATGACAGAAATATGGAGAAAGCAGAATACATGACCGAAATAGGGAGAGAGCATTGTACATGACAGAAATATGGAGAGAGCACGGTACATGACAGAAATATGGAGAGAGCAGAATACATGACAGAAATATGGAGAGAGCATGGTACATGACAGAAATATGGAGAGAGCACGGTACATGACAGAAATATGGAGAGAGCAGAATACATGACAGAAATATGGAGAGAGCATGGTACATGACAGAAATAGGGAGAGAGCAGAATACATGACAGAAATATGGAGAGAGCACGGTACATGACAGAAATATGGAGAGCGCACAGTACATGACAGAAATATGGAGAGAGCACGGTACATGACAGAAATAAGGAGAGAACACCGTGCATGACAGAAATATGGAGAGAGCAGAATAAATGACAGAAATATGGAGAGAGCACCGTACATGACAGAAATATAGAGAGAGCACGGTACATTACAGAAATATGGAGAGAGCACGGTACATGACAGAAATATGGTGAGAGCAGAATACATGACAGAAATATGGAGAGAGCATGGTACATGACAGAAATATGGAGAGAGCACGGTACATGACAGAAATATGGAGATAGCAGAATACGTGACAGAAATAGGGAGAGAGCACCGTACATGACAGAAATAGGGAGAGAGCACGGTACAGGCCAGTAATATGGAGAGAGCAGAATACATGACAGAAATAGGGAGAGAGCACGGTACATGACAGAAATAGGGAGAGAGCACGGTACATGACAGAAATATGGAGAGAGCACGGTAAATGACAGAAATATGGAGAGAGCACGGTACATGACAGAAATAGGGAGAGAGCACGGTACAGGCCAGTAATATGGAGAGAGCAGAATACATGACAGAAATAGGGAGAGAGCACGGTACATGACAGAAATAGGGAGGGAGCACGGTACATGACAGAAATATGGAGAGAGCACGGTACAGGCCAGTAATATGGAGAGAGCAGAATACATGACAGAAATAGGGAGAGAGCACGGTACATGACAGAAATAGGGAGAGAGCACGGTACATGACAGAAATATGGAGAGAGCACAGAACATGACAGAAATATGGAGAGAGCAGAATACATGACAGAAATAGGAAGAGAGCAGAATACATGTCAGAAATATGGAGAGAGCACGGTACATGACAGAAATATAGAGAGAGCACGGTACATGACAGAAATATGGAGAGAGCACGGTACATGACAGAAATATGGAGAGAGCAGAATACATGACAGAAATATGGAGAGAGCACGGTACATGACAGAAATATGGAGAGAGCACGGTACATGACAGAAATATGGAGAGAGCAGAATACATGACAGAAATATGGAGAGAGCATGGTACATGACAGAAATAGGGAGAGAGCATGGTACATGACAGAAATATGGAGATAGCAGAATACATGACAGAAATAGGGAGAGAGCACAGTACATGACAGAAATATGGAGATAGCAGAATACGTGACAGAAATAGGGAGAGAGCATAGTACATGACAGATTTATGGAGAGAGCACGGTACATGACAGAAATATGGAGAGAACGCGCTATCTGACGTAAATGGGGAGAGAGCACGGTACATGACAGAAATAGGGAGAGAGCACGGTGCATGACAGAAATATAGAGAGAGCAGAGTGCTTGACAGAAATATGGAGAGAGCACGTACATGAGAGAAATAGCGAGAGAGCACGGTACATGACAGCAATATGGAGAGAGCACAGTGCATGACAGAAATATGGAGAGAGCACGGTACATGACAGAAATAGGGAGAGAGCACGGTACATGAGAGAAATAGGGAGGGAGCACGGTGCATGACAGAAATAAGGAGAGAACACAGTGCATGACAGAAATATGGAGAGAGCAGAATAAATGACAGAAATATGGAGAGAGCACGGTACATGACAGAAATATGGAGAGAGCACGGTACATGAGCGAAATCGGGAGCGAGCACGGTACATTACAGAAATATGGAGAGAGCACGGTACATGACAGAAATATGGAGAGAGCACGGTACATGACAGAAATATGGAGAGAGCACGGTACATGAGCGAAATCGGGAGCGAGCACGGTACATGACAGAAAAATGGAGAGAGCACGGTACATGACAGAAATATGGAGAGAGCACGGTACATGACAGAAATATGGAGAGAGCACGGTACATGACAGAAATATGGAGAGAGCACGGTACATGAGCGAAATCGGGAGCGAGCACGGTACATGACAGAAAAATGGAGAGAGCACGGTACATGACAGAAATATGGAGAGAGCACAGTACATGAAGAAATAGGGAGAGAACAGAGTACATGAGTGAAATAGGGAGAGAGCACGGTACATGAGGGAAATATGGAGCGAGCATGGGACAATGAGAGAAATATGGAGAGAGCACTGTACACGAGACAAATATAGAGCGAGCAGAGTACGAGGGAAATATGGAGAGATCATTGTACATGACGGAACTAGGGAGAGGGAAAGGTACAGGAGAGAAATATGGAGAGAGCAGAGTACATGAGGGAAATATGGAGAGAGCACGGTACAGGAGGGAAATATGAAGAGAGCACAGTTTTTGAGAGAAATATGGAGAGAGCATATTACATGACAGAAATATGGAGAGAGCACGGTACATGACAGAAATATGGAGAGAGCACGGTACATGACAGAAATATGGAGAGAGCACGGTACATGACAGAAATATGGAGAGAGCACGGTACATGAGCGAAATCGGGAGCGAGCACGGTACATGACAGAAAAATGGAGAGAGCACGGTACATGACAGAAATATGGAGAGAGCACAGTACATGAAGAAATAGGGAGAGAACAGAGTACATGAGTGAAATAGGGAGAGAGCACGGTACATGAGGGAAATATGGAGCGAGCATGGGACAATGAGAGAAATATGGAGAGAGCACTGTACACGAGACAAATATAGAGCGAGCAGAGTACGAGGGAAATATGGAGAGATCATTGTACATGACGGAACTAGGGAGAGGGAAAGGTACAGGAGAGAAATATGGAGAGAGCATAGTACATGACAGAAATATGGAGAGAGCACGGTACATGAGGGAAATATGGAGAGAGCAGAGTACATGACAGAAATAGGGAGAGAGCACGGTACATGACAGAAATATGGAGAGAGCACGGTACATGACAGAAATATGGAGAGAGCACGGTACATGAGAGAAATATGGAGAGAACAGAGTACATGAGAGAAATAGGGAGAGAGCACGGTACATGAGAGAAATATGGAGAGAGCACGGTGCATGACAGAAATATGGAGAGAGCACGGTACATGACAGAAATATGGAGAGAGCACGGTACATGACAGAAATATGGAGAGAACAGGGTACATGAGAGAAATATGGAGCGAGCATGGGACAATGAGAGAAATATGGAGAGAGCACGGTACATGAGGGAAATATGTTGAGAGCACAGCACATGAGAGAAATATGGAGAGAGCAGAGTACATGAGGGAAATATGGAGAAAGCACGGTACATGAGAGAAATATGGAGAGAGCAGAGTACATGAGAAAAATCACAGTATGGGAGAGAAAAATAGAGCGAGCACGGTACATGAGTGAAATAGGGAGAGAGCAGAATACATGACAGAAATATGGAGAGAGCACGGTACATGACAGAAATATGGAGAAAGCAGAATACATGACAGAAATAGCGAGAGAGCACGGTACATGACAGAAATAGGGAGAGAGCATGGTACATGACAGAAATATAGAGAGAGCATGGTATATGACAGAAATATGGAGAGAGCACGGTACATGATAAAAATATGGAGAGAGCACGGTACATGACAGAAATATGGAGAGAGCACGGTACAGGCCAGCAATATGGAGACAGCAGAATACATGACAGAAATAGGGAGAGAGCACGGTACATGACAGAAATATGGAGAGAGCACGGTACAGGCCAGTAATATGGAATGATCACGGTACAGGCCAGTAATATGGAGAGAGCAGAATACATGACAGAAATATAGAGAGAGCACGGTACATGACAGAAATATGGAGAAAGCAGAATACATGACAGAAATAGGGAGAGAGCATGGTACATGACAGAAATAGGGAGAGAGCATGGTACATGACAGAAATTTTGAGAGAGCATGGTATATGACTGAAATATGCAGAGAGCAGGGTACATGACAGAAATATGGAGAGATCACGGTACATGACAGAAATATGGAGAAAGCAGAATACATGACAGAAATAGGGAGAGAGCATTGTACATGACAGAAATATGGAGAGAGCACGGTACATGACAGAAATATGGAGAGAGCAGAATACATGACAGAAATATGGAGAGAGCATGGTACATGACAGAAATATGGAGAGAGCATGGTACATGACAGAAATAGGGAGAGAGCAGAATACATGACAGAAATATGGAGAGAGCACGGTACATGACAGAAATATGGAGAGCGCACAGTACATGACAGAAATATGGAGAGAGCACGGTACATGACAGAAATAAGGAGAGAACACCGTGCATGACAGAAATATGGAGAGAGCAGAATAAATGACAGAAATATGGAGAGAGCACCGTACATGACAGAAATATAGAGAGAGCATGGTACATTACAGAAATATGGAGAGAGCACGGTACATGACAGAAATATGGTGAGAGCAGAATACATGACAGAAATATGGAGAGAGCATGGTACATGACAGAAATATGGAGAGAGCACGGTACATGACAGAAATATGGAGATAGCAGAATACGTGACAGAAATAGGGAGAGAGCACCGTACATGACAGAAATAGGGAGAGAGCACGGTACAGGCCAGTAATATGGAGAGAGCAGAATACATGACAGAAATAGGGAGAGAGCACGGTACATGACAGAAATAGGGAGAGAGCACGGTACATGACAGAAATATGGAGAGAGCACGGTAAATGACAGAAATATGGAGAGAGCACGGTACATGACAGAAATAGGGAGAGAGCACGGTACAGGCCAGTAATATGGAGAGAGCAGAATACATGACAGAAATAGGGAGAGAGCACGGTACATGACAGAAATAGGGAGGGAGCACGGTACATGACAGAAATATGGAGAGAGCACGGTACAGGCCAGTAATATGGAGAGAGCAGAATACATGACAGAAATAGGGAGAGAGCACGGTACATGACAGAAATAGGGAGAGAGCACGGTACGTGACAGAAATATGGAGAGAGCACAGAACATGACAGAAATATGGAGAGAGCAGAATACATGACAGAAATAGGAAGAGAGCAGAATACATGTCAGAAATATGGATAGAGCACGGTACATGACAGAAATATAGAGAGAGCACGGTACATGACAGAAATATGGAGAGAGCACGGTACATGACAGAAATATGGAGAGAGCAGAATACATGACAGAAATATGGAGAGAGCATGGTACATGACAGAAATAGGGAGAGAGCATGGTACATGACAGAAATATGGAGATAGCAGAATACATGACAGAAATAGGGAGAGAGCACAGTACATGACAGAAATATGGAGATAGCAGAATACGTGACAGAAATAGGGAGAGAGCATAGTACATGACAGATTTATGGAGAGAGCACGGTACATGACAGAAATATGGAGAGAACGCGCTATCTGACGTAAATGGGGAGAGAGCACGGTACATGACAGAAATAGGGAGAGAGCACGGTGCATGACAGAAATATAGAGAGAGCAGAGTGCTTGACAGAAATATGGAGAGAGCACGTACATGAGAGAAATAGCGAGAGAGCACGGTACATGACAGCAATATGGAGAGAGCACAGTGCATGACAGAAATATGGAGAGAGCACGGTACATGACAGAAATAGGGAGAGAGCACGGTACATGAGAGAAATAGGGAGGGAGCACGGTACATGACAGAAATAAGGAGAGAACACAGTGCATGACAGAAATATGGAGAGAGCAGAATAAATGACAGAAATATGGAGAGAGCACGGTACATGACAGAAATATGGAGAGAGCACGGTACATGAGCGAAATCGGGAGCGAGCACGGTACATGACAGAAATATGGAGAGAGCACGGTACATGACAGAAATATGGAGAGAGCACAGTACATGAAGAAATAGGGAGAAAACAGAGTACATGAGAGAAATAGGGAGAGAGCACGGTACATGAGGCGAATATGGAGCGAGCATGGGACAATGAGAGAAATATGGAGAGAGCACTGTACACGAGACAAATATGGAGAGAGCAGAGTACATGAGGGAAATATGGAGATAGCACGGTACAGGAGGGAAATATGAAGAGAGCACAGTTTTTGAGAGAAATATGGAGAGAGCATAGTACATGACAGAAATATGGAGAGAGCACGGTACATGAGGGAAATATGGAGAGAGCAGAGTACATGACAGAAATAGGGAGAGAGCACGGTACATGACAGAAATATGGAGAGAGCACGGTCCATGACAGAAATATGGAGAGAGCACGGTACATGACAGAAATATGGAGAGAACACAGTACATGACAGAAATATGGAGAGAGCACAGTACATGACAGAAATATGGAGAGAGCACGGTAAATGACAGAAATATGGAGAGAGCACGGTCCATGACAGAAATATGGAGAGAGCACGGTACATGACAGAAATATGGAGAGAACACAGTACATGACAGAAATATGGAGAGAGCACGGTAAATGACAGAAATATGGAGAGAGCATGGTACATGACAGAAATAGGGAGAGAGCACGGTACACGAGAAAAATAGGGAGAGAGCACGGTACATGACAGAAATATGGAGAGAGCACGGTACATGACAGAAATAAGGAGAGAACACCGTGCATGACAGAAATATGGAGAGAGCAGAATAAATGACAGAAATATGGAGAGAGCACCGTACATGACAGAAATATAGAGAGAGCACGGTACATTACAGAAATATGGAGAGAGCACGGTACATGACAGAAATATGGAGATAGCAGAATACATGACAGAAATAGGGAGAGAGCACAGTACATGACAGAAATATGGAGATAGCAGAATACGTGACAGAAATAGGGAGAGAGCATAGTACATGACAGAAATATGGAGAGAGCACGGTACATGACAGAAATATGGAGAGCGCACAGTACATGACAGAAATATGGAGAGAGCACGGTACATGACAGAAATAAGGAGAGAACACCGTGCATGACAGAAATATGGAGAGAGCAGAATAAATGACAGAAATATGGAGAGAGCATGGTACATTACAGAAATATGGAGAGAGCACGGTACATGACAGAAATATAGAGAGAGCATGGTACATTACAGAAATATGGAGAGAGCACGGTACATGACAGAAATATGGTGAGAGCAGAATACATGACAGAAATATGGAGAGAGCATGGTACATGACAGAAATATGGAGAGAGCACGGTACATGACAGAAATATGGAGATAGCAGAATACGTGACAGAAATAGGGAGAGAGCACCGGACATGACAGAAATAGGGAGAGAGCACGGTACAGGCCAGTAATATGGAGAGAGCAGAATACATGACAGAAATAGGGAGAGAGCACGGTACATGACAGAAATAGGGAGAGAGCACGGTACATGACAGAAATATGGAGAGAGCACGGTAAATGACAGAAATATGGAGAGAGCACGGTACATGACAGAAATAGGGAGAGAGCACGGTACAGGCCAGTAATATGGAGAGAGCAGAATACATGACAGAAATAGGGAGAGAGCACGGTACATGACAGATATAGGGAGGGAGCACGGTACATGACAGAAATATGGAGAGAGCACGGTACAGGCCAGTAATATGGAGAGAGCAGAATACATGACAGAAATAGGGAGAGAGCACGGTACATGACAGAAATAGGGAGAGAGCACGGTACATGACAGAAATATGGAGAGAGCACAGAACATGACAGAAATATGGAGAGAGCAGAATACATGACAGAAATAGGAAGAGAGCAGAATACATGTCAGAAATATGGAGAGAGCACGGTACATGACAGAAATATAGAGAGAGCACGGTACATGACAGAAATATGGAGAGAGCACGGTACATGACAGAAATATGGAGAGAGCAGAATACATGACAGAAATATGGAGAGAGCACGGTACATGACAGAAATATGGAGAGAGCACGGTACATGACAGAAATATGGAGAGAGCAGAATACATGACAGAAATATGGAGAGAGCATGGTACATGACAGAAATAGGGAGAGAGCATGGTACATGACAGAAATATGGAGATAGCAGAATACATGACAGAAATAGGGAGAGAGCACAGTACATGACAGAAATATGGAGATAGCAGAATACGTGACAGAAATAGGGAGAGAGCATAGTACATGACAGATTTATGGAGAGAGCACGGTACATGACAGAAATATGGAGAGAACGCGCTATCTGACGTAAATGGGGAGAGAGCACGGTACATGACAGAAATAGGGAGAGAGCACGGTGCATGACAGAAATATAGAGAGAGCAGAGTGCTTGACAGAAATATGGAGAGAGCACGTACATGAGAGAAATAGCGAGAGAGCACGGTACATGACAGCAATATGGAGAGAGCACAGTGCATGACAGAAATATGGAGAGAGCACGGTACATGACAGAAATAGGGAGAGAGCACGGTACATGAGAGAAATAGGGAGGGAGCACGGTACATGACAGAAATAAGGAGAGAACACAGTGCATGACAGAACTATGGAGAGAGCAGAATAAATGACAGAAATATGGAGAGAGCACGGTACATGACAGAAATATGGAGAGAGCACGGTACATGAGCGAAATCGGGAGCGAGCACGGTACATGACAGAAATATGGAGAGAGCACGGTACATGACAGAAATATGGAGAGAGCACAGTACATGAAGAAATAGGGAGAAAACAGAGTACATGAGAGAAATAGGGAGAGAGCACGGTACATGAGGCGAATATGGAGCGAGCATGGGACAATGAGAGAAATATGGAGAGAGCACTGTACACGAGACAAATATGGAGAGAGCAGAGTACATGAGGGAAATATGGAGATAGCACGGTACAGGAGGGAAATATGAAGAGAGCACAGTTTTTGAGAGAAATATGGAGAGAGCATAGTACATGACAGAAATATGGAGAGAGCACGGTACATGAGGGAAATATGGAGAGAGCAGAGTACATGACAGAAATAGGGAGAGAGCACGGTACATGACAGAAATATGGAGAGAGCACGGTCCATGACAGAAATATGGAGAGAGCACGGTACATGACAGAAATATGGAGAGAACACAGTACATGACAGAAATATGGAGAGAGCACAGTACATGACAGAAATATGGAGAGAGCACGGTAAATGACAGAAATATGGAGAGAGCACGGTCCATGACAGAAATATGGAGAGAGCACGGTACATGACAGAAATATGGAGAGAACACAGTACATGACAGAAATATGGAGAGAGCACGGTAAATGACAGAAATATGGAGAGAGCACGGTACATGACAGAAATAGGGAGAGAGCACGGGACACGAGAAAAATAGGGAGAGAGCACGGTACATGACAGAAATATGGAGAGAGCACGGTACATGACAGAAATAAGGAGAGAACACCGTGCATGACAGAAATATGGAGAGAGCAGAATAAATGACAGAAATATGGAGAGAGCACCGTACATGACAGAAATATAGAGAGAGCACGGTACATTACAGAAATATGGAGAGAGCACGGTACATGACAGAAATATGGAGATAGCAGAATACATGACAGAAATAGGGAGAGAGCACAGTACATGACAGAAATATGGAGATAGCAGAATACGTGACAGAAATAGGGAGAGAGCATAGTACATGACAGATTTATGGAGAGAGCACGGTACATGACAGAAATATGGAGAGAACGCGCTATCTGACGTAAATGGGGAGAGAGCACGGTACATGACAGAAATAGGGAGAGAGCACGGTGCATGACAGAAATATAGAGAGAGCAGAGTGCTTGACAGAAATATGGAGAGAGCACGTACCTGAGAGAAATAGCGAGAGAGCACGGTACATGACAGCAATATGGAGAGAGCACAGTGCATGACAGAAATATGGAGAGAGCACGGTACATGACAGAAATAGGGAGAGAGCACGGTACATGAGAGAAATAGGGAGGGAGCACGGTACATGACAGAAATAAGGAGAGAACACAGTGCATGACAGAAATATGGAGAGAGCAGAATAAATGACAGAAATATGGAGAGAGCACGGTACATGACAGAAATATGGAGAGAGCACGGTACATGAGCGAAATCGGGAGCGAGCACGGTACATGACAGAAATATGGAGAGAGCACGGTACATGACAGAAATATGGAGAGAGCACAGTACATGAAGAAATAGGGAGAAAACAGAGTACATGAGAGAAATAGGGAGAGAGCACGGTACATGAGGCGAATATGGAGCGAGCATGGGACAATGAGAGAAATATGGAGAGAGCACTGTACACGAGACAAATATGGAGAGAGCAGAGTACATGAGGGAAATATGGAGAGAGCACGGTACAGGATGGAAATATGAAGAGAGCACAGTTTTTGAGAGAAATATGGAGAGAGCATAGTACATGACAGAAATATGGAGAGAGCACGGTACATGAGGGAAATATGGAGAGAGCAGAGTACATGACAGAAATAGGGAGAGAGCACGGTACATGACAGAAATATGGAGAGAGCACGGTCCATGACAGAAATATGGAGAGAGCACGGTACATGACAGAAATATGGAGAGAACACAGTACATGACAGAAATATGGAGAGAGCACAGTACATGACAGAAATATGGAGAGAGCACGGTAAATGACAGAAATATGGAGAGAGCACGGTCCATGACAGAAATATGGAGAGAGCACGGTACATGACAGAAATATGGAGAGAACACAGTACATGACAGAAATATGGAGAGAGCACGGTAAATGACAGAAATATGGAGAGAGCACGGTACATGACAGAAATAGGGAGAGAGCACGGTACACGAGAAAAATAGGGAGAGAGCACGGTACATGACAGAAATATGGAGAGAGCACGGTACATGACAGAAATAAGGAGAGAACACCGTGCATGACAGAAATATGGAGAGAGCAGAATAAATGACAGAAATATGGAGAGAGCACCGTACATGACAGAAATATAGAGAGAGCACGGTATATTACAGAAATATGGAGAGAGCACGGTACATGACAGAAATATGGTGAGAGCAGAATACATGACAGAAATATGGAGAGAGCATGGTACATTGACAGAAATATGGAGAGAGCACGGTACATGACAGAAATATTGAGATAGCAGAATACGTGACAGAAATAGGGAGAGAGCACCGTACATGACAGAAATAGGGAGAGAGCACGGTACAGGCCAGTAATATGGAGAGAGCAGAATACATGACAGAAATAGGGAGAGAGCACGGTACATGACAGAAATAGGGAGAGAGCACGGTACATGACAGAAATATGGAGAGAGCACGGTAAATGACAGAAATATGGAGAGAGCACGGTACATGACAGAAATAGGGAGAGAGCACGGTACAGGCCAGTAATATGGAGAGAGCAGAAAACATGACAGAAATAGGGAGAGAGCACGGTACATGACAGAAATAGGGAGAGAACACCGTGCATGACAGAAATATGGAGAGAGCAGAATAAATGACAGAAATATGGAGAGAGCACCGTACATGACAGAAATATAGAGAGAGCACGGTACATTACAGAAATATGGAGAGAGCACGGTACATGACAGAAATATGGTGAGAGCAGAATACATGACAGAAATATGGAGAGAGCATGCTACATGACAGAAATATGGAGAGAGCACGGTACATGACAGAAATATGGAGATAGCAGAATACGTGACAGAAATAGGGAGAGAGCACCGTACATGACAGAAATAGGGAGAGAGCACGGTACAGGCCAGTAATATGGAGAGAGCAGAATACATGACAGAAATAGGGAGAGAGCACGGTACATGACAGAAATAGGGAGAGAGCACGGTACATGACAGAAATATGGAGAGAGCACGGTAAATGACAGAAATATGGAGAGAGCACGGTACATGACAGAAATAGGGAGAGAGCACGGTACAGGCCAGTAATATGGAGAGAGCAGAATACATGACAGAAATAGGGAGAGAGCACGGTACATGACAGAAATAGGGAGGGAGCACGGTACATGACAGAAATATGGAGAGAGCACGGTACAGGCCAGTAATATGGAGAGAGCAGAATACATGACAGAAATAGGGAGAGAGCACGGTACATGACAGAAATAGGGAGAGAGCACGGTACGTGACAGAAATATAGAGAGAGCACAGAACATGACAGAAATATGGAGAGAGCAGAATACATGACAGAAATAGGAAGAGAGCAGAATACATGTCAGAAATATGGATAGAGCACGGTACATGACAGAAATATAGAGAGAGCACGGTACATGACAGAAATATGGAGAGAGCACGGTACATGACAGAAATATGGAGAGAGCAGAATACATGACAGAAATATGGAGAGAGCACGGTACATGACAGAAATATGGAGAGAGCACGGTACATGACAGAAATATGGAGAGAGCAGAATACATGACAGAAATATGGAGAGAGCATGGTACATGACAGAAATAGGGAGAGAGCATGGTACATGACAGAAATATGGAGATAGCAGAATACATGACAGAAATAGGGAGAGAGCACAGTACATGACAGAAATATGGAGATAGCAGAATACGTGACAGAAATAGGGAGAGAGCATAGTACATGACAGATTTATGGAGAGAGCACGGTACATGACAGAAATATGGAGAGAACGCGCTATCTGACGTAAATGGGGAGAGAGCACGGTACATGACAGAAATAGGGAGAGAGCACGGTGCATGACAGAAATATAGAGAGAGCAGAGTGCTTGACAGAAATATGGAGAGAGCACGTACATGAGAGAAATAGCGAGAGAGCACGGTACATGACAGCAATATGGAGAGAGCACGGTACATGACAGAAATAGGGAGAGAGCACGGTACATGAGAGAAATAGGGAGGGAGCACGGTACATGACAGAAATAAGGAGAGAACACAGTGCATGACAGAAATATGGAGAGAGCAGAATAAATGACAGAAATATGGAGAGAGCACGGTACATGACAGAAATATGGAGAGAGCACGGTACATGAGCGAAATCGGGAGCGAGCACGGTACATGACAGAAATATGGAGAGAGCACAGTACATGAAGAAATAGGGAGAGAACGAGTACATGAGAGAAAAAGGGAGAGAGCACGGTACATGAGGCAAATATGGAGCGAGCATGGGACAATGAGAGAAATATGGAGAGAGCACTGTACACGAGACAAATATAGAGCGAGCAGAGTACGAGGGAAATATGGAGAGATCATTGTACATGAGGGAACTAGGGAGAGGGAAAGGTACAGGAGAGAAATATGGAGAGAGCAGAGTACATGAGGGAAATATGGAGAGAGCACGGTACAGGAGGGAAATATGAAGAGAGCACAGTTTTTGAGAGAAATATGGAGAGAGCATAGTACATGACAGAAATATGGAGAGAGCACGGTACATGAGGGAAATATGGAGAGAGCAGAGTACATGACAGAAATAGGGAGAGAGCACGGTACATGACAGAAATATGGAGAGAGCACGGTCCATGACAGAAATATGGAGAGAGCACGGTACATGACAGAAATATGGAGAGAACAGAGTACATGAGAGAAATAGGGAGAGAGCACGGTACATGAGAGAAATATGGAGAGAGCACGGTACATTACAGAAATATGGAGAGAGCACGGTACATGACAGAAATATGGAGAGAGCACGGTACATGACAGAAATATGGAGAGAACAGGGTGCATGAGAGAAATATGGAGCGAGCATGGGACAATGAGAGAAATATGGAGAGAGCATGGTACATGAGGGAAATATGTTGAGAGCACAGTACATGAGAGAAATATGGAGAGAGCAGAGTACATGAGGGAAATATGGAGAAAGCACGGAACATGAGAGAAATATGGAGAGAGCAGAGTACATGAGAAAAATCACAGTATGGAAGAGAAAAATAGAGCGAGCATGGTACATGAGAGAAATAGGGAGAGAGCAGAATACATGACAGAAATATGGAGAGAGCACAGTACATGACAGAAATATAGAGAGAGCACGGTACATGACAGAAATATGGAGAAAGCAGAATACATGACAGAAATAGGGAGAGAGCACGGTACATGACAGAAATAGGGAGAGAGCATGGTACATGACAGAAATATAGAGAGAGCATGGTATATGACAGAAATATGGAGAGAGCACGGTACATGACAGAAATATGGAGAGAGCACGGTACATGACAGAAATATGGAGAGAGCACGGTACAGGCCAGCAATATGGAGACAGCAGAATACATGACAGAAATAGGGAGAGAGCACGGTACAGGCCAGTAATATGGAATGATCACGGTACATGACAGAAATATGGAGAGAGCAGAATAAATGACAGAAATATGGAGAGAGCACGGTACATGACAGAAATATGGAGAGAGCACGGTACAGGCCAGTAATATGGAGAGAGCAGAATACATGACAGAAATAGGGAGAGAGCACGGTACATGACAGAAATATGGAGAGAGCACGGTACATGACAGAAATATGGAGAGAGCACAGTACATGACAGAAATAGGGAGAGAGCACAGTAAATGACAGAAATATAGAGAGAGCACGGTACAGGCCAGTAATATGGAGAGAGCAGAATACATGACAGAAATAGGGAGAGAGCACGGTACATGACAGAAATAGGGAGAGAGCACGGAACATGACAGAAATATGGAGAGAGCACAGAACATGACAGAAATATGGAGAGAGCAGAATACATGACAGAAATCGGGAGAGAGCAGAATACATGTCAGAAATATGGAGAGAGCAGGGTACATGACAGAAATATAGAGAGAGCACGGTACATGACAGAAATATGGAGAGAGCACGGTACATGACAGAAATATGGAGAGAGCACGGTACATGACAGAAATATGGAGAGAGCAGAATACATGACAGAAATATGGAGAGAGCATGGTACATGACAGAAATATGGAGAGAGCACGGTACATGACAGAAATATGGAGAGAGCAGAATACATGACAGAAATATGGAGAGAGCATGGTACATGACAGAAATAGGGAGAGAGCAGAATACATGACAGAAATATGGAGAGAGCACGGTACATGACAGAAATATGGAGAGGGCACAGTACATGACAGAAATATGGAGAGAGCAGAATACATGACAGAAATAGGGAGAGAGCATGGTGCATGACTGAAATATGGAGAGCGCACAGTACATGACAGAAATATGGAGAGAGCACAGTACATGACAGAAATATGGAGAGAGCAGAATACAAGACAGAAATAGAGAGAGAGCACGGTACATGACAGAAATAGGGAGAGAGCACGGTACACGAGAAAAATAGGGAGAGAGCACGGTACATGAGAGAAATCGGGAGTGAGCACGGTATGTGACAGAAATATGGAGAGAGCACAGTACACGACAGAAATAGGGAGAGAACAGAGTACATGAGAGAAATAGGGAGAGAGCACGGTACATGACAGAAATATGGAGAGAGCACGGTACATGACAGAAATATGGAGAGAGCACGGTACATGACAGAAATCTGGAGAGAGCACGGTACATGACAGAAATATGGAGAGAGCACAGTACACGACAGAAATAGGGAGAGAACAGAGTACATGAGAGAAATAGGGAGAGAGCACGGTACATGACAGAAATATGGAGAGAGCACGGTACATGACAGAAATATGGAGAGAGCACGGTACATGACAGAAATAAGGAGAGAACACAGTGCATGACAGAAATATGGAGAGAGCAGAATAAATGACAGAAATACGGAGAGAGCATGGTACATGACGGAATTATGGAGAGAGCACGGTACATGAGAGAAATCGGGAGAGAGCACGGTACATGACAGAAATATGGAGAGAGCATGGTACATGAGAGAAATCGGGAGAGAGCACGGTACATGACAGAAATATGGAGAGAGCACGGTACATGACAGAAATATGGAGAGAGCAAGGTACATGACAGAAATATGGAGAGAGCACGGTACATGACAGAAATATGGAGAGAGCACGGTACATGACAGAAATATGGAGAGAGCACGGTACATGACAGAAATATGGAGAAAGCACGGTACATGAGAGAAATAGTGAGAGAGCACGGTACATGAGGGAAATATGGAGCGAGCATGGGACAATGAGAGAAATATGGAGAGAGCACTGCACACGAGACAAATATAGAGCGAGCAGAGTACGAGGGAAATATGGAGAGATCATTGTACATGAGGGAAATATGGAGAGAGCAGAGTACATGAGGGAAATGTGGAGAGACCACGGTACATGAGAGAAATATGGAGAGAGCAGAGTACATGAGAGAAATCACGGTACAGGAGGGAAATATGAAGAGAGCACAGTTTTTGAGAGAAATATGGAGAGAGCATAGTACATGACAGAAATAGGGAGAGAGCACGGTATATGAGAGAAATATGGAGAGAGCACGGTGCATGACAGAAATAGGGAGAGAGCATGGTACATGACAGAAATGTGGAGAGAGCACAGTTCATGAGAAAAATAGGGAGAGAGCACGGTACGTGACATAAATTGGGAGAGAGCACGGTACATGAGAGAAATAGGGAGAGAGCACGGTACATGACAGAAATATGGAGAGAGCACGGTACATGACAGAAATAGGGAGAGAACAGAGTACATGAGAGAAATAGGGAGAGAGCACGGTACATGACAGAAAAATGGAGAGAGCACGGTTCATGAGGGAAATCGGGAGAGAGCACGGTGGCATGACAGAAATATGGAGAGAGCAGAGTACATGAGAGAAATATGGAGAGAGCACGGTACATGACAGAAATAGGGGGAGAGCAGAATACATGACAGAACTAGGGAGAGAGCACGGTACGTGACAGAAATTTGGAGAGAGCACGGTACATGAGAGAAATAGGGAGAGAGCACGGTACATGACAGAAATATGGAGAGAGCACGGTACATGACAGAAATAGGGAGAGAACAGAGTACATGAGAGAAATAGGGAGAGAGCACGGTACATGACAGAAAAATGGAGAGAGCACGGTACATGAGAGAAATTGGGAGAGAGCACGGTGGCATGACAGAAATATGGAGAGAGCAGAGTACATGAGAGAAATATGGAGAGAGCACGGTACATGACAGAAATATGGAGAGAGCACGGTACATGACAGAAATAGGGAGAGAGCACGGTACATGACAGAAATATGGAGAGAGCACGGTACATGACAGAAATAGGGAGAGAGCACAGTACATGACAGAAATACGGAGAGAGCACGGTACATGACAGAAATAGGGAGAGAACAGAGTACATGACAGAAATATGGAGAGAGCACAGTGCATGACAGAAATATGGAGAGAGCACGGTACATGACAGAAATATGGAGAGAGCATAGTACATGACAGAAATAGGGAGAGAGCAGAATGCATGACAGAAATAGGGAGAGAGCACGGTACTTGACAGAAAAATAGAGAGAGCACGGTACATGACAGAAATATGGAGAGAGCACGGTACATGACAGAAATATGGAGAGAGCACAGTGCCTGACAGAAATATGGAGAGAGCACAGTGCATGACAGAAATATGGAGAGAGCACGGTACATGACAGAAATATGGAGAGAGCATAGTACATGACAGAAATAGGGAGAGAGCAGAATGCATGACAGAAATAGGGAGAGAGCACGGTACTTGACAGAAAAATAGAGAGAGCACGGTACATGACAGAAATATGGAGAGAGCACGGTACATGACAGAAATATGGAGAGAGCACGGTACATGACAGAAATATGGAGAGAGCACGGTACATGACAGAAATATGGAGAGAGCACGGTACATGACAGAAATATGGAGAGAGCACGGTACATGAGAGAAATAGGGAGAGAGCACGGTACATGACAGAAATATGGAGAGAGCACGGTACATGACAGAAATAGGGAGAGAACAGAGTACATGAGAGAAATAGGGAGAGAGCACGGTACATGACAGAAATATGGAGAGAGCACAGTACATGACAGAAATAGGGAGAGAGCACGGTACATGACAGAAATATGGAGAGAGCATAGTACATGACAGAAATAGGGAGAGAGCACGGTACATGACAGAAATATAGAGAGAGCACGGTTCATGACAGAAATATAGAGAGAGCACGGTATATGACAATAATATGGAGAGAGCATGGTACATGACAGAAATATGGAAAGATCACGGTACATGACAGAAATATGGAGAGAGCACAGTACATGACAGAAATATGGAGAGAGCAGAATAAATGACAGAAATCGGGAGAGAGCACGGTACATGACAGTAATATGGAGAGAGCACGGTACATGACAGAAATATGGAGAGAGCACAGTGCATGACAGAAATAGGGAGAGAGCACAGTGCATGACAGAAATATGGAGAGAACGCGGTACATGACGTAAATAGGGAGAGAGCACGGTACATGACAGAAATATGGAGAGAGCACGGTCCATGACAGAAATATGGAGAGAGCACGGTACATGACAGAAATATGGAGAGAACAGAGTACATGAGAGAAATAGGGAGAGAGCACGGTACATGAGAGAAATATGGAGAGAGCACGGTACATTACAGAAATATGGAGAGAGCACGGTACATGACAGAAATATGGAGAGAGCACGGTACATGACAGAAATATGGAGAGAACAGGGTGCATGAGAGAAATATGGAGCGAGCATGGGACAATGAGAGAAATATGGAGAGAGCATGGTACATGAGGGAAATATGTTGAGAGCACAGTACATGAGAGAAATATGGAGAGAGCAGAGTACATGAGGGAAATATGGAGAAAGCACGGAACATGAGAGAAATATGGAGAGAGCAGAGTACATGAGAAAAATCACAGTATGGAAGAGAAAAATAGAGCGAGCATGGTACATGAGAGAAATAGGGAGAGAGCAGAATACATGACAGAAATATGGAGAGAGCACAGTACATGACAGAAATATAGAGAGAGCACGGTACATGACAGAAATATGGAGAAAGCAGAATACATGACAGAAATAGGGAGAGAGCACGGTACATGACAGAAATAGGGAGAGAGCATGGTACATGACAGAAATATAGAGAGAGCATGGTATATGACAGAAATATGGAGAGAGCACGGTACATGACAGAAATATGGAGAGAGCACGGTACATGACAGAAATATGGAGAGAGCACGGTACAGGCCAGCAATATGGAGACAGCAGAATACATGACAGAAATAGGGAGAGAGCACGGTACAGGCCAGTAATATGGAATGATCACGGTACATGACAGAAATATGGAGAGAGCAGAATAAATGACAGAAATATGGAGAGAGCACGGTACATGACAGAAATATGGAGAGAGCACGGTACAGGCCAGTAATATGGAGAGAGCAGAATACATGACAGAAATAGGGAGAGAGCACGGTACATGACAGAAATATGGAGAGAGCACGGTACATGACAGAAATATGGAGAGAGCACAGTACATGACAGAAATAGGGAGAGAGCACAGTAAATGACAGAAATATAGAGAGAGCACGGTACAGGCCAGTAATATGGAGAGAGCAGAATACATGACAGAAATAGGGAGAGAGCACGGTACATGACAGAAATAGGGAGAGAGCACGGAACATGACAGAAATATGGAGAGAGCACAGAACATGACAGAAATATGGAGAGAGCAGAATACATGACAGAAATCGGGAGAGAGCAGAATACATGTCAGAAATATGGAGAGAGCAGGGTACATGACAGAAATATAGAGAGAGCACGGTACATGACAGAAATATGGAGAGAGCACGGTACATGACAGAAATATGGAGAGAGCACGGTACATGACAGAAATATGGAGAGAGCAGAATACATGACAGAAATATGGAGAGAGCATGGTACATGACAGAAATATGGAGAGAGCACGGTACATGACAGAAATATGGAGAGAGCAGAATACATGACAGAAATATGGAGAGAGCATGGTACATGACAGAAATAGGGAGAGAGCAGAATACATGACAGAAATATGGAGAGAGCACGGTACATGACAGAAATATGGAGAGGGCACAGTACATGACAGAAATATGGAGAGAGCAGAATACATGACAGAAATAGGGAGAGAGCATGGTGCATGACTGAAATATGGAGAGCGCACAGTACATGACAGAAATATGGAGAGAGCACAGTACATGACAGAAATATGGAGAGAGCAGAATACAAGACAGAAATAGAGAGAGAGCACGGTACATGACAGAAATAGGGAGAGAGCACGGTACACGAGAAAAATAGGGAGAGAGCACGGTACATGAGAGAAATCGGGAGTGAGCACGGTATGTGACAGAAATATGGAGAGAGCACAGTACACGACAGAAATAGGGAGAGAACAGAGTACATGAGAGAAATAGGGAGAGAGCACGGTACATGACAGAAATATGGAGAGAGCACGGTACATGACAGAAATATGGAGAGAGCACGGTACATGACAGAAATCTGGAGAGAGCACGGTACATGACAGAAATATGGAGAGAGCACAGTACACGACAGAAATAGGGAGAGAACAGAGTACATGAGAGAAATAGGGAGAGAGCACGGTACATGACAGAAATATGGAGAGAGCACGGTACATGACAGAAATATGGAGAGAGCACGGTACATGACAGAAATAAGGAGAGAACACAGTGCATGACAGAAATATGGAGAGAGCAGAATAAATGACAGAAATACGGAGAGAGCATGGTACATGACGGAATTATGGAGAGAGCACGGTACATGAGAGAAATCGGGAGAGAGCACGGTACATGACAGAAATATGGAGAGAGCATGGTACATGAGAGAAATCGGGAGAGAGCACGGTACATGACAGAAATATGGAGAGAGCACGGTACATGACAGAAATATGGAGAGAGCAAGGTACATGACAGAAATATGGAGAGAGCACGGTACATGACAGAAATATGGAGAGAGCACGGTACATGACAGAAATATGGAGAGAGCACGGTACATGACAGAAATATGGAGAAAGCACGGTACATGAGAGAAATAGTGAGAGAGCACGGTACATGAGGGAAATATGGAGCGAGCATGGGACAATGAGAGAAATATGGAGAGAGCACTGCACACGAGACAAATATAGAGCGAGCAGAGTACGAGGGAAATATGGAGAGATCATTGTACATGAGGGAAATATGGAGAGAGCAGAGTACATGAGGGAAATGTGGAGAGACCACGGTACATGAGAGAAATATGGAGAGAGCAGAGTACATGAGAGAAATCACGGTACAGGAGGGAAATATGAAGAGAGCACAGTTTTTGAGAGAAATATGGAGAGAGCATAGTACATGACAGAAATAGGGAGAGAGCACGGTATATGAGAGAAATATGGAGAGAGCACGGTGCATGACAGAAATAGGGAGAGAGCATGGTACATGACAGAAATGTGGAGAGAGCACAGTTCATGAGAAAAATAGGGAGAGAGCACGGTACGTGACAGAAATTGGGAGAGAGCACGGTACATGAGAGAAATAGGGAGAGAGCACGGTACATGACAGAAATATGGAGAGAGCACGGTACATGACAGAAATAGGGAGAGAACAGAGTACATGAGAGAAATAGGGAGAGAGCACGGTACATGACAGAAAAATGGAGAGAGCACGGTTCATGAGGGAAATCGGGAGAGAGCACGGTGGCATGACAGAAATATGGAGAGAGCAGAGTACATGAGAGAAATATGGAGAGAGCACGGTACATGACAGAAATAGGGGGAGAGCAGAATACATGACAGAACTAGGGAGAGAGCACGGTACGTGACAGAAATTTGGAGAGAGCACGGTACATGAGAGAAATAGGGAGAGAGCACGGTACATGACAGAAATATGGAGAGAGCACGGTACATGACAGAAATAGGGAGAGAACAGAGTACATGAGAGAAATAGGGAGAGAGCACGGTACATGACAGAAAAATGGAGAGAGCACGGTACATGAGAGAAATTGGGAGAGAGCACGGTGGCATGACAGAAATATGGAGAGAGCAGAGTACATGAGAGAAATATGGAGAGAGCACGGTACATGACAGAAATATGGAGAGAGCACGGTACATGACAGAAATAGGGAGAGAGCACGGTACATGACAGAAATATGGAGAGAGCACGGTACATGACAGAAATAGGGAGAGAGCACAGTACATGACAGAAATACGGAGAGAGCACGGTACATGACAGAAATAGGGAGAGAACAGAGTACATGACAGAAATATGGAGAGAGCACAGTGCATGACAGAAATATGGAGAGAGCACGGTACATGACAGAAATATGGAGAGAGCATAGTACATGACAGAAATAGGGAGAGAGCAGAATGCATGACAGAAATAGGGAGAGAGCACGGTACTTGACAGAAAAATAGAGAGAGCACGGTACATGACAGAAATATGGAGAGAGCACGGTACATGACAGAAATATGGAGAGAGCACAGTGCCTGACAGAAATATGGAGAGAGCACAGTGCATGACAGAAATATGGAGAGAGCACGGTACATGACAGAAATATGGAGAGAGCATAGTACATGACAGAAATAGGGAGAGAGCAGAATGCATGACAGAAATAGGGAGAGAGCACGGTACTTGACAGAAAAATAGAGAGAGCACGGTACATGACAGAAATATGGAGAGAGCACGGTACATGACAGAAATATGGAGAGAGCACGGTACATGACAGAAATATGGAGAGAGCACGGTACATGACAGAAATATGGAGAGAGCACGGTACATGACAGAAATATGGAGAGAGCACGGTACATGAGAGAAATAGGGAGAGAGCACGGTACATGACAGAAATATGGAGAGAGCACGGTACATGACAGAAATAGGGAGAGAACAGAGTACATGAGAGAAATAGGGAGAGAGCACGGTACATGACAGAAATATGGAGAGAGCACAGTACATGACAGAAATAGGGAGAGAGCACGGTACATGACAGAAATATGGAGAGAGCATAGTACATGACAGAAATAGGGAGAGAGCACGGTACATGACAGAAATATAGAGAGAGCACGGTTCATGACAGAAATATAGAGAGAGCACGGTATATGACAATAATATGGAGAGAGCATGGTACATGACAGAAATATGGAAAGATCACGGTACATGACAGAAATATGGAGAGAGCACAGTACATGACAGAAATATGGAGAGAGCAGAATAAATGACAGAAATCGGGAGAGAGCACGGTACATGACAGTAATATGGAGAGAGCACGGTACATGACAGAAATATGGAGAGAGCACAGTGCATGACAGAAATAGGGAGAGAGCACAGTGCATGACAGAAATATGGAGAGAACGCGGTACATGACGTAAATAGGGAGAGAGCACGGTACATGACAGAAATAGGGAGAGAGCATGGTACATGACAGAAATATAGAGAGAGCAGAGTGCTTGACAGAAATATGGAGAGAGCACAGTGCATGACAGAAATATGGAGAGAGCACAGTGCATGACAGAAATATGGAGAGAGCACGGTACATGACAGAAATATGGAGAGAACGCGGTACATGACGTAAATAGGGAGAGAGCACGGTACATGACAGAAATAGGGAGAGAGCATGGTACATGACAGAAATATAGAGAGAGCAGAGTGCTTGACAGAAATATGGAGAGAGCACGTACATGAGAGAAATAGCGAGAGAGCACGGTACATGACAGCAATATGGAGAGAGCACAGTACATGACAGAAATAGGGGGAGAGCAGAATACATGACAGAAATATGGAGAGAGCACGGTACATGACAGAAATATGGAGAGCACAGTACATGACAGAAATAGGGGGAGAGCAGAATACATGACAGAACTAGGGAGAGAGCACGGTACATGACAGAAATATGTAGAGAGCACGGTACATGACAGAAATAGGGAGAGAGCGTGGTACATGACAGAAATATAGAGAGAGCACGGTACATGACAGAAATATAGAGAGAGCACGGTATATGACAATAATATGGAGAGAGCATGGTACATGACAGAAATATGGAGAGAGCACGGTACATCACAATAATATGGAGAGATCAAGGTACATGACAGAAATATGGAGAGGACACGGTACATGACAGAAATAGGGAGAGAGCACGGTACATGATAGAAATCGGGAGAGAGCACGGTACATGACAGTAATATGGAGAGAGCACGGTACATGACAGAAATATGGAGAGAGCACAGTGCATGACAGAAATATGGAGAGAGCACAGTGCATGACAGAAATATGGAGAGAGCACGGTACATGACAGAAATATGGAGAGAACGCGGTACATGACGTAAATAGGGAGAGAGCACGGTACATGACAGAAATAGGGAGAGAGCATGGTACATGACAGAAATATAGAGAGAGCAGAGTGCTTGACAGAAATATGGAGAGAGCACGTACATGAGAGAAGTAGCGAGAAAGCACGGTACATGACAGCAATATGGAGAGAGCACAGTACATGACAGAAATAGGGGGAGAGCAGAATCCATGACAGAAATATGGAGAGAGCACGGTACATGACAGAAATATGGAGAGCACAGTACATGACAGAAATAGGGGGAGAGCAGAATACATGACAGAACTAGGGAGAGAGCACGGTACATGACAGAAATATGTAGAGAGCACGGTACATGACAGAAATAGGGAGAGAGCGTGGTACATGACAGAAATATAGAGAGAGCACGGTACATGACAGAAATATAGAGAGAGCACGGTATATGACAATAATATGGAGAGAGCATGGTACATGACAGAAATATGGAGAGAGCACGGTACATGACAATAATATGGAGAGAGCAAGGTACATGACAGAAATATGGAGAGGACACGGTACATGACAGAAATAGGGAGAGAGCACGGTACATGATAGAAATCGGGAGAGAGCACGGTACATGACAGTAATATGGAGAGAGCACGGTACATGACAGAAATATGGAGAGAGCACAGTGCATGACAGAAATATGGAGAGAGCACGGTACATGACAGAAATATGGAGAGAACGCGGTACATGACGTAAATAGGGAGAGAGCACGGTACATGACAGAAATAGGGAGAGAGCATGGTACATGACAGAAATATAGAGAGAGCACGGTACATGACAATAATATGGAGAGAGCACGGTAGATGACAGAAATATGGAGAGGACACGGTACATGAGAGAAATATGGAGAGAGCACGGTACTTGACAGAAATAAGGAGAGAGCACAGAACATGACAGAAATATGGAGAGAGCACGGTACATGACAGAAATAGGGAGAGAGCACGGTACATGATAGAAATATGGAGAGAGCACGGTACATGACAGAAATAGGGAGAGAGCACGGTACATAACAGAAATATAGAGAGAGCACGGTACATGACAATAATATGGAGAGAGCACGGTACATGACAATAATATGGAGAGAGCACGGTACTTGACAGAAATAAGGAGAGAACAGGGTACATGACAGAAATATGGAGAGAGCACGGTACTTGACAGAAATAAGGAGAGAGCACAGAACATGACAGAAATATCTAGTGAGGACGGTACATGAGAGAAATATAGAGAGAGCACGGTACTTGACAGAAATAGGGAGAGAACAGGGTACATGACAGAAATATGGAGAGAGCACGGTACTTGACAGAAATAGGGAGAGAACAGGGTACATGACAGAAATAGGGAGAGAGCACGGTACATGACAGAAATATGGAGAGAGCACGGTACATGACAGAAATGGCGATAGAGCTCGGTACATGACAGTAATTTGGAGAGAACCCAGTACATGACAGAAATATGGAGAGTGCACAGTACATGAGAGCAGTATGGAGAAAACATGGTCCATGACAGTAATATCGAGAGCATAAGGTACATGATAGAAAACTGGACATTGTACAGTACCAACAGAAATATGGTGAGAGCACCCAGCATCAGGCCACTAGGCACCGGAGACGACAAAGGCAAACCAAGCCCAGTCGACCCTGCAAAGTCCTCCTCACTAACATCTGGGGACTTGTGCCAAAATTGGGAGAGCTGTCCCACAGACTAGTCAAGCAACAGCCTGACATAGCCATATTCACAGAATATTACCTTTCAGCCAAAGTCCCAGACTCTTCCATCACCATCCCTGGGTATGTCCTGTCCCACCAGCAGGACAGACCGACCACAGGTGGCGGTACAGTGATATACAGTCAGGAGGGAGTGGCCCTGGGAATCCTCAACATTGACGTTGGACCCCATGAAATCTCATGGCATCAGGTCAAACATGGGCAAGGAAACCTCCTGCTGATTACCACCTACCGCCCTCCCTCAGCTGATGAATCAGTCCTCCTCCATGCTGAACACCATTGGGAGGAAGCACTGAGGGTAGCAAGGGCAGAGAATGTACTCTGGGTGGGGGACATCAATGTCCATCACCAAGAGTGGCTCGGTAGCACCACTACTGACCGAGCTGGCCGAGTCCTGGAGGACATAGCTGCCAGACTGGGCCTGCGGCAGGTGGTGAGCGAACCACACGAGGGAAAAACCTACTTGACCTCGTCCTCACCAATCTACCTGTCGCAGATGCATCCGTCCATGACAGTATTGGGAGGAGTGACCACCGCACAGTCCTCGTGGAGACGAAGTCCCGTCTTCGCACTGAGGACACCATCCAATGTGTTGTGTGACACTACCACCGTGCTGAATGGGATAGATACAGAACAGATCCAGCAGCTTAAAACTGGACATCCATGTGGCACTGTGGGCTATCAGCAGCAGCAGAATTGTATTCCAGTACAATCTGCAACCTCATGGCCTGGCATATTCCTCACTCGACCATTACCAACAAGCCAGGGGATCAACCCTGGTTCAATGAGGAGTGTAGAAGAGCATGCCAGGAGCAGCACCAGGTGTACCTCAAAATGAGATGCCAACCTGGTGAAGCTACAACTCAGGACTATATGCGTGCTAAACAGCGGAAGCAGCATGCTATAGACAGAGCTAAGCGATTCCATGACCAACGGATCAGATCAAAGCTCTGCAGTCCTGCCACATCCAGTCATGAATGGTGGTGGACAATTAAACAACTAACGGGAGGAGGAGGTTTTGTAAACATCCCCATCCTCAACGATGGCGGAGTCCAGCACGTGATTGCAAAAGACAAGGCTGAAGCGTTTGCAACCATCTTCAGCCAGAAGTGCCGAGTGGATGATCCATCTCGGCCTCCTCCCGATATCCCCACCATCACAGAAACAAGTCTTCAGCCAATTCGATTCACTCTACGTGATATCATGAAATGGCTGAGTGCACTGGATGCAGCAAAAACTATGGGCCCCGATAACATCCCGGCTGTCGTGCTGAAGACTTGTGCTCCAGAACTAGCTGCGCCTCTAGCCAAACTGTTCCAGTACAGCTACAACACTGGCATCTACCCGACAATGTGGAAAATTGCCCAGGTATGTCCTGTTTCTCAAAAAGCAGGACAAATCCAATCCGGCCAATTACCACCCGATCAGTTTACTCTCAATCATCAGCAAAGTGATGGAAGGTGTCGTCGACAGTGCTATCAAGCGGCACTTACTCACCAATAACCTGCTCACCGATTCTCAGTTCGGGTTCTGCCAGGACCACTCTGCTCCAGACCTCATTACAGCCTTGGTCCAAACATGGACAAAAGAGCTGAATTCCAGAGGTGAGGTGAGAGTGACTGCCCTTGACATCAAGGCAGCATTTGACCGAGTGTGGCACCAAGGAGCCCTCGTAAAATTGAAGTCAATGGGAATCAGGGGGAATACTCTCCAGTGGCTGGAGTCATACCTAGCACAAAGGAAGATGGTAGTGGTTGTTGGAGGCCAATTATCTCAGCCCCAGGACATTGCTGCAGGAGTTCCTCAGGGCAGTGTCCTAGGCCCAACCATCTTCAGCTGCTTCATCAATGACCTTCCCTCCATCATAAGGTCAGAAATGAGGATGTTCGCTGATGATTGCATAGTGTTCAGTTCCATTTGCAACCCCTCAGATAATGACGCAGTCCTAGCCCGCATGCAGCAAGACCTGGACAACATCCAGGCTTGGGCTGATAAGTGGCAAGTAACATTTGCGCCAGGCAAGTGCCAGGCAACGACCATCTCCAAAAAGAGAGAGTCTAATCACCTTCCCTTGACATTCAACAGCATTACCATTGTCGAATCCCCCACCATCAACATCCTGGGGATCACCATTGACCAGAAACTTAACTGGACCAGCCACATAAATACTGTGGCTACAAGAGCAGGTCAGAGGCTGGGTATTCTGCGGCGAGTGACTCACCTCCTGATTCCCCACAGCCTTTCCACCATCTACAAGGCACAAGTCAGGAGTGTGACGGAATACTCTCCACTTGCCTGGATGAGTGCAGCTCCAACAACACTCAAGAAGCTCGACACCATCCAGGACAAAGCAGCCCGCTTGATTGACACCCCATCCACCACCCTAAACATTCATTCCCTTCACCACCGGCTGCAGTGTGTACCATCCACAGAATGCACTGCAGCAACTTGCCAAGGCTTCTTCGACAGCACCTCCCAAACCCGCGACCTCCAACACCTAGAAGGATAAGGGCAGCAGGCACATGGGAACAACACCACCTGCACGTTCCCCTCCAAGTCACACACCATCCCGACTTGGAAATATATCGCCGTTCCTTCATCGTCGCTGGGTCAAAATCCTGGAACTCCCTTCCTAACAGCACTGTGGGAGAACCTTCACCACACGGACTGCAGCGGTTCAAGAAGGCGGCTCACCACCACCTTCTCAAGGGCAATTAAGGACGGGCAATAATTGCTGGCCTCGCCAACGACGCCCACATCCCATGAACGTATATAAAAAAAAGCACAGGTCAACAAAGAAATAGGGAGACAGCACATTACCTGACTGAAATATGTAGACTATACGGTATTGTCAGAAATACGGAAAGAGCATAGTTCATGATAGAAATATGGAGAGAACACAATAATTACAGGGGTATGGAGAGTGGCTGGTACGTGACGAATAAAGGGAAGGCATATATTGCATGACAGAAATCGGGAGAGAGCACGGTACATGACAGATTGTGGAAATTGCACCGTAAAGAACAGAATTAAGTAGAGGGCATGTACATGACATAATTAGGGAGAGAGTACAGTACATGATAGTAATATGGAGAGAGCACAGTACATGACAGTAATATGGAGAGAGCATGGTACATGACAGTAATATGGAGAGAGTATAGCACATGACAGTAATATGGAGAGAGCACGGTACATGACAGTAATATGGAGAGAGTATAGCACATGACAGTAATGTGGAGAGAGCACGGTACATGACAGTAATATGGAGAAAGCACGGTACATGACAGTAATATGGAGAGAGTATAGCACATGACAGTAATGTGGAGAGAGCACGGTACATGACAGTAATATGGAGAGAGTATAGCACATGACAGTAATATGGAGAGAGCACGGTACATGACAGTAATATGGAGAGAGTATAGCACATGACAGTAATATGGAGAGAGCATGGTACATGACAGAAATATGGAGAAAGCACGGTACATGACAGTAACATGCAGAATGTAGAGTATCGACAGAAATATGGAGAGGGAAATATGTTGGATAAAGGATAAATATTGGCCAGGACACACTGAAGGAATGACATAGAGGTGCTTCTGTAGTTGAGATATCACATCGAGAGAGAATTACTCTGGTCTTTGTGTTTTAACTTTGTAAGTTCAGCCAAAAACAAACTGTTTACAATGGTCTAAAAGTTGTAATTTTCAACTCCTTGGTGTATGCTGGGACTGCATCGCACAGAATGATGCACTCCCAGCCCACAGTTTTCCAATGTCACTACCCACAGAAACCAGATTAGTTCCCCTTCCCAATAGTTCTTTGAAACAGGATGAACACCAAGACCCTGACATTATGGGGAACGGGGGAGGGTATGGGGGAGCCCGTAACGATCGGATCGGCAGGGCCACATTGGAATATTGTTGGGCTGCCTCCCGCCCGGCAGCCAGTCAGATTGTCAGGCCGGCCGGCGGGAAGGAAGGAAGTATGGTGGCAGGAGGCCACAGCTGGGGGCCGGTGGGGACTGCCTCTGGCACTCGATAGGGAGCACCAACTTCAGGCCATGATTGGGAGGCTGGAGGTAGGTGGTGGGATCGGGTTCTGGGGGGTTGGCCAAACGTCTTAGACTTGAATGCTTTAAGGCAGCCAGTGGAAGTTGGGTTTAGTTAAAAAAAAATGAAAAGGGAGGTTTTTACTTACACAGACACAGTTTCGTTGAGGTTATCTTGCCTGACCATCCTGAACTCCCTGTTTGTCTCCAGCTTGGTTCCAGGCCTGTATACATCCTCTAAATCAGGCCTCAGGTCTAATCTCATACTACAGGCCTACCTCTGGCAGTTTCTGGGATCTGCTGCGACCCTGGCTTCTGAACCCAACACTTGACCTTAGGCCCGATGCTGCCATGGATTCAGGAAGCTGTTTCCTGGATTCAGTACCTCTATGCCTACCTGTCCCTACATCTCAGGACTCAGACTCTAACAGAAGCCCCAACCATCAGTTGCTTTACTCCTCAGCTTCATTCTAGCTGCCTAACCTCTTTGGTACCAGTTGCTGCTTACAGCAAATGAGGTCCGAACATAAGAGGCCCTGATTTTAACTACAGGCTTTTTTAATTCCCGGGCCTCATTGAAATCCCGTCCACCAATTTCCTGCCAGTTCCGGATGGGAAGTTGGTGGGAAGCGGCAGAAGATCATGCGGCTCAGATCCTGCCTGCCGACACAAGGAGGGATCGGGATCCGAGGGGATCTTGCAGATGTCTCGCGTTTACAAAGGGTGGGGGTATTTCCTTGGCAGGCAAGGCCTAAGATTTAACTGTGGGGCCTGAAGGAATACTCCTGCTTCTCCTGGCCCCACAAAGGATAGAAAACAACTTAGGGAGTGATTTTAACCTGACCTGCCAGGCAGAAACCAGATGGGTGGGCAGTTAAAATCGCTCACGATACTTACCCTCCAGGATCCCGCTGTCCACCATTTTAACCTGCCCTCTTGGGCAGGCAGCAAGGCTTCCTTTTGTATCCAACGTCCTAGGTGTTGATGGGTTTTGCTTTAAAACAAAGGCATGGCCCCACCATGTCTGGAGCAGTTGCCTCTTTCAATGGCAGTGAGTGTTGACCACCTGCTGTCGGTTCTGCATTAAAACAGAGACATGTCTGAAGCAGTAAATTCTCCCACATTCCACGTGTGGGTTGTGGATTCGTCTGGTGACCTCTCACCTATCCTTCCATCTTAGGATTTCAGTCAATGGCCAAAGTTTTCCATACTCAGGGAACAGGTGAATTTCTTTAGGGTTTTTCTCCGAGTTTTGGGGGATCTGTGAATTTTGAGAATCTTACAAACTCTTTATATATCGCGACTGAATGAAAGGAGCAAGTACCAGCTTAAAACTTGACAGAAGCGCTTCAGTTTTGTCACTGGGACATGGAACCAAGGCTCTCTTTATCTCTGCTGGTGGTTCAGGTGAAGACTAAGGATTCCACAGCTTACATAACAATAGCCACTGCACTTCAACATTGTATGTGAAGAGCATTGAGATGTTCCGAAGATACGCAATGAGGTGCTACAGCCTTTCTTTTCTCTTTCGGTTACTCTCGGAGAAGGCAACAAGACTTTACCGGCTGGGACATTTGCTCTGAGGAACACTTCCCTTGGTACTCTGCCACATCTGCTTTAACGTCTTCCAGCTGTGGGAGATGGATCTCCTTGCGCCTCCTCTTACATCCAGCTGCAACGTATTCGGAGCACTGCAACCTTTCCATGGGGCATAAAAGAAAAGAAAATAAGAAAGAACTTGCATTTCTATAGCACCTTTCATGACCTCAGGACGTCCCAAAGTGCTTTACAGCCAATGAAGTACTTTTGAAGTGTAGTCACTGTTGTAATGTAGGAAACGTGGCAGCCAATTTGCGCACAGCAAGATCCCACAAACAGCAATGTGATAATAACCATCTCCCCCCGACTCCACGGCAGTCCCAAAGACCTTTGCCAACACCCGGTCGCCCCCCTCCAGAACTCCTTCCTTCCCGGTCGCCTCCCTCCCAATCGCCTTCCTTCCTCTTTATTCACATACCTGAGGGCTGCTGCCAGCCCGAAATTCAAAGCCTCTTCGCTGGCGAGCTGCCTGGGGCCAACTAGATCGCTGGTCTCATTTAAATGAAGCCTGAGGCCCAATATCAGGTGGGCCTCGGGCCTACCCGGTTAGGTGCAAGGATTGTTCCCTGCACCTAATAGGCCTATTGTCTTTGTTTTCTTGGTGCTGGGTGTATGACTCCATACCTGCTGTTGTTTAATGATAAAGACAAAAAGAAATAATGAAAAATTGAATCTTATCATCTCATGGAAACACTTTAAAGTGAATTCCTGTAAGTGACAGTTGTTACATAAGTTAAAGTTCAGCTACGTGGCTGTTGATTTTAGTCTGAGGGGATTTGGCTGGAGATGATGGTTGTTGCTTGCAGATTTCCTGCCTCTGGTACAATGCTAACCTTAAGGACAATCCATTTTTAATCAATTTACATTCTGGATCTTTCTTACTGGGATTCAAATCCATTTTATGTAATTGACTCAGTCTCTTAATCCCTAAGAGAGAGAGAAAAAAGAAGCAAATGTTTCACATTGTTTTCGTCTGGTCACTGGGCTTATGCTGCTTATCAAAAATGGTATCACCTGGGCCTGTTGCTATGACAACGGATCGTTGCGATGCGGATGTTTGTCCAAGCAGTAATTCATCAACTTGTCAGCAGTACACATTTTCCCCGCAGTCAACACTGAAAGGGAATATGTGCCCTTCAGAGGCTGCAGCATATTAACTGACAGGCCCAAGAGAGGGCCGACCTAATACAGGCACAGGGAGAAGGCCAGGAGTTAAACACATTCAATACCATGGATCTTACACTGATGCACAGAACACGCTGCCCAGAGATACCATTAAAGAATTATTCAGACTCCCTCTTATGCGAAGGGTGTTTGATGAAGTAGCACAAGGTGTGCTCTCCAAGGTTACAAATAGGGTATTTGAATTCGGTCCCCCCACCTGAAGGGGTAGGCCCGAGGGGTACCCAATACTGGGCCTTGGGCCTCATTTGGATAACACCGGTGAGCTATGGACACCTAATGGGCTTCCCCAGGCAGCTCGCCGGTGAAAGAGGCTTCGAATTTCAGCTCGCTGCGTCGCCAGTAAATGCTTAAAGAGGAAGGCGATCGGGAGGGGGGCAATCGGGAGAAAAGGGCCCAGCGGGAGAGGCGTGGATATGGTGATGGTGGAGGTGGGGGTCGTGGTCGCGATCGGGGGTTGGGGGGGGGGAGTGCTGAGCGATGGTTGGTAGCAGTCTATGGTTTATCTGGAGTATTGTGTGCAGTTTTGGTCTCCTTATCTGAGGAAGGATGTCCTTGCCATGGAGGGAGTGCAACGAAGGTTTACCAGACCGATTCCTGGGATGGCAGGACTGACGTATGAGGAGAGATTGGGTCGACTCGGCCTATATTCACTAGAGTTTAGAAGAATGAGAGGTGATCTCATCGAAACATATAAAATTCTAACAGGACTAGACAGACTGGATGCAGGGAGGATGTTCCCGATGGCTGGGGAGTCCAGAACCAGGGGTCACAGTCTCAGAATAGGGAGTATGCCATTTAGAACTGAGATGAGGAGAAATTTCTTCACTCAGAGGGTGGTGAACCTGTGGAATTCTTTACCACAGAAAGCAGTGGAGGCCAAGTCATTAGATGTATTCAAGAAGGAGACGGATATATTTCTTAATGCTAAAGGGATCAAGGGATATGGGGAAAAAGCAGGAACAGGGTACTGAGTTAGACGATCAGCCACGATCATTTTGAATGGCGGAGCAGGCCCGAAGGGCCGAATGGCCTACTCCTGCTCCTGTTTTCTATGTTTCTATGAATGTGGAGCTGGTAGAAGTGTGAGTGCTCCTCTTGGCACAACATTCAGGTAAGTATTTTTTTGCCTACACCAATATGGCGGGTGGCGCACTTCCTGCTCCTAATGAGCGTGAGCTTCCCACACACCATATTGGAGGCTTAGGAGCCCATTTAGCACCCCACAAAAACCATCGTGGATTTCTCGGCCTTGGTATTTTATGTGGTTACTTACTGCTTACAGTAGCAGATTCAGATCATGCCTTCCAGCAAGTGGAAAGTTGTACACTAGGCTGAAATCTAGGTTTTGATGATGAGAAATGAAGAAGGCTTGGCCTAGGCGAGTGAGAGGGTGCAGCGGATGTGCGGAGTGCCCCCTAGGTTTTGGCCTAGGTCCCTTGTTTGTTACACCCTTTATGGATGATACAGAAAAAAGAAGAGTTTGCATTTCTATAGTGCCTTTCGCAATCTCAGAGTTTTTTTGAGTTTTTTGAGGGTGTGTTGGAAATATGTTATTATTAAGGGTTGTTAAACCTTTTTAATAATAACTTCCACAATGATCGATGGGCTGAATGGCCTCCTTCTGTGCTGTAACCATTCTATGATTCTATGGCTTAAGGTGATTGGCAAAAGAACCAAAGGTGACATGAGGAAAAACGTTTTTACACAGCGAGTGGTTAGGATCTGGAACGCACTGCCCGAGGGGGTGGTGGAGGTAGATTCAATCATGGTCTTCAAAAGGGAACTGGATAAGTACTTGAAAGGAAAAAATTTGCAGGAAAGGGCGGGGGAGTGGGACTAGCTGGATTGCTCTTGCATAGAGCCGGCGTGGACTCAATGGGCCGAATGGCCTCCTTCCATGCTGTAACCTTTCTATGATTCTATGATTCGAGCCTGAGTGTGACCGAACATGCAAACTTTATTATAGACTCAAGAACAACGTTCTAATGCAGTTATACCAAACAAGTATTTATATAACAATGTTCTAATACAGTTATATCAAATAAACAAGGATGGTCCAACCTGTCCCGAGGAAATTTCAGGGTGATTAGACCTGGTTCGTAGGGTGTGTGCTCCTCCGTCCGTCCTGAGAAGCTGCTTCTGAGTTTTTGTGGGACATTGCCTCTGTTTTTATATCTTTCTGAAGCATATTTGCTTCTAGTAGCTTAACGACATTAGTTCCATGATGTCATCTGTCCTGGACATCTTCCCCCCAGGCTGCCCATTGTTCCAGACATCTTTCGTTTTATTCCATTCTATGGTGTTAACAGATTGTCCGAATCTATTCTATCCAGCTTATGGGGAAGGACATGCCCTTATTTTTCTGTGTATTTTGATTGCTCAGATGTAGACATTTAAGATATCTCATCCTGTATATGCCAATCATGAAGGTTAACGAATTATCTGAACAAAGCTCCTGCAATTAACATAACAGGATTAACCCGTGTCCAGGTCCTGAGTCTTTGATTATGCCTTGGGACTTGTTATCTGTTTCTGACTATTGGTCTTCAATGTGTCTGTTTCATGCTTCTATTGCCTATGCAATATTCCCAATCACTTTGTCTGACGTCAGACATATCATTTCCTGTGGAATGTTGGCTCCCTTTGTAATCTCTCAGATGCAACATCTGCGCTTCACTTTCCAACAAAGCGTCTGAAGCTTTGCAGGATGGGATACATGATTATGATTTGGTGTCAAAATCATATTTCTTACATCTCCCTTCTTTTGACCTTGAGTGCGACCACTCTGGGTCATATTTCACTTTAACCCTACCCCCACCCCTACCTTATCTTGGTCTTACCTAAGATCACCTTGGGTTTACATTTTATCAACATTATCTTCACATAAACTTGCATAGACCTATATGTATACAAATTGCTTCAGCGGGCCCCGTTTGTCAATAAGGGCCCGCCCAATCAATACGTACAAAATAATTACTAGCCACAATACGCAGCATTGAAAAATAACTATTCGTTGTACCGCAGTTCTTGTCCACGGATAGACAGAGAAATTCGCGTATTCAGCTTTTTATACATTGAAAATACTACACAAAACATTATAACAGCAATTATAATCAGAACAAACTGAACAAGGATTAAAACCTGTTAGAGAATTCTGGCCCACGGATGTTGTCCTACATTATAAACTATTTCCCACCATTTAGGTTCCCCTAGCTGCCCTATATCGCTTTCTATGGCCGCAATTTGTTGTTGCAGGTCAATTAGGTGACGCACTGAGGTGACCGTCTGGTCGAGTATAGCTTTAAGATTCAGTGGCAGTAGTGGAATCGAATGTCCGAAATGTATAATCGCCTTCTGAGTTTCTTCTCTTAAACCAATTTCCTGCTGAATTTCCGTAACACTAGGCTCAGGACTGAACTCACAACTCTTGTAGGCAACTCAGGGGTAAAGCAAAACAATGGAGTTGGTACAGGGCACTCCTGTTTCCCATGGCGATAAGTCAAGTCTGATGTCGTCACACAGTAGCGACCTCTTCACAGGTATCCGTGCTTTGCCTGTCCCGATTTCTAATACTAACAGTACAGTTAGGGGAGTGCTCATCCGGGGTGAAACCTCAAGCTGAGACACTGTTCTGGGTGATATCGTACCGACACGTCCATGTGCCCTTGATCTGAGTACAGTAAAATAAATCCAGTGCCACCCAGGTTTCACCATCCTTTGTCAGTACCTTTGGATAGTTGACAAATTCTTTATGTACACCACCTTTAAGGATGCCTATGGACTTCACCTTGAAGACCTCTGAAGGCTTCTGATCAGGTGAAAGGCATGGAATGTCCATAGTCACTGCAAAAACGTGTCCGTCTTCACAGGAGTGTTTCACTGGGTGCAAACGGCAATTGATACTAGCTCAATTGCTAAATTTAAATGTGAGCTAGATAGCTTTTTGGCAACCAAAGGTATTAAGGGATATGGGCCAAAGGCGGGTATATGGAGTTAGATCACAGATCAGCCATGATCTTATCAAATGGTGGAGCAGGCACGAGGGGCTGAATGGCCTACTCCTGTTCCTATGTACAGATCCCAACACCTGATCTTACAATGGTTTCCCCCATTCTCACCAGTCCATTTATTTAGCTGTTCACCCGTTATAAAAGAAGGGATGTGATTTTTCTCAATGTCTTCCAATCCCTTCTGCACTTGAGACAGCATAAGCCCGCCGTCCATGCTGCCGTGATTCCTTTGGAGATCTGAATCTTAGATGTCTCCATGTCACTGATCATTGTATTAACTTTTTCCTGAGTCTGTCAAAAGTTGTTGACCATTTCCTTCAGAGACACTAAGGCTCGTTGCTGTTCATACAGTGATCCTCTCACTGCCCTATTCTCTCCTTTCATAATGCCTTTTAATTGCTTTCGCATGACTTCATTGTATTCCCACATGCTCTCTATGTCTATCCTGTTCCAAGTGTCCGTTCCTGTTATAGCCCCGATACCCAACCATTCAGCCACTTCCCGTTTTCTATTCTGTCTACTGGGGGGGGTGGGGTTATTCCTTGGGACTTTGTCTATGTCCCGAGTTTCTCTCCATAAACTGTCCAGGTTTCTCGGACAACATCTGTTGGTAGAACCTCCCATAAGTTTCATTACACAAACCTGGTAACAGCAACTTTTGAAAAATTAAACAGAACAGGGAAGGAGTCAAATCTCACATCATTGTATAGGATCTGATATGTTTTGAAAACCAATAAACCATTGCTAGAGACCTTGACTGCAACTGAGCATCTGGTAGAGGCCGAAAGGGCGGTTGCCAATGGCAACTTTGCAATTCTCAATTACTTTAAAGCAGAAGGACCAGGATGACAGCATTCTGGTTTCTTCTCTGAGTAGGCACCCCTAGCAATCGGCATATTGCTTCCAGACCTGAGGGAAATTCAGAATGCTTGTTATTGCCCTTGTGCCATTAGGGAACACAAAGGTGTCCTTAGTGTCCCCCATATAGGACGTGCCAAAAGGCACCAGGTCACTGTCTTTACTGGTGTTTGCCCTCATCCAATGCCACTTGATAGTAGCTGGCTCTTTCCCCTCGCCGATACATAAACATGTCAATCGGAGCCCAATCCCTGCGGGTACGTGTGCAAAAAGTCCCATGTTGACCATGGCCTGGTATCATTGGTGGTATAACGTGTGACAGCACAGTCCCAGTCAATCTGAAGGTGTTCAGCTTTACCGAGGGGCAAGACACATCCAACACGACAGCCACCAATATGTTCATGATCCAACCTTGGTGATGTGTAATATACCTGCAAGATGTAATATATGCTCTTGGTGAATATCTGATACCATTATTTATTTACTTACATGACAAGCGTATAATAATGACGTGCCGTGACTAAATTAATAAAACGCTGCTTTGTGCCAAAGTAAAGCACAAAAGTTTTCCTTGAACTTAATTTGAAATGAACCTCTTTTATATGCTTATAGCAAGAATACTTTAAAATCCTGTCATAAAAGACAAAACCACTAAGGGTTAAACTGCTTTCAGCTCTGTGGAAAGAAAAGTGGGTGGAGCCGACACCAAAAAGAGGGCGGAGCCGACACCAAAAAGAGGGCGGAGCCAACAACAAAAAAAGGGTGGAGCCGACACCAAAAACATCACACAGACATATTTTAAAAAGAGGCTTTTAAACAAAAGAAATGCTGCAGCTTTTTAAATGTTTGTAGCATTCTTAATGTTCAGCCATCAGCTAATTGACTGTTTTCTGAATCGCGGACTAATTGACACCCTCCTAACCTTCCTTCTTAGTCTCCATTGAGGGGGTATCACATTGCAGACATATTTGTCTGAGGCAAACCACTGTGGTTTTGTACTAGGTCAAGCTTGAAGCTCCATGACCAGAAACTTAACTGGACCAGCCACATAAATACTGTGGCTACAAGAGCAGGTCAGAGGCTGGGTATTCTGTGGCGAGTGACTCACCTCCTGACTCCCCAAAGCCTTTCCACCATCTACAAGGCACAAGTCAGGATTGTGATGGAATAGTCTCCACTTGCCTGGATGAGTGCAGCTCCAACAACACTCAAGAAGCTCGACACCATCCAGGACAAAGCAGCCCGCTTGATTGGCACCCCATCCACCACCCTAAACATTCACTCCCTCCACCACCGGCGCACTGTGGCTGCAGTGTGTACCATCCACAGGATGCACTGCAGCAACTCGCCAAGGCTTCTTCGACAGCACTTCCCAAACCCACGACCTCTACCACCTAGAAGGACAAGAGCAGCAGGCACATGGGAACACCACCACCTGCACGTTCCCCTCCAAGTCACACACCATCCTGACTTGGAAATATATCGCCGTTCCTTCATCATCGCTGGGTCAAAATCCTGGAACTCCCTTCCTAACAGCACTGTGGGAGAACCTTCACCACACGGACTGCAGCGGTTCAAGAAGGCGGCTCACCACCACCTTCTCATGGGCAATTAGGGATGGGCAATAAATGCCGGCCTCACCAGGGATGCCCACATCCCATGAATGAATAAAAAAAATGTTTGTTACGTTCATAGGATCGAGGTATGGCCACCAGTCATCTGTACTCTCTATCGTTATAAGTTTCATGTTGGTCACACTACCCTTAAGTTCGGGTCCGTTCTACCGTTTTAGCTGATTTGAATGAACCCAGTGATCGTGTGATCGACGGGTAGGTCCTTGCCAGTGTATTTTGTATTCCTGTGGATTTAATTTGTCGATAATGGGATACGGGCCTTCAAATTTTGGTTTCCATTTTCCCTCATACCTGTTAAAGCGGACCATCGCTTGGTTGCTTAGCTCATACCCAGTCTGGCCCAGTGGGCTTACTCGGACGTGTCCCATATTTCGGGCTGCCGGTAGTTGCACTTGTGGTAAGTGCTATTTGGGTGCACCGGGTGCCCATTTTTACGCCCTCCAGCTGAGGTCCTGATAAATGAACTGCCATCCACACTTCAGGGAGGTGCATCTTTCTACCGGTCATTATTTCGAACGGGCTATACTCCGTGCTTTTAGAAGGTGTGCCACAAATGGCCATTAGAAGGAGGGGTAGTAAGTTATCCCATTGTTTTCCTGAATCGGAGAGGGACTTGACTAATCCACTCTTTATTGTTCAACTCATTCGTTCCACTATTCCTGTCGCTTGAGGATTATATGCAATGTGGAATCACTGCTGGATTCCTAATAATCTCAGTGTTTCTTGCATAACTTCCCCAGAGAAATGCATTCCTTTATCCGATTCAATAGTGTCTGGCAACCCCCCACCCCCGGATGAATACATGTTTAATCAAGGCCCTCACTGTTTGATAGGAGGTGTTTCTTATCACTGGGATGGCCTCTACCCATTTCGAGAGACAGTCTGCCACTACCAGGGCATATTCCTTTTCTCATGCAGTGCGAGGCAAGGGCCTAATGTAGTCAATCTGCAGGCATGTCCATGGCGCTGAGGTGGCTTTAACATGTTCCGGTGGAATTTTAATTTTTGGACCAGGTCATATTGGGCACAAGTGATACATTGGTTTACCACTTCCCCAACAACATTGCCCATGGCGGGCCACCACATGCTATGGAGTAGCCTCTGAATCAGGCCATCTCCCTTCAGATGTCCGCTAGACGTATGAGTCTACCGGACAACTTCCGTACCTAAGAGGGTGGGGATTACCACTCTTTCTTGGTAACATACCAAGCCGTCCGGGCTTATTGTGAGTCCCTCACCATTTGTAACGGCTTTAGGAGGCCACAATGCCCTGCCTGTAATGTCCTCTTTAATCTGTTTGATCCAGGAATCCTGGTCCTCTAACTGTATTAAGATCAGTCGGTTTGGTGTAGGGATAATGGGGGTCATTGGGGCTTAATCGAGGAGGTTTGGGCTCCAACTTTCATCACACTGCTGGGAAGTGTGGGCGAGTCTGTCTGCTAGTCCATTTCCGTCTGCCCGCTACTCCATTTCCGTCTGCCCAGGGGATATTTTTAGAGTGTGCCTTTACCTTTACTATAGCAACTGGAAGGGTGCGCCCCTTGGCCATTGCCAAGATATCTTGCAATAGGTTAGCGGTGGGGAGTAGTTTGCCATCGGCTGAGGTAAAATCCCAATTTCCCAGACGGGCATATAGTCCGTTAGTAATAGGCATGTAAAATGGCTGTCGGAGAAAATTGTTCGGGATCTCTGGCCTAAGTTCATCTGGAGAACATATGCCACGGCTACGAATTCTGCCTGTTGGGCTGAGCGGCCTCCCATAAGGATTACTGCTTTATCTACCCCGAGTTCCAGGACGTAAACACCGAAGCCAGCTACCGGGACTTTAGGGGTTAAGACGCTGGAGCTGCTAACAAGCACCTGCACGGAGTCTGGCAGCAGATGTGTGTCAAAGGGGCCCTCCCCAGGCTCCGGGATATTAATCGTACATTCATGGAATGTTCCTGAAATTAACAATCCTTATGCCAAATACAAGCGGGTGGAAATGTGACGGACCTCCAAGTTGCTTTCTTGGAGACCCCGGGGAGAAATTGGATAAGGGCCGTTTTTGGGCGTAGGTAGCGTGATGTGCTGTCACCCCGCGCCCAATGACCCCTGCGCAGGCAGGACCCGCGTTTCGGCTGGCCTGAGGACTCACCTGCAATCAGCATTCCATTCCGGGCCTTGCACGTAGAATCAATGCAATTCGCACTGTCCACCACCAGGGGGAAGCTCAATCTCTTAAAGGGAGGATGTTTCTTATGAATCTCTTAAAGGTAGCTGGTACCTGTTATTTGCTGAAAATAACAGTCTACTGTCTGCACGGAGTCTGAACAGAGATCATACATCGCACACGTAAAACACAGATGCAGATCCCACCCCTATGTTTACACACTGATGAGTTATGTTAAAACATTGAATAAAGGTTGCACACTACTAAATCCCACATCCTCCAATCTGCATGCCAGACCTCACCAATCTGCCGATCTGAGTTGGTACCAGGCCTGTGAGAGTGAGTGCACCAAAGTTCTCTGCTGATGCACACTAGATGCCTTGGTGCAAGAGGTGGACAGAAGGAGGGACATCCTATATCTTCATCCTAGGGTGTTAAAACAAGTGGCTGCAGAGATAGTAGATGCATTGGTATTAATTTTCCAAAATTCCCTAGATTCTGGAAGGGTCCCATCAGATGGGAAAATAGCGAATGTAACTCCTCTATTCAAGAAAGGAGGGAGACAGAAAGCAGGAAACTACAGGTCAGTTAGCTTAACATTTGTCATAGGGAAAATGTCAGAATCTATTATTAAGGAGGTTATAGCAGGGCACTTAGAAAATCTCAATGCAATCAGGCAGAGTCAACACTCTGGAAAGGGAAGTCATGTTTGACTAATTTATTAGAGTTCTTTGAGGAAGTAACAAACAACGTGGATAAAGGGGATCCTGTGGATGTGGTGTACTTGGATTTCTGGAAGGCTTTTGACAAGGTGCCACATCAAAGGCTACTACACAAAATAAGAGGTCATGGTGTAGGGGGTAACATATTAGCATGGATAAAGGATTGGTCAGCTAACAGGAAACAGAGAGTAGGTATAAATGGGTCATTTTCAGGTTGGCAAGATGTAACGAGTGAGGTGCCACAGGGATCAGTGCTTGGGCCTCAACCATTTACAATCTTTATCAATGACTTGGATGAAGGGACCGAATGTATGTTTGCTAAATTTGTTGATGACACAAAGGTAGGTAGGAAAGTAAGTTGTGAAGAGGACATAAGGAGTCTGGAAAGGGATATAGATAGGTTAAGTGAGTGGGCAAAAATTTGGCAGATGGAGTATAATGTGGGAAAATGTGAACTTGTCCACTTTGGCAAGAGGAATAGAAAATCAGTCTATTATTTAAATGGAGAGATTGCAGAACTCTGAGGTACAGAGGGATCTGGGTGTCCTAGTACATGAATCATAAAAAGTTAGTATGCGGATACAGCAAGTGATTAGGAAGGCAAATAGAATGTTTTCATTTATTGCAAGAGGAATGGAATATAAAAGTAGAAATGTTTTGCTACAGTTGTACAGGGCATTGGTGAGACCACATCTAGAATACTGTGTGCAGTTTTGGTCTCCTAATTTAAGAAAGGACAGAATTGCTTTGGAGGCGGTTCAGAGAAGGTTCACTCGACTGATTCATGGGATGAGGGGGTTATCTTATGAGGAAAGGTTGGACAAGTTGGGCCTGTATACATTGGAGTTTAGAAGAATGAGAGGTGATCTTATTGAAACATATAAGATCCTGAGGGGACTTGAAGGGGTAGATGCTGAGAGGATGTTGCCCCTTGTGGGAGAGATTAGAACTAGGGGCCACAGTTTAAAAATAAGGGGTCTCCCATTTAAGATGGAGATGAGGAGAATTTCTTTCTCTCAGAGGGTCGTGAGTCTGTGGAACTCCCTTCCCCAGAGAGCGGTGGAGGCAGGGTCACTGAATATTTTTAAGGCTGAGTTAGATAGATTCCTGATTAACAAGGGAGTCAAAGGTTATAGTAGGTAGACGGGAAAGTAGGGTTGAGGTCTCAATCAGATCAGCCGTAATCTTATCAAAGGACAGAGCAGGCTCGAGGGGCCGAATGGCCTACTCCTGCTCTTAATTCGTATGTTCGCATGATCGTATATCCACAAAGAGCGGGGGGTGGACCAAAGGCCCTTCAGACATATATCCAAACGGCAGTGGGAGGCAGTAGGGGATGAAGTCAATGCCAGGCCCACAGCACCATGAACATGGATGCAGTGCAGGAAGAAGTTCAATGCTTTGACACGGGTGGTCAAGGTGAGTGAGGTCAACTGTCAAGTGGCGTCTCCTACCAACTGCTCCACGCACCACACCCCCCCATTACCCACATACCAACAAACTCTTTCCATCAGTACTCAACTCTTCCAACCAGTTGCTTCCTCTCACCTTTACACATCTCCACTGTTTCAAGCCGCCCACCCACAACTCACAGGCCACACACACTGGAAGCTATTCAACCATGACAGGCACATCACCCAGACCCACGTCCCACTTTCCTGCAGGAGAAGGTGGCGCATATCATGAGGCAGCAAGTGGCAGTGGCATTTAGCCCCTCGAGTCTATTCCACCATTTAATGAGATCGTGGTGGACCTGTGACCTCACTCGATGTACCCGCCTTAGCCCCATATCCCTTAATACCCTTGGTTCACAGAAATCTATCAATCTCAGATTTAACATTCACAATTGAGCTAGCATCAACTGCTGACTGCAGAAGAGCATTCCAAACGTCTCCTTCCCTTTGCGTGTAGAAGCCTTTCCTAACTTCAACCCCTGCATGTCCTGGCTCTAAATGTTAGGCTATGTCCCCGCGCTCTAGTATTCAAGTGTAGGAGACCTCCAAAAACAGTTACAAATGTCTCAGCAGCCAGAAGCAATAATCCAGCCACGAACCTGTAAATCCTACATGGTCCCTTTAAATAGCGCTGATGATGAGCCCTCCAGGCACTCCAGGACACGTTCAGATGGTCGGGGTTAAGACTGTACGTTGAGTTGAGCGTTAAGTCCCAAAATGGTGTCTATCACTTTAAATCAGCGTTGCTTACTGATTGAAGCCGTTTGCTCCCTACTTTACATGATTCCAGCATTCGTTATCTGCGCCTCCGCTAACTCCTATACCAAGATGGTGTCTCGCACACGTCACGCTGGAAACATGTGTGCGCATCCAAGATGCCATCTTGGATGTCAGAGAGGCCGCGTAGCGCCGAAACACCAGGCGCTACACGGCCCAAATTAGCGCCCCCAATGTCCACTGTGCAATGCGATTTTTAAATACGGTCCCGTCTCCCAATTTGCTGAATAGTAATAATTCGGTGGGGGTATGGGCTGTGAATAGGATTACTTTGTCAAGCCCTGTGATGTAGGCAAATTTATTGATGGCCCAATACACTGTCAGCAAACGACTCTCGCAGGCGTTGTAAATTTGTTCCCCGGGCTTCAGCCCCTGTGAACCATATTCCACCAGCACCTGGCGACCGGGGTCAGCCCCTGTGAACCATATTCCACCGGCACCTGGCGACTGGGGTCAGCCCCTGTGAACCATATTTCACCGACACCTGGCGACTGGGGTCAGCCCCTGTGAACCATATTCCACCAACACCTGGCGACCGGGGTCAGCCCCTGTGAACCATATTCCACCAACACCTGGCGACCGGGGTCAGCCCCTGTGAACCATATTCCACCAACACCTGGCGACCGGGGTCAGCCCCTGTGAACCATATTCCACCAACACCTGGCGACCGGGGTCAGCCCCTGTGAAGCATATTCCACCAACACCTGGCGACCGGGGTCAGCCCCTGTGAACCATATTGTACCGACACCTGGCGACTGGGGTCAGCCCCTGTGAACCATATTGTACCGACACCTGGCGACCGGGGTCAGCCCCTGTGAACCATATTGTACCGACACCTGGCGACCGGGGTCAGCCCCTGTGAACCATATTGTACCGACACCTGGCGACTGGGGTCAGCCCCTGTGAACCATATTGTACCGACACCTGGCGACCGGGGTCAGCCCCTGTGAAACATATTGTACCGACACCTGGCGACCGGGGTCAGCCCCTGTGAACCATATTGTACCGACACCTGGCGACCGGGGTCAGCCCCTGTGAACCATATTGTACCGACACCTGGCGACCGGGGTCAGCCCCTGTGAACCATATTCCACCGGCACCTGGCGACTGGGGTCAGCCCCTGTGAACCATATTTCACCGACACCTGGCGACTGGGGTCAGCCCCTGTGAACCATATTCCACCAACACCTGGCGACCGGGGTCAGCCCCTGTGAACCATATTCCACCAACACCTGGCGACCGGGGTCAGCCCCTGTGAACCATATTGCACCGACACCTGGCGACCGGGGTCAGCCCCTGTGAACCATATTCCACCAACACCTGGCGACTGGGGTCAGCCCCTGTGAACCATATTGTACCGACACCTGGCGACCGGGGTCAGCCCCTGTGAACCATATTCCACCAACACCTGGCGACCGGGGTCAGCCCCTGTGAACCATATTGTACCGACACCTGGCGACCGGGGTCAGCCCCTGTGAACCATATTGTACCGACACCTGGCGACTGGGGTCAGCCCCTGTGAACCATATTCCACCGACACCTGGCGACCGGGGTCAGCCCCTGTGAACCATATTGTACCGACACCTGGCGACTGGGGTCAGCCCCTGTGAACCATATTGTACCGACACCTGGCGACCGGGGTCAGCCCCTGTGAACCATATTGTACCGACACCTGGCGACTGGGGTCAGCCCCTGTGAACCATATTGTACCGACACCTGGCGACTGGGGTCAGCCCCTGTGAACCATATTCCACCGACACCTGGCGACCGGGGTCAGCCCCTGTGAACCATATTGGACCGACACCTGGCGACTGGGGTCAGCCCCTGTGAACCATATTGTACCGACACCTGGCGACTGGGGTCAGCCCCTGTGAACCATATTCCACCAGCACCTTGTAAGATTCTCAAAATTCAAAGATCCCTCAAAACTCTGAGAAAAACCCTAAAGAAGAGGACTTTGGACTCTAACCATTTAAGGGTGACTCACACACACGCCTGTGGCTGATGGCCCACTGCGCCTCATGGATGCCCAGTTTTGAGCTGCAAGATTGGTTCTGAATCTATCCCATTTGGTACGGTGGTGTCCTCAGTGTGAAGACGGGACTTCGTCTCCATCAGGACTGTGCAGTGGTCACTCCTACCAATACTGTCATGGACAGATGCATCTGCGACAGGTAGATTGGTGAGGACGAGGTCAAGTTGGTTTTTCCCTCATGTTGGTTCGCTCACCACCTGCCGCAGGCCCAGTCTGGCAGCTATGTCCTTCAGGACTCGGCCAGCTCGGTCAGTAGGGGGTGCTACCGAGCCACTCTTGGTGATTGACATTGAAGTCCCCCACCCAGAGTACATTCTGTGCCCTTGCTACCCTCAGTGCTTCCTCAACATGGAGGAGGACAGATTCATCAGCTGAGGGAGGGCAGGAGGTTTCCTTGCCCGTGTTTGACCTGTTGCCATGAGATTTCATGGGGTCCAAAGTCAATGTTGAGGACTCCCAGGGCCACTCCCTCCTGACTGTATATCACTGTACCGCCACCTCTGGTGATGGAAGTGTCTGGGACAGTTGGCTGAAAGGTATGATTCTGTGAGTATGGCTATGTCAGGCTGTTGCTTGACTAGTCTGTGGGACAGCTCTCCCAATTTTGGCACAAGTCCCCAGATGTTAGTGAGAAGGACTTTGCAGGGTTGACTGGGCTTGGTTTGCTTTTGTCGTGTCCGGTGCCGAGTGGCCCATCCAGTTTTATTCTTATTATGACTTTTTGTAGCTAGATTTTACAACTGAGTGGCTTGCTCGGCTATTTCAGAGGGCAATTAAGAATCAACCACATTGCTGTGGGTCTGGAGTCACATATAGGCCAGACTGGGTAAGGACGGCAGGTTTCTTTCGCTAAAGGACATTAGTGAACCAGATGGGTTTTTACCACTCTCCAGTAGTTTCATAGCAACCTATTACTAATACTAGTTTTTTTTTAAGTCCAGATTTTGTTTAATTAATTGAATTTAAATTCCCCAGCTGCCGTGGCGGGATTTGAACTCATGATTCTGGATTACTAGTCTAGTAACATAACCATCTGCTACCGTACCTTTTTACCATTCTACTGTTGTGGCATGTCTCTCCACAGATATATGTGAGATGCCCCGGTTTCAACTATTAATACTCTGGGATGGCCTCCTAACCATGCATCTACCTGGGGTCTACCGTGGGGGTCCATATGTTAATCGACTAATGGATCCTTCTACTGGTGAGGCCGAGGGTTGTCAACTTGTAAGCTGGCTGCCACCATCCGTATGGAACAGCTGGGTGCTATCTATCCGGCCCCCTTTTCCAGAATTACCCATATGCCTTTCCAGTTGTTCCACCTTGTAAGATTCTCAAAATTCACAGATCCCCCCAAAACTCGGAGAAAAACCCTAAAGAAAAGGACTTTGGACTCTTTTCTAACCATTTCAGGGTGATGAAATATTGGGCCTAACAGAGGGTGATTCAAGGTCAAAAACCAAGATTTGGTATTTTAAAATGGCATGTTTGGACTTGTAAAGGAACAAAAGGCTGCAACAGGAGTTGGGATCAACCTCTGTAATAGACGGTTTGAGTATTGGAGTTAATCAAACTGTCTGGGGAACTGTGTGACCTCACTCAGCCCCTACCAGACATTTACATTCAGACAATAGACCCACGGAAGAGCAGTCCCCACCCAAATTACAGGACCCATCCAAAACATGCATAAAACAAGTCCAATCAGCCCACTCCATAGAAACCTCAGGCCCAGCCAGGAAACTCGAAACATGAGCACAATGACTACAATCAAGCAAGAGCTCAACAACTCATGAAACCATCCCGAAACCACTTCACACATTCATAAACAAGTTACTCTTAACGAGCCAGCCAAAATCTTACAATAAACCGGGTCAGATTTGGCACACAGATAAGGAGGCTTCAATTAGTATCATTGAAGGCTCATTTTCTCAAGAAGTTCAGTTTTCAGACAGGAGATCAACAAGGCGAGGGGGCGACAGAAAGAAATTTTACAGAGAAGGTCAGCAGCTCGAGAAGCAGGCCGACACACAAGAAGAAACCAGAGCAACAGCCCCAGTGACCATCGGACACCTCGCGGCAACAAGGGCCTTACAAAACAACCAACCGAATATTACCACCAACCAACCGGGTAATATTGAGCTACCGCGACCAAAGAAAACCAACTCGGGAGAAAACTGAAGATCCGCAAAGTTTCCACTCCACAATCCGGGGGAGTTTCTACTCAAAAGACTTTAAATCCTATCACTTTACAAAGGAAAGTGGGTACTCACCCGATAGATCCAATACGCACCCTACCGCATCAGCGGACTCGTGAAGACTGACCAGCTACGCAGTTGAAGTCCTCTACCGAGTCCGGGGTACGGCAGACAACAACCAACACATACAGCGAACCCCGAAATCACGAACCAGCTCAACTATCAAGGATTCGTTTGGTGAGCATTATCTCTGGTCCTTTACAGCCCAACTTAGCTAGTAAAGTGGGATTGGGAGGGGTGAGGTATCTTTCTACTGTAATTTCCCTTGTGTGTACCGAAGTGTTCCCCATTTTATTAGAGTGTTAAGATTGTTGTGTTGTATTTCCTCTCTTGAATAAAGATCAAAGTTTCTTTCACCAAAACCAGTTGTCTGCTGCACTTTCGTCACAACCCCCAAATAAGTCCAAGGTCTAGAACCAAGGGAGTGGGAGCGATTCGAACCGCTCAGAAGTCAGAGGTGAAGCTGAGTCACACCACCACCCCCTACAACCTTTTTCCTCAAGCGTTCCATCTCTGACTCCCCCTCCTTACTATTTCCTTTTGGGCAAGCTGCGCCCGCCACCTTTGTAGGACATTGCTGGGAGAAAGGACCGGCCTGGCCGCCACACCAACACTCTGATCCTGACCGGTCTCTGGTTGTGGCTGATGGGGTAGGATGGTACTGGGATCTTCCCTCATTCCATTGGGCCTCTCTGGGATTGTACCACATGTATCTTGGCTGCCCTTGCCTTATAGTTTTCCCATTTGCGGTTCATCCACCCTACTACCCATGCCTCATCATGGGTTGCTCCCGTGGGATCATATATGTCATTAATGGTCCCATATTTATTATTTAATGCCCCAAGGAGGTACTGGACCCATTGTCTTGTGCCGGGTCGGTCCAAACCATTACCCCTCTTCTGCCGGGAAGGCACCTTTTTAATGGTTCCATGACCTGTCTGCAAAAGCCTGTATGTTTTCATTATTTTCCTGCCTACATTGTAGTAACCCTTTCAAGGCTGTCCGGTTTGGATCAGTTCCATGCCTCGTGGCTTTCCATACCATTCCACTAGCTTCCTCCCAGGTACCTTTCCCATTTTTAAGGTCGCCTGGTAGTGCCTTATATACCTCGGGGTAATAACTTTATCCTTTCCTTGTTATCACATTGGTGGAGATCGGTGGCTTGCTCGATCATAGCCGAGCTGGTACTGGGATCCTCTCCGACCTTAATGACCGGGATGTCATGTGCCATCCCTTTTAACTGCCAGTTATCGTGCGGGATGGTCATTTCCCCCACGGGCTGCCGTGTCCACTCAGCTTTATCGGCATCATTCTAGTCTTGGGACCTCGAACTGTTTCTCCCTCGTTCAGCGGCTCTCTCTCTCTTTCTTTCCCCTGCCTGTTCTCGTACTCATAGGCTGCTTCAGCCAAATCCTTATAGTGTATCTCCTCCCAGGGGGACCCACTCCCGCTATTATTGGTACTAATTTGCCTTTTGGTTAATGCAAACATTATACCTTTATGTTGTTTTAATTGCTCTTTTATTTCACTAATCTCTTTTTGACATTGCTCGTGATTGACCTCTTTATCAGCTTGACACTGATCTTCTTGATTCTGACTAAGCACCCCTCGCAGCGCGGACACTAATTCCTCCACTTTCACCTCAAGTTTCTCCAGGAGCTCTGTTTTTTCCTGCGTTATAGCTACTATCTGTCTGCAACCAGGATACTGACACTGTGGGGTTTTGTAACACAATGTTTTGTTGGCTAATAATTTCTAACTTGTATCCGCTTCTATTTCAAACTTACTTGATTCTGACTTTAAACTACTTATCTGTAGAGTTTGCCACAGTACGAGTACAGATTTCCAACTACCTTTCTTAAGTTTCTTTTCCTTAGTGACGGTCTGTACCGGGACCTCCAACACGAGAAAGAGGAGCGGGGTAAGCCATATGGCCCCTCGAGCCTGCTCCCCCATTCAATAAGATCATGGCTGCTCTTCTACCTCAAATTCTGGGTCCCTCTGGGGCCGATCAGGGACCAAAAAGGAGATCTACTCATGGAGGCAGAGGGCATGGCTGAGGTACTAAATGAGTACTTTGCATCTGTGTTTACCAAGGAAGAAGATGCTGCCAGAGTCTCAGTAAAGGAAGATGTAATTGAGATAGTGGATGAGCTAAACATTGATAAAGAGGAGGTATTAGAAATGCTAGCTGTACTTAAAGTAGATAATTCACTTGGTCCAGATGGGATGCATCCAAGGTTGCTGAGGGGAGTAAGGGAACATCCATAAATACAGGGCTGGTGCCAGAGGACTGGAGAATTGCAATGTTACACCCTTGTTCAAAAAAGGGTGTAAGGATAAACCCAGCAACTACAGGCCAGTCAGTTTAACCTCGGTGGTGGGGAAACTTTTAGAAACGATAATCCGGGACAGAATTAGCAGTCACTTGGACAAGTGTGGGTTGATTAGGGAAAGCCAGCACGGATTTGTTAAAGGCAAATTGTGTTTAACTAACTTGATTGAGTTTTTTGATGAAATAACAGAGAGGGTAGATGAGGGCAATGCAGTTGATGTAGTGTATCTGGACTTTCAAAAGGTGTTTGATAAAGTACGGCATAATAGGCTTGTCATCAAGATTGAAGCCCATGGAATAAAGGGGACAGTAGCAGCATGGATACAAAATTGGCTAAGTAACAGGAAACAGAGTAGTGGTGAACGGTTGTTTTTCGGACTGGAGGGAGGTGTACAGTGGTGTTCCCCAGGGGTCGGTACTAGGACCATTGCTTTTCTTGATATATATTAATGACTTGGACTTGGGTGTACAGGGCACAATTTCCAAATTTGCAGATGACACACAACTTGGAAGTGTAGTGAACAGTGAGGAGGATAGTGATAGACTTCAAGAGGACATAGACAGGCTGGTGGAATGGGCGGACACATGGCAGATGAAATTTAATGCAGAAAAATGCGAAGTGATACATTTCAGTAGGAAGAATAAGGAGATGCAATATCAACTTGAGAGCACAATTCTAAAAGGGGTACAAGAACAGAGAGATCTGGGGGTATATGTGCACAAATCGTTGAAAGTGTTAGGGCAGGTTGAGAAAGCGGTTAAGAAAGTATATGGGATCTTGGGCTTTATAAACAGAGGCATAGATTACAAAAGTAAAGAAGTCATGATGAACCTTTATTAAACACTGGTTCAACCACAACTGGAGCATTGTGTCCAGTTCTGGGCACCACACTTTACGAAAGATGTGAAGGCCTTAGAGAGGATGCAGAAGAGATTTATTGGAACGATTCCAAGGATAAGTGACTTTAGTTAGGTGGAAAGACTGGAGAAGCTGGGATTGTTCTCCTTGGAGCAGAGAAGGTTGAAAGAAGATTTGATAGAAGTATTTAAAATCATGAAGGATCTAGGCAGAGTGGATAGAGAGAAACTGTTCCCATTGGCAGAAGGGTGAAGAACCAATGGATCTAGATCTAAGGTGATTGGTTCTTTTGCCAACGATGACACGAGGAAAAACTTTTTTACACAGCCAGTGGTTATGATCTGGAATGCACTGCCCGAGGGGGTGGTTGAGGCAGATTCAATCGTGGCTTTCAAAAGGGAACTAGATAAGTACTTGAAAGAAAAAAATTTGCAGGGCTACTGGGACATGGCGGGGGAGTGGGACTAGCTGGATTGCTCTTGTGTAGAGCCGGCATGGACTTGATGGGCCAAATGTAACCTTTCTATGATTCTATGATTCGACAAACTCCACTTTCCCACCCTATACCCATATCCCTTGATTCCCCTAGAGTCCAAAAATCCATTGATCTCAGCCTTGAATATACTCAATGACTGAACATCCACAGCCCTCTGGGGTAGAGAATTCAAAAGATTCACAACCCTCTGAGTGAAGAAATCTTTCCTCATCTCAGTCCTAAATGGCCGACAACTTACCTTGAGAGGATGACCACTAGCTCTAGACTCTCCAGCCAGGGGAAACAGCCTCTCAGCATCTACCCTGTCAAGTCCTCTAAGAATTTTATATGTTTTAATGAGATCACCTCTCATTCTTCTAGACACCAGAGAGTATAGGCCCATTCTACTCAATCGCTCCTCACAGGACAACCCTCTCGTCCCAGGAATCAATCTAGTGAACCTTCATTGCATCCCCTACAAAGCAAGCATATCCTTCCTTAGGTAAGGAGATCAAAACTGTACACAGTACTCCAGGTGAGGCCCTATATGTTTGCAGCAAGACTTCCTTACTCTTGTACTCCAACCCCCTTGCAATAAAGGCTAATATACCACTTGCTTTCCTAATTGCTTGCTGTGCCTGCATGTTAACTTTCTGTGATTCGTGTGCAAGGACACCCAAATCCCTCTGAATATTAACATTTCTTAGTCTCTCACCTTTTAAAAAATATTCTGTTTTTCTATTCTTCCTACCAAAGTGAATAATTTCACATTTCCCCGCAGCATACTCCATCTGCCACTGTCTCACCCACTCACTTAACCTGTCTATATCCCTTTGCAGCCTCTTTGCATCCTACTCACAGCTTACTTCCCCACCTAGCTTTGTATCGTCAGCAAACTTGGATACATTACACTCGGTCCCCTCATCTAAGTCATTAATATAGATTGTAAATAGCTGAGGCCCAAGCACCGATCCTTGCAGCACCCCACTAGTTACAGCCTGCCAACCTGAGAATGACCCGTTTATTCCGACTCTCTGTTTTCTGTCCTTTAACCAATCCTCAATCCATGCTAATATATTACCCCCAATCCCATGAGCCCTTATCTTGTGAGACAACCTCTCATGTGGCACTTTGTCGAATGCTTTTTAAAAATCCAAATATACTACATCCACCGTATCCCCTTTATCTACCCTGCTAGTTACATCCTCAAAAAAATCTACAAGATTTGTCAAACACGATTTCCCTTTCATAAAACCATGTTGAGTTTTTTTTTTATTCGTTCACGGGATGTGGGCGTCGCTGGCAAGGCCGGCATTTATTGCCCATCCCTAATTGCCCTCGAGAAGGTGGTGGTGAGCCGCCTTCTTGAACCGCTGCAGTCCGTGTGGTGACGGTTCTCCCACAGTGCTGTTAGGAAGGGAGTTCCAGGATTTTGACCCAGCGACAATGAAGGAACGGCGATATATTTCCAAGTCGGGATGGTGTGTGGCTTGGAGGGGAACGTGCAGGTGGTGTTGTTCCCATGCGCCTGCTGCCCTTGTCCTTCTAGGTGGTAGAGGTCGCGGGTTTGGGAGGTGCTGTCGAAGAAGCCTTGGCGAGTTGCTGCAGTGCATCCTGTGGATTGTGCACACTGCAGCCACAGTGCGCAGGTGGTGAAGGGAGTGAATGTTTAGGGTGGTGGATGGGGTGCCAATCAAGCGGGCTGCTTTATCTTGGATGGTGTCGAGCTTCTTGAGTGTTGTTGGAGCTGCACTCATCCAGGCAAGTGGAGAGTATTCCATCACACTCCTGACTTGTGCCTTGTAGATGGTGGAAAGGCTTTGGGGAGTCAGGAGGTGAGTCACTCGCCGCAGAATACCCAGCCTCTGACCTGCTCTCGTAGCCACAGTATTTATATGGCTGGTCCAGTTAAGTTTCTGGTCAATGGTGACCCCCAGGATGTTGATGGTGGGGGATTCGGCGATGGTAATGCCGTTGAATGTCAAGGGGAGGTGGTTAGACTCTCTCTTGTTGGAGATGGTCATTGCCTGGCACTTATCTGGCGCGAATGTTACTTGCCACTTATCAGCCCAAGCCTGGATGTTGTCCAGGTCTTGCTGCATGCAGGCTCGGACTGCTTCATTATCTGAGGGGTTGCGAATGGAACTGAACACTGTGCAGTCATCAGCGAACATCCCCATTTCTGACCTTATGATGGAGGGAAGGTCATTGATGAAGCAGCAGAAGATGGTTGGGCCTAGGACACTGCCCTGAGGAACTCCTGCAGCAATGCCCTGGGGCTGAGATGATTGGCCTCCAACAACCACTACCATCTTCCTTTGTGCTAGGTATGACTCCAGCCACTGGAAAGTTTTCCCCCTGATTCCCATTGACTTCAATTTAACTAGGGCTCCTTGGTGCCACACTCAGTCAAATGCTGCCTTGATGTCAAGGGCAGTCACTCTCACCTCACCTCTGGAATTCAGCTCTTTTGTCCATGTTTGGACCAACGCTGTAATGAGGTCTGGAGCCGAGTGGTCCTGGCGGAACCCAAACTGAGCATCGGTGAGCAGGTTATTGGTGAGTAAGTGTCACTTTGCTGATGATTGAGAGTAGACTGATGGGGCGGTAATTGGCCGGATTGGATTTGTCCTGCTTTTTGTGGACAGGACATACCTGGGCAATTTTCCACATTGTCGGGTGGATGCCATTGTTGTAGCTGTACTGGAACAGCTTGGCTAGAGGCGCAGCTAGTTCTGGAGCACAAGTCTTCAGCACGACAGCTGGGATGTTGTCAGGGCCCATAGCCTTTGCTGTATCCAGTGCACTCAGCCGTTTCTTGATATCACGTGGAGTGAATCGAATTGGCCGAAGACTGGCTTCCGTGATGGTGGGGATATCGGGAGGAGGCTGAGATGGATTATCCACTCGGCACTTCTGGCTGAAGATGGTTGCAAACGCTTCAGCCTTGTCTTTTGCACTCACGTGCTGGACTCCGCCATCATTGAGAATGGGGATGTTTGCAGAGCCTCCTCCTCCCGTTAGTTGTTTAATTGTCCACCACCATTCACGACTGGATGTGGCAGGACTGCAGAGCTTTGATCTGATCCGTTGGTTGTGGAATCGCTTAGCTCTGTCTATAGCATGTTGCTTCCGTTGTTTAGCATGCATGTAGTCCTGAGTTGTAGCTTCACCAGGTTGGCACCTCATTTTTAGGTACGCCTGGTGCTGCTCCTGGCATGCTCTTCTACACTCCTCATTGAACCAGGGTTGATCCCCTGGCTTGTTGGTAATGGTAGAGTGAGGAATATGCCAGGCCATGAGGTTACAGATTGTGCTGGAATACAATTCTGCTGCTGCTGATGGCCCACAGCGCCTCATGGATGCCCAGTTTTGAGCTGCGAGATCTGTTCTGAATCTATCCCATTTAGCACGGTGGTAGTGCCACACAACACGTTGGATGGTGTCCTCAGTGCGAAGACGGGATTTCATCTCCACGAGGACTGTGCGGTGGTCACTCCTACCAATACTGTCATGGACAGATGTATTTGCGACAGGTGGATTGGTGAGGACGAGGTCAAGTAAGTTTTTCCCTCGTGTTGGTTCGCTCACCACCTGCCGCAGGCCCAGTCCAGCAGCTATGTCCTTCAGGACTCGGCCAGCTCGGTCAGTAGTGGTGCTACCGAGCCACTCTTGGTGATGGACATTGAAGTCCCCCACCCAGAGTACATTTTGTGCCCTTGCTACCCTCAGTGCTTCCTCCAAGTGGTGTTCAACATGGAGGAGGACTGATTCATCAGCTGAGGGAGGACGGTAGGTGGTAATCAGCACGAGGTTTCCTTGCCCATGTTTGACCTGATGCCATGAGATTTCATGGGGTCCAGAGTCAATGTTGAGGACTCCCAGGGCCACTCCCTCCTGACTGTATATCACTGTACCGCCACCTCTGGTGGGTCTGTCCTGCCGGTGGGACAGGACATACCCAGGGATGGTGATGGAAGAGTCTGGGACGTTGGCTGAAAGGTATGATTCTATGAGTATGGCTATGTCAGGCTGTTGCTTGACTAATCTGTGGGACAGCTCTCCCAATTTTGGCACAAGTCCCCAGATGTTAGTAAGGAGGACCTTGCAGGGTCAACTGGGCTTGGTGTTTTGCCGTTGTCGTGTCCGGTGCCTAGTGGTCCGTCCGGTTTTATTCTTATTATGACTTTTCGTCGCGAGATTTTACAACTGAGTGGCTTGCTGGGCCATTTCAGAGGGCAATTAAGAATCAACCACATTGCTGTGGGTCTGGAGTCACATATAGGCCAGACCGGGTAAGGATGGCAGGTTTCCTTCCCTAAAGGACATTAGTGAACCAGATGGGTTTTTACAACAATCCGGTAGTTTTATGGCCATCATTACTGATACTAGCATTTTAATTCCAGATTTTTTTTATTTAATTAATTGAATTTAATTAATTAATTGAATTTAAATTCGCCAGCTGCCGTGGCGGGATTTGAACTCATGACTCTGGATTTTAGTCCAGGCCTCTGGATTATTAGCCCAGTAACATAACCACTATGCTACCGTACCCGTCTGCATAATCATATTATAATTTTCTAATTGTTCTGTTCCTAGGACCTTAATGGTAAATTCTAGCATTTTCCCTGCTACTGATGTCAGGCTAACTGGCCTATAGTTCCCTGTTTTCTCTCTCCCTCCTTTCTTGAATAGCGGGGTTACATTTGCTATCTTCCCAATCCATGGGGACTGTTCCGGAATCTAGGGAATTCTGGAAGATCACAACCAATGCATCCACTATCTCTGCAGGCCATGTCCTTTAAAACCCTATGATGTAAGCCATCATCAGATCCAGGGGATTTGTCGACTTTAAGTCCCATTCATTTCTCCATTATTTTTTTACTAATCTTAATTACTTTATGTTCTTATGTTATACTGTGGCCTTTTCAGGTGAATGCAAAAGATCTCACGGCATTATTGGAAGAAGATCAGGGGAGTTCTCCTGGTGTCCTGGACAACATTTATCCCTCAACCTACATCACTAAAACAGATTATTTGGTCTCCTAACTTATTTGCTGCTTGTGGGATCTTGCTGTGCGCAAATTGGCTGCCGCGTTTCCTATATTACAACAGTGACAACGTTTCAAAAGTACCTCATTGACTGTGAAGCGCTTTGGGATGCCTTGAGGTTGTGAAAGGTGTTGTATAACAACAACAACTTGCATTTATATGGCGCCTTTAATGCATAAGTCTTCCATATTATCAATATCTTTTACCAGGGTTCTAAATAATCCTAATTTACCATCGACATATTTCTGAAGTGTCGACATCAAACCATCTTGCATCTTTGCCATGGTTTCCATAAAGATATATATCTCTACCGAGGAACTGGTTATGACTTTTCGGCTCCAATCGTACACTCATCTCAGACTCAAATTTACCACAGAGTCGTCTTATAATAAGTCTCATGTATTACAATCACTTAAACTCAGGCCCACCCAGGGACGCCTGAAATGTTGGAAATATGTTATTATTGATGCTAACACGGATCGTTAATCCTTCTTAATAATAACTTTCACTATGATTCGGACCCGAGTGTGACTGAGCTTGCAAACTTTACTATAGACTCAAGAGCAACCTTCTAATGCAGTTATACCAAACAACAAGTATTTATACAACAATGTTCTAATACAGTTATATCAAATTAACAAGGATAGTCCAACCTGTCCCGAGGAAATTTCAGGGTGATTAGACCTGGTTCGTAGGGTGTGTGCTCCTCCATCCGTCCTGAGAAGTTGCTTCTGAGTTTTTGTGGGACATTGCCTCTGTTTTTATATCTTTCTGAAGCATATTTGCTTCTAGGAGTTTAACGACATTAGTCCCATGATGTCATCTGTCCTGGACATCTTCCCCCCAGGCTGCCCATTGTTCCAGATATCTTTGGTTTTTTTCCATTCTATGGTGTTAACAGATTGTCCGAATCTATTCTATCCAGCTTATGGGGAAGGACAAGCCCTTATTTTTCTGTGTATTTTGATTGTTCAGATGCAGACATTTAAGATATCTCATCCTGTATATGCCAATCACAAAGGTTAACGAATTATCTGAACAAAGCTCCTGCAATTAACATAACAGGATTAACCCGTGTCCAGGTCCTGAGTCTTTGATTATGCCTTGGTGACGATCCGGATTCTTTCCCCTCAGTCTGGTTCAGTAATAACTGAAGTCGAATACATTTTAAAGTTCAACACATCTTTAATAGCAGGGTTCTTAGTCTGCAGCATTGACTTGGACTCCTGATAGAGTCCCTCTATGCTGGCAGAGCAAGAACAAGAACATACAGAAATCCACACGTTTTTATACAAATCAATAGGGTTGGAACATACTTAACGAGGGTCACCACCAATCATAAGCCGGGCACAGGTTGCCATGTGAGGTTACATTATTTCCGGCCAATCATAAATCGTCCATGTGCTGATCATGCTGCTGTTAGACATCAAAGGGGATAACTTCCTCACTTTCCAACTTGGAATGTTCTTCCCTGTTCCTTCTGTTCCTTATCTCCCAACCTGGAATGTCTTTCAACTTTGGCTAAGCTCGTTACCTATATTGATCTGCCATAAACATGGAGACATTCAGACCAGTCCTTGACTCACATCAAAGACCTATCATTGATAAGACAATGCAGGCCTGCTGACTAAGCAAACATATGGCCCAGCAGGAGGGCCAGGCCACTTGTATCAATCTCAGTTACTAACTAATTAACCCTTTCTAACCATTTTGCATTCTGCTTCTTTGCCACGTAGGCATCTTAATATTTTACCGAAAACTGACCATGTAGGGATTCTCATTCCCCCCTTTTATCATATCATGATAACCAATTATTACGGTGCTCACTGGTTCTGCAGGTTCTGCAGTGCAGCAACATTTAAGTAAGCAATAAACTATAAGAATTATAACAATGAATATGACTAGCCCTTGAACTAGAGAAGTCCCAATAGAACACAGACATGTTTCATCAATACGCCTTTGTATCTTATCTATTCTCAGGAACAGACTCCTTCTAAACATCTCTCAAGTAAGCTGCGAATGTCCTTGGTCAGCTAAACCTATTCATGTTAGTTTGAAAAGGCTAACATAGTCAAATATCCCATGGTGATTTATATTTTGTTTCCAGCCTAACTAGACTGAATGGTACCTTTCAGACCATTTTACACCTGTGAATTGGTACCCTCCCCATTATATCCCTTAATCCAAATTCTCCCTACAATATCCCGTTAGATGCTGTACCTCATCTTAACCAGGTTCCCTTCGTGTTGGCCACCAGTCCGGGTGGAAGAGAGGCAGAGCATCTGATAATCCTATCAAACTATAAATGTCTTCCCTTTTACATGCACCTTACCCCAGCAGGTGCTAATCCCGGTACCATTAAGATGTGTTCTTAGTTGAAACCACAGAGACAATGGGGACATTCTCACCCAGGCTCTGTTTTACTATCTTTGCCAAACCCTTCATCCTCTGCTTACATTTATTACATGCAATGCAAATCAAGAAGCACATTACAACAAACTGCACTACGACTAATACATATGAAACTAATCTAATCCAAGGATGGATCTGTATATTCAGTCCCAAATTCCAGAGGTCATTTCACCAGGTGGTGACTTTAATTTGGTCAATGTCATGCTTAATGTTGTTACTGTCCTGTTGTAGGTTATAATAAACCTTCTGGGAGAGGCGTATCTCCATTCGCAATGCTTCCAAGTATTTAGGCAACAGGGGTGTCAGATACCCAAATGTGTCCTGATATTCTTTTAAGTCCTTTCTGACATTCTCAGAAACTTGTAAGGTGGTGAGGTTATGCCGGTGTATCTCTACCAGTTCCTCGGGTCCAATCCGAACCAGGACTTCAGAAATGGAGTAGAATTCTGGACTTAAAATATCACAAGTTAGATTGGCATATTTAAACGTTTTCAAATTAGTTGTAACACAATATTCGCCCTCTCCGGCATATACCACTTAAGTGGGTTTTAGATCCGCCTCTAGGGCCTCCATGGTACAGTTAAGATCCCGATTGGTACCGGTATTATTAAACCCACACTGTGCTTCTAGGCTGTGTCCAACACTATGTGGACACACAGTGACAGCATGTCTAGTAACACATCCCTTTAATTTTGTTCCAGCCAATCAGCTTAAATCTACGTCCTCTAGTTCTTGAACCCTCTGCTTGGGGAAACAGGTACTTCCTGTCTACTTTATCTGGGCCCCTCATAATCTTGTAATTTTGTATCCATCGTGCGGATATCTTCTAAATATTGTTTCTCCCAATTTTATTGTTAACTGATGGGAACCTAACCCGGAATTTTGGAAATCCAAATTACTGTGTCCCTCTTTACTTTAATTTCAGTCCTTTTGATTGATACCAGTGTTTCCTGACTGTTTCATTAATTAGTTGGTTTCTCTATGGACCATGTGTCAGTGCCTTGTTTAAAAGGATTTCTCACTCGCCTGGACCACATTAACCATTTTCCTGTTGTGCTGTTGTCAAGTAACTGAGCCTGTCTGAGACTCATTCTTCAATGTATCTTCTTCATGTATCTCCGCATACTAGCAGCATCTCATAGGAATGAGCTTAGTGTTCTTGGATATTAATTTTCTGCTGGCCAGTCTCTTCATCCTCATGGTATTTCCGAACATTTTCCATGGCACACATCATATGTCCTGTAGGATTCAGTCCTGTAAAAGCAACTGGTTTGTTTAAAGAGTGGTTGCAATAGCTCACCAGGCCATAGGCCTTTGTAATCATGTTCTTCATCCTGATCTCCGTTTCAGATGATGGCAACATACATTTGTATCTTTTATGTCCACTGCAGCCATTCTTAGGTTTTCAGGTTATCTTATCAAAAAGATCAGGGGTGTCTAGAGTGCTTATCTCTCCCTGAATGGTCCCGATGTCAGGGTAGTGGCCAGGCTATTGAGTGTAGTTTTCTCATTATTCATTATAGGCAAGGACACAAATATCTCCACGAGAAAGCTATCAATTTACTATTCTCAACTACACTTTCCTGACTTCCACTAGATTGTATATTTATGCCAGATTGATTTTTTTATCATGCCCAATTCAATGACTTTAGAGAAATTCCCATATCTCCCCACCTCGAGCACTCTGTCTCGGAAGACAACAAATAGGTTAAAACAAAACAAATCAAAATGTTTTCAAAAGAAGAGAATCCGGTTGATATCACCACGCTGGGACATTTGGTATCCGCTGATGTCTGCAGCTAAAGTCTTAAATCTTTAACACCACTGGATCGTTTCCTGCACCAAATTTCTCCAGCAAAGGTTGCACCGTAACTTTGTAACTACTCTTGGTAATCCTGCACCATCAACACTTACGTGGTCCAAAAAAAAACCAGGGTCACCTGTTTTAAAAGAAACACAGAAAATCCATTGCGGCTCTTCTTGAGAGCCCAAGTGATTAATTTGTCAAATCTTCATTTATTATTTATTTATCCAAAGGAACAATCCCTATACCCGAAACAAATTTAGAAAACAAAACAGGAGAGAGAAATTGCCTAGTTCCACGCTCTCTGAAGCACGCAGCCTGTCTGAAATAAACACTGTCTCTCCCACATACAGATGTACGCAGGGCTGCAGACTGGAATTTCTAACTCCAAGTCCTAATCTCTGTGTTTTCAAGATGTAACCACATTAAGCAGATATCATTAGCAGCCGCCTACTAAGATACGTTATATTCCTCTTTTATTAATTTATTAATGGTTTGGGCATGTGTTTCTAGCACTGTAGCTATCCTTTGCAAATATATGGTCAGCATTTGATCCTCAGACAATTCCTTATCTGTATTTTCATTTGTCTTTTAATATATCTTTAATGCGAGACCCTAAATCTCTGACCTTTTGATCTAATGTTGTCAAATCAATGGTGTTAACAACTGAGGCAAAGGCAGTTGCTATATCACTTATCACAGATCTTTACGTCTCCATATTTGCCTATCTCTTTTTACGATGTCCACCTTCATTCCATGTCGCTCTTTGTTTTAACACTTGAGTTAGGAGGTGTTGATCTAATTGTTGAGTTTTCTTAGCATTCTCAATGCAAGTTATATAATTTGTCAGGGAAGGTCTCCCCTCTTTGGTCAGATCTTGTATTCTACTATTAATTTCAAATAAAATTGAATAGCCCCAGAACTTGTCAAAACTTCCTTATCATACTGTGGCAGGGTAAAACTGATAGGCGTTTAGTACCCTGTGTCAGTACATAGCTCAAGTAATGGACTTCCAATTGTCTAACCTATGCTTCCTTTTCATATGATTTGTTTTACATTCCTTTCTTATCAATTTTTCACTGTCGCGTGAAAACTTATATCTCAGTCAATTGTAGCCTTTGGCATTTCCGAGTGATTGGGACAATTTTACTAATATAACCTATACCAATTGTTACCTCATGTTCACCTGTGTAATGGGCAAGCCTCAGACAGTTCTCAACCGACTGGGTCATTTCTATCTGTTTGAACTGCTCTTGGCATGACAGTCTGGCTTCTTGGGATGGAAGGGGTTAATATTAACTTGCTCTTGTGGTAGGAGTAACTTGATCCTTCTCCCTTTTGAGATTAAGTTCCCACCTTCAAAATTTCACTTCACACAGGTTTGACTGATTTTTTTACTTCTCACATTTGTGGATTGCTTTATACTATATTTTTGCACACTATTTTTTCACATACTTTTAGTGGATGTGATTATAATCAACGCTCCGAGCTGTTCCAGCTTTCCGACTTTTCCTATCACAATGATCCTGATAGTTTTTTAATGTATCCCGTTAATTTTTAACCTCTTTTTAAACCACAGCCAATCACAAAATAAACATTCAAAATGCCAATTTTTTGAAGATCCCATGTCTGAACTTTATAAGAACCAGAATTTGATAGGTCACTTAACCTCAATAACTCCAATTTTAATTCGGCAGTATCAGAATTAAACACACGACAAGACAGATACATTACACAAAGGAAGAAAACACACAAGACACAGTAAGAAGGGGGCGTGGCCCACAACACCGACAAAAAAAACACTGATCAAGACAGGCTTTTTAAAGGGACAGTACACTTAAACAACAAAACCTTTCTTTTTCGGGTCTCTGTCTTTTAAACATTTGTCTAGTCACTTAATTCTATCCATATTTTTTTACAGTACTGTCTCCATAAAGCAATTAGTTCTTTGGCTGAGGTACCTCTGTTATTTTTCCAAATTAATTCCTGAGCCTTTTTTTCGGCATCTAAGTTTTATCAATAGTTCCTGTTTATAGCCAATCACCAGGAACTTAAACCCTGACTACCCTCAGTGATATTAACCACTGACCTACCGCTTACAAGTTATTCCCTCAGTACGTACGCTGACCCTCAGCCGGAGCTGACCCTCAGTGATATTAACCACTGACCTACCGCTTACAAGTTATTCCCTCAGTGATATTCGACCACTGACCTCTTCCTGCTATTTCTGTGTATTCGCCAGACTGACCTGAATCTTGCAAGGCCACCACGCGAGTGTTAGCGATTGGACGATTCGTCGTCAGACTGACGGATTGGAGGAAAACCGACGTAGTAAATTAAGACTACTTACATCGGGGCGCCATTTCCTTCCTCCGTGTCTGAGACAATCCGCCTCTTACTCCGCGAACTCTCTGTGAACGACCGTTAAGATCCCACCACTGCCACCAAATGACGATCCGGATTCTTTCCCCTCAGTCTGGTTCAGTAATAACTGAAGTCGAATACATTTTAAAGTTCAACACATCTTTAATAGCAGGGTTCTTAGTCTGCAGCATTGATTTGGACTCCTGATAGAGTCCCTCTATGCTGGCAGAGCAAGAACAAGAAACATACAGAAATCCACACGTTTTTATACAAATCAATAGGGTTGGAACATACTTAACGAGGGTCAACACCAATCATAAGCCGGGCATAGGTTGCCATGCGAGGTTACATTATTTCCGGCCAATCATAAATCGTCCATGTGCTGATCATGCTGCTGTTAGACATCAAAGGGGATAACTTCCTCACTTTCCAACTTAGAATGTTCTTCCCTGTTCCTTCTGTTCCTTATCTCCCAACCTGGAATGTCTTTCAACTTTGGCTAAGCTCGTTACCTATATTGATCTGCCATAAACATGGAGACATTCAGACCAGTCCTTGACTCACATCAAAGACCTATCATTGATAAGACAATGCAGGCCTGCTGACTAAGCAAACATATGGCCCAGCAGGAGGGCCAGGCCACTTGTATCAATCTCAGTTACTAACTAATTAACCCTTTCTAACCATTTTGCATTCTGCTTCTTTGCCACGTAGGCATTTTAATATTTTACCGAAAACTGACCACGTAGGGATTCTCATTGGGACTTGTTATCTGTTTCTGACTATCGGTCTTCAATGTGTCTGTTTCATGCTTCTATTGCCTATGCAATATTCCCAATCACTTTGTCTGACGTCAGACATATCATTTCCTGTGGAATGTTGGCTCCCTTTGTAATCTCTCAGATGCAACATCTGCGCTTCACTTTTCAGCCAAGTGTCTGAAGCTTTGCAGGATGGGATACATGATTATGATTTGGTGTCGAAATCGTATTTCTTACAGGTTGTAGCCAGAGGGGTAGATAAGGGGGGACCAGTTGATGTAGTATATTTGGATTCTCAAAAGGCATTCGATTAGGTGCCACACATGAGGTTGTCACACAAGATTGGGGCTCATGGGATTTCGGGTAATATATTAACATGGATTGAGGATTGGTTAACGGACAGAGAACAGAGAGTAGGAATAAATGGGTCATTTTCGGGTTGGCAGGTTGTTACTAGTGGGGTGCTGCAAGGATCGGTGCTTGGGCCTCAGCTGTTTACAATATACATCAATGACTTAGATGAGGGGGCCGAGTGTAATGTTTCCAAGTTTTCTGATGATACAAAGCTGGGTGGGAAAGTAAGCTGTGAGGAGGACACAAAGAGGCTGCAAAGGGATATAGACAGGTTAAGTGAGTGGGCAAAAAGATGGCAGATGGAGTCTAATGTGGGGAAATGTGAAATTATTCACTTTGGTAGGAAGAATAAACAAGTAGAATATTTTTTAAAAGGTGAGAGACTAAGAAATGTTGGTATTTCGTGGGATTTGGGTGTCCTTGTACGCAAATCACAGAAAGTTAACATGCAGGTACAGCAAGCAATTAGGAAGGCAAATGGAATGTTAGCATTTATTGCAAGGGGGTTGGAGTATAAGAGTAAGGAGGTCTTGCTGCAACTGTACAGGGTTCTTATTTCTCCTGCTCCAGCTCCTATTTCTTATGTTCTTCTATGTCAAATCCACTTTGCCCTATCCCCATATCCCTTGATTCCATTAGTGTTCAAAAATATATCGATCTCAGTCCTGAATATACTTAACGACTGAGCATCCACAGCCTTCTGGGGTAGAGAATTTCAAAGATTCACAACCCTCTGCATGAAGAAATTTTTCCTCATCTGGGTCCTAAATGGCCAACCCCTTTTCTTGAGACTATGACCCCTAGTTCTAGACTCTCCAGCCAGGGGAAACAACCTCTCAGCATCTACCCTGTCAAGCCCTCTAAGAATTATTTACATTTCAATGAGATCACCTCTCATTCTTCTAGACTCGAGAGTATTTAGGCCCATTCTACTCAATCTCTCCTTACAGGACAACCCTCTCATCCCAGGGATCAATCTAGTGAACCTTCGTTGCACCGCCTCTAAGACAAGTTTATCCCTCCTTGGTTAAGGAGACCAAAACTGTACACAGTACTCCAAGTGAGGCCTCACTAAAGCCCTATACAATTGTAGCAAGACTTCCTTACTCTAGTACTCCAACCCCCTTGCAATACAGGCCAACATACCATTTGCCTTCCTAATTGCTTGCTGTACCTGCATGTTAACTTTCTGTGCTTCGTGTACGAGGACACCCAAATCCCTATGAACACCAACATTTAATAATTTCTCACCATTTCAAAAATAATCTGTTTTTCTATTCTTCCTACCAAAGTGAATAACCTCACATTTCCCCACATTATACTCCATCTGCCACCTTCTCGCCCACTCACTTAACCTGTCGATATCCCTTTGCAGTCTTTGTGTCCTCCTCGCAGCTTACTTTGCCACTTAGCTTTGTATCGTCAGCAAACTTGGATACATTACACTTTGTCCCTTTGTTTAAATCCTTGATATAGATTGTAAATCCCTTTGATAAAACCATGTTGACTCCGTCTAATCATATTATGATTTTCTAAGTGCCCTGTTACCATCCTTAACAATAGATTCCAGCATTTTCCTGACTATTGATGTCGGGCTAACTGGCCTATAGTTCCCTGTTTTCTCTCTCCCTCCTTTCTTGAATAGCGGGGTTACATTTGCTGCCTTCCAATCCACGGGAACTGTTCTAGAATCTAGGGAATTTTGGAAGATCACAATCAATGCATCCACTATCTCTGCAGCCACCTCTTTTAGAACCCTAGGACGTAGGCCATCAGGTCCAGGGGATTTGTCGGCTTTTACTCCCATTAATTTCTCCAGTACTTTTTCTTTACTAATATTAATTGCTTTAAGTTCCTCACTCTCATTAGCCCCTTGGTTCCCCACTATTTCTGGTATGTTTTTTGTGTCTTTTACTGTGAAGACAGATACAAAATATTTGCTTAACATCTCTGCATTCTTATTCCCCATTATAATTTCTCCTCTATCAGCCTCTAAAGGACCACAATAACTTTCACTGCTCTCTTCCATTTTACATTCTTGTGGAAGCTCTTACAATCAGTTTTTATATTTCTTACTAGCTTACTCTCATATTCAATTTTCTCCCTCTTTATCAATTTTTTAGTCATCCTTTGTTGGTTTCTAAAACTCCCCTAATCGTCAAGCTTCTTGCCAACATTTTAAACCTCCTTTTAATCTAATACCATCCTTAACTTCTTTAGTTAGCCATGGAATGATCACTTTTCCCGTGGAGTTTTTATTCCTCAATGAACATATATTCGTTGAGAATTATAAAATATTTCTCTAAATGTTCGCTATTGCTTATATATTGTCATATTTTTTAATCTAATTTCCCAGTCAACCTTAGCCAACTCGCCCCTCATACCTATATAATTGGCTTTGTTTAAGTTTAAGACTCTAGTTTCGGACATAAGTACGTCACTCTCGAACTCAATGTGAAATTCTATCATATTATGATCACTGTAGCCCAGAGGATCCCTTACTGTGAGATTACTAATTAGCCCTGTCCCATTACACAAGACAAGATCTAAAATAGCCTGTTCCCTGGTTGGTTCCATGACGTATTGTTCTAGGAAACTGTTTCAAATGCATTCCATGAACTCGTCCTCCAAACTACCTTTGCCAATTTAATTTGCCCAGTCTACATGAAGATTAAAGCCCCCCATGATTATCGCATTATCTTTGTTACAAGCTCCTCTTATTTCTTGATTAATATTCTATCCAACAGTATAACTACTGTTAGGGGGGCCCATATACTACTCCCACCTGTGTTTTCTGTCTTTGTTATTTCTTATTTCCACCCATCCTGATTCTACTTCCTGATCTTCTGAGCCAAGATCCTTTCTCAATACTGTGTTTATCTCATCCTTTATTAGCAGGGCTACACACTCTCCCACTTCATTTTCCATTTTGTTTGTCTTTTCGAAAAGTCAAGAACCCAGGAATATTTAGTTCCTAACCTTGTTCACCTTTCAACCACATCTCAGTAATGACTATCAGATCAAACCTACTTATCTCTATTTGTGCCATTAATTAGTCTATCTTGTCACGAATGTTTTGTGCATTCAGATAAAGCGCTTTAATTTTAACTTCTTACTATTTTTCCCTGATTTGACCTTGTTCACTGATGCACTGTTACCGTTGAACTCTGTGTCCCTTCCTGACACAGTCTGTTTATCTTTACCCAAATCGCTACACTGCTCTATGGTCTTGACCTTTCTCTTTACAGTTATAAATTTTCCCTCACCTGAACCCTCCCCCCGCCTTTATAGTTTAAAGCCCTATCTACAGCCCTCGTTATTTGATTCGCCAGGACACTGGTCCCAGCCCAGTTTAAGTGGAGCCCGTCCCAATGGACCAGCTCCCTCATTCCCCAGTACTGGTGCCATTGTCCCATGAATCGAAACCCCTGCTCCCACACCACTTGTAGAGCCACACATTTAACTCTCTGATCTGTTTGTCCCTGTGCCAATTTGCACGTGGCTCAGTTAGTAATCCAGAGATTATTACCTTTGAGGTTCTGCTTATTAATTTGAACCCTGGCTCCCCAAACTCCCTCAGCAGAACCTCATTCCTGGTTCTACCTACATCATTGGTTCCTACGTGGACCATGACAACTGGATCCTCCCCCTCATGCTCCAAGTTCTTTTCCAGCTGCGAGGAGATATCCTTAACCCTGGCTCTGGGCAGGGAACACAGCCTTTGGGACTCCCTGTTGCGGCTGCAGAGAACAGTATCTATCCCCCTGACTATACTGTCCCCTAACACTACCACATTCCTTTTTGCTCCCCCAACTTGAATGGCCTCCTGTACCACGGTGCTATGGTCAGTTTGTCCATCCTCCCTGCAGTCTTTGTTCTCATCCATACAGGTAGCAAGTACCTCATACCTGTTGGACAAGGTCAAAGGCTGAGGCTCCTCCATCACTGTATCCTGGGTCCCCTCACCTGCCTCACTCACAGTCACATCCTCCTGCCCCTGACCAATGATCAAATCAAAACAACGACCTAACCTAAGGGGTGTGACTGCCTCCTGGATCAAAATGTCCAGCTAACTCTCCCCCTCCCTGATGCATCACAATGTCTGCAGCTCGGACTCCAGCTCAACAATTCTGAGCTGAAGTTTCTCGAGTTGCAGACACTGACTGCAGATGTGATAACACAGGATCTCGCTGCTCTCCACAAACTCCTACATACGATACAGTGCCTGTAAGTTTTATATATCGAATTAATCAAACTTTTTATGTAATTAATTGATTTGGTTTATTATTAGTTTTTTTAGACTAATTAATTTATCTACTTTAAACTAGTTTCCCACTATTTTGAACTGTTCAGCTTTCAGGCTTTTTCACTCACACTAACAGACTAACCACTAAAAACACAAACCACTAAAAACACTAAACAATTAACGAAACACTGACACTGAATTACACTCGGCACTCCTCTGTGACCTCACTTTTTATCTTTCTCGTCATTTTTTAAAATTTCACCCCTCAGGTCCACTCTCCTCCCTCCTTTTATTCACCCCTCAGGTCGACTCTCCTCCCTCCTTTTATTCACCCTCAGGTCCACTCTCCTCCCTCCGTTTACTCACCCCTCAGGTCCACTCTCGTCCCTCCTTTTATTCACCCTCAGGTCCACTCTCCTCCCTCCTTTTATTCACCCTCAGGTCCACTCTCCTCCCTCCTTTTATTCGCCCCTCAGGTCCACTCTCGTCCCTCCTTTTATTCACCCTCAGGTCCACTCTCCTCCCTCCTTTTATTCACCCTCAGGTCCACTCTCCTCCCTCCGTTTATTCACCCTCAGGTCCACTCTCCTCCCTCCGTTTATTCACCCTCAGGTCCACTCTCGTCCCTCCTTTTATTCACCCCTCAGGTCCACTCTCGTCCCTCCTTTTATTCACCCCTCAGGTCCACTCTCCTCCCTCCGTTTATTCACCCTCAGGTCCACTCTCCTCCCTCCTTTTATTCACCCCTCAGGTCCACTCTCCTCCCTCCTTTTATTCACCCCTCAGGTCCACTCTCGTCCCTCCTTTTATTCACCCCTCAGGTCCACTCTCCTCCCTCCGTTTATTCACCCTCAGGTCCACTCTTCTCCCTCCTTTTATTCACCCTCAGGTCCACTCTCCTCCCTCCTTTTATTCACCCCTCAGGTCCACTCTCCTCCCTCCTTTTATTCACCCTCAGGTCCACTCTCCTCCCTCCTTTTATTCACCCCTCAGGTCCACTCTCCTCCCTCCTTTTATTCACCCCTCAGGTCCACTCTCCTCCCTCCTTTTATTCACCCCTCAGGTCCACTCTCCTCCCTCCTTTTATTCACCCTCAGGTCCACTCTCCCCTCTCCTTTAATTCACCCTCAGGTCCACTCTCCTCCCTCCGTTTATTCACCCTCAGGTCCACTCTCCTCCCTCCTTTTATTCACCCCTCAGGTCCACTCTCCTCCCTCCTTTTATTCACCCTCAGGTCCACTCTCGTCCCTCCTTTTATTCACCCTCAGGTCCACTCTCCTCCCTCCTTTTATTCACGCCTCAGGTCCACTCTCGTCCCTCCTTTTATTCACCCTCAGGTCCACTCTCCCCTCTCCTTTTATTCACCCTCAGGTCCACTCTCCTCCCTCCTTTTATTCACCCTCAGGTCCCCTCTCCTCCCTCCTTTTATTCACCCTCAGGTCCACTCTCCTCCCTCCTTTGATTCACCCTCAGGTCCACTCTCCTCCCTCCTTTTATTCACCCTCAGGTCCACTCTCGTCCCTCCTTTTATTCACCCTCAGGTCCACTCTCCTCCCTCCTTTTATTCACCCTCAGGTCCACTCTCCCCTCTCCTTTTATTCACCCCTCAGGTCCACTCTCCCCTCTCCTTTTATTCACCCTCAGGTCCACTCTCCTCCCTCCTTTTATTCACCCTCAGGTCCACTCTCGTCCCTCCTTTTATTCACCCTCAGGTCCACTCTCGTCCCTCCTTTTATTCACCCTCAGGTCCACTCTCCTCCCTCCTTTTATTCACCCTCAGGTCCACTCTCCTCCCTCCTTTTATTCACCCCTCAGGTCCACTCTCCCCTCTCCTTTTATTCACCCTCAGGTCCACTCTCGTCCCTCCTTTTATTCACCCTCAGGTCCACTCTCCTCCCTCCTTTTATTCACCCTCAGGTCCACTCTCGTCCCTCCTTTTATTCACCCTCAGGTCCACTCTCCTCCCTCCTTTTATTCACCCTCAGGTCCACTCTCGTCCCTCCTTTTATTCACCCTCAGGTCCACTCTCCTCCCTCCTTTTATTCACCCCTCAGGTCCACTCTCCTCCCTCCTTTTATTCACCCCTCAGGTCCACTCTCCTCCCTCCTTTTATTCACCCTCAGGTCCACTCTCGTCCCTCCTTTTATTCACCCTCAGGTCCACTCTCCTCCCTCCTTTTATTCACCCTCAGGTCCACTCTCGTCCCTCCTTTTATTCACCCTCAGGTCCACTCTCCTCCCTCCTTTTATTCACCCCTCAGGTCCACTCTCCTCCCTCCTTTTATTCACCCCTCAGGTCCACTCTCCTCCCTCCTTTTATTCACCCCTCAGGTCCACTCTCGTCCCTCCTTTTATTCACCCCTCAGGTCCACTCTCCTCCCTCTTTTTATTCACCCCTCAGGTCCACTCTCGTCCCTCCTTTTATTCACCCTCAGGTCCACTCTCCCCCCTCCTTTTATTCACCCTCAGGTCCACTCTCCTCCCTCCTTTTATTCACCCCTCAGGTCCACTCTCCTCCCTCCTTTTATTCACCCTCAGGTCCACTCTCCTCCCTCCTGTTATTCACCCTCAGGTCCACTCTCCTCCCTCTTTTTATTCACCCCTCAGGTCCACTCTCGTCCCTCCTTTTATTCACCCCTCAGGTCCACTCTCGTCCCTCCTTTTATTCACCCTCAGGTCCACTCTCCTCCCTCCTTTTATTCACCCCTCAGGTCCACTCTCCTCCCTCCTTTTATTCACCCTCAGGTCCACTCTCGTCCCTCCTTTTATTCACCCTCAGGTCCACTCTCCTCCCTCCTTTTATTCACCCTCAGGTCCACTCTCCTCCCTCCTTTTATTCACCCTCAGGTCCACTCTCGTCCCTCCTTTTATTCACCCCTCAGGTCCACTCTCGTCCCTCCTTTTATTCACCCCTCAGGTCCACTCTCGTCCCTCCTTTTATTCACCCTCAGGTCCACTCTCGTCCCTCCTTTTATTCACCCCTCGTGTCCACTCTCCTCCCTCCTTTTATTCACCCTCAGGTCCACTCTCCCCTCTCCTTTTATTCACCCTCAGGTCCACTCTCCTCCCTCCTTTTATTCACCCTCAGGTCCACTCTCCTCCCTCCTTTTATTCACCCCTCAGGTCCACTCTCCTCCCTCCTTTTATTCACCCTCAGGTCCACTCTCCTCCCTCTGTTTATTCACCCCTCGTGTCCACTCTCCTCCCTCCTTTTATTCACCCTCGTGTCACCTCTCCTCCCTCCTTTTATTCACCCCTCAGGACCACTCTCCTCCCTCCTTTTATTCACCCTCGTGTCACCTCTCCTCCCTCCTTTTATTCACCCTCAGGTCCACTCTCCTCCCTCCTTTTATTCACCCCTCAGGTCCACTCTCGTCCCTCCTTTTATTCACCCCTCAGGTCCACTCTCCTCCCTCCTTTTATTCACCCCTCAGGTCCACTCTCCTCCCTCCTTTTATTCACCCCTCAGGTCCACTCTCCTCCCTCCTTTTATTCTACTCTCAGGTCCACTCTCCTCCCTCCGTTTATTCACCCCTCAGGTCCACTCTCCCCGCTCCTTTTATTCACCCCTCAGGTCTACTCTCCTCCCTCCGTTTATTCACCCTCAGGTCCACTCTCCTCCCTCCTTTTATTCACCCCTCAGGTCCACTCTCCTCCCTCTGTTTATTCACCCTCAGGTCCACTCTCCTCCCTCCTTTTATTCACCCTCAGGTCCACTCTTCTCCCTCCGTTTATTCACCCCTCAGGTCCACTCTCCTCCCTCCGTTTATTCACCCTCAGGTCCACTCTCCTCCCTCCTTTTATTCACCCTCAGGTCCACTCTCCTCCCTCCTTTTATTCACCCCTCAGGTCCACTGTCCTCCCTCCTTTTATTCACCCTCAGGTCCACTCTCCTCCCTCCGTTTATTCACCCCTCAGGTCCACTCTCCTCCCTCCGTTTATTCACCCCTCAGGTCCACTCTCCTCCCTCCTTTTATTCACCCTCAGGTCCACTCTCCTCCCTCCTTTTATTCACCCTCAGGTCCACTCTCCTCCCTCCGTTTATTCACCCCTCAGGTCCACTCTCCTCCCTCCTTTTATTCACCCTCAGGTCCACTCTCCTCCCTCCTTTTATTCACCCTCAGGTCCACTGTCCTCCCTCCTTTTATTCACCCTCAGGTCCACTCTCCTCCCTCCGTTTATTCACCCCTCAGGTCCACTCTCCTCCCTCCGTTTATTCACCCCTCAGGTCCACTCTCCTCCCTCCTTTTATTCACCCTCAGGTCCACTCTCCTCCCTCCTTTTATTCACCCCTCAGGTTCCGCCATATTGGTAAAGACCAAAAAATGCGAGTGGAGTGCCCACAGTTGCTGGCTGCACTCAGGAGAACCAGGCCTCCAGGCGGCCTAACTGGTGGTCCTTAAAGGGACCACCAGTTAGTCCACAACCAACAAGGTAAGTTTTTATAGTATACTTACCTGAATGTGTGTCCAGGAGGAGCAGGAATGGTCCTCCTGTCTCCACTCCAATGCCAGAGACCATTAGAAAACCCCCGCTTGGTCCCCTCCAGATCATCTCCCCGCCTCTCCCCGAGTATGGAAGGGTTTTCTTATGAGGAAAGATTGAGCAGGTTGTGCCTATACTCACTGGAGTTTAGAAGAATGAGAGGAGAGCTTATTAAAACCTATAAGATTCTGAGGGGGCTCGACAGGGTAAATGCTGAGAGGGTGTTTCCCCTCATGGGGAATCTAGAACTAGGGGCATAGTCTCAGAATAAGGTGGTCGTCCATTTAAATGGAGATGAGGAGAAATTTCTTCTCTCAGAGGGTTGTGAACCTTTGGAATTCTTTGCCCCAAAGAGCGGTGGAGGCTGAGCCATTGAATATATTCAAGGCTGAGTTAGACACATTTTTGATCAGCAAGGGAGTCAAAGGATATGGGGAACAGGCGGGAAAGTGGAGTTGAGGCCAGAATCAGATCAGCCATGATCTCATTGAATGGCGGAGCAGGCTCGAAGGGCCAAGTGGCCCACTCCTGCTCCTATCTCTTACGTTCTCCCAATCACCTACCCACCCTCCCGCCTCCCGACTGCCCCCCTCCCTCCCAATTGCTTCCTCCTTTCCCGATGATTGGGCCACACCCAGTTGCACTGACTGTGTGCCCGCTCTGTCCTCCTCACTGAATTACTGATTCTGTAAAGATGTGAGGATATTTTAGAATTTTAACATCTATTTGGAAGCAAAGGGATTGGACATGAAGGTTAATCTATAGGACACATAATAGCAGGGGCCTGAAAGAATACTTAGAAGCGTTTGAAGTCATTTGTAATAGGCTGCAATGGTTATTAATCATACATAATAAAATGGAATCAGGGCTCAGTGTGATTTATGATTCACCCTTATACGAGCGAGCTAGGCACCAACCATATAAATCACTGGAGCCAATCGCGATCTCCCTCAGGTTAACGTCTCGGGTGTGTGTGCGTGTGTGTGTTATGAAAGTATTTATTTTGAGGAACATGCAGAATGCATTGCTGCAGTGATTGTCAAGTGTTCCCTTCTTCTGTTTTGCATGACAGATGGTGTTGAGAGGGAAAATAAGTCTGAGCAGTTTGTTAAAGAGCTGTTTTAGTAAATAAATGGGGGTCCTGGAGTCTCGCAGGGGTACGGTCGCATAGTGGTTATGTTACTGGACTAGTAATCCAGAGGCCTGGCTTAATAATCCAGAGTCATGAATATAAATCCCACCACGGCAGCTGGGGAATTTAAATTCAATTAATTAAATAAAATCTGGAATTAAAATACTAGTATCAGTAATGGTGGCCATGAAACTACTGGATAGTCGTAAAAACCCATCTGGTTCACTAATGCCCTTTTAGGGAAGGAAACCTGCCGTCCTTACCCAGTCTGGCCTGGCTGTGACTCCAGACCCACAGCAATGTGGTTGATTCTTAATCGCCCTATGAAATGGCCTAGCAAGCCACTCAGTTGTAAAATCTCGCTTAAAAAAAAGTCATAATAAGAATAAAACCGGATGGACCACCCGGCATCGGACACGACAAAGGCAAACCAAGCCCAGTCGACCCTGCAAAGTCCTCCTCACTAACGTCTGGGGACTTGTGCCAAAATTGGGAGAGCTGTCCCACAGACTAGTCAAGCAACAGCCTGACATAGCCATACTCATAGAATCATACCTTTCAGCCAACGTCCCAGACTCTTCCATCACCATCCCTGGGTATGTCCTGTCCCACTGGCAGTGGTGGGGGTACAGTGATATACAGTCAGGAGGGAGCGGCCCTGGGAGTCCTCAACGTTGACTCTGGGCCCCATAGAAATCTCATGGCATCAGGTCAAACATGGGCAAGGAAACCTCCTGCTGATTACCACTCTATCGCCCTCCCTCAGCTGATGAATCAGTCCTCCTCCATGTTGAACACCACTTAGAGGAAGCACTGAGGGTAGTAAGGGCACAGAATGTACTCTGGGTGGGGGACTTCAATGTCCATCACCAAGAGTGCTCAGTAGCACCACCGCTGGCCGAGTCCTGAAGGACATAGCTGCCAGACTGGACCTGCGGCAGGTGGTGAGCGAACCAACACGAGGGAAAAACTTACTTGACCTCGTCCTCACCAATCTACCTGTCGCAAATACATCTGTTCTATGACAGTATTGGTCGGAGTGACCACCGCACAGTCCTCGTGGAGACAAAGTCGCGTCTTCGCACCGAGGATACCATCCAACGTGTTGTGTGGCACTACCACCGTGCTAAATGGGATAGATTCAGAACAGATCTAGCAGCTCAAAACTGGACATCCATTAGGTGCTGTGGGCCATCAGCAGCAGCAGAATTGTATTCCAGCACAATCTGTAACCTCATGGCCCGGCATATTTTATAAGATATTAAGGGGAACAGATAGGGTGGATAGAGAGAAACTATTTCCGATGGTTGGGGATTTTAGGAGTAGGGGGCACAGTCTAAAAATTAGAGCCAGACCTTTCAGGAGTGAGATTAGAAAACATTTCTACACACAAAGGGTGGTAGAAGTTTGGAACTCTCTTCCGGAAACGGCAATTGATACTAGCTCAATTGCTAAATTTAAATGTGAGATAGATAGCTTTTTGGCAACCAAAGGTATTAAGGGATATGGGCCAAAGGCAGGTATATAGAGTGAGATCACAGATCAGCCATGATCTTATCAAATGGCGGAGCAGGCACGAGGGGCTGAATGGCCTACTCCTGTTCCTATGTTCCTACATTCCTCACTCTACCATTACCAACAAGGCAGGGGATCAACCCTGGTTCAATAAGGAGTGTAGAAGAGCATGCCAGGAGCAGCACCAGGCGTACCTAAAAATGAGGTGCCAACCTGGTGAAGCTACAACTCAGGACTACATGCATGCTAAACAGCGGAAGCAACATGCTATAGACAGAGCTAAGCGATTCCACAACCAACGGATCAGGTCAAAGCTCTGCAGTCCTGCCACATCCAGTCGTGAATGGTGGTGGACAATTAAACAACTAATGGGGGGAGGAGGCTCTGTAAACATCCCCATCCTCAATGATGGCGGAGTCCAGCACGAAGAGTGCAAAAGACAAGGCTGAAGCGTTTGCAACCATCTTCAGCCAGAAGTGCCGAGTGGATGATCCATCTCAGCCTCCTCCCGATATCCCCACCATCACGGAAGCCAGTCTTCAGCCAATTCGATTCACTCCACGTGATATCAAGAAACGGCTGAGTGCACTGGATACAGCAAAGGCAATGGGCCCCGACAACATCCCGGCTGTAGTGCTGAAGACTTGTGCTCCAGAACTAGCTGCGCCTCTAGCCAAACTGTTCCAGTACAGCTACAACACTGGCATCTACCCGACAATGTGGAAAATTGCCCAGGTATGTCCTGTTTCTCAAAAAGCAGGACAAATCCAATCCGGCCAATTACCACCCGATCAGTTTACTCTCAATCGTCAGCAAGGTGATGGAAGGTATCGTCGACAGTGCTATCAAGCGGCACTTACTCACCAATAACCTGCTCACCGATGCTCAGTTTGGGTTCCGCCAGGACCACTCGGCTCCAGACCTCATTACAGCCTTGGTCCAAACATGGACAAAAGAGCTGAATTCCAGAGGTGAGGTGAGAGTGACTGCCCTTGACATCAAGGCAGCATTTGACCAAGTGTGGCACCAAGGAGCCCTAGTAAAATTGAAGTCAATGGGAATCAGGGGGAAAACTCTCCATTGTCTGCAGTCATACCTAGCACAAAGGAAGATGTGATGTGGAGATGCCGGTGATGGACTGGGGTGGACAAATGTAAGGAGTTGTACAAAACCAGGTTATAGTCCAACAGCTTTATTTGAAATTACAAGCTTTCGGAGCTTTGCTCCTTCGTCAGGTGAGTGAAGGGTTACATAAAGGCACAGCATGTATAGTCAGAGAACAAAGCCTGGTGATTACAGATAATCCTGGTGATTGCAGATAATCTTTCTAACTGCCCTTTATCACACCTCGGCACAGAAATAATCACAGCAATCAAAGGATTGAATGGTGTTCAAACAGGTTAGTCAGGGAAACATTACATCCAAGAATACTGAGGTGGGGTCACAAGGGGTCAAATCACAATGACAGAGAGAGAGAGAGAGAGAGAGACCAGAAAGACAGAGAGAGAGAGAATGAGCAGTTGTATTAAAAACAATTGTAAACAATTTTACAACACCAAGTTATAGTCCAGCAATTTTATTTTAAATTCACAAGCTTTCGGAGATTTTCTCCTTCCTCAGGCAAACAGATAACTTGTTTTCGCTGTGCATGGAGAACAAGACAACTACGACTTGAGTCTGGATGACTCTACATCAGGTGGGGTTACATGTAGCGTGACATGAACCCAAGATCCTGGTTGAGGCCGTCCTCATGGGTGCGGAACTTGGCTATCAATTTCTGCTCGACGATTTTGCGTTGTCGTGTGTCTTGAAGGCCGCCTTGGAGAACGCTGATCCGAAGATTGGAGGCTGAATGTCCTTGACTGCTGAAGTGTTCCCCGACTGGGAGGGAACCCTCCTGTCTGGCGATTGTTGTGCGGTGTCCATTCATCCGTTGTCGCAGTGTCTGCATGGTCTCGCCGATGTACCATGCTCTGGGGCATCCTTTCCTGCAACGTATGAGGTAGACAACGTTGGCCGAGTCACAGGAGTATGAACGATGTACCTGGTGGGTGGTGTCCTCTCGTGTGATGGTGGTATCTGTGTCGATGATCTGGCATGTCCTGCAGAGGTTTCCGTGGCAGGGTTGTGTGGTGTCGTGGACGCTGTTCTCCTGAAAGCTGGGTAATTTGCTGCGAACGATGGTCTGTTTGAGGTCAGGTGGCTGTTTGAAGGCGAGTAGTGGAGGCGTGGAGATGGCCTTAGCGAGGTGTTCGTCGTCATCGATGACATGGTAAAGGCTGCGAAGAACATGGCGTAGTTTCTCCGCTCCGGGGAAGTACTGGACGACGAAGGGTACTCTGTTGGTTGTGTCCCGTGTTTGTCTTCTGAGGAGGTCTATGCGATTTTTCGCTGTGGCCTGTTGGAACTGTCGATCGACGAGTCGAGCGTCATATCCCGTTCTTACGAGGGCATCTTTCAGCGTCTGTAGGTGTCCATCACGTTCCTCCTCGTCTGAGCAGATCCTGTGTATTCGCAGGGCCTGTCCATAGGGGATGGCCTCTTTGACGTGGTTAAGGTGGAAGCTGGAGAAGTGGAGCATCATGAGGTTGTCCGTGGGCTTGCGGTAGAGTGAGGTGCTGAGGTGCCCGTCTTTGATGGAGATTCGTGTATCCAAGAATGAAACCGATTCTGAGGAGTAGTCCATGGTGAGTTTGATGGTGGGATGGAACTTGTTGATGTTATCGTGTAGTCTCTTCAGTGATTCTTCACCGTGGGTCCATAGGAAGAAAATGTCATTGATGTATCTGGTGTATAGTGTTGGTTGGAGGTCCTGTGCAGTGAAGAAGTCCTGCTCGAACTTGTGCGTGAAAATGTTGGCGTATTGGGGTGCGAATTTGGTCCCCATGGCTGTTCCGTGTGTTTGGGTAAAGAACTGGTCATCGAAGGTGAAGACATTGTATTCCAGGATGAAGCGGATGAGTTGTAGGATAGTGTCTGGAGATTGGCTGTTGTTGGTGTTGAGTACTGATGCTGTCGCAGCGATGCCGTCATCATGGGGGATACTGGTGTAGAGTGCCGAGACGTCCATCGTGGTGAGAAGTGTTCCTGGTTCAACTGGTCCGTGGGTGCTGAGTTTTTGTAGGAAGTCTGTAGTGTCTGTAGGAAGATGGTAGTGATTGTTGGAGGCCAATCATCTCAGCCCCAGGACATTGCTGCAGGAGTTCTTCAGGGCAGTGTCCTAGGCCCAACCATCTTCAGCTGCTTCATCAATGAACTTCCCCCATCATAAGGTCAGAAATGGGGATGTTCGGTGATGATTGCACTGTGTTCAGTTCCATTCGTAAACCCTCAAATAATGAAGCAGTCCGAGCCCGCATGCAGCAAGACCTGGACAACATCCAGGCTTGGGCTGAGAAGTGGCAAGTAATATTCGCGCCTGACAAGTGCCAGGCAATGACCATCTCCAACAAGAGAGAATCTAGCCACCTCCCCTTGACATTGAACGGCATTACCATCACCGAATTCCCCACCATCAACATCCTGGGGGTCACCATTGACCAGAAACTTAACTGGACCATCCATATAAATACTGTGGCTACAAGAGCAGGTCAGAGGCTGGGTATTCTGCAGCGAGTGACTCACCTCCTGACTCCCCAAAGCCTTTCCACCATCAACAAAGCACAAGTCAGGAGTATGATGGAATACTCTCCACTTGCCTGGATGAGTGCAGCTCCAACAACACTCAGGAAGCTCGACACCATCCAAGATAAAGCAGCCCGCTTGATTGGCACCCCATCCACCACCCCAAACATAAACTCCCTTCAACATCGGCGCACAGTGTCTTCAGTGTGTACCATCTACAAGATGCAACAATTTGCGAAGGCTTCTTCGACAGCACCTCCCAAACCCGCGACCTCTACCCCCTAGAAGGACAAGAGCAGCAGGCACATGGGAACAACACCACCTGCACGTTCCCCTCCAAGTCACACACCATCCCGACTTGGAAATATATCACCGTTCCTTCATTGTCGCTGGGTCAAAATCCTGGAACTCCCTTCCTAACAGCACTGTGGGAGAACTTTCACCACACGGACTGCAGCGGTTCAAGAAGGCGGCTCACCACCACCTTCTCATGGGCAATTAGGGATGGGCAATAAATGCTGGACTCGCCAGCGACGCCCACATCCCATGAACAAATAATTTAAAAAAAGGACAGGTCTCCGGCTGGAACTCCAGTGAGAGAGCAGAGAAATCCACAGGGAAGAGCCGGTTTCAGCCAAACCCCTCCACGGCTTCGCCCCCCCCCCAGCCTCCATAACCTCCTCGAGCCCTACAACCCTCTGCGTTCCTCCAACTTTGGCCTCTTGTGCATCCCCCATTTCCTTTGCTCCACCATTGGCTGCTGTCCCTTCAGCTGTCTAGGCCCTAAGCTCTGGAATGCCCTCCCTGTGAAGTGCCTTTACATAGAAAGTACAGCACAGAAACAAGTCATTCAGCCCAACAGGTCCATGCCGGTGTTTATGCTCCACACAAGCCTCCTCCAACCCTAATCATCTAAACCTATTAGTATATCCTTCTATTCCTTTCTCTCTCATGTGTTTATTTAGCTTCCCCTTAAATGTATCTATGCGAGTCGCCTCAACTACTCCTTGTGGTAGCAAGTTCCACATTCTAACCACTCTCTGGGTAAATAAATTTCTCCTGAATTCCCTATTAGATTGATTAGTATATCTATTATATTTATTATATCTTATATTTATGACCTCTAGTTCTGGTCTCCCCCACAAGTGGAAACATCTTATCTACGTTTACCCTATCAAACCCTTTCATAATCTTAAGGACCTCTATCAGATCACCCCTCAGTCTTCTCTTTTCTAGAGAAAAAAGTCCCAGCCTGATCAATCTTTCCTGATAAGTATAACCTCTCAGTTCTGGTATCATCCTACTAAATCGTTTTGGCAACTTCTCCAGTGCCTCTATATTACATCTACTGCATTACTCTTGTCTATTCTTTCTGTTACTTCTTCGAAGAATTCAGTAAGTTTGGTCAAGTATGACCTTCCCTTTTGAAATCCGTGCTGCCTATACTTTATTATATTTTCGTTTTCTAGATGTTTTTCTATTACATCTTTGAGTAAGGATTCCATTATCTTTCCTACCACTGACGTTAAGCTAATTAGTCTATCATTCCCTGGACTTGTTCTATCTCCCCTTTTAAATATAAGAATAACATTAGCTCTCCACCAGTCCTCTGGCACTATTCCCTTTTCAAATGAATTTTTATGTATATGTAATAGTGCCTCTGCTATCTCCTCCCTAACTTCTTTTAATATGTGTGGATGCAATCCATCCAGACCAGGGGTTTTATCCTCTCTGAGTTTGATTAGTTTATCAATTATCTCCTCCCTTTCTATCTTAATTGTATTTGCATCTTATTTGATCTCCTCTTCTAATGTCTTGTCCATCATGTTAGTCTCTCTGGTAAATACTGAGGCAAAGTAATTATTTATTATTTCTGCCATTTCGCTGTCATTACCTGTGAGTTTATCTTGTGCATCCCTTAGTGGCCCTCTCCCTATCCTGATTTTTCTTTTGTGCCTGTAGAATACTTTACTATTTCTTTTTATATTCCTTGATAATTTAGTTTTGTAGACTCTCTTTGCTTTCCTAATTGTTTTTTTAACTTCTTTCTTAACCTTTTCGTATTCCCCTTTGCCATCCTCTCTGTTGTCTGTGTACTTAGTGCATGCCTTTTTCATTAGTTTCAATTTTGCCTTTTTCTTTATTCATCCATGGTGTATCATTACTGGCTCATTTGTTCCTGCTTTTTAGAGGAACATATTTCTCCTGGACTCTCTTGATCACCACTTTAAATGTTTCCCACTGCTGTTCTATTTCTTTGTTTATCAGTACATTTTTCCAGTTTATTTTCCCTAGTTCCGTTCTCATCCCTTGAAAATCAGCCTTTTTTTCCAATTTATTACATTGGTCTTTGTTTTACTTATGTCCTTGTCTCAACCTTTCTCTTAAACTTTATTATGTTGTGATCGCTATTGCCTAGATGCTCCTTTATGCTTACTTCTCCTATCTGTTCTGGTTCATTTCCAGCAGTGCTTCCACTCTTGTTGGGCCTTTTACATACTGGGTAAGAAAGGAGTCCTGCACACATTGTAAAAACTTCATTCCCTGAACCCCTTTACCTGCCTCTTCTTGCCAGTTTATTTGGGGATAGTTAAAATCTCCCATGATTATTATTCTATGTCCTTTACTCAATTCACATATTTTCTTCCATATTTCTTCCTCCTTCTCCTTTCCACTATTAGGTGGTCTGTTGTCCCTATTAGCGTGATCGATCCCTTCTTTTATTTCAATCCGTATGGATTCTGTTTCTATCCTTCTGTTAGTTATGTCCCATTTTCTACTGCCATTATATTATCTCTAATTAATACAGCTACAGCTACTCCACCCCCTCCCTTCTTCCTTCCCTATCCTTTCTGATTATGTTATAACCTGTAATATTTAGTTGCCAATCCTGTTCTTTATGTAGCCATGTTTCAGTTATGCCGACTACATCTGGTTCCTCGCTACAGATTATTGCCTGCAGTCACCCTATTTTATTTTGACTCTTTACATTGCTGTACAGGAAGTTTAATTCATCTTTAATAGTTGTTCCTTTTACTTTATTTTTAACAGTCCTTTTATATTTCTGTTTTATAACTGTATTTGTTCCTTGACCGTTTATGTTATCTTTATTCCTTACCCTGGTCTGACCTTTACACTCACCTCCTGTTTCTTTTACCTTTAAGCTTTTGTTATTGCTGCCAGTTCCCTCCCCCATCTTGCTAGTTTAAAGCCCTATTCACAGCCCAATTTATCCTTTCCACCAGGACTTTGGTCCCATTCCGGTTCAGGTGGATCCTGTCCCAGCGGTACAGCTCCTTCCTGTCCCAGTACTGGTGCCAGTGTCCCATGAAATGGAACCCCTCCTTCCCACACCAGTCCATCAGCCACACATTCACCTTTCTGATCTGCCTATCCCTATGCCAATTAGCATGTGGCTCGGGTAGTAATCCTGAGATTACCACCCGTGAGGTCCTTGGAACGTTTGACTACATTAAGGGTTTTTTTTTAAATGCAAGTTGTTGTTGTTTCCCTTGCCATTCTCGCTGGTTAGAACCATTGCAGAATTCCATGGCTGACATCCACCTTTGGCAAATTCAGCGGCACCATGTTTCCAATGAGGGGCTCAGGCTTGCAGGTAATCGGCACTACAGGATTACAGCTCTTCGTCTGAAATTACCCGCGATTCGAGCCTAACCATTCCCCCCATTTGTAAAATGGCTCAGTGCATTCCACTGCGTTAAAGATGCTCGATGAATGAAGGTAAGTGTTGAGCATTACAGGGGAGCAATGGTTGTTCAGTATTTGTTTCTTGAACTGGTTTGGATTGCAGGGGAAGAAAAAAAAACTTGCATTTATATAGCGCCTTTCACAACTTCAGGACGTCCCAAAGCACTTCACAGCCACTTAAGTACTATTGAAGTGTCATCACTGTTGTAATGTAGGAAATGAACCAGCCAATTTGTGCACAGCACGGTCCCACAAACAGCAATGAGATAAATGACCAGGTAATCCGTTTCTCGTGAGATAAATATTGGCCAGGACATCAGGGATATTTTTTAGGTCCACCTGAGAGGACAAATGGGGCCTCGGTTTAACGTCTCATCCAAAAGGCGGCACCTCCAACAGTGCAGCACTCCCTTAGTACAGCACTGGAATGTCAGACTAGATTATGTGCTCAAGTTCCCAGAGAGAGGCTTGAATCACAACCTCCTGACTCAGAGACGAGAGCTACAAAATGCCAAAATAGATCATATTTTTATGAAAATGTGCGAGACTTGTTAGGAAAATGTTGCAGATTGTTGTTTAATGAAGCTCTGATTCCATATGATCAGGCGAAAGTGAGTCCAGATGTCATTCCGGTAACTGGACTAATAATTAAGAGACCTGGACTAATAATCCACGGTTCAAATCCCACCATGTCAGTTTGAGAATCGGAATTCAGTTTTTAAAAAAGCCCGAAGTAAAAAGCTGGTATCAGTAAAAGAAAAAGTGACCATGAAGCTGTCGGATTGTCATAAAAACCCAAATGGTTCACCAACGTCCTTTAGGGAACGAAACCTGCCGCCCTTACCCGGTCTGGTTCTATGTACGACTCCAATCCGACACTAACGTGGTTGACTCATAACTGCCCTCGTTCAAGAAGAAGGCACACCACCATCCTCTCAGGACAACTAGGAATGGGTAACAAATGCCGGCCTAGCCAGTGACATTCACATCCCCAAAATGAAAATATAAAAAATACTAATTCCTGAATGAATCTGATTGCATGCACTTTCGTGAATGTAATGGGCTCTGTCTGAAACTCTCGCTTAGGATTCACGGATCAGTGAATTCTAAATGGGAGTTTCACACTGAACGCAGCTGAACAGTGTCTGTGAGTCAATGTTTACTGGGACCCAGAAGGAGGATTGCTAAGGCTGCAGTCTATCGAGACATGGTGAGATCAAACAGTGAGAGCAAACTGATTGCAATATGTGTGAGTCACCACAATTGTTATGATTATCTACTGTATTCAGTGACAACAGACCTAGAGCTACAAACCAAAACACCCCACAGGAAAACTGGGTTCATGTGAGTTCTGCTGATAAGCACGACCCTTCACCTTTGCCAGTGGAGATTACTGCATCCAGGAGCAGAGTCGCCTTCACCTGAACCCTCTGTGGACTGGAGAGTCCAAGAGAACGTAAACAAACCATCACAAGAGGCTTGGAGGGTTTATATATAGAAGAACAGATACCCGGGAGTGAGTTACAGGCTGGAATCTAATCGAGGGGTTTGGGTGGTTTATATATAGAAGAACAGATACCCGGGAGTGAGTTAAAGGCTGGAATCTAATCGAGGGGTTTGGGTGGTTTATATATAGAAGAACAGATACCTGGGAGTGAGTTACAGGCTGGAATCTAATCGAGGGGTTCGGGGGGTTTATATATAGAAGAACAGATACCCGGGAGTGAGTTACAGGCTGGAATCTAATCGAGGGGTTCGGGTGGTTTATATATAGAATAACAGATACCCAGGAGTGAGTTACAGGCTACAATCTAATCGAGGGGTTCAGGCGGTTTAGATATAGAATAACGGATAACCAGGAGTGAGTTACAGGCTGGATTCTAATCGAGGGGTTCAGGTGGTTTAGATACAGGGTAACGGATACCCGGGAGTGAGTTACAGGCTTGAATCTAAGAGAGGGGTTTGAGTGGTTTATAAAAAGGATAACAGATACCTGGAAAAGAGTTTCAGGCTACAAACTAATCAAGGGGTTCGGGTGATTTATGTACAGAATAACGGATACCTGGGAGTGAGTTACAGGCTGGAATCTAATCGAGGGGTTCGGGTGGTTTGTATACTGGATAGACCAGCTAACTGTAACAGTATTAAAGTCGTAGGATGCACTGCCTGACACAAAGCCACACCTTTAAAGATATAAATATTACATTATTAGAACACACTACACCAGGTCACAATCTTGAAAAACAAAATGGCAGCGAGCTCCTCCACTCACATTCAGTCCCCAGTAAATATACCATCAACCCCAGGACCAAAATATGAATTTGGGGCAGGGGGAGAATATTCCTGACATCGGCAGTAAAATCGCAGGGAGGGACTTCCACCCCTCATGTGATCTCACCACTACCCAATTTCATTTTCCCTCTGGGAGCAGCCCACATGTTACTGGAATGTGTTCATTTGACTTGTTCACTGAGGAAGCTGATTCCAGTTAGTGCTCAATAAAGGAGCCCTTTAAGTATTTTTTTTTGGAAGTCCAGAAATTGATTGAATACACAAGGCACTCTGAAGAGTGAGTACATAATAATCATTCATCGTCAGAGATTCCTTCATTATTTAAATAAGGAAATTAAGATATCGGCTTTGCCATATCATTGCAATTCTACCCTGGTCTCAGGGTGTGTCAGTGGCTCTAAGAGGCTGTATACCATCCCAGCAGTTAAATGTTCACCGCACCACTGGCGGCCATGCCTTCAGCTGTTTAAACCAGAAACTCTGGAATTCCCTCCCTAAACCTCTCCACCTCTCTCTCCTCCTTTAAGACGCTCCTTAAAACCTACCTCTTTGACCAAACTTTTGGTCACCTGACCTAATGTCTCCTTCTTTGGCTCAGTGTCAATTTTTGTCTACACTCCTGTGAAGCGCCTTGGGACATTTTTTACTACGTTAAAGGCACTATATAAATGCAAGTTGTTGTTGTTGTCATTCAATGAAATGACTCTCTTTCCATAGTTCTTTGATGTGGAGATGCTGGTGATGGACAGGGGTGGACAAATGTAAGGAGTCTTACAACACCAGGTTATAGTCCAACAGCTTTGCTAATTTTAGTATTTAATATTGAGCGGTTGCCAGGCATACTCTATTAGGGAATGAGCTGAAAGATCACTTGTCAGTTCTCTCCAAGACCAACACAGCACAGTTGTTGAACTGTAGGCACTCAGTTAAGATTTGTAGACACAAATGATGCTGCATCACCTCACTACTCTCCTCACATTTTTTCTTTCCGTTCAAGTGTCACTGGGCTGCATCCGCCAGCAACCAAGAAGGCTGGCCATGTGACCTGTTGTCCACCAATGCTGCTCTTCAGTTGTCAACTAGGAGGTGTCCAACAGCTTGAGGCATCAGTGTTGGAACATATCAGAATACCATCAACAAAACAAATAGAATGTTGTTCTGTTGGGCTAGAAATGCTCGGATGGACAATGTAGGGTTGCCAAAGCAGGTGGTTTATGGAGAACCGATGGATAGCAGAAGAAAGCAGGGTGGACAACAAAGGACACATTGAAGATACAAGTGAAGCATTGCAACATGGTCATTGACTCTTGGGAAGCCCTACTCACTGACAGATGGCAATAGTGTACTGAAGTGAGAGAAGGAGTGAAGAGCTTTGAGCTACGATGCTGTGCCAATGTGGAGGCAAGATGCAAGAGATGGAAGAATGGACAACGTCAGGGGTATCAACAGGAGAGACCCTCAGGAACATGGTTTTTTGAGGCTTGTGGTAGACAATTTCTGTCACGTATCGGCCTGTGTGCCCATCTACCATGAACTTATGCTCCCTTCATTGTAGGCACCATCATCCTTGAGTACAAGGGACACTACTACGTCAGAGGATGTCATGATGTACAATCCTCTGGTTAGGCCACAATTTGACCATAGTTTGGTCACCAGGACATTAGAGAGGCATTCAATTCACAAGGCTGATCTTTAGAGATGCCTGAAGAGGTTTGGGCTCTTCGGTCTTGGAAGGAGGCACTAAGAGGGAAGCTGAAAGAGACATATGAGACAATAAACAGTATTTTAAAAAGGGTAGATCCAGAACACTGTTGAAAAAAAGGGCAAGGGGCACAGGTTCAAATTGGACAAGACAAATTAAGGACAGACATCAGTAAACTCTTCTTCGCATAATGGGTGAGCAACACTTGAAATAGACTTCCAAGTAAGACAGTCAAGGTAAAACGCTAGGGATCATTTCAGAAACAGTTGGATGCTGTGGTGAAGCAACAATTGAGTCGAAATTACTATTGGTTATTTTATGACAGGAATGCTTAATGCACCCAAACCAAATTCCTCTCCGTTTTTAAATATAGGTGTTAGTCTCATTTCTACCCTTAAGGTTCCTTGTGGATGGAACAAAGGACCTTCCTCATCTTGGGGTTAGACCTTTCCTCAGATTCTTCCTTTATGGGGACGAGCCGATTTTAGAGCAGAGTTTAGGTGCCTTTCCGCAGTGAAACAGCCAAGATCAGGAACTCAGCAGTGTCGGGAGTGCGGCTTCTGCTCCATGGTGCCACCTGTTGGTGATCCAACAACCTACACCCTTTCCCTGCCAACAACCGACTTTCGCATTTCTACCAAATGAATGGAATTCTTATTGGAACCCACTATTGGAATCCACCGCCTTAAACATTATTGCACCCCTTTTTGTTTTGCATGGACTGCTCCATGGCATGATGTGGTGGGTTGAAAGGGCATGATTTAGATTCAGCTCACGACATCATCAGTGGCACAGCCCATGACTTTTAACAACAACATTTAAAACATTTAAAAACTTGAATTGCAAGGAGAGATTTATTCCTTGTCAAAATTTTTTTTACAGTTCATTGTTAGTAATTTAACTTGTACATTTACGGCCTGAATGACTGGAGAAATGACTTTTTAAGTGCACAGGAGGCAATCTTTACGAGGTCCCCTCAGAGATGTAAAATCCACCTGCTGTAAAATCTAACTATCCCATTTTAATGATCAGTTGGTAACGTACAGCCGCAATAATACAACGTTGATCAGGTTTTATGATTTTATGAGTCTAAGCAAAGACACCTAGAGGCAGTGTGGAGCAGATCAATGAAGCTGCTCTGCAGTGTTAGAGGCAAGAGGAACAAGAGATAAATCAAGGCTCTTCAGCATGATAAGGTACTTAACAGTAGAGAGAAATTAAACCCAGAGCAGTGCTTTTAGATGCAGTGGGACAAGGCAGCACAGGTTCTGGATTGTGAAAAGCAAGTTTCTTAACACAGATTGGTGGTTGTAGCAGGGTTGTCTCAAAGGGCATTGAATCCAGGGCATAGACTGATTTAAGAAACCGCTGGATGCCATAATAGGAAGATAGGAGAGTTGGTATTCTGGAATGCTGAAATCAAATGTTCCGGAAGGATGTTCTTCATCTAAATCCATCTTGTGATTTATGATGAGAATAAGCACCTCATGCCCTAAATGGCACTGGCCATTATAATCAAACAAAATTAATTTCTGTCATTCTAGTTATCAATCCATATACGACACTCCAAATGGTGTGTCATTCTGTATGTCACTGGATCACAAGAAAGGTTGAGGAAGGACATTCAGCCCATCTAAGTTCATCTACCCAGGAAGGCACTACCGTCCTTACAACACAGCCAGATGTGCCTAGACTTTATGTCTTCATTGCCCCACCAAGAAGCCCATTCCAAGCGTTGATCACTCTCTGCATGAAGAAGTTGTTCCTGATATCAGTCCTAAATTTGCCTTTCACTAGTTTGAAATTGTTTTCCCCTTGTTCAATTGTCATGGTTCAGTTTGCAGTAGTATTCAGATTTACCTTTACTGTACAATTTGTATATCTCTAGAAGTTCACCTCATTTCAAAGAACTCCTCAAGTTTCTCTCATCTTTAAACTCATCCCTTTGATGCTTAGTCTTGTGGATCTTCTCTGCACCAGCTCCAGGACTTGAATGTCCCCCTTGTGTCCCAGTGACTAGAATTGGGCATAGTGCTCAAGGTGTAGTCTGACAAGACCACTGAACAGTTTGAGCAAGACTTGCTCTGATTGTTTTGGTCATTTCACGGGCCCTGAATGTTAAATGTTTTAGGTCATTTCTGGACCATTTTGGTTATTTTTTTCCCTGCTGGTGCTTCGGAGTTTTCATGAATTCCTTGTCAGCCATCGCTATTTATTACTTTTTAGCCCCCTTTACTGGCACCACTGGGTTTCCCAATGGGAGGTCCCCGAGCTAGCATCCTTGGTAGAAGAAAAGGACCTATAGAGAAATGCCAGGCTGGTCAGGCTGCCCGAGAGGTGCTCCATGCCCTCCCATCAACGCCAGGGCACCCACATCCGCAGAAAGAGGTGTCATTACCTTGGCTTTGGCAGACATGGTGCTGGTGGGGAGAGTCCTCTTGCCAAAGGAAGCTGACCTAGCAAACCCCCGATAGCTTCACTCTGCTATACGAGAGTCTGACTATTCATTATACTTGCTGGCTAATCAGAGGTCCCCTAGTCACGGCATGTCATGTTGTACATGGCAAGGAATTATAGAAGTCATGCCAGGTTGGCGAAGAGTCAATGTTGGCCTTACAGGCAGGACCCATCAAAATGCCACCAAGCATTTCTGCATTCCTGGCAAACTAAACAACTACAACAACAACTTGCATTTCTATAGTGCCTTTAACATAGTAAAATGTCCCAAGGCACTTCACAGGAGCGTTATTAAATGAAATTCGACACCAAGCCACATAAAGATATCTATTAGGACAGGCGATTAAAAGCTTGGTCAAAGAGATAGGTTTTATGCAGCATCTTAAAGGAGGAGTGAGAGGTGGAGAGATTTAGGGAGGGAATTCCAGAGCTTGGGACCTTGTCAGCTGAAGGCAAGACCACCAATGGTGGAATGAAGAAAATCGGGGATATGCAAGAGGCCAGAGTTGGAGGAACCCTGAGTCCTGGGGGGAGTTTTGGGCTGGAGGAGGTTACAGAGGTAGAGAGGGACGAGGATTTGAACCTGAGGATGACAATATTAAATTTCAATGACCATGGGAACCAGTCTTCTCAATCTAGGTCAGCAGAGAGGCAAATGCGGAGCTGTGCCATCTGCTGCAAGTCCACCCGTGGCTGCCATGCGGCATAGGGCTGGCAAGTGCAGGGGTTGTAGCAGCAATGCCGAGCTATGGAGTGGTACAGAGGGCAACCCTCCATGCAGGCACACCATGCAGAACCACCTGGACTTCAGGGATCATCCAACAGGGGGCCGGGTGCTGGGCTGCAGACTCATGAATAAACCGAGGATGCTCTTTCCCTTCATTTTTGCCCAACGCTTCTTAACCCCCTACCCCTCCATTCTTGGAAGATGGCTCACGGTATCTTTTCATGCTCTCCAAAGGCTTTTCGAATTTTTGTCCGCTAGATGTGACTCTTCCCTTTAATTGTCTCATCCCTTTACAAATCAAATGTTCTACTCCCAGCCATCGTGCCCTCCCTTGGGTCCGTCTGACTCTGCACCTGTTGCTGTGATTAATTATGCAAATAAGTTGACACAGGAAACTTGAGTGCTATTTGCTCTTGGCCTTTCGGATGGGCTTTGCACCAGTTCTGAACCATTTTCAACGGGCTTAAAGCTGGAAATGGAAATCAGCCTCCCGATATCTGAAATTCTGACTGTGTTCATCAATTAAACTTGACCTTACTGGTGCCTGCTCTATGGCTATCCTCCCTGAGGGCACCCATTACATAATGATAAGAAGCCTCTTCAGGTTATCTATCATGTCAATGAGCCCTTAAGTAAACCTGTAAACCTCTTAAAATATTCTCTTAACAAACTCATTTGCTGGCCTGGGTTTACACCACAGACTCCTGCCTTAATGGAGAGGAATATGCTGTTTTGATGGAACATTCTGGGCTTTCCTCACATCTCCCTGTCTAATTCATTTAAATCTATGCCCTAGATTGCTGCTAATGCTTCTCCCAACAAAGTTTCAGGACAAAAGTCAGATGTTAATCCAGTGAGGACAACAGAACAGAGGGATGACTATTAAAGGGAAGAGTAGGAATGATATCCGGATGCATTAGATCCACATATCCCTGTACAGGTCCTCTATATATAACCCACTATTCCTAGTCTGTACCCTCCAGATAACCCATTGTTCCCCACTGTATACTCTTTATATATCCACTGTTCCCCCGTGTGCACTCTATATATCCCACTGTTCCCCTGTGTATACTCTCTATATATCCCACTGTTCCCCCGTGTGCATTCTATATATCCCACTGTTCCCCTGTGTATACTCTTTATATATCCACTGTTCCCCCGTGTGCACTCTATATATCCCACTGTTCCCCTGTGTATACTCTCTATATATCCCACTGTTCCCCTGTGTATACTCTCTATATATCCCACTGTTCCCCCGTGTGCATTCTATATATCCCACTGTTCCCCTGTGTATACTCTTTATATATCCACTGTTCCCCCGTGTGCACTCTATATATCCCACTGTTCCCCTGTGTATACTCTCTATATATCCCACTGTTCCCCTGTGTATACTCTTTATATATCCACTGTTCCCCTGTGTGCACTCTATATATCCCACTGTTCCCCTGTGTATACTCTCTATATATCCCACTGTTCCCCTGTGTATACTCTCTATATATCCCACTGTTCCCCTGTGTATACTCTTTATATATCCACTGTTCCCCCGTGTGCACTCTATATATCCCACTGTTCCCCTGTGTATACTCTCTATATATCCCACTGTTCCCCTGTGTATACTCTTTATATATCCACTGTTCCCCCGTGTGCACTCTATATATCCCACTGTTCCCCTGTGTATACTCTCTATATATCCCACTGTTCCCCCAGTTATACTCCCTATATATTCCATTGTTCCCCTGTGTGCACTTCATATATCCCACTGTTCCCCCATGTGCACTCTATATATCCCACTGTTTCCCCGTGTGCACTCTATATATCCCACTGTTCCCCCATGTATACTCCCTATATATTCCACTGTTTCCCCGTGTGCACTCTATATATCCCACTGTTCTCCCGTGTATACTCTCCATATATCCCACTGATCCCCCATATATCCCACTGATCCCCAGTGTGTACCCTCTATTTATCCTACTGTTCCCCAGTTTGTACTCTCTATATATTGCATTGTTCCTGTATGTACCCTCTATATATCCCGCTACTCTCCCGTATATACCCTCTATATGTCCCACTCTTCCCCTGTGTGTACCTTCTATATAACCCACTTTAATGCTGTGCACCCTCTGTCAATGCAATCGTTCCCCTTTTACCCTTTACATGTTACATTATTCCCTAATGGGCATTCCCCCTTGTATTTTGATTTCTCTGCACTTTGTGCTGGTTCTCCCTATCTCATCAGTGAGAGGATTTGCTCTGATATTTTCTGTCTCCCTGTGGCTGGCTGTCTCTAGCCTCCTGCATGGTGTTGGCGTGCACCAGTTAATGCAGAGCCTGACATTCGGACGTGAAAGGGATGTTAAACGTCCTTCTCGGTGAGCACTGCGCCTACTTGTGCATTCTGCAGGAGCAACGCCACGGTCATGGGCTGCGCTGATACTCAGCTGTAGAGATGAATCCTAAGGTGGATCGATAGGCTCTGCCTGAGGAGATTGCTGGGCTCTCAGCACGTTCTAATAGCCTGCGGTATCAGATTGTGTCTGAGTATCCGAGCTCACCTGCTTCTCCCTGCATCGCTGTTTGTTTGAAATGAAATGTCAGTGAGCTCCTGCTCCCTCTCCCTTTGGTCTGTGGGCAGCAAGCTCAAACTAGATAAATCTTTGACCTAAGCCAGCTTGCAATGGTGCATCGCAGCATGAAAACAAGCCTCCGCAGTGCACTATATGCTGTGCTCTGTGATCTGACTTTTCGCATTTACAACAACAACAATGTGCATTTATATAGCACCTTTAACGTAGTAAAAACATCCCAAGGCGCGTCACAGGAGCGTAATCAGACAAAATTTAACATCGAGCCACAGGAAGAGATATTAGGGCAGGTGCTTGGTCAAAGAGGTAGGTTATAAGGAGAGTCTTAAAGGAGAGAGAGGTGGAGAGGTGGAGAGGTTTAGGGAAGGAATTCCAGAGCTTAGGGCTTAGACGGCTGAGAACATGGTGGAACAAAGGAAGTGGGGGATGCAGGAGAGGCCAGAATTGGAGGAGCAACACTTGGAGAAGCTGCAATACTTTCCATTTGTCAGCTTTAGTTTCATTTACCGTTCAGCTGCCCAGCTCCGTAACAAATCTGAACAACAATGACTTGTATTTATATAGTGATCCTCAAAAGGAGAACAAGGGGCTGGATTTCCCTCCGCAATCCTGACTGAAATCGGGTGGGACCGCGGCAGAAAATCAGGTGGCAAGATCTACCGCCGTCTGTTCACCCTGATCTCCGTTACACTTCTCGGCTCCCGCCCCTGTCAGCACAGCTGCTGGCTGCTCCTTTCTCTGCCCTCCACATGTAAATGCCAGCTTGAGTGGGGGGGGGGGGGGGGGGGGTGGGGGGAGGCAGGATTGGAGGGGTGGGGGGAAGTGCTGTCCTGCCACCACTCTGTCCACATCCTGCTCAACATCTCGGAGGGCTTTGTAGAAAGGTGGACACCGAGCAGAGAGAAAGGAAAGGAGAAAATGGCGTGTGTGAGCGTGGAGGAAGGCATGAAAATTCGTGCGTTTTCAGGAGGCTTTTGAAGGCAGGAAGGGAGGTGGAGAGATGAAGGGATTTTGGGGAGGGAGTTCAAGAGGATGGAGTCATAGAGGCTGAAGGAACAGGTGGATCAGAGGTAGTGGGGAACATGAGGACCAATGCTGGATGGGAAGTGACAGTGTGCGGGGGTATATAGGTGATAGGGATCATGGAGGGAGGGTGGGGTAAGGCTGCGGAGGGATTTGAACAAAACAATAAGGGCCTTAGAACCGATCCGTTGGGGTAGAGGAAGCCAGTGTAGGTTCTCAAGGACAGGGATGATGGGGATGTGGGACAGAGCATGAGCTGCAGCATTCTGGATAAGGAGTAGTTTAGGAAGGTGGTCAGGAAAAGCCTGGAGTTGCAAAAGACCTGGTCTAGAGTCTCGGTAGCACTCTGTCTCTGTTTCTCCATACCATTCACTCTCTGTCTCTCTTTGTCTCCCCCTATCTCTTTCACTCTGTCTCATTGTCCCTCCATTTATCTTTCCCTGCCTCTGTATCTCTCTGCTCTTTTCTCTGTACCTTTGCTTTATTTATTCCCCCCCACCGACTAGACTCTTACTGGAGTGAATCCCACTTCAAATCCCACCCCCCCCCCAATAAAAGGCATGTTGCCACCCTCCCAAGCCTGGCTCCTGTCGTGCACACAGTGCATTTGAACCTAGAAGAGTTATAAGCTTACAGTCATTGGGATTGACTCACCTTACTGAAAGTAAGGCCTGGGTTCTCAGTTGGAATGGTAGGCCCAGTTAAATCTCCTGCATGTACTGCGGTCGGTGTATTATTCCAGTCAGCCATTTCCTTGTGCTCATTGAACGAAAGCAGAATCAACAACATTCGTCATAAATCAAAAGACAAATGAAAAGCAATTCATTTTAATTAAAAAACATACTTGTTGTACGGTTTTGTGGGTTGTAATGATTCATCTCCATGTCAATACGCACTCACCTCTATCTCAACACTGACACCTATTTGTATATAAGTGAGATATTATTGCCATCAATATGTAAAGATTATGGGGAAAAGCAAATAACCTCCTTCCATAAGTGACACTTCAGACACTACAACCCTGTTCAAGTATCTGTTACAACATCAAGTAGGAAATTTACAGAACAGAAATGGCTTTGAATCGCAACTCTGAGAGTGCACTTAGAGACTGATGGGATTGTGCCTCTGAGAGTGCTCCCACTGACTGCATCTCTTTTTTTTATTCATTCATGGGACGTGGGCGTCGCTGGCAAGGCCAGCATTTATTGCCCATCCCTAATTGCCCTTGAGAAGGTGGTGGTGAGCCGCCTTCTTGAACCGCTGCAGTCCGTGTGGTGACGGTTCTCCCACAGTGCTGTTAGGAAGGGAGTTCCAGGATTTTGATCCAGCGACAATGAAGGAACGGCGATATATTTCCAAGTCAGGATGGTGTGTGACTTGGAGGGGAACGTGCAGGTGGTGTTGTTCCCATGTGCCTGCTGCTCTTGTCCTTCTAGGTGGTAGAGGTCACGGGTTTGGGAGGTGCTGATGATGAAGCCTTGGCGAGTTGCTGCAGTGCATCCTGTGGATGGTACACACTGCTGCCACAGTGCGCCGGTGGTGAAGGGAGTGAATGTTTAAGGTGGTGGATGGGGTGCCAATCAAGCGGGCTGCTTTGTCCTGGATGGTGTCGAGCTTCTTGAGTGGTTAAGGTGAGTGAATGCAAGTGTCAAGTGGCACATCCTACCAACTGGACCATTGCTCCACGCATCACACTCCCCATCACCCACCCACCAACAAACACTGCCCATCTATACGCAATGCTGCACTTGGCATGCTGCATCTCACCTGCACATAATACCACACTTGCAGGCCACACAACCACCACTCATAAGTCACACACACTGGCAGCTATTCGACCACGACAAGCACATCACCCACACACCTTGCAGGACACTCACTGACACACTATCCTCTGTCTTGCAGGAGAAGGTGGCGCATAACAGCTGGCAGCAGGAGAGACCTGAGGGTGGACAGGCCGCTTACACATCCTCACCCCCCCAGGGGAGACGGTGCTTAGGATCATCGGGCGGGCCGTTGCTGCAGCCATTACAATTTGCCACGCTGGAAGTCCCGATGAAGGGGGTCTCTGCATATCTAACGCTCCTTCTCCTTTTCCACATCTCCCTCCTCCCATATGCTTTTCTGACTCACGTGCTGCAGATGGTGTCAGCACACACGTTTTGCTCCTCTCCCCACTCCACAACTCAACCTGTTTCCCTTTGTCATTGCAGATACCCAAGAACACGTGGTGGCACCGTCCGAGGAGGAGGAGGAGGAGGAGGAGGAGGGGGAGGAGGAGGACACTGAAGCCACACCGTCACTCGATCTGACACTTGCTTCCACCAGCTCAGAGACGGACACTGCGCGTCCTTTAGAGATCAGGTTAGAGGAGGGATCTGCACGTGGTGAGACACCGAGCACAAGTGCGCAGGAGCCGGGGCGGGGGAACGGAAACCACAGGTGCCAGCTCGCCGGAGGGTGAGGTCACTCACTAGTTCTGCCGCCGAGGAGTCAGATAAAGACTTCGATGGGCCAGGCTACAGAGGACAGCTACTGGGCGTACACCAACAAATGCTTGGGGCACTGGAAAACCTGCCAGAAAGCCTGGCACGTTGGACTGCCGCACGATGAAAGCGTCGTGACTGCTCTCAGAGTAGCGGGCATCGACCTCCATGATTCGATGTGTGTGGTCGCATGTTGAGGGAGTGGAAGCCCTTTCAGTTGACGAATACGGCCGAGTTGATATGTGGGGCACGCAGGGCAATATGTGTGCTGTCAATGGCACCCTGCACCATGGGGAAGCCAGCAATGCGGGCGAACCCCCGTGCTCGCTCGTTCTGCTTGTCTCTGTTGAGAGGGAAGGTGATGAACCTGTTCCTTATCTGGAACAGTGTGTCTGTGACCTCCCTTATGCAGCAGTGCACTGCATACTACGAGATGTTGCACATATCGCCAGCAGAGGCCTGAAATGATCCTGAGCCGTAGAAGTTCAGCACCACGGTGACCTTCACAGCCACAGGCCATACTGTCCTCGCCCTGCTCTGAGGCTGCGGTTGTGGCCGCACCAATTGACAGATCTCAGTCACGGCTTCCTTGGTGAACCTCAGGCGTCGGATGCAATCTTCCTCGATCATGTTGAGGTAAGAGAATTGATCCCGGAAGGCCCTCATTAAATAGGGCCTCCTGCTCAGTGCCCTGCGCCTCCTCGTCCTCCGTCTCCTCACAGCTTGACCTGCTGGGCGTGGCCTCTCTGCATACTCCCAGTCATGCTCAATGCCCAGCGGGAGCCCTAGCAGACCGCCCATGGTTGCCAGGAATGCTGTTTAACCAGGGTTGTAACTCTCCGACCCGTAAGGCAGTACCTGCCAAGCCACACTCAAATGTACTCTAGCAACTCTCAGTAAGAATAGGGAGCTTCAAAAAACACTTCCTACTCCTCCAGCAGCCAGAAGCAATAATCCAGCAACTAACCTGCAACACCTGCATGGCCCCTTCAAATAGCGCTGGTGGGGGTGTCCTTCAGGCACTGTAAGACACGTTCAGATGGTCGTGGTTAAGACTGTGCGTTGAGTGGAGCGTTAAGTTACAAAATGGTGTCTATCACTTTAAATCAGCGTTGCACACTGATTGCACGCTTTTTCTCTCTACTTTACATGCGTCCAGTGTCCGGTATTTGCGCATATGCTATCTCATATACCAAGATGGCGTCCGGCGCACATCACGCTGGAAACATGCGTGGCATCCAAGACACCATCGTGGATGTCAGAGATGCCGTGTAGCACCGAAACAATGGGCGCTACACAGCCCAATTTAGCGCCCTGTATCTCTACTGATGTTAATCCCTCTCCCTCACACTGTCACTCAGTAACCCTTCCCCAGCGCCCTGTGTTACTGACTGTATCTCTACTGATATTAATCCAGCTCCCTCACACTGTCACTCAGTAACCCCTCTCCCCCAGTGCCCTGTGTTACTGACTGTATCTCTACTGATGTTAATCCCTCTCCCTCACACTGTCACTCAGTAACCCCTCTCCCCCCAGCGCCCTGTGTTACTGACTGTATCTCTACTGATGTTAATCCAGCTCCCTCACACTGTCACTCAGTAACCCCTCCCCCAGCGCCCTGTGTTACTGACTGTATCTCGACTGATTTTAATCCAGCTCCCTCACACTGTCACTCAGTAACCCCTCCCTCCAGCGCCCTGTGTTACTGACTGTATCTCTACTGATGTTAATCCAGCTCCCTCACACTGTCACTCAGTAACCCCTCTCCCCCCAGCGCCCTTTTTTACTGACTGTATCTCTACTGATGTTAATCCAGCTCCCTCACACTGTCACTCGGTAACCCCTCTCCCCCCAGCGCCCTGTGTTACTGACTGTATCTCTACTGATGTTAATCCCTCTCCCTCACACTGTCACTCAGTAACCCCTCTCCCCCAGCACCCTGAGTTACTGACTGTATCTCTACTGATGTTAATCCAGCTCCCTCACACTGTCACTCAGTAACCCCTCTCCCCCAGCACCCTGTGTTACTGACTGTATCTCTACTGATGTTAATCCAGCTCCCTCACACTGTCACTCAGTAACCCCTCTCCCCCAGCACATAAGAACATAAGAACATAAGAAATTGGAGCAGGAGTAGGCCAATCGGCCCCTCGAGCCTGCTCCGCCATTCAATAAGATCATGGCTGATCTGATCCCAACCACAAATCTAAAGAACACAAGAAGTCGGAGCAGGACCCGGCCACATGTTAATCCAGCTCCCTCACACTGTCACTCAGTAACCCCTCTCCCCCAGTGCCCTGTGTTACTGACTGTATCTCTACTGATGTTAATCCAGCTCCCTCACACTGTCACTCAGTAACCCCTCCCCCCGGCACCCTGTGTTACTGACTGTATCTCTACTGATGTTAATCCAGCTCCCTCACACTGTCACTCAGTAACCCCTCTCCCCCCAGCACCCTGAGTTACTGACTGTATCTCTACTGATGTTAATCCAGCTCCCTCACACTGTCACTCAGTAACCCCTCTCCCCCAGTGCCCTGTGTTACTGACTGTATCTCTACTGATGTTAATCCAGCTCCCTCACGCTGTCACTCAGTAACCCCTCTCCCCCCAGTGCCCTGAGTTACTGACTGTATCTCTATTGATGTTAATCCAGCTCCCTCACACTGTCACTCAGTAACCCCTCTCCCCCAGTGCCCTGTGTTACTGACTGTATCTCTACTGATGTTAATCCAGCTCCCTCACACTGTCACTCAGAAACCCCTCTCCCCCCAGTGCCCTGTGTTACTGACTGTATCTCTACTGATGTTAATCCAGCTCCCTCACACTGTCACTCAGTAACCCCTCTCCCCCCAGTGCCCTGTGTTACTGACTGTATCTCTACTGATGTTAATCCAGCTCTCTCACATTGTCACTCAGTAACCCCTCTCCCCCCAGTGCCCTGTGTTACTGACTGTATCTCTATTGATGTTAATCCAGCTCCCTCACACTGTCACTCAGTAACCCCTCTCCCCCAGCACCCTGTGTTACTGACTGTATCTCTACTGATGTTAATCCAGCTCCCTCACACTGTCACTCAGTAACCCCTCTCCCCCAGTGCCCTGTGTTACTGACTGTGTCTCTACTGATGTTAATCCAGCTCCCTCACACTGTCACTCAGTAACCCCTCTCCCCCAGCACCCTGTGTTACTGACTGTATCTCTACTGATGTTAATCCAGCTCCCTCACACTGTCACTCGGTAACCCCTCTCCCCCCAGCGCCCTGTGTTACTGACTGTATCTCTACTGATGTTAATCCCTCTCCCTCACACTGTCACTCAGTAACCCCTCTCCCCCAGCACCCTGAGTTACTGACTGTATCTCTACTGATGTTAATCCAGCTCCCTCACACTGTCACTCAGTAACCCCTCTCCCCCAGCACCCTGTGTTACTGACTGTATCTCTACTGATGTTAATCCAGCTCCCTCACACTGTCACTCAGTAACCCCTCTCCCCCAGCACATAAGAACATAAGAACATAAGAAATTGGAGCAGGAGTAGGCCAATCGGCCCCTCGAGCCTGCTCCGCCATTCAATAAGATCATGGCTGATCTGATCCCAACCACAAATCTAAAGAACACAAGAAGTCGGAGCAGGACCCGGCCACATGTTAATCCAGCTCCCTCACACTGTCACTCAGTAACCCCTCTCCCCCAGTGCCCTGTGTTACTGACTGTATCTCTACTGATGTTAATCCAGCTCCCTCACACTGTCACTCAGTAACCCCTCCCCCCGGCACCCTGTGTTACTGACTGTATCTCTACTGATGTTAATCCAGCTCCCTCACACTGTCACTCAGGAACCCCTCTCCCCCCAGCACGCTGAGTTACTGACTGTATCTCTACTGATGTTAATCCAGCTCCCTCACACTGTCACTCAGTAACCCCTCTCCCCCAGTGCCCTGTGTTACTGACTGTATCTCTACTGATGTTAATCCAGCTCCCTCACGCTGTCACTCAGTAACCCCTCTCCCCCCAGTGCCCTGAGTTACTGACTGTATCTCTATTGATGTTAATCCAGCTCCCTCACACTGTCACTCAGTAACCCCTCTCCCCCAGTGCCCTGTGTTACTGACTGTATCTCTACTGATGTTAATCCAGCTCCCTCACACTGTCACTCAGAAACCCCTCTCCCCTCAGTGCCCTGTGTTACTGACTGTATCTCTACTGATGTTAATCCAGCTCCCTCACACTGTCACTCAGTAACCCCTCTCCCCCCAGTGCCCTGTGTTACTGACTGTATCTCTACTGATGTTAATCCAGCTCTCTCACATTGTCACTCAGTAACCCCTCTCCCCCCAGTGCCCTGTGTTACTGACTGTATCTCTATTGATGTTAATCCAGCTCCCTCACACTGTCACTCAGTAACCCCTCTCCCCCAGCACCCTGTGTTACTGACTGTATCTCTACTGATGTTAATCCAGCTCCCTCACACTGTCACTCAGTAACCCCTCTCCCCCAGTGCCCTGTGTTACTGACTGTATCTCTACTGATGTTAATCCAGCTCCCTCACACTGTCACTCAGTAACCCCTCTCCCCCAGCACCCTGTGTTACTGACTGTATCTCTACTGATGTTAATCCAGCTCCCTCACACTGTCACTCAGTAACCCCTCTCCCCCCAGCGCCCTGTGTTACTGACTGTCTCTCTACTGATGTTAATCCAGCTCTCTCACATTGTCACTCAGTAACCCCTCTTCCCCAGTGCCCTGTGTTACTGACTGTATCTCTACTGATATTAATCCAGCTCCCTCACACTGTCACTCGGTAACCCCTCTCCCCCCAGCGCCCTGTGTTACTGACTGTATCTCTAGTGATGTTAATCCAGCTCTCTAACACTGTCACTCAGTAACCCCTCTCCCCCAGTGCCCTGTGTTACTGACTGTATCTCTACTGATGTTAATCCAGCTCCCTCACGCTGTCACTCAGTAACCCCTCTCCCCCCAGTGCCCTGAGTTACTGACTGTATCTCTATTGATGTTAATCCAGCTCCCTCACACTGTCACTCAGTAACCCCTCTCCCCCAGTGCCCTGTGTTACTGACTGTATCTCTACTGATGTTAATCCAGCTCCCTCACACTGTCACTCAGAAACCCCTCTCCCCCCAGTGCCCTGTGTTACTGACTGTATCTCTACTGATGTTAATCCAGCTCCCTCACACTGTCACTCAGTAACCCCTCTCCCCCCAGTGCCCTGTGTTACTGACTGTATCTCTACTGATGTTAATCCAGCTCTCTCACATTGTCACTCAGTAACCCCTCTCCCCCCAGTGCCCTGTGTTACTGACTGTATCTCTATTGATGTTAATCCAGCTCCCTCACACTGTCACTCAGTAACCCCTCTCCCCCAGCACCCTGTGTTACTGACTGTATCTCTACTGATGTTAATCCAGCTCCCTCACACTGTCACTCAGTAACCCCTCTCCCCCAGTGCCCTGTGTTACTGACTGTATCTCTACTGATGTTAATCCAGCTCCCTCACACTGTCACTCAGTAACCCCTCTCCCCCAGCACCCTGTGTTACTGACTGTATCTCTACTGATGTTAATCCAGCTCCCTCACACTGTCACTCAGTAACCCCTCTCCCCCCAGCGCCCTTTTTTACTGACTGTATCTCTACTGATGTTAATCCAGCTCCCTCACACTGTCACTCAGTAACCCCTCCCCCAGCGCCCTGTGTTACTGACTGTCTCTCTACTGATGTTAATCCAGCTCTCTCACATTGTCACTCAGTAACCCCTCTTCCCCAGTGCCCTGTGTTACTGAATGTATCTCTACTGATATTAATCCAGCTCCCTCACACTGTCACTCGGTAACCCCTCTCCCCCCAGCGCCCTGTGTTACTGACTGTATCTCTAGTGATGTTAATCCAGCTCTCTAACACTGTCACTCAGTAACCCCTCTCCCCCAGTGCCCTGTGTTACTGACTGTATCTCTACTGATGTTAATCCAGCTCCCTCACACTGTCACTCAGTAACCCCTCTCCCCCCAGCGCCCTGTGTTACTGACTGTATCTCTACTGATGTTAATCCAGCTCCCTCACACTGTCACTCAGTAACCCCTCCCTCCAGCACCCTGTGTTACTGACTGTATCTCTACTGATGTTAATCCCTCTCCCTCATACTGTCACTCAGTAACCTCTCCCCCAGCGCCCTGAGTTACTGACTGTATCTCTACTGATGTTAATCCCTCTCCCTCACACTGTCTCTCAGTAACCCCTCTCCCCCAGTGCCCTGAGTTACTGACTGTATCTCTACTGATGTTAATCCCTCTCCCTCACACTGTCACTCAGTAACCCCTCTCCCCCCAGCGCCCTTTTTTACTGACTGTATCTCTACTGATGTTAATCCAGCTCCCTCACACTGTCACTCAGTAACCCCTCTCCCCCCAGCGCCCTTTTTTACTGACTGTATCTCTACTGATGTTAATCCCTCTCCCTCACACTGTCACTCAGTAACCTCTCCCCCAGCGCCCTGAGTTACTGACTGTATCTCTACTGATGTTAATCCAGCTCCCTCACACTGTCACTCAGTAACCCCTCTCCCCCAGTGCCCTGTGTTCCTGACTGTATCTCTACTGATGTTAATCCCTCTCCCTCACACTGTCACTCAGTAACCTCTCCCCCAGCGCCCTGAGTTACTGACTGTATCTCTACTGATGTTAATCCAGCTCCCTCACACTGTCACTCAGTAACCCCTCTCCCCCCAGCGCCCTGTGTTACTGACTGTATCTCTACTGATGTTAATCCAGCTCCCTCACACTGTCACTCAGTAACCCCTCCCTCCAGCACCCTGTGTTACTGACTGTATCTCTACTGATGTTAATCCCTCTCCCTCATACTGTCACTCAGTAACCTCTCCCCCAGCGCCCTGAGTTACTGACTGTATCTCTACTGATGTTAATCCCTCTCCCTCACACTGTCTCTCAGTAACCCCTCTCCCCCAGTGCCCTGAGTTACTGACTGTATCTCTACTGATGTTAATCCCTCTCCCTCACACTGTCACTCAGTAACCCCTCTCCCCCCAGCGCCCTTTTTTACTGACTGTATCTCTACTGATGTTAATCCAGCTCCCTCACACTGTCACTCAGTAACCCCTCTCCCCCCAGCGCCCTTTTTTACTGACTGTATCTCTACTGATGTTAATCCCTCTCCCTCACACTGTCACTCAGTAACCTCTCCCCCAGCGCCCTGAGTTACTGACTGTATCTCTACTGATGTTAATCCAGCTCCCTCACACTGTCACTCAGTAACCCCTCTCCCCCCAGCGCCCTTTTTTACTGACTGTATCTCTACTGATGTTAATCCCTCTCCCTCACACTGTCACTCAGTAACCTCTCCCCCAGCGCCCTGAGTTACTGACTGTATCTCTAATGATGTTAATCCCTCTCCCTCACACTGTCACTCAGTAACCCCTCTCCCCCAGCGCCCTGTGTTACTGACTGTATCTCTACTGATATTAATCCAGCTCCCTCACACTGTCACTCAGTAACCCCTCCCCCAGCGCCCTGTGTTACTTACTGTATCTCTACTGATGTTAATCCCTCTCTCTCACACTGTCACTCAGTAACCCCTCTCCCCCCAGTGCCCTGTGTTACTGACTGTATATCTACTGATGTTAATCCAGCTCCCTCACACTGTCACTCAGTAACCCCTCTCCCCCAGTGCCCTGTGTTACTGACTGTATCTCTACTGATGTTAATCCAGCTCCCTCACGCTGTCACTCAGTAACCCCTCTCCCCCCAGTGCCCTGAGTTACTGACTGTATCTCTATTGATGTTAATCCAGCTCCCTCACACTGTCACTCAGTAACCCCTCTCCCCCAGTGCCCTGTGTTACTGACTGTATCTCTACTGATGTTAATCCAGCTCCCTCACACTGTCACTCAGAAACCCCTCTCCCCCCAGTGCCCTGTGTTACTGACTGTATCTCTACTGATGTTAATCCAGCTCCCTCACACTGTCACTCAGTAACCCCTCTCCCCCCAGTGCCCTGTGTTACTGATTGTATCTCTACTGATGTTAATCCAGCTCTCTCACATTGTCACTCAGTAACCCCTCTCCCCCCAGTGCCCTGTGTTACTGACTGTATCTCTATTGATGTTAATCCAGCTCCCTCACACTGTCACTCAGTAACCCCTCTCCCCCCAGTGCCCTGTGTTACTGACTGTATCTCTACTGATGTTAATCCAGCTCCCTCACACTGTCACTCAGTAACCCCTCTCCCCCAGTGCCCTGTGTTACTGACTGTATCTCTACTGATGTTAATCCAGCTCCCTCACACTGTCACTCAGTAACCCCTCTCCCCCAGCACCCTGTGTTACTGACTGTATCTCTACTGATGTTAATCCAGCTCCCTCACACTGTCACTCAGTAACCCCTCTCCCCCCAGCGCCCTTTTTTACTGACTGTATCTCTACTGATGTTAATCCAGCTCCCTCACACTGTCACTCAGTAACCCCTCCCCCAGCGCCCTGTGTTACTGACTGTCTCTCTACTGATGTTAATCCAGCTCTCTCACATTGTCACTCAGTAACCCCTCTTCCCCAGTGCCCTGTGTTACTGACTGTATCTCTACTGATATTAATCCAGCTCCCTCACACTGTCACTCGGTAACCCCTCTCCCCCCAGCGCCCTGTGTTACTGACTGTATCTCTAGTGATGTTAATCCAGCTCTCTAACACTGTCACTCAGTAACCCCTCTCCCCCAGTGCCCTGTGTTACTGACTGTATCTCTACTGATGTTAATCCAGCTCCCTCACGCTGTCACTCAGTAACCCCTCTCCCCCCAGTGCCCTGAGTTACCGACTGTATCTCTATTGATGTTAATCCAGCTCCCTCACACTGTCACTCAGTAACCCCTCTCCCCCAGTGCCCTGTGTTACTGACTGTATCTCTACTGATGTTAATCCAGCTCCCTCACACTGTCACTCAGAAACCCCTCTCCCCCCAGTGCCCTGTGTTACTGACTGTATCTCTACTGATGTTAATCCAGCTCCCTCACACTGTCACTCAGTAACCCCTCTCCCCCCAGTGCCCTGTGTTACTGACTGTATCTCTACTGATGTTAATCCAGCTCTCTCACATTGTCACTCAGTAACCCCTCTCCCCCCAGTGCCCTGTGTTACTGACTGTATCTCTATTGATGTTAATCCAGCTCCCTCACACTGTCACTCAGTAACCCCTCTCCCCCAGCACCCTGTGTTACTGACTGTATCTCTACTGATGTTAATCCAGCTCCCTCACACTGTCACTCAGTAACCCCTCTCCCCCAGTGCCCTGTGTTACTGACTGTATCTCTACTGATGTTAATCCAGCTCCCTCACGCTGTCACTCAGTAACCCCTCTCCCCCCAGTGCCCTGAGTTACTGACTGTATCTCTATTGATGTTAATCCAGCTCCCTCACACTGTCACTCAGTAACCCCTCTCCCCCAGCACCCTGTGTTACTGACTGTATCTCTACTGATGTTAATCCAGCTCCCTCACACTGTCACTCAGTAACCCCTCTCCCCCCAGCGCCCTTTTTTACTGACTGTATCTCTACTGATGTTAATCCAGCTCCCTCACACTGTCACTCAGTAACCCCTCCCCCAGCGCCCTGTGTTACTGACTGTCTCTCTACTGATGTTAATCCAGCTCTCTCACATTGTCACTCAGTAACCCCTCTTCCCCAGTGCCCTGTGTTACTGAATGTATCTCTACTGATATTAATCCAGCTCCCTCACACTGTCACTCGGTAACCCCTCTCCCCCCAGCGCCCTGTGTTACTGACTGTATCTCTAGTGATGTTAATCCAGCTCTCTAACACTGTCACTCAGTAACCCCTCTCGCCCAGTGCCCTGTGTTACTGACTGTATCTCTACTGATGTTAATCCAGCTCCCTCACACTGTCACTCAGTAACCCCTCTCCCCCCAGCGCCCTGTGTTACTGACTGTATCTCTACTGATGTTAATCCAGCTCCCTCACACTGTCACTCAGTAACCCCTCCCTCCAGCACCCTGTGTTACTGACTGTATCTCTACTGATGTTAATCCCTCTCCCTCATACTGTCACTCAGTAACCTCTCCCCCAGCGCCCTGAGTTACTGACTGTATCTCTACTGATGTTAATCCCTCTCCCTCACACTGTCTCTCAGTAACCCCTCTCCCCCAGTGCCCTGAGTTACTGACTGTATCTCTACTGATGTTAATCCCTCTCCCTCACACTGTCACTCAGTAACCCCTCTCCCCCCAGCGCCCTTTTTTACTGACTGTATCTCTACTGATGTTAATCCAGCTCCCTCACACTGTCACTCAGTAACCCCTCTCCCCCCAGCGCCCTTTTTTACTGACTGTATCTCTACTGATGTTAATCCCTCTCCCTCACACTGTCACTCAGTAACCTCTCCCCCAGCGCCCTGAGTTACTGACTGTATCTCTACTGATGTTAATCCAGCTCCCTCACACTGTCACTCAGTAACCCCTCTCCCCCCAGCGCCCTTTTTTACTGACTGTATCTCTACTGATGTTAATCCCTCTCCCTCACACTGTCACTCAGTAACCTCTCCCCCAGCGCCCTGAGTTACTGACTGTATCTCTACTGATGTTAATCCCTCTCCCTCACACTGTCACTCAGTAACCCCTCTCCCCCAGCGCCCTGTGTTACTGACTGTATCTCTACTGATATTAATCCAGCTCCCTCACACTGTCACTCAGTAACCCCTCCCCCAGCGCCCTGTGTTACTTACTGTATCTCTACTGATGTTAATCCCTCTCTCTCACACTGTCACTCAGTAACCCCTCTCCCCCCAGTGCCCTGTGTTACTGACTGTATCTCTACTGATGTTAATCCAGCTCTCTCACATTGTCACTCAGTAACCCCTCTCCCCCCAGTGCCCTGTGTTACTGACTGTATCTCTACTGATGTTAATCCAGCTCTCTCACATTGTCACTCAGTAACCCCTCTCCCCCAGCGCCCTGGGTTACTGACTGTATCTCTACTGATGTTAATCCAGCTCCCTCACACTGTCACTCAGTAACCCCTCTCCCCCCAGCACCCTGAGTTACTGACTGTATCTCTACTGATGTTAATCCAGCTCCCTCACACTGTCACTCAGTAACACCTCTCCCCCCAGCGCCCTGTGTTACTGACTGTATCTCTACTGATGTTAATCCCTCTCCCTCACACTGTCACTCAGTAACCCCTCTCCCCCCAGCACCCTGAGTTACTGACTGTATCTCTACTGATATTAATCCAGCTCCCTCACACTGTCACTCAGTAACCCCTCTCCCCCAGTGCCCTGTGTTACTGACTGTATCTCTACTGATATTAATCCAGCTCTCTCACACTGTCACTCAGTAACCCCTCCCCCCGGCACCCTGTGTTACTTACTGTATCTCTACTGATATTAATCCAGCTCCCTCACACTGTCACTCGGTAACCCCTCTCCCCCAGCACCCTTCGTTACTGACTGTATCTCTACTGATGTTAATCCCTCTCCCTCACACTGTCACTCAGTAACCCCTCTCCCCCCAGTGCCCTGTGTTACTGACTGTATCTCTACTGATGTTAATCCCTCTCCCTCACACTGTCACTCAATAACCCCTCCCCCAGCACCCTGTGTTACTGACTGTATCTCTACTGATGTTAATCCAGCTCCCTCACACTGTCACTCAGTAACCCCTCTCCCCCAGCGGCCTGTGTTACTGACTGTATCTCTACTGATGTTAATCCAGCTCCCTCACACTGTCACTCAGTAACCCCTCTCCCCCCAGCGCCCTGTGTTACTGACTGTATCTCTACTGATATTAATCCAGCTCCCTCACACTGTCACTCAGTAACCCCTCCCTCCAGCGCCCTGTGTTACTGACTGTATCTCTATTGATGTTAATCCAGCTCCCTCACACTGTCACTCAGTAACCCCTCCCTCCAGCGCCCTGTGTTACTTACTGTATCTCTACTGATATTAATCCCTCTCCCTCACACTGTCACTCGGTAACCCCTCTCCCCCCAGCGCCCTGTGTTACTGACTGTATCTCTACTGATGTTAATCCAGCTCCCTTACACTGTCACTCAGTAACCCCTCTCCCCCCAGCACCCTGAGTTACTGACTGTATCTCTACTGATGTTAATCCAGCTCTCTCACACTGTCACTCAGTAACCCCTCTCCCCCAGTGCCCTGTGTTCCTGACTGTATCTCTACTGATGTTAATCCCTCTCCCTCACACTGTCACTCAGTAACCCCTCTCCCCCAGCGCCCTGTGTTACTGACTGTATCTCTACTGATGTTAATCCCTCTCCCTCACTCTGTCACTCAGTAACCCCTCCCCCAGCACTCTGTGTTACTGACTGTATCTCTACTGATGTTAATCCAGCTCCCTCACACTGTCACTCAGTAACCCCTCTCCCCCAGCGCCCTGTGTTACTGACTGTATCTCTCCTGATGTTAATCCAGCTCCCTCACACTGTCACTCAGTAACCCCTCTCCCCCAGTGCCCTGTGTTCCTGACTGTATCTCTACTGATGTTAATCCCTCTCCCTCACACTGTCACTCAGTAACCCCTCTCCCCCAGCGCCCTGTGTTACTGACTGTATCTCTACTGATGTTAATCCCTCTCCCTCACACTGTCACTCAGTAACCCCTCCCCCAGCACTCTGTGTTACTGACTGTATCTCTACTGATGTTAATCCAGCTCCCTCACACTGTCACTCAGTAACCCCTCTCCCCCAGCGCCCTGTGTTACTGACTGTATCTCTACTGATGTTAATCCCTCTCCCTCACACTGTCACTCAGTAACCCCTCCCCCAGTGCCCTGTGTTCCTGACTGTATCTCTACTGATGTTAATCCCTCTCCCTCACACTGTCACTCAGTAACCCCTCTCCCCCCAGCGCCCTGTGTTACTGACTGTATCTCTACTGATGTTAATCCCTCTCCCTCACACTGTCACTCAGTAACCCCTCTCCCGGTGGAGTGGGACTGGAACCCACAACCTTCTATCTCAGGCGGGAGTGCGACCCACTGAACCACGGCTGACACTCACAATATCTTAACCACGTCAGGTTCATTTACAATCCTTGACTGTTTAAAATTGCTTTTGAATTTTGTAGAAGGAGAGAGTTGGTTGCACAGGTGAATTATGTCCCAGAGGTGGAAAACTGTCATCTTCGTGATTGACCAGGGGTTGAGTAGGAAGGTCCTCGCAGGGTCAATGATACCACCTGATTCAGTCGGACTGTGCAACTGGGGAAGTTGATGGAGGGGGAACCACACGTACTGGTGGGAACCGAAGAGGATGGCTTTGGTTTTTTATAATGGTGAATCAGCCAAGCCTTGCTATGTGGCAGGCAATTGGACAGCAGTAGAACAGCCTTGGACACCATGGCTTTCAGGAGCAGAACATCACAGTAGAAAAAGTTCTGCACAAAATGTTTCCTTTCCGATTACCTGGGCTAGACTTTGACCTTTGGGGATGACCGATGGGCGGAGTGCGCTGGACAGCTGCCCATTCCAGTGGTGGAGAAGGGGGTCCCCGGTGATTTTGAGGCGTCCCGACACAGCTCGTCAGGTTGAACACTGATAACCAGGCAAGGTAAGTTGCGGTCTGAGTCAGGGATCGCGATCGCAGAGTGTGGAGGGGTCCTGGGCTGGCAACGGCTCAGATTATATTTGTGGGCCCAAGGGAAGCATTCCTGCTCCTCCGAGGGCCCACAGAAATAATTGAACACAGGTTGGTGCAGGCTCCAACCAGTTCCGGCCTAAAATGGCAATTAATAGTGCCACATAATAGGCTTGTCAGCAAAACTGAAGCCCATGGAATAGAAGTGGCAGTGGCAGCATGGTTACGAATTTGGCTCAGTGACAGGAAACAGAGAGTAGTGGTGAATGGTTGTTTTTCGAACTGGAGGAAGGTGTACAGTGGTGTTCCCCAGGGGTCGGTACTGGGACCACTACTTCTTTTGATATATATTAATGACTTGGACTTGGGTGTACAGGGCACAATTTCAAAATTTGCAAATGACACAAAACTTGGAAGTATATTAAACAGTGAGGAGGATAGTAATCATAGAATCATAGAAATTTACGGCAAGAAGGAGGCCATTCGGCCCATCGTGTCTGTGTTGGCCGAAAAAGAGCAATCCAGCCTAATCCCACTTTCCAGCTCTTGGTCCATAGCCTTGTAGGTTACGGCACCTCAAGTGCACATCCAAGTACCCTTTAAATGCAATGAGGGTTTCTGCCTCTACCACCCTTCCAGGCAGTGAGTTCTAGACCCTCACCACCCTCATTTCTCCTCAACTCCCCTCTGATCCTTCTACCAATCACTTTAAGTCTAGGCCCCCTGGTTATTCTGCTAAGAGAAATAGGTCCTTCCTATCCACTCTATCTTGTCCCCTTATAATTTTATATACCTCAATTAAATCTACCTTCAGCTCCTCTGTTCCAAAGAAAACAACACCAGCCTATCCAATCTTTCCTCATAGCTAAAATTCTTAATTCTTGGTAACATTCTCGTAAATCTCCTTTGTACCCTCTCTAGTGCAATCACATCTTTCCTGTAATGGATAAGTACTTGAAGGGAAAAATATTGAAGGGCTACGGGCATAGGGCGGGGGAGTGGGACTAGCTGGATTGCTCATGCACAGAGCTGGCATGGACTCGGTGGGCTGAATGGCCTCCTTCCATGCTGCAACCATTCTATGATTCTAACTGGATTGCTCTTACAAGAAGCTGGCACAGGCACGATGGGTCATAGAATCATAGAATCATAGAAAGGTTACAGTACGGAAGGAGGCCATTTGCCCCATCGAGTCCACGCCGGCTCTATGCAAGAGCAATCCAGTTAGTCCCACTCCCCCGCCCTATCCCCGTAGTCCTGCATATTTTTTCGTTTCAAGTACTTATCCAGTTCCCTTTTGAAGGCCACGATTGAATCTGCCTCCACCACCTCCTCGGGAGTGCATTCCAGATCATAACCACTCGCTGTGTAAAAAAGTTTTTCCTCATGTCACCTTTGGTTCTTCTGCCAATCATCTTAAATCTATGTCCTCTGGTTCTTGACCCTTCTGCCAATGAGAACAGTTTCTCTCTATCTACTCTGTCTAGACCCTTCATGATTTTGAATACCTCTATCAAATCTCCTCGCAACCTTTTCTGTTCCAAGGAGAACAATCCAAGCCTCTCCAGTCTATCCACGTAATTTAAGTCCCTCATCCCTGGAATCATTCTAGTAAATCTCTTCTGCACCCTGTCTAGGGCCTTCACATCCTTCCTAAAGTGCGTTGCCCAGAACTGGACACAATACTCCAGTTGTGGCTGAACCAATGTTTTATAAAGGTTCATCATGACTTCCATACTTTTGTACTCTATGCCTCTATTTATAAAGCCCAGGACCCTGTATGCTTTTTTAACCGCTTTCTCAGCTTGCCCTGCCACCTTCAACGATTTGTGCACATATACCCCCCGATCCCTCTGTTCCTCAACCCCTTTTAGAGTTGTGCCCTCTAGTTTATATTGCCTCTCCTCATTTTTCCTACCGAAATACATCACTTCGCATTTTTCCGCATTAAACTTCATCTGCCACGTGTCCGCCCATGCCATCAGAGTGTCTATATCCTCTTGAAGTCTATCACTATCCTCCTCACTGTTCACTACCCTTCCAAGTTTTGTGTCAATCCACAAATTTTGAAATTGTGCCCTGTACTCCCAAGTCCAAGTCATTAATATATATCAAGAAATTGTAAACAATTTTACAACACCAAGTTATAGTCCAGCAATTTTATTTTAAAATTGCTGGACTATAACTTGGTGTTGTAAAATTGTTTACAATTGTCAACCCCAGTCCATCACCGGCATCTCCACATCATGTATATCAAGAAAAGCAGTGGTCCCAGCACCAACCCCTGGGGAGCACCACTGTACACCTCCCTCCAGTCCGAAAAACAACCGTTCACCACCACTCTCTGTTTCCTGTCATTTAGCCAATTCTGTATCCATGTTGCTACTGCCCCCTTTATTCCATGGGCCGCAATCTTAATAGCAAGACTATCATGTGGCACTTCATCAAACGCTTTTTGAAAATCCATATACACCACATCAACTGCATTGCCCTCATCTACCCTCTCTGTTACCTCATCAAAAAACTCTATCAAGTTGGTTAAACATGATTTGTCTTTAACAAATCCGTGCTGGCTTTCCCTAATCAATCCACACTCGTCCAAGTGACTGTTAATTCTGTCCTGGATTATTGTTTCTAAAAGTTTCCCCAACACCGAGGTTAAACTGACTGGCCTATAGTTACTGGGTTTATCCTTACATCCTTTGTTGAACAAGGGTGTAACATTTGCAATTCTCCAGTCCTCTGGCACCACCCCCGTATCTAAGGATGTTTGGAAGATTATGGCCAGTACCTCCGCAATTTCCCCCCTTACTTCCCTTAGCATCCTAGGGTGCATCCCATCTGGACCAGGTGACTTATCCATTTTAAGTACAGCTCGCCTTTCTAGTACCTCTTCTTTCTTAATTTTTAGCCCATCCAGTATCTTAACTATATCATCCTTTACCGAGACTCTGGCAGCATCTTCTTCCTTGGTAAAGACCGATGCAAAGTACTCATTTAATACCTCAGCCATGCCCACTGCCTCCATGAGTAGATCTCCTTTATGGTCCCAAATTGGCCCCACCCCTCCTCTTACTACCTGTCTACTGTTAACATGCCTGAAGAAGACTTTTGGATTCCCTTTAATGTTGGTCTCTAGTCTATTCTCATACTCTCTCTTTGCCCCTCTTATTTCCTTTTTCACTTCCCCTCTGAACTTTCTATATTCTGCCTGGTTCTCACGGCCTCCTTCTGTGCTGTGACCATTCTATGATTCTATGATTCTAATTGGGGTCCTATTAATGTCATAGGACCCCGATTTCTGTCTTAAAAGGGGCCTATCACCTGAAACAGGCGAGTGCTTTGGACACCCGGGGGTAGGCCCTTTTTCAAAATGGCGCTGGCCGCATCGCTGGTGTTAACGGGGCAGTAAGGTCACCGACCCCATTTTAAGGCCATTACCACCTGTTAGCGTCAGATGAGGACCCTCACAATCGACCCCCGCCCCCCCCAACCGATATAAAAAGTGGTAACAAGGGGTTGCCTGGAAGACATGTACGATAAGCGTACAAATATCTTACTCTATACTATTTAGGGCGACTGGGTATTATGGCAGAATGTAGATTCCTTTTAAGATAAGAATACAAAAGGTTTCAGAAGCATGTAAAGGTTTCAAGGCTTAACAAGCACGTTCTTTGTTGATTCATCAATCCCACCTTCTCATCCTATGCCCCAATCCCTTCCCCTTCCAGAAACCCATCCAATTTTCCCTTGAGTTCATTGGCATTACCTGTTTCATTGGACTTCCCTGTTACCTTATCCCGCAGCACCACCAACCAATGAGAGAAAAAGTCCCGCCTGACTGCCGGGGTAATTTTCCTCTTTAGCACTGGGTCAGTGATGGAGTTTGCAGGGTCAGTGGGAGGGCACCTCATTAGCACAGGTCAGACGGACGCAAGCTCCCCATTCAGCCACATCCCTGGCACCTGCCTGCCCCGTGCTTCTGGAATCCCCAGAGCCCACCCGCCCTTGGGAGGGGTTGGTTGCCCCAGGCTACCCTGCCATCCTTCTATCACCCCCGCTTCCCTGAATCGGCCACTTCAGTGCTTGGTCCCTACGGTGGTGCAGGAGCAGGTACCCCCCCCCCAGCTTAGGGAGTGCCCGCCCCCTGGCATGTTATTTGCCTTTGTGAGGGATGCCTGGAGGTTCCTGCCCCTTACAAGTCACCGAGGAAACCCCTGGAAACAGTGGAGACTCGGCAAAGCCAGGGTCTCCGCCATTTCCCTCGGGGTGCTACCCTACAGTGGGACACCAGAGGAATTGCAGGCTCCAGAAGTTTGCCAAAGATTGCTGGTCTGTTTCGAGTTATCTTATCTCAACCAGCACGTTAGAATTGAACAGGCAGAAAGAAAAAATAACTTGCATTTACATAGTGCCTTTCACAGCCTCAGGACCTCCCAAGGTGCTTTTCAGCCAAAGAAGTACTTTTGAAGTGCAGTTACTGTTGTAATGTAGGAAACCAATTTGCGCACAGCAAGATCCCACAAACAGCAATGAGATTATGGACTAGATCATCTGTTTCTTTAGGTGTTGGTTGAGAGATTAACGTTGGCCAGGACACCAGGGAGAACTCCCCTGCTTTTCTTCAAATATTGCCTTGGGACATTTTACCTCTCCTGAGAGGGTAGATGGGGCCACGGTTTAACATCTCATCCGAAAGATGGCACCTCCCTCAGTAGTGCACTGGGAGAATCGGCCTAGGTTTTATCTCAAGCCTCTGGAGTGGGAGGTGAGCCTACAACCTTTTAACTCAGCAGCAAGAGTGCTGCCCACTGAGCCGCGGCTGACACCAGACACCGAAGGGCTGGTCAGGGCCCATATGGGACTTCAGGAGGGGAGCAGAGGTAATGATTGGGTCAAAGAGAAGGGGCAGCTTGGTTTGGACCTGACCCTTGAAGGGAGATGAGTGACTCGATTTGACTGTTGCTGTGGCACTGGTTTATTGCCTTGTTTGTGCTGGGATTTTTCAGGTTCTTTATCTCAGCACCCGAGTAGACATCAGCATCAGTTGAATGAATATAAACCTGCTCCAGGCATTAACAACAAGTCAATTGTATCAGAACCTAGTGGTTCCTTGACACTGAGTTAAACTGATTTGAAAAGGAGGATCTCTTGGTTGTTACACAAATATACAATTCAATCTGTTAATACAGGCAGAGAATACCACAGCCTGTCCAGGGTCTTACTCGTTCACTAACTCTTCAACTTAGGACAGGTTTCTCGCAGATTGGAGTTGAAATTGGATTCGAAGTTTCTTCACAGTGTCATCGACTATCGGATCAGAGAGAGGCGAAGGATTAACCTCATTCTCGCCCAGCTCCTTCTTGGCTTCTGAAAGTGCAGGTGCGGCATAGCCGAAGCAATCAATGTTTCACAGGATTACTTTTGTGACCCTTCAACTCAATATACAGAATTACACAGACTCTGGGAAATATTACAGAAAATCTGAAATATTACAGCAAGTTTGAGCTGGATTAGGAAATGCCTGGGCCTGTATATTACGTCCAACAAATCTTTTAAAGTGCCTGTCACAACATTCATATGTTAAGGAAGTGCGGTGTTGTATGGTGCCTCAGTTTAAGGGTTGCTCAATGTGTGAAGACAGACTGAATTTGCATTTATTACAGTGCCTTTCATGGCCTCAGGACATCCCAAAGTGTTTCACATCCAATGACCTACTCTTGAAGTGCAGTCACTGTTATTTTGCAGGAAAATGAAGCAGCCAATATGCACACAGCAAGGAACCATAAGCAGCAAGGAAATATATGGCCAGTGAATTTGTTTTACTGATGTCGATTGCAGGAGAAATATTGGCCAGGACCCCTGGTGTACTCACCTCTTCGCATTCAAATAGTGCCATGGGATTTTTTAGGTCCATCTGAGAGGACAGACAGGGCCGTGATTTAATATCTCATCTGAAAGACGGCACATCCGACAGTGCAGTACAGAGTTACTGTTTATTCAGGGTAAGGGTCACTCACTGTGTAACTGCAGCGTTGCTTGGAGGGGTTCTGTTTTGCCCCTGTGCAAGTGGGCCCTTTCACTCACTTATGGAGAAATTGAAGGCCATGTTGGGGTGAAGGATTATTGTCTTGTTGCTGGGCTGAACTGCTTTATATGGACAAGAGCCAGTGGGGTCAATAGTCAATGTGCTGAAGTACATATTTTAGGTTTGGGCACATTGGAGAGAGCTAAATATATTGAAGAGAGCTGGGTGCAACGTGGAGGGTTGGATATGTAGGGAAAGTTTTGGGGCATTAGGAAGAGCTGAGTGGAGCAGTGAGAACCATGTTTACTGGGGAGACAATCTGAACAGTAATATCTACTGTGAAAAGTATTTTTAAGATTAGTGGTCGGGCAGATGTGATCGGGCAATCTTTATTAAGGCACTGAGACGAACTATAACTCCCCAACTATTGTAACTGTTGCCCTGCCTGAGGTCAGCTATAACTAGGGATGGAAGCTGGGACTGATTCGGCCTGAATGGCTCAGTGCCACATCGTCTATGGCTTCTATTAGGAACTAGCAATGCATTTCCTGTTTAGCTCATTCATTGCTCATAAAACAGACATTAACTATTGTTTGTAGTAATCTGTTCAGTGCACATTTTGAAAACGCATATTGCACATTCAGCCAAATACATCCATTCACCCCAAGGATACAAATAACAGCAGAAAGAAGATAAGTTTTGTTGATTGAAACGGGGACAGAATGAGATCCTGGGGCTGTTAATTGGTGTGTGACATTACTCGAAGCGCCATGACTCAATGGAATTGAAACAAACACGAGTCTCCGTGGGGAATCGAGCACCGTGTGTCTCAGCTGATATCCTTTGACCTGCAGCTCCCGTGCACTCACTGTCTGTCTCCCAGCTAATCCCTCTTTTGTATCTCTCTCACTCTCTCTCTCTCTCTCTCGCCCCAATTCCGTGCATTTGATCAGAAGCGAGTGACTGAACGGCACACGCAGATGTCACAGGGTCCATCAGGAGTCCTGAATGGTTCCTGCCTGGGTAGATGTGAGATGTGGCAGTGACAGCAAGTGCAGAGGCATGGTGATCAATGCAAATAAGCTGACCTCAGCTCACTGCGTTAGGACGCAGAGTCTTTCGAATCAATATCATAGGGAAACAGGGACAATGGTAGCAAGACTGTCCGGGAGAGAGAGGATTAATTTCTTAATGTAGTATATGTGCATATTTGTCACAATAAAAATTAATTTTGAAAAAAACACAGCACAAAAATAAATATAGGATTTAATCAGCAAAAACTCCAACTGGCAATGAGCTGGGTTTTACTAAAGTGATACATTAATTCTTTCCCTCCTGAACAAATGTTGAAGGAAACTCTCCATGGTCCCTGTGCCCACTGGGCCCCACATGAAGTGAACGGCTTACCAGGAGACTGTGGGTGTTTGTCCCATGATTTTCCGTCCGTTAACATTAAAGGGCAACCCGCCCCTCATTTTCCGATCGTCTGCCCGTTACATGTGAGGTCCTGTTGATGGCGGGGGTCCTCGGAAAGGTTCAGCCCAGTAACCCAATATTAAACTTCACCCTACTGAAAAAAAGAACTTGCATTTCTATAGTGCCTTTCATGACCTCGGGACATCCCAAAACGCTTTACAGCCAGTGAGGTACTTTTTGAAGTGTAGTCACTATTATAATGTAGGAAACGCAGCCGTCAATTTGCACACAGCAAGATCCCACAAACAGCAATGTGATAATGACCAGATAATCTGTTTATTAGTGATGTTGGTTGAGAGATAAATATTTGGCCAGGACACTGGGGAGAATACCTCTGCTCTTCTTCGAATAATGCCATGGGATCTTTTACATCCATCTGCAAGGACAGACGGGGCTTCAATTAACGCCTCATCTGATAGACGACACCTCTGACCGTGCAGCATTCCCTCAGTACTGCACAGGAATGTCAGCCTGGGTTTTGTGCTCAAGTCTCTGGAGTGGGGCTTAAACCCATGACTTTCTGACTCAGAGGCGCGAGTGCTACCCACTGAGCGAGGCATAATCAACAAGGCAGATTTTCCCCCATTGAGCTTCGATATTCTAGACTGGGATTCACTGAGGAGAATTATCTGGGAAGGATTTTACGTCCCTAATGGAGACCACCAAATTTTCCATCCGTTTAAAGTAACGACACGGAGAGGTGTTGGGGGTGTCTCCATTCATCAGATTCGAGAGGAATTAAGAGTGGATGCAGGCTAGGACCTTTCTCCAATATTCACTAATTCATTTAAATGATTTGTGTAAGAAATCACTGCGACTGGAAGCTAATGGACAGGAGGCTCCCAATCACCGAGACGGGGAATTCCATCGGGGATTCTCCCAATCCACCACCGTAATTTAGGCTGAATTCTACGGAAACCCTATTTGCTCAAAGTTATGGCAATGGAGCAGGAGAAACCGCAAGGAAATTCACACTCAGAGTAACACGGGGAGACTCCCATTGGGTGACACTGGGTGTTGTAGGGGAGACTCCCATTGGGTGACACTGGGTGCTATAGGGGAGACTCCCATTGGGTGACACTGGATGAAGTAGTGGAGACTCCCATTAGGTGACACTGGTTGATGTAGGGGAGACTCCCATTGGGAGACACTGGATGGTGTAGGGGAGACTCCCATTGGGTGACACTGGGTGCTGTAGGGGAGACTCCCATTGGGTGACACTGGGTGAAGTAGGGGAGACTCCCATTAGGTGACACTGGTTGATGTAGGGGAGACGCCCATTGGGTGACACTGGATGGTGTAGGGGAGACTTCATTGGGTGACACTGGGTGATGTAGGGGAGACTCCCATTGGGTGACACTGGGTGAAGTAGGGGAGACTCCCATTGGGTGACACAGGGTGAAGTAGGGGAGACTCCCATTGGGTGACACTGGGTGAAGTAGGGGAGACTCCCATTGGGTGACACTTGGTGATGTAGGGGAGACACCCATTGGGTGACACTGGGTGATGTAGGGGAGACTCCATTGGGTGACACTGGGTGATGTAGGGGAGACTCCCATTGGGTGACACTGGATGGTGTATGGGAGACTCCCATTGGGTGACACTGGGTGTTGTAGGGGAGACTCCCATTAGGTGACACTAGTTGATGTAGGGGAGACTCCCATTGGGTGACACTAGATGAAGTAGGGGAGACTCCCATTAGGTGACACTGGTTGATGTAGGGGAGACTCCCATTGGGAGACACTGGATTGTGTAGGGGAGACTCCCATTGGGTGACACTGGGTGCTGTAGGGGAGACTCCCATTGGGTGACACTGGGTGAAGTAGGGGAGACTCCCATTAGGTGACACTGGTTGATGTAGGGGAGATGCCCATTTGGTGACACTGGATGGTGTAGGGGAGACTTCCTTTGGGTGACACTGGGTGATGTAGGGGAGACTCCCATTGGGTGACACTGGGTGAAGTAGGGGAGACTCCCATTGGGTGACACTGGTTGATGTAGGGGAGACTCCCATTGGGTGACACTGGATGTTGTAGGGGAGACTCCCATTGGGTCACACTTGGTGATGTAGGGGAGACTCCCATTGGGTGACACTGGGTGATGTAGGGGAGACTCCCATTGGGTGACACTGGATGGTGTAGGGGAGACTCCCATTGGGTGACACTGGGTGATGTAGGGGAGACTCCCATTGGGTGACACTGGGTGATGTAGGGGAGATTCCCATTGGGTGACACTGGGTGATGTAGGGGAGATTCCCATTGGGTGACACTGGGTGATGTAGGGGAGATTCCCATTGGGTGACACTGGGTGATGTAGGGGAGATTCCCATTGGGTGACACTGGGTGCTGTAGGGGAGACTCCCATTGGGTGACACTAGATGAAGTAGGGGAGACTCCCATTAGGTGACACTGGTTGATGTAGGGGAGACTCCCATTGGGTGACACTGGATGGTGTAGGGGAGACTCCCATTGGGTGACACTGGGTGCTGTAGGGGAGACTCCCATTGGGTGACACTGGGTGAAGTAGGGGAGACTCCCATTAGGTGACACTGGTTGATGTAGGGGAGACGCCCATTGGGTGACACTGGATGGTGTAGGGGAGACTTCCTTTGGGTGACACTGGGTGCTGTAGGGGAGACTCCCATTGGGTGACACTGGGTGAAGTAGGGGAGACTCCCATTGGGTGACACTGGGTGATGTAGGGGAGACTCCATTGGGTGACACTGGGTGATGTAGGGGAGACTCCCATTGGGTGACACTGGATGGTGTAGGGGAGACTCCCATTGGGTGACACTGGGTGATGTAGGGAAGACTCCCATTGGGTGACACTGGATGGTGTAGGGGAGACTCCCATTGGGTGACACTGGGTGATGTAGGGGAGACTCCCATTGGGTGACACTGGATGGTGTAGGGGAGACTCCCATTGGGTGACACTGGGTGATGTAGGGGAGATTCCCATTGGGTGACACTGGGTGATGTAGGGGAGATTCCCATTGGGTGACACTGGGTGATGTAGGGGAGACTCCCATTGGGTGACACTGGATGGTGTAGGGGAGATTCCTACATTTGATTGATTTGAACGACTGAGCTCCAATGTTAGGATTCTTTCCCCTCATTCTTAATTCCCCCATCAGAGGAAATAGTTTCTCCGTATCTCCCCTATCAAATCCTTTTAACATTTTAAACATCTTGATCAGATCACCCCTCAAGGGAATACAAGACAAGTTTATGCAACCTTCCCTCATAATTTAACCCTCTAAATCCCCGTTTCTACATTAAAAAAGAAAGCAGTCACAACTTCCAGGTTAGACACTAGCTATAGGCTGATAGCTGGTTCTTTGACTCACTGCTGGTCAGTTCCAGTGCAGCAAACATCCTGCTGATTGGTATCTGTAACAGTACAGATTAGCCTGACTGCATGGAGTGTTGTCCCAGTTAGTGCAGTTCTAATTTGAGCAAACTGGGAGGGCTGGGTTTCCCCTGTCATTATTCTGTGCCAAAATGGCAGAAATATTTTCGGCTGAACACAAATCAAGAATGCCCGTGTCCACTGTCAGGATTTTTTAAAATGACAAGTAAATAATAATATAAACCAAAATCGGCTTCAGCAGCCCTGGGTTAGGGAGGAGAATGACTGCTGTCCAGCGACTCCTGTTGAAAATGCATGTGTGGGGATGTTGGGTTGGGGACAGCTTCGGGCTCAGCTGTGACACTCCCCACGGTAGAATTGCCTGCCAACGCTCGCTGTCTTGGCCCGCACACTAGCAGGATAAATTCATCGATCTAGCGGTCCTGGTGAGAGCCGGGTCTGGGGTAAGGCACACAGCGTCGAAGCACTGATTCTTCAAGCCAGACTCCCCATTGGGACCATGTGAATTTACCCAATGGTGAATATTACGAAGCATTACAACACTGAAACAGGCCGCTCGGCCCATCCAGTCGGTGTTGGTGTCTATCCTCCGCATGAGCAGTAGTTCTAATCCCACGCTCCCACCCCAAAAGAATATAGGAACAGGAGTAGGCCATTCAGCCCCTCGAGCCTGTTCCACCATTCAGTTAGATCATGGCTGATCTGTACGTTAACTCCATTTACCCGCCATGATACCCTTACCTAACAAAAATCTATCGATCTCATTCTTGAAAGCTCCAATTGTCCCCCACCATCCACAGCCTTTTGGGGGAAGAGAGTTCCAGATTTCCACTACCCTTTGTGTGAAGAAGTTCTTCTTGATTTCACTCCTAAACGGTTTGGCTCTAATTTTAATATTATGTCCCCACGTTCATTATTCCCCCACCAGAGGAAATAGTTTCTCTGTATCTACCCTATCAAATCCTTTAATCACCTTTAAACACCTCAATTAGATCACCCCTTAATCTTCTATATTCACGTGAATACAAGCCCTGTCTATGCAACCTGTCCTCATAATTTAACCCTTTTAGCCCCGGTATCATTCTGGTGAATCTGCACTGCACCCCCTCCAGGGCCAATATATCCTTCCTGACTTGCGGAGCCCAGAACTGAATGCAGTCTCCAGATGGGGTCTGACCGAGACTCTGTACAACTGAGGCATAACTTCCACCCCTTTGTAATCCAGCCCCCATGAGATGAAGACCAACATTCCATTCGTCTTTTTAATTACTTTTTGTACCTTTCCTCTAGTTTTAAATCTTCAAGCTTTAAATTTCCCAATGCAGCAGCGCCCCCGTGTTCCGTGATGTCACCGCCTACCGCCATGGAGAAGCCTCTGGCTCAGTGACATCACCTCACGCCCCCCCCCCAGCCACCACAGAAAGCTGCGATCAGCTGGTGCGTGGGAACAGTCGGAAATCAGGAGTCGGAAGTCAGGGGGGTTCGGGAGATAGGGAGAGAGATCAGGCCAATTAAAAATTGACATCGACTGGTGAGCCTGATCTTGTGTAGTGAAGGGGGATTCTGGATGTAGTTTCAGGGTGAACATCCATTGGTTATAGGATTACTACTAGTTACAGGTAGGATATTGGAGCGTTCAACCTATTTCTATCAATGAGTTACTTTATTACTGTTGGTTATAAGGGGAATCTGAGTGTTATCAGTATTACTATTAGTTATCGGTGCAATTTCAATGAGTTACTATTAGTTACCGGTGGAATCAAAGTTCCTCCCACCTCTGGTTTCCCTTCTGTAAATTGCTTCCCCGCCCTCGGTTTCCCCTCTTCCCCGCCCTCGGTTTCCCCTCTTCCCCGCCCTCGGTTTCCCCTCTTCCCCGCCCTCGGTTTCCCCTCTTCCCCGCCCTCGGTTTCCCCTCTTCCCCGCCCTCGGTTTCCCCTCTTCCCCACCCTCGGTTTCCCCTCTTTCCCGCCCTCGGTTTCCCCTCTTCCCCGCCCTCAGTTTCCCCCTTCCCGCCCTCAGTTTCTCCTCTTTCCTGCCCTTGGTTTCCCCTCCTCCCCACCCTCAGTTTCCCCTCCTCCCCACCCTCAGTTTCCCCTCTCCCCTGCCCTTGGTTTCCCTTCTTCCCCGCCCTCAGTTTCCCCTCTTCCCCGCCCTCAGTTTCCCCTCTTCCCCGCCCTCGGTTTCCCCCTCCCCGCCCTCGGTTTCCCCTCTTCCCCGCCCTCGGTTTCCCCCTCCCCGCCCTCGGTTTCCCCTCTTCCCCACCCTCGGTTTCCCTTCTTCTCCTGCTCACGGGTGGCCTTCTGGTTCTTGGAACTTCTCTCACAACAGCTGCTGGCATGAAACCAGGAACAAAATTTCTCAACTACAGGGAACCCACCCTTTGTGAGGTAAATGCAATAACCTTTGCAGATGTCACATGATCAGACAACACGTGGTCACAGACATCACATTATCAGACATCGCGTGATTGGACGTAACCTGGCCGGACGCACGTGGTCAGACGCCACTTGATCAGACGTCATGTGATCAGGCATCATGTGGTCAGACGTCACATGGTCGGACGCCACTTGATCAGACGTCATGTGATCAGGCATCATGTGGTCAGACGGCACATGGTCGGACGCCACTTGATCAGACGTCATGTGATCAGGCATCATGTGGTCAGATGTCACATGGTCGGACGCCACTTGATCAGACGTCATGTGGTCACAACATGATCAAACCTCCATGAATGCCTCCAACCAGAGTTAGTGTCCCTATCTCATAACCCTCTGTGTAAAAAAGTTTCTCCTCCCCGTCCTAAATCTCTGAAATGTAATCTTAAATCTATGTCCCCTCACTCTAGACCTTCAATCGCAGTCAACAGTCTGTTTCTATCTACTCTGTCCCATCCCTTCATAATATTAAACACCTCTATCAAATCACCCCCTAATCTCCTCTGTTCTAACAAAAACAGCCATTTATCAATTCCTTTCTCGTGTTTGTGTTTCCTTATACCAGGCAGCATCCTAGTGAATCTGTGCTGTACCCTCTCTATTGCCTCAACATCCAGCCTATAGTGTGGAGCCCAAAACTGCACACAGGACTCCGACTGGTCTTACTAAGGTTTTATACAGATTCACCATTACACCTTGACTTTTATATCCTATAACCTCTTGCCACAAAACCCAATATTTCATTAGCTTTCATTACGGCTTTATCCACTTGAATGCCTTGTGAACCTAAAAGTCCAACTCCCTCTGCTCTTCCACATAAACCCAACTTTCCCCCATTCAAAGTATTATTACTTTTATTTTTTTTTAATCAAAAGTACTACCTCACATCTATTAATCCTACCACTGGCAAGAATTAAATTAACTAAAGCCATGTTGGTGAGTTGCTCTTTCATCAGTGATCATTCTCCCAAGGGATAGATGTTAGAGAGCAGCAACATGTGCTCATTTCCCAGTTGGGCCTGGTTTGAGTGATGGAATCTTCCAAACGAAGCAGGCAGGAGCTTCACTGGTATATTCAAAAGAGGAAGTGGAAAGTCATCCCCCTCCCCCATCCTGCTCCATGTTCTGCCTGGACTGAGTTGAACAGGTGCCCAGTAAACCTGGTGAGAAGGACGGGCACCAGAGGCATAGTTGAGTTCTGTCTGCCATGACATGAATGGTTTGTTCCGCATAAATCGGCAGCCATTCGAGCATTTCCTGTGTATGCAGGAGTCACCCACACTCCTGCAGTCCCTGTGGGGAGCTTTGCTCACAGGAATCGCAGGTCGGAGTTCGGGAAGCTTGCACTTTAGGATGTTAGCGCTGGCTCAGAGGTAGCACTCTCGCCTCCAAGTCAGAAGGAAATGATTCAAGCCCCACTCCAGAGACTTGAGCACATAATTCAGTTGCAGTGTCAGAGGTGCCGTCTTTTGGATGAGTTGCTAAACTGAGGCCCTGTCTGCCATCTCAGGTGGATGTAATAGATTCCATGGCACAATTTGAAGAAGAGCAGGGGAATTGTCCCAGTGTCCTGGCCAATATTTATGCCTCATCCAACACCATTAAAACAGATTAACTAGTCATTTATCTCATTGCTGTTTGTGGGACCTTGCTGTGTGCAAATTGGCTGCCTCATTTCCCTACATAACAATATGATTAGACTTCAAAAGTACTTCATTGGCTGTGAAGGACTTTGGGACATCCTTTGGTCATGAAAGGTGCTATATAAATACAAATTCTTTCAATTATAGGTGGACTCACCAGCCAGTTGTCTCCTTGACAATCGATGGTCAAACCATCATCAAATCTTCCACCATCAATATCCTGGGGGTCACCATTGCCCAGAAACTCAACTGGAACAGCCACATAAATGCTATAGAGCAGGTCAGAGTCTGGGTACTCTGCAGTGAGTGTCTCACCTCCTGACTCCCCAAAGCCTTTCCAGTTGTAGCACTCTCACCTCTGAGTCGGTGAGTTCAAATGCCACTCCAGAGACTTGAGCACATAATCCAGACTGACGCTTCAGTGTAGGACTGAGTACTGCACTGCCAGAGGTGCAATCTTTCGGATGAGATGTTAAACCGAGGCCCTGTCTGCCCTCTCAGGTCATGAAAGGCGTTATAAAAATGCAAGTCTTTCTTTTTTCTTTTTCAAGGCACAAGTCAGGTGTGTGATGGAATACTCTCCACTTGCCTGGATGAGTGCAGCTCCAACAACACTCAAGAAGCTCGACACCATCCAGGACAAAGCAGTCCTCTTGATCAGCAGCCCATCCACCACCTTAAACATTCACTCCCTTCACCACGGCGCACTGTGGCTGCAGTGTGTACCATCCACAGGATGCACTGCAGCAACTCGCCAAGGCTTCTTCGAAAACACCTCCCAAATCGTGACCTCCACCATCTAGAAGGACAAGAGCAGCAGGTGCATGGGATCACCATCACCTCCAAGTACCCCTCCAAGTCACACACCATCCTGACTTGGACATATATCAACGACAACTAGGGATGGACGATAAATGCCGACCTCGTAAACAATGCCCACATCCCAAGAATGAATTAAAAAGCACCATAGAGAGGCTGCAGAGTGACATGCTGAGCGCCAAACCACCAGACGCAGGCTTTGAGCAGGCCCTTCTCCACAGTTGAAGGAAGGGAAATTACAGAAGGACCACCCTAAACATCGGCCTCAGAGCAGGTTGTCATGGGTGAGGTTGTTCCTCGACATGAAGAGACCCTAAGAAAAAGAATAGGCAGAAAATCACCGAGAAAGGAGAGAGCTTCATCAATGCATTAGAGGGAACTCAGTGAGCACTTACAGCAATACCAGCCTGACTGGCTGATGTGAATTGTATTAAAGCAGGGGCTACGGCCTTTTTGCTTCACCAAATAAAGCAGACAGGATGCCATTCACTGTGCAAAGTCACAGGCCTCGTTTCACAACCATTGCCAGAATTGATGTCAATAAAGTTTGCGACAATGCCCTCTAGGGTTGCCAACTTTGGTTGGACATGTTCCTGGTTTTGTCACATGACCTCCCGTCTCCAACCGCCCCACCCCCACACTCCTATCATTGGTCACCTGACATGTCCATCATCGTGGCGCACCCCCTTCCAATGACAATTGGAAAGCAAACAGACTCTTCGTTACCCGATTGGATGATTCTTGACTGTCAGTCAAACAGCCTTATTTCCCTCATCTCCAATAATTTTATAACTAATTAATGTATGTGTTCAAAGAAATTGAAAATATACACATTTTTTGTTTACTATCCCTATGATTTTCCTTCCAGTTTTGCTCGCAGCAGCGTCCGGGAGATTAATCTTTAATTCCTGGAGACTCCAGGTCAATGCTGTAAAAATCACAATATTATTGGCAAATGTTATTGTGTCATCCAGTACACGGCCTGTGGGTCGATCACTATACAAGGCAGAGAAGGTCGGAGGTCAGCGAGTGGGGTAATAGGAGCTCCAGCATGTGACGGGCAAGTAGAATGTCAGATATTGTTCTGCAAACTGACCTGGAATGCAGACTGTGCTTTTTATAAAGAGAGAGCAATTTGTTCAGTCTGCCCACCCAAGCCTCACAGTTCAATAGAAACCAAACAACAGGCACCACATTCTCAGACCCACACAGGAGTATTAATATCTCCGAGTATTGCAGTTAGGGCTGCCAACCCTCCAGAATTGTACTGGAGTCTCCAGAAACTAAAGATTTATGGAGAAAGGTTATAGGGACTGTATTTTTTTTCATAGAATCATAGAAAATTGGAAAATTTTACGGCACAGAAGGAGGCCATTCGGCCCATCGTGTCCGCGCCGGCTGAGAAACGAGCCACCCAGCCTAATCCCACTTTCCCACATTTGGTCCGTAGCCCTGCAGGTCATGGCTCTTCAGGTGCACATCCAGGTATTTTTTAAATGAGTTGAGTGTTTCTGCCTCTACCACCCTCTCAGGCAGTGAGTTCCAGACCCCCACCACCCTCTGGGTGAAAAGATTTTTCCTCATTTCTGCTCTAATCCTTCTACCAATCACTTTAAATTTATGCCCCCTGGTTATTGACTCCTCCGCTAAGGGAGAAAGGTCCTTCCTATCCACTCTATGTAGGCCCCTCATAATTTTGTACACCTCAATCAAATCTCCCCTCAGCCTCCTCTGTTCCAAGGAAAACAACCCCAGCCTATCCAATCTGTCACCATAGCTAAAATTCTCCAGTCCTGGCAACATCCTCGTAAATCTCCTCTGCACCCTCGATAGTGCAATCACATCCTTCCTGTAATGTGGTGACCAGAACTGTGCTCAGTACTCAAGCTGTGGCCTAACCAGTGTTTTATACAGTTCCAGCATAACATCCCTGCTTTTATATTCTATGCCTCAGCTAATAAAGGAAAGTATACTGTATGCCTTCTTAATCACCTTATCTACCAGTCCTGCTACCTTCAGGGATCTGTGGACATGCACTCCAAGGTCCCTCACTTCCTCTACACCTCTCAGTATCCTCCCATTTATTGCGTATTCCCTTGCCTTGTTTGCTCTCCCCAAATGCATTACCTCACACTTCTCCAGATTGAACTCCATTTGCCACTTTTCTGTCCATCTGACCAGTCCATTGTTATCTTCCTGCAGTCTACAGCTTTCCTCCTCACTATCAACCACACGGCCTATCTTTGTGTCTTCCGCAAATTTCTCCATCGTGCCCCCTATGTTTAAATCCAAATCGTTAATGTATACCACAAAAAGCAAAAGTACCTAGTACCGAGCCCTGCGGCACCCCACTGGAAACAGCCTTCCAGTCACAAAATCATTTTCATTCTTTGAACGCTTTTGTTTATTAATTATAAAACTACTGGACATGGGGAGAAAGGCTGTTTGACTAGGCGGGGCAGATGGAGATGGGACGTCAGGAATAAGTCCAACCAGAGTTGGCGTCCCTAGTTACAGTCCACTCTCACACGCCTGCCGTTCTCAATGAGTCCAAAATGGAGGAGGTATAACAGGGATAAGTGGCGCCACGGTGGATTGTGGATTTGTAATTATGAGCCCTGATGCTCTGCAATTCCTGATCTCACCCCTATTGCTGTGGGGAAATGTCGGATGAAGACTAGGTGTGTCCCTGCTTGGCATGGCGACGATTTGAAGAGCGGCATTGGTGGAAGCCTGTGAACTTGTTGCCCGGTGACCTATCGAGAACAGCGCGTGGAGCAGAAAGAGGCAATCGGAGAAGGAACTCACACCAAATCCCGTTCACTCATCACCCCTGTGCTCGCAACGCCTCGATTTTAAAATTCTCTTCCTTGTGTTCAAATTCCTCCATGACCTCGCCCCTTCCCTATCTCTGTAACCTCCTCCAGCCCTACAACCTTCTGAGATCTCTGCGTTCCTCTAACTCTGGCCTCTTGTGCATCCCCCACTTCCTTCACTCCGCCTTCAGCCTTCAGCTGTCTGGGCCCTAAGCTCTGGAATTCCCTCCCTAAACCTCTCTGCCTCTCCGCCTCTCTCTCCTCCTTTAAGGTGCTACCTCTTTGACCAGGCTTTTGGTCACCTGTCCTAATGTCTCCTTGTTTGGTTCAGTGTCAAAATTTGTCTGATAACGCTCCTTTGAAGTGGCTTGAGATGTTTTACAACGTTAAAGAAGCGATATAAAAATGAGTTTTTGTTGAAAAGAAATATATTAAGAGGATTGGAGAATAACTCTTCATACAATTTTGACTCCATTTTGTTGCCAGCTGGTGACAAGGTGCGGTGATGTAAATGGAGGCTGTGCCACAGAATAGTAGGGCACCAGCCCGTGCCCCATGGTTCCCCCATGTGGTAAGTCCCTGAACTGCCTATCACTTTAATTCACCTGCTATGTTTCAGAGCTCCTCAATGCCAGCTGAGCATAAGAACACAAAAAAAACAATGGTGAGATGAAAAGCCATTCAGCCCTTCGACAGATCATGTCAACTCACTCCCACTAAGGGAGAACGACCGTAGTTAACCCTCTTGACGGCTCAGTCTGTAGCACTCTAGTCTCTGAATCACAAGAGTATGGGTTCAAAGCCCCACTCCATGGACCTGTGCCCATGATCTTGGCTGATATTCCAGAGCAATACTGACAGACCATTGACTTATTGCAGGTGGGTTCCTGCAGATGAGAGATTAATCCAAGACCCCACCTGCCCATTACAGGTCTATTTTGGGTCCTATGGTAGAATTTGAAGAAGGGAAGGTAGTTGGAGATAAATGGAATTGAGGTACAGATCAGCCATGATCTAGTTTAATGGCGGAACAGGCTCGAAGAGCTGAATAGCCCTACTCATGTTCCTATGTTCTCCTGTTATCCTGGCTAAGATTCCTCCCTCAACTAGCACCATCAAAATAGACTAACCAATCATCCTTCTCATTTGCTGTTTATGGAATCTTGCTGTGTGCAAAATGGCGGCCATGTTTGCCCATATAACAATTGTGACTGAGCAAAGTAATTCCATGTTTAAGACACTTTTTGTAAGATGTGATAAGGAGATCTAAAAGTTCAAATCCTCCTTTCTCCAGTAGATGAAGCTCTGTGAAATCTCTTCCCAACTCCCAAGGGTAATCGGGCAAAACTCCAGAAAATTACAACTCTCAGCAGTCGTATTCCATAGGTGGCACCTCCATGGCCCAGCAGGGCCTGAGTCCCAGGGTGAATTCTCTTCTTGCCTCCGAAAGCTTGTGATTTTCAAATAAAACTGTTGGACTATAACCTGGTGTTGTAAGATTCCTTACACATATAAATCTCGGCTGAGGCTCAGTTGGTAGCACTCTCTCTCGCCTCTGAGTCAGAAGGTTGTGGGATCAAGCCCCGCTCCAGAGATTTGAGCTCATAATCTAGGCTGATACTCCAGTGGAGCACTGAGGGAGTGCTGCACTGTCGGAGGTGCCGTCTTTCAGGTGCGACGTTAAACCGAGTCCCTGTCTACCCTCTTAGGTGGATGTAAAAGATCCCATGGCACTATTTTGAAGAAGAATAGGGGAGTTTTCTCCGGTGTCCTGGCCAATATTTGCCTCTCAACCAACATCACCAAAACATGTTATCTGGTCATTACCACATTGCTGTTTGTGGGACAGCAATTTGGCTGCCGTGTTTCCTACATTACAGCACTGTCCTGCACTTGAAAAGTACTTAATTGGCTGTAAAGCGCTTTGTGACGTCCTGAGGTCATGAAAGGCGCTATATAAATGCAAGTTCTTTCTTTCTCTTTATATCTAAGCAGTCACAAAGGATCAAGCCACTCTAGGCCAGAAAAACACAGGCCCTTGGCTTTCAAATCACTGCTGGCCTAATGAACTGCTCTGGTCAGCAGGCAGTCACAAAACACTTTATCCTTCTCATTGCAACGTATAATTTTTCATCTCTCCTTGATGTTGGGGGGAAGATGTTTGTTGACATGGAACAGAGGCAATAATTACACTGTTTGGAAAACAAGCACAGCAGCTCAAATCAGAGCATCCGAGGTAATGGTTCCACAAACGACTAAATGTTGTTGAAAAATAGGACTCCGCACAGAGTGAGAAGGATGTTGATTATCCTGCGCTGCGGGGCTCTTCTGTTTTGTTTCTGCTAAGGATTTCTAGACCCACAAGAATATTCAGTAATAATGCTCCTTCACATTAACCCAAGCAGAGCCTGACACTACGACTCACCCTCAATAAACCCTGGCAATGGTTAGGGTAAAAAGGAAGATTTGCATTTATAGAATGGCTTATCACATCTCTTATTAATGTCTCAAAGTGCTATCCATCGAATGAATTGCCTTAGAGTAGAGCCACTTGTTATGTAGGGAGACATGTCAGGCATGCTCCACACACCAAGATCCCACCAACAGCATTGAAATGGGTGACCATTTTGGGATCTTTAATGTCCACCATTAGAATTCAGGCAAACTATCAGGGTACTGTAGGTGGATGTCTGGATATGTGGTTAGGTGCCTGGGTATGTGTGTGGGTGTCTGGGTTTTGTGTGTGGTTGTCTGGGTATGTGTGTGGGTGTCTGAGACCATAAGACCATAAGAGATTGGAGCAGGAGTAGGCCATTCGGCCCCTCGAGCCTGCTCCGTCATTTAATGAGATCATGGCTGATCTGATTTTTACCTCAACTTCACTTTCCCGCCCTTTCCCCATATCCTTTGACTTCCTTGCTGATCAAAAATTTGTCTAACTCAGCCTTGAATGTATCAATGACTCAGCCTCCACAGCTTTTTGGGGTAAAGAATTCCAAAGATTCACGACCCTCTGGGAGAAGAAATACCCCCTCATTTCCATCTTAAACAGGCGACCCCTTATTCTGAGACTATGCCCCTAGTTTTAGATTCCCCCATGAGGGGTAACATCCTCTCAGCATCTACCCTATCGAGTCCCCTCAGAATCTTGTATGTGGTTGGGTTTCTGGATATGTGTGTGGGTGTCTGAGCTTGTGGGTGGGTGTCTGGGTATATGTGTGGGTGTCTGGTATGTGGGTGGGTGTCTGGATACGTGGGTGGGTGTCTGGGTATATGTGTGGGTGGGTGTATGGGTATATGGGTGGGTGTCTGGATATATGGGTGGGTGTCTGGGTATATGTGTGGGTGGGTGTATGGGTATATGGGTGGGTGTCTGGATACGTGGGTGGGTGTCTGGGTATATGTGTGGGTGTCTGGTATGTGGGTGGGTGTCTGGATACGTGGGTGGGTGTGTGGGTATGTGTGTGGGTGTCTGGTATGTGGGTGGGCATCTGGTATGTGGGTGGGTATGTGATGGGTTTCTGGATATGTGGGTGGGTGTCTGGGCTTGTGGGTGGGTGTGTGGGTATGTGTGTGGGTGTGTGGGTATGTGTGTGGGTATGTGTGTGGGTATGTGGGTATGTGTGTGGGTATGTGTGTGGGTGTGTGGGTATGTGTGTGGGTGTGTGGGTATGTGTGTGGGTATGTGTGTGGGTGTGTGGGTACGTGTGTGGGTGTTTCAGGTTTGGAGGTTAGGCCTATTAGTACAGTGAGATTTCTCACAGTATTGTGTACAGTGATCGGGAGTCTACATTAGGAGATGGGGATTTATTCCTTGGGGTAAATGGCTCTTTATATTTACAATGACAGGACAGGGCCGCATTATACAGAGCTTCCAACAGGCACAGTCACATGGTCCCTACATAACAGTGAGAATGGAATCAACCATGATTTTACACAGTTAGCGGATCCACTCATTATTAGCATTTTGATTGATTTTTGTGTTATCATTTATAATATATTATAATGAGTTATATTTGCATAGAAGAAATTCTGTTTTATATATGTTTAATCCGTCACCCCCTGACAGTGCTCTCTCTAGTAGCTTTGACTGATGGGAGTGATTCAAACACTACTGAAAGCCACAATCCCAGCAGCCTTAGCCCTTTGGCCCGGCCTGTTTATCTAATGCCTGCACACAGTTAATGGCTCTGTTAGTATCGAACCTGGGCAATTCGCCAGATCTCTGCTGAATCGTGACCTTTTTGAAGGTTCATATTCCTGGCAGTTCAGTGAATTAAATGCCCCACGTGGTGTGGGACTGACCCCTACAGATCAGGAAGGTCCCAGGATTGATCTCTGGTCTGTGCTGAGTTAGTCGGTGCTAGTTAGTTGGGCTAGCAGAGGGGAATGGCTAAACCAGGCTGTGCGTCAGATTCGCTAAAGTCCAAAATGCAAGTGACTTATGGGAGAGGTATTTTCTTCATTGTGACCCACTGGCCTGCTTTAAAATAGGGTCCTTTTGGGGAACATCACATCTACGTGCAGGCTCTGAGGTCAATCTCCACGGTGACTGACTGGAGTGACGTGGGAATGTGCGACCCTCATTACATGGGAACATGATGGAAGATTTTGCTTTGTTGCGGGCACGAATGGAGAGATATGGCAGCTTCACTGGAATCTGCGACTGCTTGCCACTACAGAAATAGGCCAGAGCCTGTGGGTATCTCCTCCTCCATGGGAGAATAGACTGCTGCCCTGGGGCCAGAAGGGGGCAGATTAGACAGAACCCCACATCTCAGTTTTGCTTGGAGCTGGGATGCAGGCTGCTGTCTCTCAGGGTTTTCGGGATCTGACAGCTGCCACTTGTCCAGCCACCCCACCGATCACTGGGCCCAGAGGAATGGCAAGAACTGGAGATGACCTGCCTGAGGCAGCCATTTTCTCAGGCCCCTGGTCTTGCCCCTCAGTGCAGCGCACCAGTGGCATGTCCGAGGGGAGAAAAGCCTGGCCTGGCAGGTGGTCAAGAAATGTGGGCAATAGCGGCACCTTCGCAGGAGCAAGTTTCCACGAGAGGAGGGCCGACACAGTCCCCTACACCTTTTGGAGAACATGAGCAATCAACCATCTCTCCCAATAATGGCCCTAAAAGTTGCACGTAGGAGAAGTGTTAAATAGGAGAAAGAAAGGCACGTTTAGACACTCAGGGATCTGTCTCAAACCCAAAACCTTCAGCCATTCAGTGGTGAAAGTGCTAACCATCGAGTCACACTGGCAATATTTATGGAAATTACAAGCAGCCAGGGACCCAGAACAAACCCATATGAAGCTTTACCCGTCAATGTGGCCAGAACAAGTCTTGTCTATTTATCGCCCCTTCTGCATTCTATTGCCAAGGAAATTTCCCTTCCAACAATGCACTCGGCGCTTAATTCCATGTGCCTTTGTCATCCTTAAAAACCTTACCAGCTGAATGTAATTCAACTGGACCAGCCACATAAATACTGTGGCTACGAGAGCAGGTCAGAGGCTGGGTGTTCTGCAGCTAGTGACTCACCTCCTGACTCCCCAAAGCCTTTCCACCATCTACAAGGCACAAGTCAGGAGTGTGATGGAATACTCTCCACTTGCCTGGATGAGTGCAGCTCCAACAACACTCAGGAAGCTCGACACCATCCAGGACAAAGCAGCCCGCTTGATTGGCACCCCATCCACCACCCTAAACATTCACTCCCTCCACCACCGGCGCACTGTGGCTGCAGTGTGTACCATCTACAGGATGCACTGCAGCAACTCGCCAAGGCTTCTTCGACAGCACCTCCCAAACCCACGACCTCTACCACCTAGAAGGACAAGGGCAGCAGGCACAGGGGAACAACACCACCTGCACGTTCCCCTCCAAGTCACACACCATCCCGACTTGGAAATATATCGCCGTTCCTTCATCGTCGCTGGGTCAAAATCCTGGAAGACCTTATCTAACAGCACTGTGGGAGCACCGTCACCACACGGACTGCAGTGGTTCAAGAAGACAGCTCACCACCACCTTCTCAAGGGCAACTAGGGATGGATAATAAATGTCGGCCTTGCCAGCGATGCCCACATCCCGAGAATGGATATAAAAAAAAGAATGTTATCAATTTCACTCTGAAAATCCCATTAGATTCTGCCCTCTCAATAGCCTTTGTCCACTAATTTAATTCCATTCTCACAGAGTTCCAGGAGATTTACAAGGTGTGACCTATTTCTTCCAAATCATTGTCACTGTTCCTTCTGGTCTCTAGGCTCTTTAGATGAATATTGCTGAAATACTCTCCAGGCAATCTCCCTGCTATCGATTTGAGACTGCTCCATAATTGCTTGATTCATACTTCAGTCACTTGTCAAACTTGGGAATAGTATTCACTATCTTCCAGTCTACAGATTCAGCTGCTGTATTTATACAGCGCCTCTATTAACCAGAGTCTCAGCCACTCCGTTAAGTCTTTCCTTCCCAGGCTCTGACTCGGCCTTCGTGCCTTTTACTTTACTATCTGTAGAATGCCTTGGGATATTCCTTACATTAAAGGCACTATATAAGAAAGAAAGAGCTTGCATTTATATAGCTCCTTCTACGACCTCACGTCGTCTCAACGTGCTTCACAGGCAATGAGCTCCTTTTGAAGTGTAGTCACTGTTGCAATGTCGGGAAACACAGCGGCAACCAACAGCAATCAGTAAAACCCAGATCATAAGACATAGGAGCAGGAGTAGGCCATACGGCCCCTCGAGACTGCGCCACCATTTCAATAATGGTTGATCTTCGACCTCAACTCCGCTTTCCCGACCGATCCCCATATCCCTTGATTCCCCTGGAGTCCAAATTCCCATCTGTTTTAGGCATCGGTTGAAGGATAAATATTGGCCAGGAGAGCTTCCCTGCTCTACTTCAAACAGTGCAGACATGGCCTCGGTTTAACATCTCACCCAAATTACGGCATCCCAGACAGTGCAGCACAAATCTCTGAGTGGGGCTTGAACCCAGAACCTTCTGACTCAGAAGCAAGAGTTCCACCACTGAGCCAAGGCTGACGTGCTAAAATGTGAGTTGTTTGTTTATTTGTTTGTTTGTTGTTGTTGTTATTATTATTGTTGTTGCTGTTGTGATTGCTGAGGGAATAAATTATTTCTTCCGCTCTAGTTGCTCTTGAAGTTTGTTCATTTTGAACCACTTTATATGTCCTTTATTTCTTCCCATTGCCAGTCCATTCGAGGACACAGAGGCCTGAGGCCTATTCCACCCCCAATTCAATCAGTGCAGGGCAATCTAGGTAGGCAGCGACCAGCATGTTAGTAGCCTGCACATCGAATGCGTGTAAGGCTCATTGAGCCCCTCACTTATTATTTACATCTGGCTGATGCCCCCAAATCCGGCTGGAATGCCCGAACAGCGCTCCTGCCACTCAGCGCCCCTTTACAGCGGCACTTCAGGGAAGGCCTACGATTACTATCAAAAGCTTGCCCCTCAGTCACCCTCTTCTAACCCTTTGTTTCTGCAGCTCCCTGTGCTGGGCTCCAGATGCTTCGAGGGGTCATTGTGACTTTCAGTCAACAACAACAACCTTGAATTTATATAGAGCCTTTAATGTAGTAAAACGTCCCAAGGCGCTTCACAGGTGCGTAATCAGACAAAATTCGACACCGAGCCTCATAAGAAGATAAGGTCATCAAACGCTTGGTCAAAGAGGTGGGTTTTAAGGAGGGTCTTAAAGAAGGAGAGGCGACTGAAGAGGCGGCGAGGTTTAGGGAGGGAATCCCAGAGATTAGGGTCTCGATGGCTGGAGACATGGTCGCCAGTGGTAGGGTGAAAGAAATTGGGGATGCATAAGAGGCAGTTTGAAGATTTCAGAGTTCTCGGAGGGTTGTAGAGCTGGAAGAGGTTACAGAGATAGGGAGGGGTGAGGCCATGTAGGGATTTGAACACAAGGATGAGAATTGTAAATTTGAGGCATTGGTGGACCAGGAGCCAATGTAGATCAGTGAGCACAGGGTGATGGGTGAGTGGGATTTGGTGCGAGTTAGGATATGGGCAGTAGAGTTTTGGATGAGCTGAAGTTTATGATGGGTGAAGAATGAGGGGCCGGCCAGGAGAGCATTGGAACAATCAAGTCAGGAGGTGACAAAGGTAAGGATCTTTGTGATGGAGAGAATAGGAGGTCGAAAGCTCATAGAATCATAGAATCATAGAAGTTACAACATGGAAACAGGCCCTTCGGCCCAACATGTCCATGTCGCCCAGTTTATACCACTAAGCTAGTCCCAATTTCCTGCACTTGGCCCATATCCCTCTATACCCATCTTACCCATGTAACTGTCCAAATGCTTTTTAAAAGACAAAATTGTACCGGCCTCTACTACTGCCTCTGGCAGCTCGTTCCAGACACTCACCACCCTTTGAGTGAAAAAATTGCCCCTCTGGACCCTTTTGTATCTCTCCCCTCTCACCTTAAATCAATGCCCCCTCGTTATAGACTCCCCTACCTTTGGGAAAAGATTTTGACTATCTACCTTATCTATGCCCCTCATTATTTTATAGACTTCTATAAGATCACCCCTTAACCTCCTACTCTCCAGGGAAAAAAGTCCCAGTCTGTCTAACCTCTCCCGATAAGTCAAACCATCAAGTCCCGGTAACATCCTAGTAAATCTTTTCTGCACTCTTTCTGGTTTAATAATATCCTTTCTATAATAGGGTGACCAGAACTGTACACAGTACTCCAAGTGTGGCCTCACCAATGCCCTGTACAACTTCAACAAGACATCCCAACTCCTGCATTCAATGTTCTGACCAATGAAACCAAGCATGCCGAATGCCTTCTTCACCACCCTATCCACCTGTGACTCCACTTTCAAGGAGCTATGAACCTGTACTCCTAGATCTCTTTGTTCTATAACTCTCCCCAACGCCCTACCATTAACGGAGTAGGTCCTGGCCCGATTCGATCTCCCAAAATGCATCACCTCACATTTATCTAAATTAAACTCCATCTGCCATTCATCGGCCCACTGGCCCAATTTATCAAGATCCCGTTGCAATCCTAGATCCTAGATCATCTCTGGGTCAAACAGTCTCGTTCAACCGGGGAGGGGGATGGAATCAGTAACAAGGGTATAAAGTTTGTAGCGGGGGCTGCAGACAATGGCTTCGGCCCTCCCAATGTTTAAGTGGAGGAGATTTCAGCTCATCCATTACTGGGTGTCAGGCAAGCAGTCAATTTGATTTGACCCTTACCTCAGCCTAACCTTACCCTAACCTACCTCTTCCCATCACAGAAACTAGTCATTTCTTTCAGGTCCAATATCCTGGCCTCAATCACCCTTCCTGATAATCTGCCCCAACTGTTGATCATCCTCTGTGTAAAGAAAGACTTCCTGATGTCTATCCCAATTTTACCCTTCGCACCCCTGACCCTGACCCTGTGCCCTCTCGTCTTTCTGCCCTATTCTATCTGAAGGTACTGAATTGGGTTTACTTTCTCTCTCTCATTGTATACCCAGCCAGGGATCAGTCTCAGTGCTTCCCTCTACCTCTATGGGGAGAAGCTAGTATTTAAAGAAAGAAAGACTTGCATTTATTTTGCGTCTTTCACGTCCAATCAATTACTTTTTGAAGTGTAGTCACTGTCGTAAAATAGGAAACGCGGCAGCCAATTTGCACACAGCAAGGTCCCACAAACAGCAATGTGATAATAACCAGATAATCTGTTTTATTGCTGTTGGTTGAGAGATAAATATTGGCCAGGACACTGGGGAGAACTCCCTTACTCTTCTTTGAAATAGTGCCATGGGATCTTTTACGTCCACCTGAGAGGGCCTCAGTTCAACGTCTCATCCGAAAGACGGTATCTCCGACAGTGCAGCACTCCCTCAGTAGTGCACTAGGGCCATTTGTATGGAGTAGTAATTGACTACTTGTGTTGAGTGACAGGCCTGGGTTGGGTCTAGTGATAGATTGTAGGCTGAGTTCGACCTCACCAGGAAGTAGTTCAGGCTCTCGACAGGTAGAAAGTGGACCACTGTTCCATTAATCAATGTTCATTTTTCATTTATTTTAGGAAATCTAGGAAATAACTGGGATGGTTCGCCTTAGAACAGGTAGGTTAAGGGGAGGTATTCAAAATTATATGGGGTTTTGATAAAGTAAATAAGCAGAAACTGTTTCCACAGGCAGGAGGGTCGGTAACCAAAGGACATAAATTTAAGGTAATTGGCAAAAGAGCCAGAGGGAAGATGAGGAGATTTTTTTTTACGCAGTGAGTTGTGATCTGGAATGTACTGCCTGAAAGGGGTGGAAGCAGATTCAATAATAACTTTCAAAAGGAAATTGGATAAATACTTAAAAAGGAAAAACTTGCAGGGCTACGGGGAAAGAGCAGGGGTGTGGGACTAATTGGATAACTCTTTCAAAGAGCCAGCATTGGACCGACGGGCCAAATGGCCTCCTTCTGCGCTGTAAGAGTCTATGAAATAGACAAGAAAGAAAATGCGTCTTCATTTATTTATGGTACAGAAGAAAGACAAAGGCAAAAGAAAAACTGTTTACAAGGCTGGATTAAAGACAGTGCAAAAACAGCAGGCCATGGGAAGGAAAGTAAATTCATCGAAGGTAGTGTACCTGGAGGGTGGACTGAAGAGTGAAATAATCAACAGTGGAACACTGTCATTCTTCATTGTGAAAAGTGTACACAGGGGTATAAAGGAAAGGATAAGACAGTCACTGAGGGAGGAAAGTATGAGATCATCCAGGGCGATGGTGACGAGGCCCGGCCAAAAGCTTTCATCCCTGGGTTGGAATGGGTTGTGCCAAAACTGAAGTGTTTTTGTCTGAGATTTGGCATGGTATTGGCTTCTTTAATCCTGTCACGGTGCATAAGGGGTTAAAACCCGGCTTCATTCCTGGAAATCAGGTGCCAACTTAACAATTGTTTGAGATTTTCGCCAGTTTGCCTCTGCTTGATGTCTGAGGGAGGAACCAACTCATTCAATTCAAATATCTTGTGAGATTTGTTCAGCTGTGCATTTGATTGGTGGCTCCTTTTCAATTTGACAGACAGTTATTAACTGTCGTTTGGTCCCAATCACTTTTTTGATCATATTTATCAACCTGCCTTGTCCAAATCAGAGGAACTAGGGACTGTGGAGGAGCAAAGAGATTTGGGAGTCCAATTACACAAATCATTAAAAGCCAGTAGACAGGTACAAAACGCAATTAAAAAGGCTAATGGAATGTTGGCCTTTATCTCAAGGGGGGTTGGAATGCAAAAGTGAGGAAGTTATGCTTCAGTTGCACAGAGCCTTGGTCAGACCCCATCTGGAGTACTGTGTTCAGTTCTGGGCTCTGCACCTCAGGAAGGATATGTTGGCCTTGGAGGGGGTACAGTGCTGATTCACTTGAATTATATGGGGCTTTAAAGGGTTAAATTATGAGGGCAGATTGCATAAACTTGCCTTGTATTCCCTCGAGTATAGGAGATTGAGGGGTGATCTGATCGAGGTGTTTAAAATGTTAAAAGGGATTCGATGGGGTAGATACGGAGAAATTATTTCCTCTGGTGGGGGAGTCCAGAACAAGGGGGCATAATCTTAAAATTAGAGCTAGGCCCTTCAGGAGTGAAATCAGGAAACACTTTTTCACATTATGTGGGTAGCAGAAATCTGGAATTCTCTCCCCCAAAAGGCTGTGGATGCTGGGGGATAATTGGAGCTTTCAAGACTGAGATCAACAGATTTTTGTTGGGTAAGGGTATTGAGCGATATGGAGCAAAGACTGGTAAATGGAGTCGAGGTACAGATCAGTCATGATCTAATTCAATGACAGAACAGGCTTTAGGGGTTGAATGGCCTACTCCTCTTCCTGATGTCCTTAGAGTCTGTCTGGAGGCTTTGGAGACAGGCCATGCAGCTTCTATAGACGGTAAATAAATGAAAAGAGTTGTTACGTAAGAATATTGGTCCCAAATTTCCTCTGAGGTCACGTCTGAATAATCTGGGCAGGCGAGAAGGAAAGTCAGGAGGGGGGGGTGATTGCCCCAGTGATACCACTTCTGAGATTTTCCACCAGAACTGACATGAGCAAATACGCTTCTGTCCAAATATTTGTGGGCGTGCGATGATTGAACACAAATGCCGTATTTCCCATCACTCACACCCTTGTGTCCTTGCCATCCAGCTTTCCCCGGGGCTGAGCGATGGACATAGAAACATAGAAAATAGGAGCAGGAGTAGGCCATTCGGCCCTTCGAGCCTGCTCCGCCATTCAATATGATCATGGCCGATCCTCTATCTCAATATCATATTCCCACTCTCTCCCCATACCCCTTGATGCCTTTTGTGTCTAGAAATCTATCTAGCTCCTTCTTAAATATATTCAGTGACTTGGCCTCCACAGCCTTCTGTGGTAGAGAATTCCACAGGTTCGCCACCCTCTGAGTGAAGAAATTTCTCCTCATCTCAGTCCTAAATGTCCTACCCCGTATCCTGAGACTGTGACCCCTCATTCTGGACCACCCAGCCAGGGGAAACATCCTCCCTGCATCCAGTCTGTCTAGCCCTGTCAGAATTTTATATGTTTCAATGAGATCCCCTCTCATTCTTCTAAACTCTAGTGAATACAGGCCGAGTCGACCCAATCTCTCCTCATACGACAGTCCTGCCATCCCAGGGATCAGTCTGGTGAACCTTCGCTGCACTCCCTCTATGGCAAGTATATCCTTTCTTAGATAAAGAGACCAAAACTGCACACAATACTCCAGGTGTGGTCTCACCAAGGCCCTGTATAACTGCAGTAAGGCATCCTTGCTCCTATACTCAAATCCTCTTGCAATGAAGGCCAACATACCATTTCCCTTCCTAACTGCTTGCTGCACCTGCATGTTTGCTTTCAGTGACTGGTGTGCAAGGACACCCAGGTCCCTTTGTACATCAACATTCCCCAATCTATCACCATTTAAATAATACTCTGCTTTCTGTTTTTCCGGAGTGGATAACTTCACATTTATCCACATTATACTGCATCTGCCATGTATTTGCCCACTCACTCAACTTGTCTAAATCGCCTTGAAGCCTCTTTGCATCCTCCTCACAACTCACAATCCCACCTAGTTTTGTGTCGTCAGCAAACTTGGAAATATTACATTCAGTTCCCTCATCCAAATCATTGATATATATTGTGAATAGCTGGGGCCCAAGCACTGATCCCTGCGGTACCCCACTAGTCACTGCCTGCCACCCGGAAAAAGAACCATTTATTCCTACTCCCTGTTTCCTGTCTGTTAACCAATTTTCAATCCATGCCAGTATATTACCGCCAATCCCATGTGCTTTAATTTTGCACACTAACCTCTTATGTGGGACTTTATCAAAGGCCTTCTGAAAATCCAAATAAACCACATCCACTGGTTCTCCCTTATCTATTCTACCAGTTACATCCTCAAAAAACTCCAGTAGGTTTGTCAAACACGATTTCCCTTTCATAAATCCATGTAGACTTTGTCTAATCCCGTTGATATTTTCTAAGTGTCCTGTTATCACGTCCTTTATGATAGACTCTAGCATTTTCCCTACTACTGATGTTAGGCTACTGGTGTGACGGCCTTACTCAAAGAGGGATTTTCGAATGTTTGAGATTGTTGGCCTTATCCCACCAGCCGTGTCGCTGCCGCACAAAGCTGCAGCCCTTTTCGTTCGTCCGTCCCACCTGAGGTCAGGTACCCGAGTGGCACCGGTAATGGTTCCCAGCGATATGTAAATGACCCCCGGAAAAGGGCCAGGGTGAGAGGCACAACTGACCGGTGGCCGGAAGTCACACCCTGCTACACCTCCGGCAGTGGAGTGCGACCCGAGGGAACTCCAGACTGTTATTTATATCATAGCTGAGCATGGCCATTGTGAGCTGATCATTACTTTCTACAACACAAGGAGGTGGCTTACAAAAACTTTAAAATTATATGTTCTGTTACTGCCACTATTTGCTGTTTAATACATTTGTTTGGCAGATAAAACCTAAGTTGAAATGCTGTGGCATGTTATTCTGTTGCCTTCTGGAGTCAAGGGCTCAGGTTAAAGCAAGTGATAAATCAAGGAATGAAATAATCTCAAGAAGGTTTTCTGTTCATTCTCTGGGCACGCTACAAATTGACCTAGGTATCTGGGGCCAATGAAAGCACTCCCTCTGGATAGGGGAGGTTTGGGCCTACCAATGAGAGTGGTCTGAAAATGAATCATACGTCTTAAGTGGCTCAAAAAGAGCTCCCTCTGTCAGATCGCGTCACACACACAGGCGCAAGTGCATTCACACACATACACACACACACTCGTGTACACACACATACCCTAAACATTCACTCCCTTCACCACCGGCGCACTGTGGCTGCAGTGTGTACCATCCACAGGATGCACTGCAGCAACTCGCCAAGGCTTCTTCGACAGCACCTCCCAAACCCGCGACCTCTACCACCTAGAAGGACAAGGGCAGCAGGTACATGTGAACAACACCACCTGCACGCTCCCCTCCAAGTCACACACCATCCCGACTTGGAAATATATCGCCGTTCCTTCATCATCATTGGGTCAAAATCCTGGAACTTCCTTCCTAACAGCACTGTGGGAGAACCTTCACCACACGGACTGCAGCGGTTCAAGAAGGCAGCTCACCACCACCTTCTCAAGGGCAATTAGGGATGGGCAATAAATGCCGGCCTTGCCAGTGACGCCCACATCCCCTGAACAAATAACAAAAAACACATAGGCACAAGTGCATTCACACGTACACACACACACTCGTGTACACACACACACAGGGACAAGTGCATTCATAAACATACACACACACACGTACACACACTCACATACACGCACACACAGGCGCAAGCGCATTCACACACGTACACACACACACTCGTGTACACACACACAGGGACAAGTGCATTCATACACGTACACACACACTCGTGTACACACACACAGGGACAAGTGCATTCATACACGTACACACACACTCGTGTACACACACACAGGGACAAGCGCATTCACACACGTACACACACACACTCACGTACACGCACACACAGGCGCAAGTGCATTCACACACGTACACACACACACTCGTGTACACACACACAGGGACAAGTGCATTCATACACGTACACACACACTCGTGTACACACACACAGGGACAAGTGCATTCATACACGTACACACACACTCGAGTACACACACACACAGGGACAAGTGCATTCATACACGTACACACACACTCGAGTACACACACACACAGGGACAAGTGCATTCATACACGTACACACACACTCGAGTACACACACACACAGGGACAAGTGCATTCACACACGTACACACACACACTCGAGTACACACACACACAGGGACAAGTGCATTCACACACATACGTACACACACTCGTGTACACACACAGGCGCAAGTGCATTCATACACGTACACACACACACTCGTGTACACACACACACAGGCGCAAGTGCATTCATACACATACACACACACGTACACACACACACTCACTTACACGCACACACAGGCGCAAGTGCATTCACACACGTACACACACACACACACACTCACATACACGCACACAGGCACAAGTACGTACACACACACCCTCACGTACACACACACAACGCATTCCCGCACACACACATACCAAGCATCCTAACGGTGTTATAGCAAATGGTCTCAGGTTCTTTGAACACACATGCTCCAGCCCCTACTGATTTCAGCCTGCAGCACACGTGAGGTAGCAGCTGGCCCTTCCCTAATGAGCATGTACTCAGGGCTGTCAACACCTCGTGCTCACAAAGAGAGAAGGAGATTGTAGATCCTATTAATCTCTTGGCGATGAATAGAAGGCTCCATTTCATATGCAAAGGTTACATCCTTCATCTGAGTCTCAGAGATGAAAAGGCTACAACTGTCATCATTCATAAGGAACTTTCTCGCAGAGAAAAGATTGGAACAATAATTGATGTACACCACGACATTAAAAACAATCAAACATAAACTTTGCCATTCAAATCAAAGTGACATATTTTAAGAACAAGTAGCAGATGCTGGAAATCTGAAATATAAACAGAATATGCCGGAAACACTCAGCAGGTCAGGCAGCATCTGTGGAGAGAGAAACGTAGAGTTAACAGTTCAGGTCGATGACCTTTCATCAGTACAAGCATATTTTAAGGCCAGCTTCCTAGGAACTGGAAGGCAGGGGTTTGTTCTGTGAAAACTGCAATTCGACTAACTAACCATTAGGGAGTGGAGATCTTCATTCCATCTGTTAAAACAACATTGTAGAAAGAGCTCACTCCCTAGACACACGCCATCAGTCCTGTTCTTACATGCAAGGCTCCAAATTAAGGCATATCTGTATAATACCAGTAAATAGGCCATGGTGTTGCCCACAGTCAGTTGATGATTAGATGCCTTTATAAGATGGCAATCAAGTTGGGAGAAAGACTCAAGAAACTTGTTCCACAGAGCAACCCACTGGCTAGAGCCTGCAACTACACCACGAAAGTTGACATCTTAAAATTCAATGCGAAATCTTGACATAGTAATTCACAATGGAAAATGCTGACATAAAAAGTGTGACCAAACATTGTGATAACAGGAAATAAGGTTTGTGGACAGGAAGCGCAACCTGTATGCGAGATTTTGAATAATATATAGATATGAAATAATGGTTCAAATCTTGCTGGAAAAATAACAGCAAGTTCACGATGCAGATCATATGGGAGCCGAGACAGTGAGTGTTTGATCATAAAGAAAAACTTGTATTTATATAGCGTCTTTCACAACCTCAGGACATCCCCAAGTGCTTTACAGCTAATTATGTACTTTTGAAGTGTATTCACTGCAGCAGCCAATTTCTGCACAGCAAAGTCCCACAGACAGCAATGACATAAATGACCAGATAATCTGTTTTAGGTGTTGGTTACATTTTGGCCAAGACACAGGGAAAACTCCCCTGCTCTTCTTTGAATAGTACTGTGGGATCTTTTACATTCACCTGAGAGGGCAGACGGGGCCTCGGTTTAACGTCTCATCCGAAAGACAGCATCTCCGCCAGTGCAGCACTCCCTCAGTACTGCACTTGAGCATTTTGTGCTCAAGTCTCTGGAGTGGGACTTGAACTATAACCTTCTCACTCAGAGGGTGAGAGGGCTACCCACTGTGCCAAGGCTGACAATGGAGTCCCTCATGGCCAAGACTGCACCTGTCCTCACCAGGGACCCATAAGTCCGAGCAGAAGTTGTCATATGGTGATCAGGAGTGCGACCCCTGTGTTATTTTCCTCCTCCCCGGCCAGGAGATCAATTGCCGCACCTCCTACCACTGCACCGACTGAGATCAGCTGTCCCGGTAAAGATGGAGGAAGGTAGCTGGAACCTCAGTGCTCTGTACAGCTTTATCACACCAGGTGGTAGCATTATTGACTGAGGCATGCAGGGACTCTCAGCAATAGTCTTGGTAACATTAATTCCATGTTCCCTTATCTCAGTACAAAAGATAGACAAAATGGCTGTCATAGAGTTACATACTGTAATCCAATGTCTGAGTTCACTGATAAATGAATCACTTGGTGTTCTCTGTATGAATGCATGAGATGTTTGTTTTGTAAGCAGTGCCAGTTATCTTCTGTGTGTTGCACAGTAATTCATTGTGTTAAGCTCAAAACAACCTGCAATGGTGCTGCCAGAATTATTACTTGGAGTGAATGTCACTGCTTCACTGTCACATCATGAAGTCATCCAGCTCCTTCAATCCACTCGATTAGATTCAGTCTGTAACTCACTCCCGGGTATCTGTTATTCTATATATAAACTCCCTGAACCCCTCGATTAGATTCCAGCCTGTAACTCACTCCCAGGTATCTGTTATTCTATATATAAACCACCCGAACCCCTCGATTAGATTCCAGCCTGTAACTCACTCCTGGGTATCTGTTATTCTATATATAAACCACCCGAACCCCTCGATTAGATTCCAGCCTGTAACTCACTCCCGGGTATCTGTTATTCTATATATAAACCACCCGAACCCCTTGATTAGATTCCAGCCTGTAACTCACTCCCAGGTATCCGTTATTCTATATATAAACCACCCGAACCCCTCGATTAGATTCCAGCCTGTAACTCACTCCCGGGTATCTGTTATTCTATATATAAACCACCCGAACCCCTCGATTAGATTCCAGCCTGTAACTCACTCCCAGGTATCCGTTATTCTATATATAAACCCCCAAACCCCTCGATTAGATTCCAGCCTGTAACTCACTCCATGTATCTGTTATTCTATATATAAACCCCCCCCAATTCCTCGATTAGATTCCAGCCTGTAACTCACTCCCGGGTATCTGTTATTCTATATATAAACCCCCTGAACTCCCGATTAGATTCCAGCCTGTAACTCACTCCATGTATCCGTTATTCTATATATAAACCCCCCCCAATTCCTCGATTAGATTCCAGCCTGTAACTCACTCCTATATAATTGGCCTCCTCTGAATCCAAGTTGTGTCACAAGCCCAGCGAGGCTTGGAAACATAACAAGCAGCCTTCTCCCGCTTCCTGGATCCATGTGCCATAAAGACTGCGCTCACCAACCACACAGCACACCTTCAGAGGAGGGCTAGTCGATATGGGGGGGGGGGATAATCCCCACTCCATGCAGCAGGAGATTAATGACTCTACTTAATGGCACCTCAGAAAGGATAGGGGTTCCCCTGTACTCCCTGCCTGGCTGACCTCACCTCTCTCCCATGTATCCCACAGCCACCCTGATCCTGACACATCCAAAACTACGATCCTAGATACAAGAAACTATGCAGAGCCTAGATATTCCAATTAGCATTATTTTAACGGCACTAGTAACCGGTAACCAATCGAGTGGGTTACTGCCACCGGCTCTGAATTCTGGATTTTTATCCAGTGGGATACTTGTGTCCAGTGGGTGTGAGTGGCTCCCCCCCTCATCGTATGGCTTGTGGGAGCCCATAATACCCTCCCGCCATACAGGACCAAACACCCTGTCGGCCGGTATAAGGATGGTTACGGCCACAGAAGGAGCGTTCACATCGTGGCCTGACAGACTGTCAATCAAACCTGCGAGTCCTTCCACCACCTCACACTATTCTCCAAAGGAAGAGCATGAAGACCCAACAACAACAACAACATCAGCAGCAGCAACATTAAAAAATATCGCCAATCGGAAAATCTAAGCTATATAAATAATGCCTGGTAAATTCCGTGTAATCAAATTGTATCAACACATACAAACACCGTAAATTAATTGAAATGTTTAAAAGTACAACAAAATAAAGAGCCCCCATCACCTGCCATTGAAATCCTTCTGTTTATTTTGCTTTTACTCAGTGCCTGAGCTCTGGGTAAGTGTTGAACATGAGAGCCCACAGCCTAATGGTCCTGCTGCTTCGTTCGGCAAGGTTAATTAGCTGTCAGATGGGAAAAATCCTATTTCCTTCATCAATGCTTCCACTCGTCTCCCTAATCAGCAGAGCGCAGAAGGGTCAGAGCCTGGGGCCCAAGTGAAAATGTCGGGGCTGCTTTCTATTATTATTATTATTATCCAGAACATGGGGGCAGAATCTTAAAATTAGAGCCAGGCCGTTCAGGGGTGATGTCAGGAAACACTTCTTCACACAAAGGGGAGTGGAAATCTGGAACTCTCTCTCCCCCAGAAAGCTGTTGAGGCTGGGGGGTCAATTGAAAATTTCAAAACTGAGATTGATAGATTTTTGTTAGGTAAGGGTATTAAGGGTTCAATGTAAACACATTTATAAAGAGCACAGTAAATGGAGTTAAGATACAGATTAGACATGATCCAATTGAATGGCAGAACAGGCTCGAGGGGCTGAATGGCCTACTCCTGTTCATATGAATTAAGAGCAGGAGTAGGCCATTCGGCCCCTCGAGCCTGCTCTGCCATTTGATAAGATCATTGCTGATCTGATTGTGACCTCAACCCTACTTTCCCGTCTACCTACTATAACCTTTGACTCCCTTGTTAATCAGGAATCTATCTAACTCAGCCTTAAAAATATTCAGTGACCCTGCCTCCACCGCTCTCTGGGGAAGGGAGTTCCACAGACTCACGACCCTCTGAGAGAAAAAGTTTCTCCTCATCTCCATCTTAAACTGTGGCCCCTAGTTCTAGTCTCTCCCACAAGGGGAAACATCCTCTCAGCATCTACCCCTTCAAGTCCCCTCAGGATCTTATATGTTTCAATAAGATCACCTCTCTTTCTTCTAAACTCCAATGTATACAGGCCCAACTTGTCCAACCTTTCCTCATAAGATAACCCCCTCATCCCAGGAATCAGTCGAGTGAACCTTCTCTGAACCGCCTCCAAAGCAATTATGTCCTTCCTTAAATAAGGAGACCAAAACTGCACACAGTATTCCAGATGTGGTCTCACCAATGCCCTGTACAATTGTAGCAAAACATCTCTACTTTTATATTCCATTCCCCTTGCAATAAATGACAACATTCCACTTGCTGTACTCGCATACTAACTTTTTATGATTCATGTACTAGGACACCCAGATCCCTCTGTACCTCAGAGTTCTGCAATCTCTCTCCATTTAAATAATATACTGCTTTTCTATTCCTCCTGCCAAAGTGGACAAGTTCACATTTTCCCACATTATACTCCATCTGCCAATTTTTTGCCCACTCACTTAACCTATCTATATCCCTTTCCAGACTCCTTATGTCCTCTTCACAACTTACTTTCCTACCTACCTTTGTGTCATCAGCAAATTTAGCAACCGTACATTCGGTCCCTTCATCCAAGTCATTGATATAGATTGTAAATAGTTGAGGCCCAAGTACTGATCCCTGTGGCACTCCACTCGTTACATCTTGCCAACCTGAAAATGACCCATTTATACCTACTCTCTGTTTCCTGTTAGCTAACTAATCCTTTATCCATGCTAATATGTTACCCCCTACACCATGAGCTCTTATTTTGTGTGGTAGCCTTTGATGTGGCACCTTGTCAAAAGCCTTCTGGAAATCCAAGTACACCACATCCACTTGCCACTAACCTTCGTGGAATTGTATGCTTTTTCTTTCAATTTGATACTATCTTTAACTTCCTCAGTTAGCCACGGATGGTACGTCCTTTCCCTCGAGTCTTTCCTTCTCCCTGGAATGTATCTTTGCTGAGTGTTATAAAATATCTCATTAAATGTCTGCCACTGCATCTCTACTGACCTATCCCTTAACCTAAGTTCCCAGTTCACTTTAGCCAGCTCTGTCTTCATGCCCTCATAATTGCCCTTATTTAAGTTTAAAACACTATTCTTAGACTTACTCTTCTCTCCCTCAAACTGAATGCAAAATTCAATCATATTGTGATCACTGCTACCTAGAGGCTCCTTTACAATGAGGTCATGAATTAATCCTGTCTCATTACACATTACCAGATCTAGAATAGCCTGCTCTCTGGTTGGCTGGAGAACATGCTGCTCTAAGAAACTGTCCCGAAAGCACTCAGTGAACTCATCTTCCAGGCTACCTTTGCAAATCAGATTCTTCCAATCTGTATGCAGATTAAAATCACCCATGATTATTGTTGTTCCTTTCTCACAAGCCCCCATTATTTCTTCCTGTATACCCTGTCCTACAGTATGGTTACTGTTAGGGGGCCTATAAACTACTCCCACAAGTGACTTCTTGCCTTTACTATTTCTTATCTCTTCCCAAACTGATTCTACATCTTGGTCTTTAGAACTAAGGTCATTTCTCTCTATTATACTCATGTCATCCTTAATTAACAGAGCTACCCCTCCACCTTTTCCTAGCTTCCTGTCCTTCCAAAATGTCAAGTACCCTTGAATATTCAGGTTCCAGCCTTTGTCATCTTGTAGCCATGTCTCTGTAATGGCTATCAGATTATGTATATTTATTTCTATTTGAGCTGTCAATTCATCCATTTTGTTATGAATGCTCTGCGCATTCAGGTACAAAGCCTTTAGTGCCGTCTTTTTACTGTTTTTGCACCCTCTAGCCTAATCTGCTGGCGCACTCTTAAGTTTGCATGCTCTGTCCCTTCCTGCCACTCTCTAATTATCATTTCCCTATTGCTACCTTGCTCTCTTGCCTTGTTTTCTTTCTTTAATTTATCACATCTTCCCTTACTTGATCCCTCGCCCCCATTATTTAGTTTAAAGCCCTCTCCACGGCCCTAGTTATACGATTCACCAGAACACTGGCCCCAGCATGGTTCAGATGAAGGCCGTCCCAATGGTACAGCTCCCACTTTGCCCAGTACTGGTGCCAGTGCCCCATGAATCGAAACCCATTTCTCCCACACCAATCTTTGAGCCACAAATTTAACTCTCTAATCTTATTTACCCTATGCCAATTTGCTCGTGGCTCAGGAAATAATCCAGAGATTGTCCCCAATATTAGTGTGGAGACGAGATGGCAGCGTGGGGGATGGTGAGCAGGCGCGTGGGTAACCCACGAATAAAATATGTCTGTTTCCCACGCTATCATGGGTCAATTGGAGCCACTTAACGTGGTTTCTGGGTTTTGCCGTCTGAAAGCTGCGCAGCGGGCGGACTGCGCACCCGCATCACAGGCTGTCAGCTGGACGAGCTCTATTTAAAGGGGCAGTCCTCCAATGGCTGCTCCTGGAGCAAACACCCACACACCACAATGGAGCAGCACAGGGGAAAGGCTGCTGTTAGATTTAGTGATGCCTCATTCCAGGTGCTACTGGATGGGGTGAGGAGGAGGAGGGATGTGTTCTACCCGGCGGACAGGAGGAAGTGGCCTGCCTCTGCCACCAAGAAGGCCTGGCTCGAGGTGGCAGAGGAGGTCACCAGCAGCAGCAACATCTCCCGCACCTGGATCCAGTGCAGGAAGCACTGGAATAACCTAATTGGGTCAGCCAAAGTGAGCACACTTACTCATTCCCCTACATTCCGTCTTCCACATCACCGCCCCACCCCCCCAACTCATTGTGCACTGCCCACACAACCCTATCACATCACTCCTCACACCCACTCAAAGCTCATCCTCAACTTACCTGCACTTCCTCACCTCCCCATTACTCATCCCACCAATACCACTCAACCCAATCCTCACACAATCTCATGGCTCTGTCTCAAACTCATCCGCTGATGCATCTCTTTCATTGTCAGCCGCACCCAAACCAATGCATTCATCAGTTGGCCACGTCACCATCACTCACTCACACATCTGTACTTTCTCCTCTTATAGGAGACGAGAGCCCAGAACGCACGGGAGAGGGCGAGGACCGGAGGGGGCCGCAACAGATCGCCATCCTCACAGACGTGGAGCAGGAGGCGCTGGAGCTGAGCTGCACCCTCGAGTTCCTGTCCCTTGGGGAATGGCACCCAACAAACGTCTGTTGACATAACTTCAACATTCAGCACACACAATATGAATTGATGTTAACATGCCTTGCCATCTTCAGCACCTCAGTATGCTCATCGCAACATGGCACATCTGTGATCATGCTTAATATTGCCTTCTGTTCTCTTACAGGGCCTCCAGCGACTGCTGTGACGGCAGAGGGCGATTCCTCAGAGAACCTGCCGGCCTCTGAGGGTGCACCGTCACATCTGAGCGAACTATCCACCACCGCAGATAATCACACCTCGGTGGCGTTAGTTGGGCGGGCACCTGGTGAGTTACCACACACATGTGAGCAAGAGCAGACACTGGTGGCAGGGGCAGCTGTGGAGAGTCCGCGTCGGTGGGAGCACTCCTCTCCAGGCTCTGCTCAACTGGACACAGATGCTGAACCCTGGGGGCCACCCTTTAAAAGAAGAATGATCGAGGGGCAGCAGCATATTTGCGAGATGCTGGAACAGGTGCCACGCGCACTCTCCACAATAGCGCAGAGGATGGAGGAGTCCAACTCCTGCATGAGTGGAATGGTGGCACAGGTAAGGGAGGGCATCTCTGAGATACTGTCTCAGGGACGTGAGGGCATCTCTGAGATAGTGTTGCGGGTAAGTGCGGGAATGTCTGCAATGGAGGGAGGGCTACCTTCCATGGAGCTTCAATAACAGCTCAACAATGAGTCCATTCAGGCCCTGACAACGGCCGCTCAGATGCAGGGTGAACATCATTCTGCCACCTTAAACAGGCAGGCAGATACACTAGCACTGGCCTAACAAGGCTTCACACATGTCCTCCAAACTGCTGTCTAGCAGGGTGGGAGGAATGGTGTGGGCCTGGCCCAGGGGAGGGATGATGGCGAAAAGGAACATGGAAGTGGGGACGTCACTCAAAGCGACCCCACATCTCACTCTCAACCAGTACCCGCAATGCTGCCTCCTCTCCAGGTGGCCGAGTCTGCCCCTGCACAGGTGCAGTTGGAGCAGTCTTTGGAGGGGCCCTCATAGACACCAAAACCCAGAGGGCGTAGGCCCAAAGCATCTAATCAGTCAGGGCATGAACAAGAGCAACCCGCCACTACATCTGCTGCAGCCACAGAGGATGCACCATTTAGAAGTAGTCGGAAGCGAAAGGAAAAGGTTTTGTAAGAACGAAGGGGATGCGTAAGGGTGTTTTTTTAATTCATTTATGGGATGTGGTCGTCGCTGGAGAGGCCGGCATTTATTGCCCATTCCTAATTGCCCTTGAGAAGATGGTGGTGAGCTGCCTTCTTGAACCGCTGCAGTCCGTGTGGTGAAGGTTCTCCCACTGTGCTGTTAGGAAGGGAGTTCCAGGATTTTGACCCAACGACAATGAAGGAACGGCGATATATTTCCAAGTCGGGATGGTGTGTGACTTGCAGGGGAACGTGCAGGTGGTGTTGTTCCCATGTGCCTGCTGCCCTTGTCCTTCTAGGTGGTAAAGGTCGCGAGTTTGGGAGGTGCTGTCGAAGAAGCCTTGGCGAGTTGCTGCAGTGCATCCTGTGGATGGTACACACTACAGCCACAGTGCGCCGGTGGTGAAGGGAGTGAATGTTTAGGGTGGTGGATGAGGTGCCAATCAAGCGGGCTGCTTTGTCCTGGATGGTGTCGAGCTTTTTGAGTGTTGTTGGAGCTGGACTCATCCAGGCAAGTGGAGAGTATTCCATCACACTCCTGACTTGTGCCTTGTAGATGGTGGAAAGGCTTTGGGGAGTCAGGTGGTGAGTCACTTGCCGCAGAATACCCAGCCTCTGACCTGCTCTTATAGCTACAGTATTTATGTGGCTGGCCCAGTTAAGTTTCTGGTCAATGGTGACCCCCAGGATGTTGATTGCGGGGGATTCGGCGATGGTAATGTCGTTGAATGTCAAGGGGAAGTGGTTAGACTCTCTCTTGTTTGAGATGGTCATTGCCTCGCACTTGCCTGGCGCAAATGTTACTTGCCACTTATCAGTCCAAGCCTGGCTGTTGTCCAGGTCTTGCTGCATGCGGGCTCGGACTGCTTCATTATCTGAGGGGTTGCGGATGGAACTGAACACTGTGCAATCATCAGCGAAAATCCCCACTTCTGACCTTATGATGGAGGGAAGGTGATTGATGAAGCAGCTGAAGATGGTAGGGCCGAGGACACTGACCTGAGGAACTCCTGCAGCAATGTTTGATGGTTGGTCATGTTTTTTATTTATATTAGCTTTTTATTAATGGCACATTAAATATAATTATTGTCGCCACTACTGCCACGTCTTGGCCATTCTTGACCCATTGGGTCACTCTACAGTGGGTGTATGTTTAGTTGCAGGCCTGTTTTGTGCAGTTTGCAGGGGTGGGTGTGGGGGTGTGGGCTGGTGTGGGTGCTGCTCGATCCAGGTGGTGTGAGGACTGGACTTTTCACACTGTCTGATGTTAGGAGAACCGTTCACATATAAGTGGCTCCCTGGCCTCACGAGCAGCCAGGTGAGTTGCTCTTCTGCCCATGGGTTGCTCCTCCTCCTCCTCCTCCTTCTCCTCCTCCTCCCCAATGTGGGTGGCAGATGTGGATGGGGCCTCCTCAAGCAGCAGCCCTCTCTGTTGTACCATATTGTTCAGGGCACAACACACGACTATAATGCGTCCCACTCTGTCTGGTGAGTATTGAAGTGCTCCCCCAGAACAATCAAGGCACCTAAATCGCATCTTGAGCAGTCCCTATAACATGCTCAATTGTAGACCTGGTAGCGATGTGGCTGTCGTTATATCGACGCTGTTGCTCGGTGTTGGGGTTCCTCAGAGGTGTCATGAGCCACGGGTGCAGGGGGTATCCCTTGTCCCCGAGGAGCCAGCCCTTACAGGTGTTCGGTGCGTGGAAGAGGGCCGGGATGTTGGATTCCCAGAGGATGAAGGAATCATGGCAGCTGCCAGGGAATTTGGCGCACAGGTGAAGGAATCTTTTGCGGTGGTCACAAACGAGCTGAGTGTTGATGGACTGATAGCCCTTCCTGTTGATGAACAGTCCTGGCTCGTGTGGAGGTGCTTGTGTTGCTATATGGGTGCAATCGATTACACCCTGCACCCGTGGGAAGCCGGCCACAGCATGGAATCCCACTGCCCTCTCCGTCTGGCTGAGGTCATCCATGGGGGAGTTGCCGTACTGTGAGGCCCTGTGAAACAAGCCGTCGGTGATCGGCCTTATGCACTTGTGTGTAGACGACTGAGAGACCCCGGTGATGTCCCCGGTGGCACCCTGGAATGATCCAGAGGCGAAGAAGTTGAGGGCGATGGTGACTTTGACAGCAACAGGTAAGGAGATGCTGCTTGGCCCAGCCGGGAGCAGCTCGGCATGAAGGAGGCTGCAGATGTCTGCAACTACCTGGCGACTGACTCTGAGCCTCCGTATGCACTGCTCCTCAGAGAGGTCCAGGAAGCTGAGCCTCGGTCTGTAGACCCTGTGGCGAGGGTAGTGCCTTCTGCGACGTTGTTCTCTCTGTTGTTGCCCTCCGTGCTCTTGTGCAGGTGCCTGTGGCGCAGCACTGTGTTGCGGAGCTCCACGTGGCGGAGGTGGACGCTGCGCCTGGCGAGGCTGGTGATGTTGCTCGTCCTCTGATGTAATGGTGAATGCAGCCATAGTGCCCCCCATCCTGACGGTGTCAGTTTGAGGGGGTCCGCAAATATGTTTGCACAGCAGAGTTTTGGGTGGAAAGTAAGAATTTTGAGTTGCAGCCAAAATTTTGTCTGAAGTGACAGAGTGCCCTGCTGCAATAAGTGACCTTTTCTCCCCACCTGTCAAACCTCCCCATTTGAATCTCCCACTGGCTGCCGGCTGAAACACGTCTGTTGCAACAGGGAGTGTTTCCCACAGTACGGGAAACACGCTGAGGATCCTTCAAAATCGCATCCCAGCCAAAATGTCTCGTCAATCAAGGAGTTCAAGTACCTCAACTATCGGAGAAACCATGCAAATTATCATCCCGCCGGCTTTAATTGCCAGTGGGACCCCCGCATTCAAGCAAGGCATTTCAGCAATTTTCAGAGCCCCCCCCGCCCACAATGCACCCGCTCCATCACCTGAAAATCGGCCCCATTGTTACCTTTGAGATTCTGCTTTTTAATTTAGCCCCTAGCTGCTCATACTCCCAAAGCAGATCCTCTTCCCTCATCCTGCCTAAGTCGTTCTTACCTACGTGGACCACAACAACTGGATCCTCCCCCTCCCACTGCAAGTTCCTCTCCAGCCCAGAGCAGATGTCCCGAGCCCTGGCACCAGGCAGGCAACACAGCCTCCTGGACTCTCGTTCTCTGCTGCAGAGAACTGTGTCTATCCCCCTGACTATACTGTCCCCTACTACCACTACATTCCTACTAACTCTCCCCGCTTGAATGCCTTCCTGTATCATGGTGCAACGGTCAGTTTGTTCATCCACCCTGCAGCCCCCGCTTCCATCCATACAGGCTGCCGGCATCTCAAACCTGTTGGACAATTGCAAAGGCTGAGGCTCCTCCACTTCTATGTTCATAAGAACATAAGAACATAAGAAATAGGAGCAGGAGTAGGCCAATCGGCCCCTCGAGCCTGCTCCGCCATTCAATAAGATCATGGCTGATCTCATTCTAACCTCAAATCTAAATTCATGTCCAATTTCCTGCCCGCTCCCCGTAATCCCTAATTCCCTTTACTTCTAGGAAACTGTCTATTTCTGTTTTAAATTTATTTAATGATGTAGCTTCCACAGCTTCCTGGGGCAGCAAATTCCACAGACCTACTACCCTCTGAGTGAAGAAGTTTCTCCTCATCTCAGTTTTGAAAGAGCAGCCCCTTATTCTAAGATTATGCCCCCTAGTTCTAGTTTCACCCATCCTTGGGAACATCCTTACCGCATCCACCCGATCAAGCCCCTTCACAATCTTATATGTTTCAATAAGATCGCCTCTCATTCTTCTGAACTCCAATGAGTAGAGTCCCAATCTACTCAACCTCTCCTCGTACGTCCGCCCCCTCATCCCCGGGATTAACCGAGTGAACCTTCTTTGTACTGCCTCGAGAGCAAGTATGTCTTTTCTTAAGTATGGAGACCAAAACTGTATGCAGTATTCCAGGTGCGGTCTCACCAATACCTTATATAACTGCTGTAAACAATTTTACAACACCAAGTTATAGTCCAGCAATTTTATTTTAAATTCACAAGCTTTCGGAGATTTTCTCCTTCCTCAGGCAAATGTTTCAAGAGCTCCTTGAAGCCTACGCATTTATACATATAGAACAATACATGGTGTTTACAGACTGCCCCTGCAACTGCCCGTTGCCAAGGCAATCACCGTGTTCAGACAGAGAGGTGTCACCTGCAGAACCCCCGAATACACATTCAACAAAAAAACAAACAGGGAAAAAAAAACAGAGAAAAAAAACACAGAGAGAGGCAGAAACATCCGGAAGGCAGAGAGAGCCAGCAAATGACCCATTATATTAAAAACAGATAACATTTGTTCGCTGGTGGGGTAACGTGTAGCGTGACATGAACCCAAGATCCCGGTTGAGGCCGTCCTCATGGGTGCGGAACTTGGCTATCAATTTCTGCTCGACGATTTTGCGTTGTCGTGTGTCTCGAAGGCCGCCTTGGAGTACGCTTACCCGAAGGTCGGTGGATGAATGTCCATGACTGCTGAAGTGTTCCCCGACCGGGAGGGAACCCTCCTGTTTGGCGATTGTTGCGCGGTGTCCGTTCATCCGTTGTCGCAGCGTCTGCATGGTCTCGCCAATGTACCATGCTCTGGGGCATCCTTTCCTGCAACGTATGAGGTAGACAACGTTGGCCGAGTCACAGGAGTATGAACCATGCACCTGGTGGGTGGTGTCCTCTCGTGTGATGGTGGTATCTGTGTCGATGATCTGGCATGTCTTGCAGAGGTTACCGTGGCAGGGTTGTGTGGCGTCGTGGACGCTGTTCTCTTGAAAGCTAGGTAGTTTGCTGCGAACGATGGTCTGTTTGAGGTTGGGTGGCTGTTTAAAGGCGAGTAGTGGAGGTGTGGGGATGGCCATAGCGAGGTGTTCGTCGTCATTGATGACATGTTGAAGGCTGCGGAGAACATGGCGTAGTTTCTCCGCTCCGGGGAAGTACTGGACGACAAAGGGTACTCTGTTGGTTGCGTCCCGTGTTAGTCTCCTGAGGAGGTCTATGCGATTTTTTGCTGTGGCCCGTCGGAACTGTCGATCGATGAGTCGAGCGTCATATCCCGTTCTTACTAGGGCGTCTTTCAGCGTCTGTAGGTGTCCATCGCGTTCCACCTCGTCTGAGCAGACCCTGTGTATTCGCAGGGCCTGTCCATAGGGGATGGCCTCTTTGACGTGGTTAGGGTGGAAGCTGGAAAAGTGGAGCATCGTGAGGTTGTCCGTGGGCTTGCGGTAGAGTGAGGTGCTGAGGTGCCCGTCTTTGATGGAGATTCGTGTGTCCAAGAAAGAAACTGATTCTGAGGAGTAGTCCATGGTGAGCTTGATGGTGGGATGGAACTTGTTGATGTTCCATCCCACCATCAGACGCTGAAAGACGCCCTAGTAAGAACGGGATATGACGCTCGACTCATCGATCGACAGTTCCGACGGGCCACAGCAAAAAATCGCATAGACCTCCTCAGGAGACTAACACGGGACGCAACCAACAGAGTACCCTTTGTCGTCCAGTACTTCCCCGGAGCGGAGAAACTACGCCATGTTCTCCGCAGCCTTCAACATGTCATCAATGACGACGAACACCTCGCTATGGCCATCCCCACACCTCCACTACTCGCCTTTAAACAGCCACCCAACCTCAAACAGACCATCGTTCGCAGCAAACTACCTAGCTTTCAAGAGAACAGCGTCCACGACGCCACACAACCCTGCCACGGTAACCTCTGCAAGACATGCCAGATCATCGACACAGATACCACCATCACACGAGAGGACACCACCCACCAGGTGCATGGTTCATACTCCTGTGACTCGGCCAACGTTGTCTACCTCATACGTTGCAGGAAAGGATGCCCCAGAGCATGGTACATTGGCGAGACCATGCAGACGCTGCGACAACGGATGAACGGACACCGCGCAACAATCGCCAAACAGGAGGGTTCCCTCCCAGTCGGGGAACACTTCAGCAGTCATGGACATTCATCCACCGACCTTCGGGTAAGCGTACTCCAAGGCGGCCTTCGAGACACACGACAACGCAAAATCGTCGAGCAGAAATTGATAGCCAAGTTCCGCACCCATGAGGACGGCCTCAACCGGGATCTTGGGTTCATGTCACGCTACACGTTACCCCACCAGCGAACAAATGTTATCTGTTTTTAATATAATGGGTCATTTGCTGGCTCTCTCTGCCTTCCGGATGTTTCTGCCTCTCTCTGTGTTTTTTTTCTCTGTTTTTTTTTCCCTGTTTGTTTTTTTGTTGAATGTGTATTCGGGGGTTCTGCAGGTGACACCTCTCTGTCTGAACACGGTGATTTCCTTGGCAACGGGCAGTTGCAGGGGCAGTCTGTAAACACCATGTATTGTTCTATATGTATAAATGCGTAGGCTTCAAGGAGCTCTTGAAACATTTGCCTGAGGAAGGAGAAAATCTCCGAAAGCTTGTGAATTTAAAATAAAATTGCTGGACTATAACTTGGTGTTGTAAAATTGTTTACAATTGTCAACCCCAGTCCATCACCGGCATCTCCACATCATTATACAACTGCAGCAATACCTCCCTGTTTTTATATTCTATCCCCCAAGCAATAAATGCCAACATTCCATTGGCCTTCTTGATCACCTGCTGCACCTGCATACTAACTTTTTGATTTTCTTGCACTAGGACCCCCAGATCCCTTTGTACTGCAGTACTTTCCAGTTTCTCGCCATTAAGATAATAACTTGCTCTCTGATTTTTCCTGCCAAAGTGCATAACCTCACACTTTCCAATATTGTATTGCATCTGCCAAATCTCCGCCCACTCACCCAGCCTGTCTATATCCCCTTGTAGGTTTTTTATGTCCTCCTCACTCTCTACTTTCCCTCCCATCTTTGTATCATCTGCAAACTTTGATATGTTACACTCGGTCCCCTCCTCCAAATCATTAATATAGATTGTAAAGAGTTGGGGACCCAGCACCGACCCCTGCGGAACACCACTGGCTACTGGTTGCCAGTCCGAGAATGAACCATTTATCCCAACTCTCTGCTTCCTGTTAGATAACCAATCCTCCACCCATGCCAGAATATTACCCCCAATCCAGTGATTCTTTATCTTGAGCAATAATCTTTTATGTGGCACCTTGTCGAATGCCTTCTGGAAGTCTAAATACACTACGTCCACTGGTTCCCCTTTATCCACCCTGTACGTTATGTCCTCAAAGAACTCAAGCAAATTTGTCAGACATGACTTCCCCTTCATAAAGCCATGCTGACTTTGTCCTATTAAATTATGTTTATCCAAATGTTCCGCTACTATCTCCTTAATAATAGACTCCAAAATTTTACCCACCACAGATGTTAGGCTAACTGGTCTATAATTTCCAGCCTTCTGCCTACTACCCTTTTTAAATAAGGGTGTTACATTAGCAGTTTTCCAATCTGCCGGGACATTTGCCGAGTCCAGAGAATTTTGGAAAATTATTACCAAAGCATCCACAATCCCTACTGCCACTTCCCTCAAGACCCTCGGATGTAAGCCATCAGGTCCAGGGGATTTATTCGCCTTGAGTCCCATTAATTTACTGAGTACCAATTCCTTAGTGATTTTAATCGTATTAAGCTCCTCCCCCCTGGAGCCCCCTGTTTATCCAGTTTTGGGATATTCTTAGTGTCCTCTACTGTAAAGACTGAAACAAAATATTTGTTCAGCATTTTTGCCATCTCCATGTTTCCCACCATTAATTTCCCAGTCTCTTGCTATCTGTTTTTATATTTTTTGCTAATTTATTTTCATAATCTATCTTCCCTTTCTTAATCAATCCTTTCGTTACTTTTTGCTGTCTTTTGAAGACTTCCCAATCTTCTATCCTCCCACTAAGTTTGGCTACGTTATAGGTCCTTGTTTTTAGTCGGATACTATCCTTAATTTCTTTACTTAGCCACAGATGGCTGTCATTTCTTTTGCACCGTTTTTTCCTCAGTGGAATATATTTTTTTTGAAAGTTGCAAAATAACTCCTTAAATGAACACCACTGCTCATGTACCGTCTTACCCTTTAATCTATTTTCCCAGTCCACTCCAATCAACTCCGCCCTCATACCATCATAGTCTCCTTTATTCAAGCACAGTACGCTTGTTTGAGAACCAACCTTCTCACCCTGTAATTGGATATGGAATGTAACCATGTTATGGTCACTCATTCCAAGGGGATCCTTAACTAGGATATTATTAATTTTTCCTGGCTCATTACACAGGACCAGGTCCAAGGTTGCTTGCCCCCTTGTAAGATCAGTTACATACTGCTCAAGAAATCCATCCCTAATACACTCAATAAACTCTTCCTCAAGGCTACCCTGCCCAATTTGATTTGTCCAGTTAATATGATAGTTAAAATCCCCCATTATTATAGCTGTTCCCTTATTACATGCCCCGACTATTTCCTGATTAATACTTCTTCCAGCAGACTTGCAACTATTAGGAGGCCTATATACTACGCCCACTAGTGTTTTTTTCCCCTTATTATTCCTTAACTCTACCCAAACTATTTCATTATCCTGATCCTTTGTCCCAATATAATTTCTCTGTATTACAGTGATTCCTTCCTTTATTAACATAGCCACCCCACCTCCCCTTCCTTCCTGCCTGTCCTTCCTGATTGTTAAATACCCTGGCATATTTAATTCCCAGTCGTTGTCACCCTGTAGCCATGTTTCTGTAATGGCCACAAGATCATACCCATACGCAGTTATTTGTGCCGTTAACTCAAGCATTTTGTTATGAATGCTACGTGCATTCAGATAAAGAACTTTCAAATATGTTTTGTGACACTTAGTTCCTGCTTTTTCCTTTTTTAACACTTTACCTTTTACTCCATACCTTCTGTCCCTTCCTGATACGCTTTCCTCTGTCTCCCTGCTCAGGTTCCCAACCCCCTGCCACAGCTTTGATGCTGGGTTAATCGCTTTACACCTTCTAGTTTTTATTTTATCTGTCGTGCCTAAAGTACACTTTCTTTCCGCTGCTCTACGCTTTTCCCTTTCACTTGTTCTTGAACAACTGTTTGTACTATTTGTATTGTAGATTTCCCCTGGGTCTTCCCCTCTCTTGCTGCTCTCAACTTTATTGCCTTCTGACTCCCCGCTCAGGTTCCCATCCCCCTGCCACTCTCGTTTAAACCTTCCCCAACAGCACTAGCAAACACCCCCGCGAGGACATTGGTCCCGGTCCTGCTCGGGTGTAACCCGTCACGCTTGTACAGGTCCCACCTTCCCCAGAACCGGTCCCAATGTCTCAGGAATCTAAAACCCTCCCTCCTACACCATCCCTGCAGCCACGCATTCATCCTGTCTATTCTCCTGTTCCTATTCTCACTAGCACGTGGCACCGGTAGTAATCCTGAGATCACTACCTTTGAAGTCCTGCTTTTTAATTTATCTCGTAACTCCTTAAATTCACCTTGCAGGACCCCATCCCTTTTTTTACCTATGTCGTTGGTACCAATATGGACCACGACTACTGGCTGTTCACCATCCCCCTCCAGTTCCTGTTCCTATTCCTATTCCTTTCCGATGAGCCTTTGGCAAACGGATGTGGCTCGGGGACAAGAGAGAGGCTGCAGCCTACTGCTGTGATGTTTACATTGGCAAGGCACCACTTCTGGTCCCGGCCCCTGGCAAACGAAACCAGGTTTTTAAAGAGGGACAATGCTCACTGTTGTGATGAGTCTCTCAAGACAGTTGGGAACTGAAACCGTAAAAGTGTGTCTTTAAGATTTGCACACAAGCCTTATAAATGCTTCAAATTGAAAGCTTTTTATTGCTAATTTGCTGACTCTGGGTGAGATTGTTTTCATGGGCCCTGGTCCTTGTTCAGTACCTGTCCCACTCTTCGCCTGTGAGTCTCGACAGTGAATGGTGGCAGGTGTCTGACTGGGCCAAGGCACCATCTGGACTTGAGACCCAGGGATAAAGAAAGAAAGAACTTACATTTATATCGTGCCTTTCACGACCTCAGGATGTCCCAAAGCACTTCACAGTCAATTAAAGACTTTTGATATGTAGTCACATAATCCAGGCTGACGCTCCAGTGCACTACTGAGGGAGTGCTGCACTGTTTGGATGAGACGTTAAACCCAGACCCCATCTGCCCTCTCAGGTGGACATAACAGGTCCCATGGCACTATTTCGAAGAAGAGCAGGGGAGTTCTTCCCGATGTCCTGGACAATATTTATCCCTCAACCAACATCACTAAAAAAAATAGATTATCTGGCCATTTTCACATTTCTGTTTGTGGGATCTTGCTGTGCGCAAATTGGCAGCTGTGTTTCCTACATTACAACAGTGACTACACTTCAAAATACTTCATTGGCTGTAAACCGCTTTGGGACATCCTGAGGCCATGAAAAACATTATATAATTACAAGTCTTTCTTTCTTTCCAGCCAATGAATTACTTCTGAAGTGTAGTCACTGTTGTAATGTAGGAAACGCAGCAGCCAATTTGCACACAGCAAGATCCCACAAACAGCAATGAAATACAGATAATCTGTAGTAGTGATGTTGGTTGAGAGATAAATATTGGCCAGGACAATGGGGAGAACTCCCCTGCTCTTCTTCTAAAGAATCTTTTACTGCACTGAAATGTCAGGCTAGTTAATGTGCTAAAACCTGAACCCATGACCTTCTGACTCAAAGGCAAGCAAGCTACCTCTGCACCAGGGCTGACAGAGCTGCTCTAAGGTCAGATGGGTGACGTGGGAGTGTTGTGAAAAAAAAATCTAGGATTGATTAAGTATCAGTCATGCACATCTGCCAGTGCGTCAGCCAATGAACATCATTAACATCAGTCAGACAGATGTCCTTGGAGAGCATGTCGTATTCTCTCAGGAGAGGACATTAGGATGAGCACAGGCAGCTTAAAACTCTGAGGGCAGCAGAATTACAACGCGACGATGTCACTCGCAAAAAGAGCTTGAACCAAGATTGAAAATGGGCGCCGTCACCTTGGTAACAAGATCATTGCCATGTTTATACACGGCGGAGTGTGATTGGTGAGGCAATTGCTTTAAGGGAAGCTTTACTTTGCTCATTATTTCTAGCAGACATACTTTTCTGTCTAAATACTGAATGGAGGGAACAGTCCCCCATTATTTTAAATCTACCTTTGAAATAAAATGAGGGTCAAATGTAAAAATTGCATTCGGAGAGTTTCTGCTGGGACAGACCCAATGGGGGATGAATTCCTCTGTGCAGTTGGTCGTGTGACATGGTAAACACGTTTATAAAAAGCACAGTTATGACTGTGAAAACTCAGCAATATTCAACAGGTGCTGGCCCACTGACTCCTCATAGTGCCCCTTCACCTCTGAGCCTGAATACAAACCCAGCCCAGTCTGTTGAGATGAAAGCCTCTCTCACTTTCTCTATTAGCTGACAAAGCTCCTGTGTGTAATGAGTTTGGATCCTCTACAACCCAGTTCCTAGTGGGCGTCACTCCAAAACCCAGTACAGCTCCGGGGGTGCACTATTGCGTTAAGGTTAAGGCTCATTGTTAGGATAGAGTCAAGGGAGCTTTACCCTCCACCCAACCCGACTGAACTCTGAGAGCACTGATGGGTCAGTACCTGGAGAACTCTGCATCTACCAGACCTGTGAGTGTTTGAAGGAATAGTTAGCTGTGCCACATTTGACATGTTAGCTGTGTCTCAGTTGGTAGCACCCTTACCTCTGAATTATGAAGGGTATGGGTTTAAGTCCCTGTCCAGAGACTTGGCGGTGTATCTTAACCCCCAAGAATTGGTGGGTGGGAGGTGAAAATTGTGGGGTTTTTTGATCGCGACTACAACCCAGCTCCAATGTGCCCACTTCCGTGTTTAACATAGGCACGTTTGGACATGTGCGCGGAACGTACTCGCCAAGGTCACGGCCCCAATTAGTGCCAGCAGGCGGGTCATAATAGTGGAGCAATTAACATTAACATGAGACGTCAAGAAACTTTGAATTTAACGTTAATGCAAATTTAACTTCTCCAGTGATTCTCCAGGATTCCTGAGCCTTCTGATTCTCTCCAGTGAAAAGGAAGCAGGAAGGCCCGGATCATTGGGTGAGTGCCTTTATTGCACTGCTTGTGGGCCAGGAGGAGCAGGAGTGCTTCTTCCAGGCCCAACATGCTTACCTGCCATGATCAGACCCCCCGTGATTGGCCAACACCCCCCACCGATGTCCGACCCCCCCCCATATCTGAGACCCCTCCCTACTTCCGATCACCAACTCTTCTCCCGATGCCCTCCACAGCCTCTTCTCACGATCTTCTCAATGGATCCCCACCCTCTGATCTTCTCAATGGTCCCCCCCCTTCCCGATCTTCTCCACGGCTCACGATCTCTCCCTCCCTCCCCCCTCTCTGATCCTCAGCTCTGGCCTTCTACCGCAGGCCTTCCCGCCTGACAACCAACTAGCCTGTCAAGCAGGCTGGGCGCAAAGCCCAGGAGTAAAATTTTTATCATTTAATTAGATCGCAATCGCACATTCCAACCCGCCAACTCTACTTCCAGGTTTTGTGCCTGAAAAACTTCCCCCTCCCCCCCTCCCCCGCTCTCTTCCTGGCTCCAAGTCAAAATCATGTCCCTGAGCACAAAATCTAGGCTGACACTCCCAGTACAGTACTGAGGGAGTGCTGCACTGTTGGAGGTACCATCTTTCAGATGGGATGTTAAACCAAGGCCCTGTCTGCCCTCTCAGGTAGATGTAAAAGATCCCATGGCACTATTCAAAGAAGAGCAGGAGTTCTCCCCGGTGTCCTGGCCAATATTTATCCCTCAACTAACATCACTAAAACAGATGATCTGGTCATTATCACATTGCTGTTTGTGGGAGCTTGCTGTGCGCAAATTGGCTGTCGTGTTTCCTTCATTACAACAGTGACTAGACTTCAAAGGTACTTCACTGGCTGTAAAGCGCTTTGGGTCGTCCTGAGGTCATGAAAGGCGCTATATAAATGCAAGTTCTTCTTTTAGTGTGCAGAGGGAGCTTTATTTGAATCTAATCTATCTTCTTCCTGGCCTGGGTGTATTTGATATTGCATTTGCAAAAGCATACTTCTGAGGTGGAGCCTTGTCCATCGAGGAAAGCGGGAGGGGGCATATCAGGAAATCATGGGTGCACTTCTGATCATCTTCCATCTGTTAATTTAAGGAATGGAGGGTTCCCGATATGTCACTCGTCATGCGGGGCGATGTGCTGTCTTCTGATGTTGACGTCACAATCCCAACAGAATCGCCAAAACAAATAAACTTAAGACACAAGCTGAGCCACTGCCTTTGCAAAGAACAATGACTTTTGAAAGATAATAAACTCCATGACTGAAAATGATGTTACTCCCAGGGAGCAGCAACACTCGGAGTAATTTGTGGTCATAGGAATCTCATCTGGTGACAAGCCAACAGTCTAGGCTGATTGGAGCTAGCAGCATTAAATCTGATTACAAGATGAATGGTGAAGGCAGTGGAGGTGGGGGGAAAGGCTTTCGAGAGACACACATCTGTATAAATGTCGGCGCTGGGTGATTAATGAGGCAAACACAGTGTTGGGACACTGCCAGAAGCATCAAATTCAGGCCCTTGATTGTGCTGTTAACTCTACTGAGACTCAATGCTGGACTGATGAGCTTGTTGGAAAAGCAAAGGTTTTGAGATGATTTGATTGAAGTTTTTAAGCTTCTGATAAGAATTCCCAAAGTTGATCCAGGCAAATTGGTGAAGGTTTCAAATATCAGCAGATCCAAGTCAAAAATTGGGAGGGTGGTGGTGGTGAGGAGTGGGGGGTGGCAAAGATTCTTTTTGGCAGAAAAGCATTCTGATCGAACAGGTTTATAGTTTCTCTGGAAACAGGAATCGGGGAAATCTTCAAGCTATCATTACACTGTCCCGAGCGCATAGCAACCAAAGGAAACCGTGCCTCCAAATGATTAAGAGTAAGTCAGCTGGAACTTTTTGACCCAAAGAGTAACAGACTTGTGAAATACATCACTGGAGGAGGACATTGAAGTAATGATCTTGCGTTTATATAACACCTTTCACGTCCTCAGGATGTCCCAAAGTGCTTTACAGCCAATGAAGTACTTTTGAAGGGTAGTCACTGTTGTAAGGTAAGGAAACACGGCAGCCTATTTGTGCACAGCAAGATCCCACAAAAAGTGATGAAATGAACGAAGAGTCAATCTGTTTTTGCTGGTGTTGATTGAGGGGTAAATGTTGGCCTGGAGAACTGCCCTTCAAATAGAGTCACGGGATCTTTTACATCCACCTGAGAGGGCAGACTCAGTTCAATGACACATCTGAAAAACAGCACCTCTGACAGTGCAGCACTCCCTCAATACTGTACTGAATTGTCGGCTGATATTATTAAATCCCAAAGTGGGGCTTGAATCCTCAACAACTTGTATTTATATAGCTCCTTTAATGTAGTAAAACCTCCCAAGGCACTTCACAGCAGCGCTATCAGAAAAAATACACACCAAGCCAAAGAAGGAGCTATTAGGACCAGTGACTAAAAGAGGTAGGTTTTAAGGAGCGTCTTAAAGGAGGAGAGAGAGGTAGAGAGGTTTACGGAGGGAATTCTACAGGTTAAGGTCAAGACAGTTTAAGGCCTAGGGAGTGGGGGATGCACAAGAGACCAGAGTTGGAGGAACACAGAGTTCTAGGAGGGTTATAGGGCTGGAGAAGGTCACAGAGATAGGCAAGGAGGAGGCCATGGAGGGATTTGAGTGCATCTATCTGACACAAAGGCAAGAGTGTTACCACCAAGGCATGGCTGACATCCAGTATAAAGTAAACACTATAAATGGGGTCAGAAGACTGTTGGATGTTTCTCATCGACTCCGAAAGGATGAAATTGGTAGAATAGTGAGGAATGATCTTGGTTCAGAAGATCAAGATGTCGAATCAATTTGTGTGGAGGTAAGAAATAACAAGGGAAAGAAATCACTGGTGGGAGTAGTATATAGGCCCCCTAACAGTAGCTACACTGTAGGGCAAAATATAAATCAGGAAATAAGGGGGCTTGTAAAAAAGGTAATGCAATAATCATGGGCAATTTTAACTTTTACATAGATTGGACAAATCAAATTGGCAAAAGTAACCCTGAGGAGGAGTTCATAGATTGTATTAGGGACTGTTTCTTAGACCAATACGTCAGGGAATCAACCAGGAACAGGCCATTTTGGATCTGGTAATGGGTAACGAAACAGGATTAATTAATGATCTCAAAGTAAAGGATCCCTTGGGAAGCAGTGATCATAACATGATGAATTTCACATCCAGTTTGAGAGCGAGGATCTTGGGTCTGAAATTACTATAATAAACTTAAATAAGGGCAATTATAAAGGAATGAGCATGGAATTGGCTAAAGTGGACTGGGTAAACAGATTAGATGGTATGATGGTGGATAAGCAGTGGCAAACATTTAAAAAGATATTTTATGACTCGCAACAAAAATATATCCCTGTGAGGAGGAAAGACTCCACAAAAAGGGTGAACCGACCATGGCTAACTAAGGAAGTAAAGGATGGTATCAGGTTAAAAGAAAAAGCATACAACAAGGCAAAGATTACTGGTAAACCCGAAGATTGGGAAAACTTTAAAAACCAACAAAGGATGACTGAAAGAATAATAAAGAGGGAGAAAATAAATTATGAGAGTAAACTAGCAAGAAATATAAAAACTGACAGTAAAAGCTTCTACAGTATATAAAAAGGAAGAGGGTAGCTAAAGTAAACATTGGTCCCTTAGAGGTTGAGACTGCAGAAATAATAATGGAAAACAAGGAAATGGCAGAGGAATTGAACAGATATTTTGTATCTGTCTTCACAGTAGAAGAGACTAATAACATACCAATAATAGCAGATAATCAAGGGGCAAAGGGGAGGGAGGAACTAAAAACAAACAATCACTATCAATAGAGAAAAAGTACTAGGCAAACTAATGGGTCTAAAGGCTGACAAGTCCCCTGGACCTGATGGCTTGCATCCGAGGATCTTAAAGGGAGTGGCTACAGAGATAGTGGGCCCGATATTGCCAGGGCGGCGGGTTCGCGGCGGGGGGGCGATTGGGCGCGTGGGTAACGCGCCCGGTGAAATCAGTCTGCCCCGCGCGCGATCGCAGCCTAATTGGATCCACTTACCCGATCTTCTGGGTTCCCCACTGCTGATCTGCGCGGCGGGCGGGCTGCACATGCGCAGTAAGATCTGTCAGCTGGAGGAGCCCTATTTAAAGGGGCAGTCCTCCACTGACAGATGCTGCAACACATAGAAAAAATTACAGCATGGAGCAGCCCAGGGGGTAGGCTGCTCCCAGGTTTAATGATGCCTCACTCCAGGTAGCATTAGATGGGGTGAGGAGGAGGGGGAGGACAGAGATCTTCCCCCCGGCAGGCAGGAGGAAACGGCCTGCCTCTGCCACCAGGAAGGCCTGGCTCGAGGTGGCAGAGGAGGTCACCTGCACCACCAACATATCGTCCACCTGCATACAGTGCAGGAGGCGCTGCAATGACCTAAGTAGGTCAGCCAAAGTGAGTACACTTACTCATTCCCCTACACTCCGTCTGCCACATCACCGCCCCCACCCCACATCTCCTTCTGCACTGCTAACACTACTCTGTCACATCACCCCTCACACCCACTCAAACCTCATCCTCATCTTACCTGCACTTACTCACCTCGCCAGTACTCATCCCACCACTACCACTCAACCCAATCCTCATACAATCTCATGGCTCTATCTCATACTCACCCTCTCGTGCATCTCTTTCACAGTCAGCCTCACTCAACCTGCCACTACCTGTGCTGCAGCCACAGGGCATGCATCACATATATGCAGTAGGCAGCGTAAGGCAAACGTGTCGTGAGCATGAAGGGGATGCACAAGGGTGTTTGAGGGTTTGTCATGGTTTTTACTTATATTGAATTTCTGACCAACTCACATCACACATTATATTGGCACCACTACTGCCACACCTTTGCGAATCTTGTCTGGTTTGTGCAATAATGCCCTTTCCTGAGGATCACAATGAAGACCCACAACTGATGCCACCCATTGTGTCACTGCAGAGTGGGTGTAGGTGTATTTGCAGGGCTCTTTTGTGCAGATGTCGGCGATGTCCCCGGTGGCACCCTGGAAGGATGCAGAGGAGAAGTTGTTGAGGGCAGTGGTGATTTTGACAGCGACAGGTAAGAAGATGGTGCTCGGGCCAGCCGGGAGCAGCTCGGCATGAAGGAGGCTGCAGATGTCCACGACTACATGTCGAGTGACTCTGAGCCTCCGTGTGCACTGCTGCTCAGAGAGGTCCAGGAGGCTGAGCCTCGGTCTGTGGACCCTGTGGCGAGGGTAGTGCCCTCTGCGACGCATCTCTCTCCGCGGTTGCCCTCCCTCCTGCTGTACAGGTGGATGTGTCACAGCACTGTGTTGTGGAGCTCCACGTGTCAGAGGTGGACGGCGTGGCCGGCGAGGCTGGTGAGGCTGTTCGCCCTCCGAGGAGGTCATGACTGCAGCTATGGCGGCCCCCATCCAGAAGATGTACATCTGAGGGGGTCCGCAAGGTAGGTAAATGTGTCTGGACACCGGGGTAAGTGTGCAAGTTGGTGAATTTTCTTGTCAGGAGGAGGGTGGTGGAAGCCAAACTTTGTCCCAAGTGACAGAGTGGCCTCCTGCAATGAGTGAGGGTCTCCCCCCACCACCTGACAAATGGACCTTTGCAGCTGCCACAGGCTGATGGCTGCAACACGTCCATTTCAACTGGGAGTGTTTCCCCCAGTACGGGAAACAGTCCCAGTTGTCTATAAAATCCCACCCCTCCTCACAATTATCACTTAATCAGGTCAGTTAATGACCTAAAATACCTCAGTAAATACTTTTAAGTGGCATCCCGCCAGCTTCAATTGCCTGCGGGATTCCCACATGCGGGGGCTGCGCGCGCACGTCAGCGCGTCTGTGGGGAACCCGGAAGTGGGCGGGTTGGAGCCGGGCTCCGGACCCGCTCCGGGATTCCCCGATTTTCAGAGCCCCCTCGCCAGGAACGCACCTGATAGCGGGTGCTAAAATGAAGCTCAGTGGATGCATTGGTTGTAATCTTCCAGAATTCACTAGATTCTGGAAAGGTCCCAGCGGATTGGCAAACTGCAAACGTAACACCCCTATTCAAGAAGGGAGTGAGACAGAAAGCAGATAACTATAGATCAATTAGCCTAACATCTGTTATTGGGAAAATGCTAGAATCCATTATTAAGGAAATAGTAGCAGAACATTTAGAGACTCATAATACAATCAAGGAGAGTCAACATGGTTTTATGAAAGGAAAATCGTCTTTGACAAATTTATGAGAGTTCTTTGAGGAAGTAACGGGCAGGGTGGATAAAGGGGAACCAATGGATGCAGTATATTTGGATTTCCAAAAGGCATTCGATAAAGTGCCACATAAAAGATTACTGCACAAGATAAGAGCTCATGGTGTTGGGGGTAATTTACTGGCATGGATAGAGGAGTGGCTAACTAACAGAAAACAGAGAGTTGGAATAAAAGGGTCATTTTCAAAATGGCAATCTGTAACTAGTCGGGTGCCGCAGGGATCAGTGCTGGGGCCTCAACTATTTACATTATATATCAATGACTTGGATGAAGGAACAGAGTGTCTTGTGGCCAAATTTGCTGATGACACAAAGATAGGTGGAAAAGCAAGTTGTGATGAGGACACAAAGTGTCTGCAAAGGGATATTGACAGGTTAAGCGAATGAGCAAAAATTTGGCAGATGGAATATAATGTGGGAAAATGTAAAGTCATCCACTTTAGGAGGAAAAATAAAAAAGCAAAATATTATTTGAATGGAGAAATATTACAAAATGCTGCGGTACAGAGGGATCTGGGTGTCCTCGTACATGAAACACAAAAAGTCAACATACAGGTGCAGCAGGTAATCCGGAAGGCAAACGGAACATTGGCCTTTATTTCTAGAGGGATGGAATATAAAAGCAGGGAAGTCTTGCTACAACTGTACAGGGTGCTGGTGAGACCACACCTGGAGTACTGCGTACAGTTCTGGTGCCCTTATTTAAGGAAGGATATATTTGCAAATATATCCCCTTAACCTTCTCTGCTCTAAGGAGAGCAACCCCAGATTCTCCAGTCTCTCCACATAACTGAAGTCCCTCTTCCCTGGAACAATTCTAGTAAATCTCCTCTGCATCCTCTCCAAGGTTTTGACATCCTTCCCAAAGTGTGGTGCCCAGAATTGGTCACGATACTCTTGCTGAAGTCGAAACAGTGATTTCTAAAGGTTTAGCATAAATGTCTTGCTTTTGTTCTCTTGGCCTCTGATTATAAAGCCCAGGATCCTGTGTGCAGCAGAATTGTATTTCACCACAATCTGTAACCTCATGGCCTGGCATATTCCTCACTCTACCTTTGCCAACAAGCCAGGAGATCAACCCTGGTTCAATGAGGAGTGTAGAAGAGCATGCCAGGAGCAGCACCAGACGTACCTAAAAATGAGGTGCCAACCTGGTGAAGCTACAACTCAGGACTACAGGCATGCTAAACAGCGGAAGCAACATGCTATAGACAGAGCTAAGCGATTCCACAACCAACGGATCAGATCAAAGCTCTGCAGTCCTGTCACATCCAGTCGTGAATGGTGGTGGACAATGAAACAACTAACGGGAGGAGGAGGCTCTGCAAACATCCCCATTCTCAATGATAGCAGAGTCCAGCACGTGAGTGCAAAAGACAAGGCTGAAGCGTTTGCAACCATCTTCAACTAGAAGTGCCGAGTGGATGATCCATCTCGGCCTCCTCCCGATATCCCCACCATCACAAAAGCCAGTCTTCAGCCAATTTGACTCACTCCACTTGATATCAAGAAACGGCTGAGTGCACTGGATACAGCAAAGGCTATGGGCCCCGACAACATCCTGGCTGTAGTGCTGAAGACTTGTGCTCCAGAACAAGCCAAGCTGTTCCAGTACAGCTACAACACTGGCATCCACCCGACAATGTGGAAAATTGCCCAGGTATGTCCTGTCCACAAAAAGCAGGACAAATCCAATCCAGCCAATTATGACCCCCTCAGTCTACTCTCAATTATCAGCAAAGTGATGGAAGGTGTCGTCGACAGTGCTATCAAGCGGCACTTACTCACCAATAACCTGCTCACCGATGCTCAGTTTGGGTTCCGCCTGGACCACTCGGCTCATTACAGCCTTGGTCCAAACATGGACAAAAGAGCTGTATTCCAGAGGTGAGGTGAGAGTGACTGCTCTTGACATCAAGGCAGCATTTGACCGAGTGTGGCACCAAGGAGCCCGAGTAAAATTGAAGTCAATGCGAATCAGGGGGAAAACTACCCAGTGGCTGGAGTCATACCTAGCACAAAGGAAGATGGCAGTGGTTGTTGGAGGCCAATCATCTCAGCCCCAGGATATTGCTGCAGGAGTTCCTCAGGGCAGTGTCCTAGGCCCAACCATCTTCAGCTGCTTTATCAATGACCTTCCTCCATCATAAGGTCAGAAATGAGGATGTTCGCTGGTGATTGCACAGTGTTCAGTTCCATTCGAAACCCCTCAGATAATGAAGCAGTCCGTGCCCGCATGCAGCAAGACCTGGACAACATTCAAGCTTGGGCTGGCAAGTAACATTCACGCCAGACAAGTGCCAGGCAATGACCATCTCCAACAAGAGAGTCTAACCACCTCCCCTTGACATTCAACGGCATTACCATCGCCAAATCCCCCACCATCAACATCCTGTGGGTCACCATTGACCAGAAACTGAACTGGACCAGCCATATAAATATTGTGGATACGAGAGCAGGTCAGAGGCTGGGTATTCTGCCGCGTGTGACTCAACTCCTGACTCCCCAAAGCCTTTCCATCATGTACAAGGCACAAGGGGGATGGGAACCGATGCAGGAAGTCAGTGGGAAATAAAGTGGTGACAGAAACAAAAGGCAGTAAGGGAGAGTGTACAGAACATGACCGGACAGATGGTCTGAGAAAGCAGGGCAAAGACCAAGGGAAGTCTAGATTAAACTGCATTTATTTCAATGCAAGAAGTCTGATGGGCAAGGCAGATGAACTCAGGGCATGGATGGGTACATGGGACTGGGATGTTATAGCTATTACTGAAACATGGCTAAGGGAGGGGCAGGACTGGCAGCTCAATGTTCCAGGGTACAGATGCTATAGGAAAGATAGAGCAGGAGGTAAGAGAGGAGGGGGAGTTGCGTTCTTGATTAGGGAGAACATCACGGCAGTAGTGAGAGGGGATATATCCGAGGGTTCGCCCACTGAGTCCATATGGGTAGAACTGAAAAATAAGAAGGGAGAGATCACTTTGATAGGATTGTACTACAGACCCCCAAATAGTCAACGGGAAATTGAGGAGCAAATATGTAAGGAGATTACAGACAGCTGCAAGAAAAATAGGGTAGTAATAGTAGGGGACTTTAACTTTCCCAACATTGACTGGGACAGCCATAGCATTAGGGGCTTGGATGGAGAGAAATTTGTTGAGTGTATTCAGGAGGAATTTCTCATTCAGTATGTGGATGGCCCGACTAGAGAGGGGGCAAAACTTGACCTCCTCTTGGGAAATAAGGAAGGGCAGGTGACAGAAGTGTTAGTGAGGGATCACTTTGGGACCAGTGATCATAATTCCATTAGTTTTAAGATAGCTATGGAGAAGGATAGGTCTGGCCCAAAAGTTAAAATTCTAAATTGGGGAAAGGCCAATTTTGATGGTATTAGACAGGAACTTTCAGAAGTTGATTGGGAGAGTCTGTTGGCAGGCAAAGGGACGTCTGGTAAGTGGGAGGCTTTCAAAAGTGTGTTAACCAGGGTTCAGGGTAAGCACATTCCTTATAAAGTGAAGGGCAAGGCTGGTAGAAGTAGGGAACCTTGGATGACTCGGGAGATTGAGGCACTAGTCAAAAAGAAGAAGGAGGCATATGACATGCATAGGCAGCTGGGATCAAGTGGATCCCTTGAAGAGTATAGAGATTGCCGGAGTAGAGTTAAGAGAGAAATCAGGAGGGCAAAAAGGGGATATGAGATTGCTTTGGCAGATCAGGCAAAGGTGAATCCAAAGAGCTTCTACAAATACATAAAGGGCAAAAGGGTAACTAGGGAGAGAGTAGGGCCTCTTAAGGATCAACAAGGTCATCTATGTGCGGAACCACAAGAGATGGGTGAGATCCTGAATGAATATTTCACATCGGTATTTACGGTTGAGAAAGGCATGGATGTTAGGGAACTTGGGGAAATAAATAGTGATGTCTTGAGGAGTGTACATATTACAGAGAGGGAGGTGCTGGAAGTCTTAACGCGCATCAAGGTAGATAAATCTCCGGGACCTGATGAAATGTATCCCAGGACGTTATGGGAGGTTAGGGAGGAAATTGCGGGTCCCCTAGCAGAGATATTTGAATCATCCACCGCTACAGGTGAGGTGCCTGAAGATTGGAGGGTAGCAAATGTTGTGCCTTTGTTTAAGAAGGGCGGCAGGGAAAAGCCTGGGAACTACAGACCAGTGAGCCTGACATCTGTAGTGGGTAAGTTGTTAGAGGGTATTCTGAGGGACAGGATCTACAGGCATTTGGAGAGGCAGGGACTAATTAGGAACAGTCAGCATGGTTTTGTGAGAGGAAAATCATGTCTCACGAATTTGATTGAGTTTTTTGAAGGGGTAACCAAGAAGATAGATGAGGGCTGTGCAGTAGACGTGGTCTACATGGACTTCAGCAAAGCATTTGACAAGGTACCGCATGGTAGGTTGTTACATAAGGTTAAATCTCATGGGATCCAAGGTGAGGTAGCCAATTGGATACAAAATTGGCTTGACGACAGAAGACAGAGGGTGGTTGTAGAGGGTTGTTTTTCAAACTGGATGCCTGTGTCCAGCGGTGTGCCTCAGGGATCGGTGCTGGGTCCGCTGTTATTTGTTATTTATATTAATGATTTGGATGAGAATTTAGGAGGCATGGTTAGTAAGTTTGCAGATGACACCAAGATTGGTGGCATTGTGGACAGTGAAGAAGGTTATCTAGGATTGCAACGGGATCTTGATAAATTGGGCCAGTGGGCCGATGAATGGCAGATGGAGTTTAATTTAGATAAATGTGAGGTGATGCATTTTGGTAGATCGAATCGGGCCAGGACCTACTCCGTTAATGGTAGGGCGTTGGGGAGAGTTATCGAACAAAGAGATCTGGGAGTACAGATTCATAGCTCCTTGAAAGTGGAGTCACAGGTGGATAGGGTAGTGAAGAAGGCATTCGGCATGCTTGGTTTCATTGGTCAGAACATTGAATGCAGGAGTTGGGATGTCTTGTTGAAGTTGTACAGGGCATTGGTGAGGCCACACTTGGAGTACTGTGTACAGTTCTGGTCACCCTATTATAGAAAGGATATTATTAAACTAGAAAGAGTGCAGAAAAGATTTACTAGGATGCTACCGGGACTTGATGGTTTGACTTACAGGGAGAGGTTAGACAGACTGGGACTTTTTTCCTTGGAGAGTAGGAGGTTAAGGGGTGATCTTATCGAAGTCTATAAAATAATGAGGGGCATAGATAAGGTCGATAGTCAAAATCTTTTCCCAAAGGTAGGGGAGTCTATAACGAGGGGGCATAGATTTAAGGTGAGAGGGGAGAGATACAAAAGGTTCCAGAGGGGCAATTTTTTCACTCAAAGGGTGGTGAGTGTCTGGAACGAGCTGCCAGAGGCAGTAGTAGAGGCGGGTACAATTTTGTCTTTTAAAAAGCATTTGGACAGTTACATGGGTAAGATGGGTATAGAGGGATATGGGCCAAGTGCAGGCAATTGGGACTAGCTTAGTGGTATAAACTGGGCGACATGGACATGTTGGGCCGAAGGGCCTGTTTCCATGTTGTAAACTTCTATGATTCTATGATTCTAAGTCAGGAGTGTGATGGAATACTCTCCACTTGCTTGGATGAGTGAAGCTCCAACAACACTCAAAAAGCTCGACACCATCCAGAACAAAGCAGCCCGCTTGATTGGCACCCCATCCACCACCCTAAACATTCACTCCCTTCACCACCAGCGCACAGTGGCTGCAGTGTGTACCATCCACAGGATGCACTGCAGCAACTCGCCAAGGCTTCTTCGACAGCACCTCCCAAACCCGCAACCTCTACCACCTAGAAGGACAAGAGCAGCAGGTGCATGGGAACAACACCACCTGCACGTTCCCCTCCAAGTCACACACCATCCCGACTTGGAAATATATCGCCGTTCCTTCATTGTCGCTGGGTCAAAATCCTGGAACTCCCTTCCTAACAGCACTGTGGGAGAACCGTCACCACACGGACTGCAGCGGTTCAAGAAGGCGGCTCACCACCACCTTCTCGAGGGCAATTAGGGATGGGCAATAAATGCCGGCCTCGCCAGTGATGCCCACATCCCAAGAATGAAATAAAAAACAATGCTTTTTTAACTGGTGACCTGTTCTTCAACCGAAGTGGCGCCATTTTGTTTTAAATGTCAAGTGAGAACGCTCATTATAACACGTGTCCTACCACACCCACCCTCGGTATAAGGGTCTCAGGGGCTGGTTTTCGCGTGGATCGCACATCGGGCTGAGCAACTGTTCCACCCACACAATCACGTTAGCAGGAAGCCTGCTCAATTTTAGTAGTCGGGCCTCATTTAAATAGAAAGGGAGAGCTGCTGGTGTGAATCACACTGCTTAAAGGCAGCTCGCCATTTGGGAGGGTGGAAAACCTGGCGGACATGCCACCGCTTAAAGCTAGCCTGCAGCTCTTAAAGGGGAGGTGTACTTTATCAAATATGTTCAGTGGTCAGCATGTTACTGAGGCAGCAGACAGTGTGCTGTCCGACAGGGCACTCTGATTCTCAGATACTGCCCTGAAAGTCCTTGAGGAGCATGTGAGGAACAGGAGGGAGGTCCTCTGACTATCAGATGGGTGACAGGTATCCAGGAAAATTAGTCAAAAGGCATGGAGGGAGGGAGTTGAGCAGGCCAATGCTAGCAGCATAGTTCCTAAGACCTGGCTGCAGTGCAGGAAGAAATTTAATGACCTTACCAGGACTGCCAAGGTAAGACTCCTATTCACATCTCTCTTACTCTCTACCCCGTCCTGCAACACCAGATTTTAGCCCCAGCACTAGCAATGTTTCTATCCACTGCTGCATGTGCCTCTCCTCCAACCACAATGGAACACTAAACTACACTACCTTCTCCTCACACTCACACACTCAGCGCCTGCTAGTGCTGTCACAACTTCTACCCCTTCCCCACACCTGATGGTTATTGGACCCAGGATGAGATAGTCACACCAAGGGTTGTGAGGTTATTGAACTCAGGATAAGATAGTCACACCAAGGGTTGTGAGGTTATTGGACCCAGGGTGAGATAGTCACAGCAAGGGATGTGAGGTTATTGAACTCAGGATGAGATAGTCACACCAAGGGTTGTGAGGTTATTGGACCCAGGGTGAGATAGTCACAGCAAGGGATGTGAGGTTATTGAACTCAGGATAAGATAGTCACACCAAGGGTTGTGAGGTTATTGAACTCAGGATGAGATAGTCACACCAAGGGTTGTGAGGTTATTGAACTCAGGATGAGATAGTCACACCAAGGGTTGTGAGGTTATTGGACCCAGGGTGAGATAGTCACAGCAAGGGATGTGAGGTTATTGAACTCAGGATAAGATAGTCACACCAAGGGTTGTGAGGTTATTGAACTCAGGATGAGATAGTCACACCAAGGGTTGTGAGGTTATTGAACTCAGGATGAGATAGTCACACCAAGGGTTGTGAGGTTATTGAACTCAGGATGAGATAGTCACACCAAGGGTTGTGAGGTTATTGAACTCAGGATGAGATAGTCACACCAAGGGTTGTGAGGTTATTGGACCCAGGATGAGACCGTGACATCAGATCCCAGTATTAGCCAGTCTCAGTACTCACAGCAGAAGGCTGTGTAGTTGTCGGACCCCAGTCTCAGAGCTTGCACTGAGGGTAGATGCAGCATGATTTACTGTCTCCTTAAGCCACAGAACTAGCAGCCACAGCTGTCTCATCTTCTGTGCTGTTAATATCGAAGACAAGGGCTCATTAATCACTCGATGGAAACAATCCTGCTGAAAAGCACCAAAGGATAATTAGTGATTGCTGAATAAGGACTATCAGCAAAGAAAACCCCATCACTGAATCATGACATCAGTGTAGCCCCCTGAATCCTTCTACAGCAGAATCAATGATGACATTACCAGCTCTCTTTCTTGCTTTCATCCATAAGCCCCATCTTGTTTTTACTTTGATAATTTTCGATCCCTCGGTCTCCTATCTCTCACATGTGGCATTGCCGCCTATCCTATATAACAAGTTTAGCTGGAGCAATCCAAAACTAATCCCATTGCCCTGCTCTCTCCTTTTTCTGCTTCAAATATTTATCCACTCTTCCCTTAATAGATGCAGTGGCTTCTGCCTCAACAACTCCCTGTGGAAAACCATTTCAATTTCCAACAACCTTCTGAATAAATAAATTTCTCTTAACCTCTCTCCTCACTCCCTCAGTGACAATTTTAAATCGACGACCCCTTGTTACTGACTCCCCAGTGAGAAGACATCGTTTTTCCCGATTCACTCGATCAAAACCTTCATAATTTTAAAAACTTCTCGTCAATCTCCTCTTAATTTTCCGTGCTCTGGTCCCAGTATCTCAAGTCTCTCCTTGTAACTATAGTTTCCCATCCCTGGCATCATCCTGGTGTATCTATACTGTACCCTCTCTATGGCATTACTGTCCATTCTATAATGGGTCTATAAAACTGCACGCAATACTCTGTGGCCTAACCATTGCCTTGTACAAATTTGCCATAACCTTTTTACTCTTATACATAAGAACATAAGAAATAGGAGCAGGAGTAGGCCAATCGGCCCCTCGAGCCTGCTCCGCCATTCAGTAAGATCATGGCTGATCTGATCCTAACTCTCTGCCCCTATTTATAAAACTCTAAAAGCTATTGGCTTTTTTTAATTACCTGAACTTGCACTTTCAGGTAATTAGATAGTTGAACACTTGGGTCTTTCAACTTATTCGCACCCTTCACTGTCTTTCCATTGAGTGTATACTCCTATTCTTTGTTTTTCCTCATAAAACGCCCAACTTCACACTTATCTGCATTAAACTGCATCTACCACCTGCCTGCCCACTCAGCTAGCCAGTCTATGTCCTCCTGAAGTCTTTTACAGTCCTCCTCAACATTTGTGTTGTCAGAAAATTTCAATATCATGCTCCTTGTGCCCAAAGTACACATCATCTATACATATTGAGAACAAAAGTGGACCCAGCACTGACCCCTGGGTGCACCACTCCCCACCCTTCTCCAATCTGAGCACCACCTTTCAAACCTAGGCTTTTGTGTCCTGTCCATCAACCAACTTTCATACCCATGATGCTACATTTCCTCTTATACCACATGGCCGAATTTTTGTAACAAGCATCCTGTGAGGCACCTGATCGAATGCTTTCTGAAAGTCTATTTACGCCATATCTACTGTATCTTTCCAATCAGTCATTTCTTCCAAAAACTCTCATTAAATTGATCAACGGCCTTGGTTAGTGTTGTCCCAACGGTCAAGTGGCAGGACACTGACCAACTCTCTGTGCTGGACCCAGCACTGACCCCTGGGTGCACCACTTCCCACCCTTCTCCAATCTGAGCACCACCTTTCAAACCTAGGCTTTTGTGTCCTGTCCATCAGTTTCAGGTGGTTCCATTCCAGCAGTGCCCCTACGGACACTTTGGGGATTCTAACCCTTGGTTTTGACCAACTTTTGCCTAAGTTTCCTGGACTTTAGATAAGTGGAGAGGGAGAGACTGTGCACTCCATGTCGGGCACACGTTTATGTGGGTTTCTCAGTAGTTTGGTTCGGAGAGTCTTAAACATCGAACTGAGGCTTTCTGCAAAAACCAGCCAAAAAGACATCAGTGTACATCGAGAGGCAGGTCCAGTCACTCAGGGGGAAGAATTACTCAGCTCACTATATACAAAGCAACATTTTTCTAGGAGAAAAAAAAGATGCATTCATAAAGATTTCACTCGAAACTCAGAGGGGACAGATAGAGGAATTCTTCATCAACACATTTGATGAGGGTGCCACACGTAATGACCAGAATAACTACTCCCACTTCCGCTGGGAATCCAGTGGGGTGGGAGGGATCATAGTTAGGAGAGACAATGAAAGGCTCCTTATTCTCAGGGCAGGTTAATGCAGCAATGTCTGAGAAAAATAGCTGTCCCCTAAGTTAACAGCGCATTAAATAGTGTTAGTGGAGCAGGTTAAAGTACGATGCTGATTGCACATTCAGATTGTGGCAGATACATCCTTTGTATACATTACACGCTCTGACCTTTTCCATTCCAAGTACTCAATCTTTCCCCTCAATAAATATATGACACACAATGCCAAACATTGAGGTCTTCATTTCAGGGAGGCGCAATTTCTTGAGAAGATCTCACCTCCCATTCGGTTTTTAAATCATAACCTGTGCCCATCTCTCCTTTTTCTGTTGGGTAGACCAGTCTCAAATGGTCAGTCACCTCTCTGCTCCTCCAGGGTCAGGTAACAGAGACGAGTCTGCAGGGGAACTGCGGGAAGTGAGGTCAAGTTTCAAAAGGGCCCTGAGCTGAAGGAGCATGCAGCCAGAGATGTCGCATTGGGATTGTTCAAAGATGGCACACCTGGTAATAATTCAGGTGATGGGTCAAGGGCCAAAGTGCACAACAGCACCAAGGGTGAAGAGAACAGGAGAGAAATTCTAGAAAGCTTGAGCTTTAAATAACTGTGGATGGGAGGAGGACGGAAGACCATATCAACAAATGTTAAAGGTAACAAACGGATTTAATACTAAATATATAAATCTCAGACCGCACACACTGAAACTGTGACTGTCCCCAGACACCGAGACTGCGACTGTCCCCTTATACCGAGACTGTGACTGTCCCCTCACACCGAGACTGTGAATGTCCCCTCACAACGAGACTGTGACTGTCCCCTCACACCAAGACTGTGACTGTCCCCTCACACCGAAACTGTGAATGCCCCCACACACCGAGACTGTGACTGTCCCCTCACACCCAGTCTGTGACTGTCCCCTCAAACCGAGACTGTGACTGTCCCCACACACCGAAACTGTGACTGTCCCCACACACCGAGACTGTGACTGTCCCCTCACACCGAGTCTGTGACTGTCCCCTCACACCAAGTCTGTGACTGTCCCCTCACACCGAGACTGTGACTGTCCCCTCACACCCAGTCTGTGACTGTCCCCTCACACCGAGTCTGTGACTGTCCCCTCACACCGAGTCTGTGACTGTCCCCTCACACCGAGTCTGTGACTGTCCCCTCACACCGAGTCTGTGACTGTCCCCACACACCGAGACTGTGACTGTCCCCTCACACCGAGACTGTGACTGTCCCCACACACCGAGTCTGTGACTGTCCCCTCACACCGAGTCTGTGACTGTCCCCTCACACCGAGACTGTGACTGTCCCCACACACCCAGTCTGTGACTGTCCCCACACACCGAGACTGTGACTGTCCCCACATATCGAGACTGTGACTGTCCCCTCACACCGAGACTGTGACTGTCCCCTCACACCCAGTCTGTGACTGTCCCCTCACACCGAGTCTGTGACTGTCCCCTCACACCCAGTCTGTGACTGTCCCCACACACCGAGACTGTGACTGTCCCCACACACCCAGTCTGTGACTGTCCCCACACACCGAGACTGTGACTGTCCCCACATATCGAGACTGTGACTGTCCCCTCACACCGAGACTGTGACTGTCCCCTCACACCCAGTCTGTGACTGTCCCCACACACCCAGACTGTGACTGTCCCCACATATCGAGACTGTGACTGTCCCCTCACACCGAGACTGTGACTGTCCCCTCACACCGAAACTGTGACTGTCCCCACACACCGAGACTGTGACTGTCCCCTCACACCGAGACTGTGACTGTCCCCTCACACCGAAACTGTGACTGTCCCCACACACCGAGACTGTGACTGTCCCCTCACACCGAAACTGTGACTGTCCCCTCAAACCGAGACTGTGACTGTCCCCACACACCGAGTCTGTGACTGTCCCCTCACACAGAGACTGTGACAGTCCCCTCACACCGAGGCTTTGACTGTCCCCTCACACCGAGACTGTGACTGTCCCCACACACCGAGGCTTTGACTGTCCCCTCACACCGAGACTGCGACTGTCCCCACACACAGAGTCTGTGACTATCCCCTCACACCGAGACTGTGACTGTCCCCACACACCGAGTCTGTGACTGTCCCCTCGCACCGAGACTGTGACTGTCCCCACACACCGAGACTGTGACTGTCCCCACACACCGAGTCTGTGACTGTCCCCTCGCACCGAGAATGTGACTGTCCCCACACACCGAGACTGTGACTGTCCCCTCACACCGAGACTGTGACTGTCCCCACACACCGAGTCTGTGACTGTCCCCTCGCACCGAGACTGAGACTGTCCCCTCACACCGAGATTGTGACTGTCCCCTCACACCGAGACTGTGACTGTCCCCACACACCGAGATTGTGACAGTCCCCTCACACCGAGACTGTGACTGTCCCCACTCACCGAGACTGTGACTGTCCCCACACACCGAGACTGTGACTGTCCCCACACACCGAGACTGTGACTGTCCCCACACACCTAGACTGTGACTGTCCCCACACACCGAGACTGTGACTGTCCCCACACACCGAGACTGTGACTGTCCCCACACACCGAGACTGTGACTGTCCCCACACACCGAGTCTGTGACTGTCCCCACACACCGAGACTGTGACTGTCCCCACATATCGAGAATGTGACTGTCCCCACACACCGAGACTTTGACTGTCCCCACTCACCGAGACTGTGACTGTCCCCACACACCGAGACTGTGACTGTCCCCTCACACCGGGACTGTGACTGTCCCCTCACACCGAGACTGTGACTGTCCCCTCACACCGAGACTGTGACTGTCCCCTCACACCGAGACTGTGACTGACCCCACATATCGAGACTGTGACTGTCCCCTCACACCGAGACTGTGACTGTCCCCACACACCGAGACTGTGACTGTCCCCACACACTGAGGCTTTGACTGTCCCCTCACACCGAGACTGTGACTATCCCCACACACCGAGTCTGTGACTGTCCCCACGTATCGAGAATGTGACTGTCCCCACACACCGAGTCTGTGACTGTCCCCACACACCGAGACTGTGACTGTCCCCACACACCAAGACTGTGACTGTCCCCACACAACGAGTCGGTGACTGTCCCCACACACCGAGACTGTGACTGTCCCCACACACCGAGACTGTGACTGTCCCCACACAACGAGTCGGTGACTGTCCCCTCACACCGAGACTGTGACTGTCCCCACACACCGAGTCTGTGACTGTCCCCTCACACCGTGATTATGACTGTCCCCACACATCGAGTCTGTGACTGTCCCCACACAACGAGTCAGTGACTGTCCCCACACACCGAGACTGTGACTGTCCCCACACATCGAGTCTGTGACTGTCCCCACACACCGAGACTGTGACTGTCCCCACACACCGAGTCTGTGACAGTCCCCTCACACCGAGACTGTGACTGTCCCCACACACCGAGACTGTGACTGTCCCCACACACCGAGACTGTGACTGTCCCCAAACAACGAGACTGTGACTGTCCCCACACACCGAGACTGTGACTGTCCCCTCACACCGAGTCTGTGACTGTCCCCTCACACCGAGACTGTGACTGTCCCCACACACCGAGACTGTGACTGTCCCCACACACCGAGTCTGTGACTGTCCCCACACACCGAGACTGTGACGGTCCCCTCACACCGAGTCTGTGACTGTCCCCTCACACCGAGACTGTGACTGTCCCCTCACACCGAGACTGTGACGGTCCCCTCACACCGAGTCTGTGACTGTCCCCACACACCGAGAATGTGACCGTCCCCACACACCGAGTCTGTGACTGTCCCCTCACACCGAGTCTGTGACCGTCCCCTCACACCGAGTTTGTGACTGTCCCCACACACCGAGTTTGTGACTGTCCCCACACACCGAGTTTGTGACTGTCCCCACACACCGAGACTGTGACTGTCCCCACACACCGAGTTTGTGACTGTCCCCACACACCGAGTTTGTGACTGTCCCCACACACCGAGACTGTGACTGTCCCCTCACACCGAGACTGCGACTGTCCCCACACACCGAGACTGTGACTGTCCCCTCACACCGAGACTGTGACTCTCCCCACACACCGAGACTGTGACTGTCCCCACACACCGAGTCTGCGACTGTTTCCAATCACCGAGACTGTGACTGTCCCCACACACCGAGTCTGTGACTGTCCCCTCACACCGAGACTGTGACTGTCCCCTCACACCGAGTCTGTGACTGTCCCCTCACACCGAGACTGTGACTGTCCCCACACACCCAGTCTGTGACTGTCCCCACACACCGAGACTGTGACTGTCCCCACATATCGAGACTGTGACTCTCCCCACACACCGAGACTGTGACTGTCCCCACACACCGAGACTGTGACTGTCCCCACACACCGAGACTGTGACAGTCCCCACATACCGAGACTGTGACTGTCCCCTCACACCGAGACTGTGACTGTCCCCACACACCGAGACTGTGACTGTCCCCTCACACCGAGACTGTGACTGTCCCCACACACCGAGACTGTGACTGTCCCCACACACCGAGACTGTGACTGTCCCCACACACCGAGACTGTGACTGTCCCCTCACACCGAGACTGTGACTGTCCCCTCACACCGAGACTGTGACAGTCCCCACACACCGAGACTGTGACTGTCCCCTCACACCGAGGCTGTGACTGTCCCCACACACCGTGACTGTGACAGTCCCCACACACCGAGACTGTGACTGTCCCCACACACCGAGACTGTGACTGTCCCCTCACACCGAGACTGTGACTGTCCCCACACACCGAGACTGTGACTGTCCCCACACACCGAGACTGTGACTGTCCCCACACACCGAGACTGTGACTGTCCCCACACACCGAGACTGTGACTGTCCCCAAACACCGAGTCTGTGACTGTCCCCTCACACCGAGACTTTGACTGTTCCCACACACCGAGACTGTGACTGTCCCCACACACCAAGACTGTGACAGTCCCCACACACCGAGACTGTGACTGTCCCCACACACCGAGACTGTGACTGTCCCCACACACCGAGACTGTGACTGTCCCCACACACCGAGACTGTGACTGTCCCCACATATCGAGAATATGACTGTCCCCACACACCGAGACTTTGACTGTCCCCACACACCGAGACTGTGACTGTCCCCACACACCGAGACTTTGACAGTCCCCTCACACCGAGACTGTGACAGTCCCCACACACCGAGACTGTGACTGTCCCCACACACCGAGACTGTGACTGTCCCCTCACACCGAGACTGTGACTGTCCCCACACAACAAGACTGTGACTGTCCCCACACACCGAGACTGTGACTGTCCCCTCACACCGAGACTGTGACTGTCCCCTCACACCGAGACTTTGACTGTCCCCACACACCGAGACTGTGACTGTCCCCACACACCGAGACTGTGACAGTCCCCACATACCGAGACTGTGACTGTCCCCTCACACCGAGACTGTGACTGTCCCCACACACCGAGACTGTGACTGTCCCCTCACACCGAGACTGTGACTGTCCCCACACACCGAGACTGTGACTGTCCCCACACACCGAGACTGTGACTGTCCCCACACACCGAGACTGTGACTGTCCCCTCACACCGAGACTGTGACTGTCCCCTCACACCGAGACTGTGACAGTCCCCACACACCGAGACTGTGACTGTCCCCTCACACCGAGACTGTGACTGTCCCCACACACCGAGACTGTGACTGTCCCCTCACACCGAGACTGTGACTGTCCCCACATATCGAGACTGTGACTGTCCCCACACACCGAGACTGTGACTGTCCTCTCACACCGAGACTGTGACAGTCCCCTCACACCGAGACTTTGACTGTCCCCACACACCGAGAATGTGACAGTCCCCTCACACCGAGACTGTAACTGTCCTCTCACACCGAGACTGTGACAGTCCCCTCACACCGAGACTGTGACTGTCCCCACACACCGAGACTGAGACTGTCCTCTCACACCGAGACTGTGACAGTCCCCTCACACCGAGACTGTGACTGTCCCCACACACCGAGACTGTGACTGTCCCCTCACACCGAGTCTGTGACTGTCCCCTCACACCGAGTCTGTGACTGTCCCCACACACCCAGACTGTGACTGTCCCCTCACACCGAGTCTGTGACTGTCCCCTCACACCGAGTCTGTGACTGTCCCCACACACCCAGACTGTGACTGTCCCCTCACACCGAGAGTGTGACTGTCCCCACACACCGAGACTGTGACTGTCCCCACACACCGAGACTGTGACTGTCCCCTCACACCGAGTCTGTGACTGTCCCCTCACACCGAGTCTGTGACTGTCCCCACACACCCAGACTGTGACTGTCCCCTCACACCGAGACTGTGACTGTCCCCACACACCGAGGCTGTGACTGTCCCCACACACCGAGACTGTGACTGTCCCCACACACCGAGGCTGTGACTGTCCCCACACACCGAGACTGTGACTGTCCCCTCACACCGAGACTGTGACTGTCCCCTCACACCGAGACTGTGACTGTCACCACACACCGAGTCTGTGACTGTCTCCAATCACCGAGACTGTGACTGTCCCCACATATCGAGACTGTGACTGTCCCCTCACACCGAGACTGTGACTGTCCCCACACACCGAGACTGTGACTGTCCCCACACACCGAGACTGTGACTGTCCCCACACACCGAGACTGTGACTGTCCCCACACACCGAGACTTTGACTGTCCCCACACACCGAGACTGTGACTGTCGCCTCACACCGAGACTGTGACTGTCCCCTCACACCGAGACTGTGACTGTCCCCACATATCGAGACTGTGACAGTCCCCTCACACCGAGACTTTGACTGTCCCCACATATCGAGACTGTGACAGTCCCCTCACACCGAGACTGTGACTGTCCCCACACACCGAGACTGTGACTGTCCCCTCGCACTGAGACTGTGACAGTCCCCTCGCACCGAGACTGTGACTGTCCCCACACACCGAGACTGTGACTGTCCCCACACACCGAGACTGTGACTGTCCCCTCACACCGAGACTGTGACTGTCCCCTCACACCGAGACTGTGACTGTCCCCACATATCGAGACTGTGACAGTCCCCTCACACCGAGACTTTGACTGTCCCCACATATCGAGACTGTGACAGTCCCCTCACACCGAGACTGTGACTGTCCCCACACACCGAGACTGTGACTGTCCCCACATATCGAGTCTGTCCTCGGCCCAACCATCTTCAGCTGCTTCATCAATGACCTTCCCTCCATCATAAGGTCAGAAATGGGGATGTTCACTGATGATTGCACAGTGTTCAGTTCCATTCACAACCCCTCAAATAATGAAGTAGTCCGAGCCTGCATGCAGCAAGACCTGGACAACATCCAGGCTTGGGCTCATAAGTGGCAAGTAACATTCACGCCAGACAAGTGCCAGGCAATGACCATCTCCAACAAGAGAGAGTCTAACCACCTCCCCTTGACATTCAACGGCATTACCATCGCCGAATCCCCCACCATCAATATCCTGGGGTCACCATTGACCAGAAACTTAACTGGACCAGCCATATAAATACTGTGGCTACGAGAGCAGGTCAGAGGCTGGATATTCTGCAGCGAGTGACTCACCTCCTGACTCCCCAAAGCCTTTCCACCATCTACAAGGCACAAATCAGGAGTGTGATGGAATACTCTCCACTTACCTGGATGAGTGCATCTCCAACAACTCTCAAGAAGCTCGACACCATCCAGGACAAAGCAGCCCACTTGATTGGCACCGCATCCACCACCCTAAACATTCACTCCCTTCACCACCGACGCACTGTGGCTGCAGTGTGTACCATCCACAGGATGCACTGCAGCAACTCGCCAAGGCTTCTTCGACAGCACCTCCCAAACCCGCGACCTCTACCATCTCGAAGGACAAGAGCAGCAGGCACATGGGAACAACACCACCTACACGTTCCCCTCCAAGTCACACACCATCCCGACTTGGAAATATATCGCCGTTCCTTCATCGTCGCTGGGTCAAAATCCTGGAACTCCCTTCCTAATAGCACAGTGGGAGAACCTTCACCACACGAACTGCAGTGGTTCAAGAAGGCGGCTCACCACCACCTTCTCAAGGGCAATTGGGGATGTGCAATAAATGCTGGCCTCACCAGCGACGCCCACATTCCATGAATGAACGAAAAAAACCACCGAGTCTGTGACTGTCCCCTCACACCGAGTCTGTGACTGAGAGGGGCTTTGTGTCTCTCAGAACCCAGTATCAGACTGTCCCATTGAGGGGGGCTGTGTGTCTATTGTAACCCAGTATCAGACAGTGCCATTGCGGGGGGCTGTCTGTCTATTGCAACCCAGTATCAGAAAGTCCCATTGCGAGGGGCTGTTTGTCTATTGTAACCCAGTATCAGACAGTCCCATTGCGGGGGGGGCTGTCTGTCCATTGCAACCCAGTACCAGACAGTCCCATTGAGGGGGGCTGACTGTCTATTGCAACCCAGTACCAGACAGTCCCATTGCGGGGGGGCTGTCTGTCTATTGTAACCCAGTATCATACAGTCCCATTGAGAGGGGCTGTGTGTCTATTGTAACCCAGTATCAGACAGTCCCATTGAGAGGGGCTGTCTGTCTATTGCAACCCAGTATCAGACAGTCCCATTGAGAGGGGCTGTCTGTCTATTGTAACCCAGTATCAGACAGTCCCATTGAGAGGGGCTGTCTGTCTATTGTAACCCAGTATCAGACAGTCCCATTGAGAGGGGCTGTCTGTCTATTGTAACCCAGTATCAGACAGTCCCATTGAGAGGGGCTGTCTGTCTATTGTAACCCAGTATCAGACAGTCCCATTGCGGGGGGGCTGTCTGTCTCTTGCAACCCAGTATCAGACAGTCCCATTGAGAGGGGCTGTGTGTCTATTGTAACCCAGTATCAGACAGTCCCATTGAGAGGGGCTGTGTGTCTATTGTAACCCAGTATCAGACAGTCCCATTGAGAGGGGCTGTGTGTCTATTGTAACCCAGTATCAGACAGTCCCATTGAGAGGGGCTGTGTGTCTATTGTAACCCAGTATCAGACAGTCCCGTTGAGGGGGGCTGTGTGTCTATTGTAACCCAGTATCAGACAGTCCCATTGCGGAGGGCTGTGTGTCTGTTGTAACCCAGTATCAGACAGTCCTATTGCAGAGAGTTGTGTGTTTTTTGTAACCCAGTATCAGACAGTCCCATTGAGGGGGTCTGTGTGTCTATTGTAACCCAGTATCAGACAGTCCCATTGCGGAGAGTTGTGTGTCTATTGTAACCCAGTACCAGACAGTCCCGTTGAGGGGGGCTGTGTGTCTATTGTAACCCAGTATCAGACAGTCCCGTTGAGGGGGGCTGTGTGTCTATTGTAACCCAGTATCAGACAGTCCCATTGCGAAGAGTTGTGTGTCTATTGTAACCCAGTATCAGACAGTCCCATTGCGAGGGGCTGTGTGTCTATTGTAACCCAGTATCAGACAGTCCCATTGCGAGGGGCTGTGTGTCTATTGTAACCCAGTATCAGACAGTCCCATTGCGAAGAGTTGTGTGTCTATTGTAACCCAGTATCAGACAGTCCCATTGCGAGGGGCTGTGTGTCTATTGTAACCCAGTATCAGACAGTCCCATTGCGAGGGGCTGTGTGTCTATTGTAACCCAGTATCAGACAGTCCCATTGCGAAGAGTTGTGTGTCTATTGTAACCCAGTATCAGGCAGTCCCATTGCGAGGGGCTGTGTGTCTATTGTAACCCAGTATCAGACAGTCCCATTGAGAGGGGCTGTGTGTCTATTGTAACCCAGTATCAGACAGTCCCATTGCGGATAGTTGTGTGTCTGTTGTAACCCAGTATCAGACAGTCCCTGAACTCATATGGGAGGATTGTTGCCTGATTAAATATGCTGTTTGTCACAGACCCAGCAGCCCCAGCTGTTCATATTCGGTGCTGTTCGTGTTGAAGACATTGGCTCATTAGTCACTTAATGGAGACTATCACGTAGAAAATCATTCCAGAAGTGTATTTTACACTTTGTTAATAATCTAACTGCTGAATACCTTCTTTACTGATGAAAACAATGCTGTAGTAGTCTCTCTCAGCTGATCTCTCACATCCTTCCATTCTTTCTGTGTGAGACTAGAATGCAAGCAGCTGTTCAACCATGGTCAGCATCACTACTGAACTTGATCCTGGTGGAGTTGGATGAGGGATAAATATATCCTTCTAGCTCTTCTTCAAATAGTGCTATGGGATCTCTTACATCCACCTGAGAGGGCTGAGGGGGCTTCGGTTTAACATCTCATCCAATAGATGGCACCTCTGACGGTGCAGCACTCCCTCAGTACTGCACTGAAGTGTCAGCCTAGAGTTTTGTGCTCAAGTTTCTGGAGTGGGACTTGAATCCACGATCTTCCAACTCAGCTGGTGAGAGTGTTACTCACTGAGCCACGTCTGACATCTAGAGCCAGCTACAGCTCCCTCAACACTGCTCAAGAATGTACCTCATTCGAAACTCAAACGAGCACATCGGACTACAAGGTGTCCACAGAAGAACATACAATGGGGTCTTGAGGAACATATATGAAGTTTAAATCTATGTTCCCATTCATTTGCAGATATCTCAAATTACTGACATTAAAAGGTTCTGTTTTAAGATTTCATTCTGAACCAGAGGTGAGATGAGGAGAATTTTTTTTTACGCAGCGAGTTGTTATGATCTGGAACGCACTGCCTGAAAGGGTGGTGGAAGCAGATTCAATAGTAACTTTCAAAAGGGAACTGGATAAATACTTGTTAAGGAAAAAATTACAGGGCTATGGGGGAAAAGCAGGGGAGTGGGACTAATTGGATAGTTCTTTGAAAGAGCCAGCACAGGCACGATGGGCCGAAAGGCCTCCTGTGCAGTAAGATTCTATGATTCTATGATTAATTCAGGCTGGATTCAGAAGCCAGAAATGAAAGGAGAGCGCCTAACTCCGTACCCCATCCCCCTCTGCCCGGATTAATCCCATGAATTTTCTTCAGTCGAGTTTGATTGTGACGGTTGTGGCTGAAGGAGCATCAGGAAGATGCTTTCCGGTCACAATGAGAGGGAGGGCGGCACTCACAGTCCCCATACAAACACCACGATACTGGGACCGTAACCTGATCGAGAGATTTGTGAGTTTAATATCTCTCCCAGCCTGAATTAACTTAATTAAATAGCCATTTATTTTTTATTTTTGCATTAAGAATTTCCTGGAAAATGTAATAAGAAAATGTGGGTGTAGTCGATGGTTTAATTAATTCTTTAACCAGGTCCTTAAAATGCTGCAGACATGCTCAGTGATGTCCGTGTGGCCCCACTGATCTCTCAGTATTTGAAGCACGTTTGTTGCAGTTGCCTGTTACCATAGAAACAGTTCCATACTGATTGGGTAAGAGGCTGGTGTGATAATGGTGAACGATGGGCACCTTATATGAAAGACAGTGATATCTTAGTGCCAATCAGCTCAGGGTCACAGAGCACATAAAAACACACACACACATAATATGTGCACACGGACACACGCACATACATGCATGTGCACACACACACATGCACACACACACAACATACACAAATAGACACACATGTGCACGCAGCATGCACACACATGCACATGCACATGCATGCACACACACACTCGCGCATGCACATACGCACATACAAATGCAGGAATGCACACATGCATGCACACACATACAAACATATAGGCAGTCACACACATGCACACAAACACATGCATAAATGTATGGTTATATGCAAACATACAAGTATACAGACAGACACACATGAATACAAACATACAAACATATAGACAGACATGCATGCAGACACATTCATGCACACAAGCGTACGACCATACACACATATAAAAGCATACATACACATATATACAAACATATAGACAGAGACACACACACAGACACAATTACAGACACTCCCATAAAAGCGGAGTGACAAATGCCAGTGACAAATCAGTAAATTTCTGTTCTTCTATGTATTTTTTGAAATAGCAAAGATCAAAATGGAAGCAGCTTCCCCACCACCATATTTCAAAATGGCAGACAGGTCTGTGAAGCAGGCAAGGTTGATTGATCAAGAAACTAGTTAAGATAAAAAGGGCTTGTTCTAGGTAAAGATCGAATTGCACGTCACAGACCTTAACAGGTGTCTGAGACCCAAATGACATAATGAATTACTGATTAGCATTTCCCATGCATTGTGCCTTTGATGGACAGTGTTCTCTTAAAAATCCCTAAAATGTTTAACAGCATTGAACTCTAAGGGTGAACAGGAACCTGAGTTGACTCAACTTGAAGGTCCATGAAAGAGATCTATTCAAACTCTAATGTCTAAATTTTTTGCTGTTTGTTATCTCATTTTTCCTTCAGTGCATTATTTAATCGGTAAATAAATCTGACCAAGTAGTCTTAGCCTGTACATAGTGATCTAGCATATTATTTTTTCAACCTTCTGAGGTGGGAGGAGAAGGTGATGGACATCTCACATATTCGCTGGTCCAGGTCACTGTAATTCAAGGGTAATTGTTAAACCTGGGCACAGTAACTCATTCACGGCAGAGAATAAAGACGCATGCGTCAGTTCAATAGAGACTGGGTCTGCCATCTGGCCGTGAACATAGGAAAAGGTGTTGAGGAAAACGTCATACAAAAGGTAGGTACTGCGTGACATTAATCAGCGCCAGGGTGATCTCCCGGACTAGTTTTGAACACCTAAGGGGGTCGGAGAGGAATTTCCCAGATTTTCTTTCTCAAATTGCCTGTGTTTTTTTCTGCTTTTTCACCTCTCCCAGGAGATCAAATGGCTTTTGGTTGGGGTGGAGAGTGTATATATTGTGATGCAGACGGCATCGCAGTTGTGTGGGACAGTCTGGATGGACCAGTCTCTTTTCCTGTTCATCATTGTTTGTATGTTTGAAAACACCTAACTGTAACACACCCAAATACAGGCCCACAGGCACAGATACACACCTAGTGCATTGTGAATGATTATGTACATGGGGTCAACATTTTATTAACATACTAAACCTGCAGACGTTAAACACGTTATGACTATGCCACAGAATGCAGACGTTCACTTTCAGAACTCGAAACGGACTCCTGATACATTTGCAGGTGTCGAAATGGTTCTTTCTGGACTGTACAGAGGATTTGGCTGCTGCTCCCCTTTACTCACTTTGCGCCTGCAGCTGTAAAGTGTTTCGCGGCATTGAGGTGCTCGTCGCATGTTGCCAGCGTTCTGCTCCACAGCTTGCTCAAGCACTCTCTGAAATCCAAAACAAAGAACTCACATTTCTACAGCACCTTTCACGACCTCAGGATGTTCCAATGTGCTTTACAGCAATTAAGTACTTTTTGAAGTGTAGTCACTGTTGTATGTAGGAAACACGACAGGCCTTTTGTGCATGGCAAGGCCCCACAACCAGCAACATGATAATGACCAGATAATCTGTTTTTAGGTGTTGGTCGAGGGATAAGAATTGGCCAGGACTCTTCCTGGAATAGTGCTATGGGATCTTTTACATCCACCTGAGAGGGGCCTCAGTTTAATATTTCTTCCAAAAGACAGCATCTCTGACAGTGCAGCACTCCCTCAGCACTTCACTCAAGTGTCAACATGGATTTTGTACTCAAGTCTCTAGAGTGGGACACAAATCCAGGACCTTTTGACTCAAAGGTGAAAGTGCTACCAACTGAGCCACGGCCGATACTCAGTATTCAACTTGAACGATATTGTCATATTTTATGAAATACACACAATAAAAATGTTAACTTTTAGATCTTTAATAAGAATATTACTGACTGCACGTATAGGATCCAACTGGCCAGTCCCAGAGAGCAGTGCATTGATGCTGACGCACGGATCACAGTAGAATAATGACCTACAATGTACAATGTCAGACTGCGCACAGTAAACCATATTTTATCGCTATTCTCCTGCATGTCCTTTAATAGAGCGGTTCCATATGACTGCACAAGATATTGGAAAAGAAAAGCATGGTTGCTATCAATCTTTGTATTCCACCTTCCCCCAATACGAAGTTGGAAGGCGCATATTATATACAGACAATAAAATGAAAACAGGAGACTCAGAAACTGGCTTGCGTGGGCAGCTTGTTGGCAGTGTCTTTTGTTTTAAATATAAGGGCAAATTCACTGGTCTCCTGCTCCCGGTGGGTAACAGAGCTTGAATGGTCAACAGACCTACAGAATTGTAACCCTACATTCAATCCTTTCAGTGCAGGACCTGGTGAACCTATTGGCCCAGATTTTGCATCTCGCGGTGTGCCTCGTTGGTTAGATTTTTTTCCCTCACCCCTCAGCTCGAAAATGTTTTGAAGTGCGAGCTGATAACAGCGAGGGCAATGGGGCATCTGAGGCCTTGGTGAACAGCGGGATAGTCTATCTCCTTAACCAATGAGATTTAAGGGTAGAGGAAGAAACGGGAAAGACAAAGAAGGAAATCGGGTGAACTAGAGTCAAATTAGATATAGAAAGAGAAATAAAGAGAGGGAAAGATTAGATTAAGAGAGGGAGAAAATAGCGACAGAAAGGAAAATTAAGAAAAAGCCTTAAAAATTTAAAATGTAAAAAACCTCTAAGAACAATTTACTACCTGCAGAAATGGGACTCCATAGTTTCAGATGCTCCATTTCTGGGCTGGAGAGGTTGAGTGGCATTGCAGGAACATAAATCTCGACATTACAAGGGTCCTTATGTTGTCAAGTACCGGCCCTAACTTTCTGTGGTGAGTTCAATTTGTTTTAACAGCACAAATGCAGCAATTTCTTGAAACTCACGGGGAGTTTAACGACGCGCTATCATTTTTGTGAGGCTAACGGCGAAGCGGCGCAAAGCGTCCAGCAATTCGTGGCGATTCGCAACTCAAGGGTTATCTCTTTCTCGCCTCAAATCGCTGGATGATTTACGCATTAATAATGGCGTGTGCATTGAACTCGCTGTTATTTTCTCCGAAAATTCTGGGCCATTATGTCAAAGACTCAGGAACAGTGAAACCAACTGCTTAAAGTGTAGCACACAAATTAAACCAGTGTAACTATCAAAGAGCGAGTAAAGGTGTAAAGCCATGTCAGCCGTTGCTCAGTGGCAGCACTCTCGCCTCTGTGCGAGAAGGTTGTGGGTTCAGGTCACATTCCACAAACTTAAGCACAAAATCTAAGCTGACACATCCAGTGCAGTACTGAGGGAGTGCTGCACTGTCGGAGGTGCCGTCTTTCAGATGAGACGTTAAACCGAGGCCCCGTCTGCCTTCTCAGGTGAACGTAAAAGATCCCATGGCACTATTTCAAAGAAGAACTGGGGAGTTCTCCCCAGTGTCCTGGCCAATATTTATCCCTCAACCAACATCACTAAAAAACAGATTATCTGGTCATTATCACATTGCTGTTTGTGGGATCTTGCTGTGCACAAATTGGCTGTCACGTTTCCTACATTACAACAGTGATTACACTTCAAAAGTACTTCCTTGGCTGTAAAGTGCTTTGGAACGTCCTGAGGTCGTGAAAGGCACTGTATAAATGCAAGTTCTTTCTTTAAGCATGATGCAGCAAAGCAGAAGGCACGTTCGCAGTCCTGAGCTGTGCACTGGAACAGGACAGTACGCCTTCAAGTTGCTGAAAAGCTCTCGTTTAGAATTACTGCTCTCTGTGTATTCGCTCCTGAATTGAACGTTCCAGAAGTTTATCCTCAGTGCGCAGAGCCTTCTCAAGAAAAGAAAGAAAAAGGCACAGATGGTAATGCAATAAAATGACGCTCGTAAAAATCAGGGAGGAGCATTGAAGGATAATAAAGGGAAACGAAAACTGAATATGGAAATAAAGTATGCACACAAAGGGCCTGATTCATTGCTGCCTGAATACATTAATAAGTTTAAAATGCTCAGAGTGGCATCACAATTGAGAACAGACAATCAGCTAGTGCACCTGGCATCTTCTTGGTCAGTATGCCACTAATATTTCTGAGATTGGACTCACTGACTAATATTTAATAGGCTGAGGTTTGAGAGTTTTGTTGCGCAGTTTGCAGCAAATGTCAGGGTATCTCCTTGGATGCTAAATCAATACCTTTAGCAATGAAATATTAGTAGCATTTGGAGACAGAATTCGGGACTAATTCCCATTGTTTTCATTAACTTTCAAAATATGTGCCAGGATTAATAGCAGTCAGGCACACAATAGGAGTCAGCCAAACTGGTACACAATAGAACGCGATAAAACTGGTATACAATAGAACTCGATAAAACTGGTATACAATAGAACTCGATAAAACTGGTATACAATAGAACTCGATAAAACTGGTATACAATAGAACTCGATAAAACTGGTATACAATAGAACTCGATAAAACTGGTACACAATAGAACTCGATAAACTGGTACACAATGGAACTCGATAAAACTGGTATACAATAGAACTCGATAAAACTGGTACACAATAGAACTCGATAAAACTGGTACACAATAGAACTCGATAAAACTGGTATACAATAGAACTCGATAAAACTGGTACACAATGGAACTCGATAAAACCGGTACACAATAGAACTCGATAAAACTGGTACACAATAGAACTCGATAAAACTGGTATACAATAGAACTCGATAAAACTGGTATACAATAGAACTCGATAAAACTGGTACACAATAGAACTCGATAAAACTGGTACACAATAGAACTCGATAAAACTGGTACACAATAGAACTCGATAAAACTGGTACACAATAGAACTCGATAAAACTGGTACACAATAGAACTCGATAAAACTGGTACACAATAGAACTCGATAAAACTGGTACACAATAGAACTCGATAAAACTGGTACACAATAGAACTCGATAAAACTGGTACACAATAGAACTCGATAAAACTGGTATACAATAGAACTCGATAAAACTGGTACACAATAGAACTCGATAAAACTGGTACACAATAGAACTCGATAAAACTGGTACACAATAGAACTCGATAAAACTGGTACACAATAGAACTCGATAAAACTGGTACACAATAGAACTCAATAAAACTGGTACACAATAGAACTCGATAAAACTGGTACACAATAGAACTCGATAAAACTGGTACACAATAGAACTCGATAAAACTGGTACACAATAGAACTCGATAAAACTGGTACACTATAGAACTCGATAAAACTGGTACACAATAGAACTCGATAAAACTGGTATACAATAGAACTCGATAAAACTGGTACACAATAGAACTCGATAAAACTGGTATACAATAGAACTCGATAAAACTGGTACACAATAGAACTCGATAAAACTGGTATACAATAGAACTCGATAAAACTGGTATACAATAGAACTCGATAAAACTGGTACACAATAGAACTCGATAAAACTGGTATACAATAGAACTCGATAAAACTGGTATACAATAGAACTCGATAAAACTGGTACACAATAGAACTCGATAAAACTGGTACACAATAGAACTCGATAAAACTGGTATACAATAGAACTCGATAAAACTGGTACACAATAGAACTCGATAAAACTGGTACACAATAGAACTCGATAAAACTGGTATACAATAGAACTCGATAAAACTGGTATACAATAGAACTCGATAAAACTGGTATACAATAGAACTCGATAAAACTGGTACACAATAGAACTCGATAAAACTGGTACACAATAGAACTCGATAAAACTGGTATACAATAGAACTCGATAAAATTGGTACACAATAGAACTCGATAAAACTGGTACACAATAGAACTCGATAAAACTGGTACACAATGGAACTCGATAAAACTGGTACACAAGAGGACTCAGCCAAACTGGTACACAATAGGAGTAAACAAAACTGGTACACAATAGGAGTAAAAAAAACTGGTACACAATAGGAGTAAACAAAACTAGTATAAAATACAGCTCAACAAAACTGGTACACAATAGAAGCCAGAGTGATAAATCAGCTGCCATTGAACATTTGATATTGTTCCCAAAACCTCCTTCTTAAACCATGGCTCAGTGGGTGCCATCTTTTGGATGAGACGTTAAACCAAGGCCCCGTCGACTCTTTCAGGTAGACGTAAAAGATCTTACGGCACAATTCGAAGAAGAGCAGGGGAGTTCTCCCAGGTGTCCTGGCCAATATTTATTCCTCAGTCAACATCACCAAAACAGATTAGCTGGTGATTTATCTCATTGCTGTTTGTGGGACCTTGCTGTGCGCAAATTTGTTGATGCATTTTCCTACATTACAACAGTGACTACACTTCGAAAGTACTTCTTTGGCTGTGAAGCTCTTTGGGACATCCTGAGGTCATGAAAGGCAGCATATCAATGCAAGTTCGTTCTTTCTTTCAAATCACAACACCGAACCTGAGCAGGGTCAGTTTTTTTTTCAACCTGAGGCAAACATGCCCACCCTGACCATTCTGCCCACCCCGACCATTCTGCCCACCCCGACCATTCTGCCCACCCCGACCATCCTGCCCACCCCGACCATTCTGCCCACCCCGACCATTCTGCCCACCCCGACCATTCTGCCCACCCCGACCATTCTGCCCACCCCGACCATTCTGCCCACCCCGACCACACTGCCCGCAACAAGGATGGTCGCTGAAAGTGGTCAGTATTTTACAATTAAACTCAATGCCATATTTTAGCAAGTTGCTGTCATCATTGTCTAGTGTTTATTGTAGACATGAGGTAATTCTTTGATTATGTGCCAATAGCAGAGAGCCTCACCCATTGGCCGCACATATTGGAAAACCATTGGTGCATGGGCCCTGTGATAAGACTTTACTTCAGTCGCTCCACAGTTACTGGCAGACGGTGCCTTGTTTACAACACAAGCCATTTGCATAATGTTCAAAACTTGGCACAATATAAGAGTCATATTCTGTGCAGAAGGGACTTGCCTTCACAGAGGTTGCTATGTGCTGGGTGATAGAACGCAGCAAAAATGGTATACAATAGAACTCAGTGATAATGGTCATGTGGCAGTCAGGAGTGCTGATGTGGGCTGGCTCATACACACATTGCAAAGTGGTACAAAATAGCCATGTTTGTGGGTGGCATGAGCCAGCTCATATTAACATGGAGGACACAGAGAGCATCACGGCACAGGGGCATTATATCAGTGAGCTCAGAGCAGCATTCTGTAAATTGGTGTGTACTGGTATTGGTTGGTGTGTGTGTGCTGGTATTGGTTGCTGTGTGTGTGCTGGTATTGGTTGCTGTGTGTGCTGGTATTGGTTGCTGTGTGTGCTGGTATTGGTTGCTGTGTGTGCTGGTATTGGTTGCTGTGTGTGCTGGTATTGGTTGCTGTGTGTGCTGGTATTGGTTGCTGTGTGTGCTGGTATTGGTTGCTGTGTGTGCTGGTATTGGTTGCTGTGTGCTGGTATTGGTTGTTGTGCGCTGGTATTGGTTGCTGTGTGCTGGTATTGGTTGTTGTGCGCTGGTATTGGTTGCTGTGTGCTGGTATTGGTTGCTGTGTGCAGGTATTGATTGGTGTATGTGTTGGTATTGATTGGTGTGTGTGCTGCTTTTGGTTGGTGTGTGTGCTGCTTTTGGTTGGTGTGTGTGCTGGGATTGGTTGGTGTGTGCTGGTATTGGTTGGTGTGTGCTGTGATTGGTTGATATGTGCTGGTATTGGTTGGTGTGTGCTGGGATTGGTTGATATGTGTTGGTATTGGTTGGTGTGTGCTGGGATTGGTTGGTGTGTGTGCTGGTATTATAGCAGTTTTGTTGCATTGACTGTGTAATAGTGTAATGGTTTGTTGGTTTGACAATGGCATTGGTTGGTGCATCTTAGTTGCCTTTCTTGTGGTTATAGTGTGTTAGTGACTCTTGTGTGCACGTGTGATAATAGTGTTGAGTGTCAGTTTGACTCGGTTGGTAGCCCCTGAATCAGCAGGCTGTGGCCTCTTGCCCATTCCAGCATCTAAACATATCATCTAGGCTGATAGTCCAGTGCATGCTGATGGACTGCACTAACTTTGAAGTCAATGGGAATCAGGGGGAAAACTCTCCAGTGGCTGGAGTCATACCTAGCACAAAGGAAGATGGTATTGGTTGTTGGAGGCCAATCATCTCAGCTCCAGGACATTGCTGCAGGAGTTCCTCAGGGCAGTGTCCTAGGCCCAACCATCTTCAGCTGCTTCATCAATGACCTTCCCTCCATCATAAGGTCAGAAGTGGGGATGTTCGCTGATGATTGCACAGTGTTCAGTTCCATTCGCAAACCCTCAGATAATGAAGCAGTCCGTGCCCGCATGCAGCAAGACCTGGACAACATCCAGGCTTGGGATCATAAGTGGCAAGTAACATTCGCGCCAGACAGATGCCAGGCAATAACCATCTCCAACAAAAGAGAGTCTAACCACTTCCCCTTGACATTCAACGGCATTACCATTGCCAAATCCCCAACCATCAACATCCTGGGGGTCACCATTGACCAGAAACTTAACTGGACCAGTCACATAAATACTGTGGCTACAAGAGCAGGTCAAAGGCTGGGTATTCTGCGGCGAGTGACTCACTTCCTGACTCCCCAAAGCCTTTCCATCATGTACAAGGCACAAGTCAGGAATATGATGGAATACTCTCCACTTGCCTGGATGAGTGCAGCTCCAACAACACTCAAGAAGCTCGACACCATCCAGGACAAAGCAGCCCGCTTGATTGGCACCCCATCCACCACCCTAAACATTCACTCCCTTCACCACCGGCGCACTGTGGCTGCAGTGTGTACCATCCACAGGATGCACTGCAGCAACTCTCCAAGGCTTCTTCGACAGCACCTCCCAAAGCCACGACCTCTACCACCTAGAAGGACAAGGGCAGCAGGCATATGGGAACAACACCACCTGCACGTTCCCCTCCAAGTCACACACCATCCCGACTTGGAAATATATCACCGTTCCTTCATCGTCACTGGGTCAAAATCCTGGAACTCCCTTCCTAACAGCATTGTGGGAGAACCTTCACCACAGCAGTTCAAGAAGGCGGCTCACCATCACCTTCTCAAGGGCAATTAGGGATGGGCAATAAATGCCAGCCTCGCCAGCAACGCCCACATCCCATGAACGAATAAAAAAAAACAGCGGTCCCACCCTTCAGGTAACATGTTGCCTGTTCCATTGGACATTAAAGATTACATGGGGATATTTGAAGAAGAGCAGGATAGGGAGTTCTTCAACTAAAAACAAATTGGCTGGCCATTCATCTCCAGTGCTGTTTATGGGATCTTGCTGTGCATTTAATGGCTGCCATGTTTAGGAAAAAGGAATGTGGGAACAGGAGTGCACCATTCAGCCCCTCAAGCCCATTATCATTTTAAACACCTCAATTAGATCACTCCTCAACCATCTAAACTCAAGTTAATGCGTCCTGTCCTCATAACTTAACCCTTTCAAGCCTGGTATCATTCTAGTGAATCTGCTCTGCACCCACTCCAAGGCTGATAAATCCTTCCTGAAGTGCAGTGCCCAAAACTGACTGAAGTACTCCAGATGGGGTCTGACCAAGGCTCTGTACAATGAAGTACTCCAGATGGGGTCTGACCAAGGCTCTGTACAATGAAGTGTCACTTCCTTACTTTTGTATTCCAACTCTATTGAGATAAAGGCCAACATTCCGTTAGGCTTTTTAATTACTTTTTTAACCTGTGTACCTACATAACAACAGTGCCTGGCTTAGAAATAGCATGGGAGGGTCTTTAAGACATGATAAGGCAATATAAATTCTTTGATTGGGGATTCTTGTGGTGGCAGTGTATTGGTACTGATGCTGTTGTAGGCCTGATGCCAATGTAAAGTTGTGTTTGCCGAGATTATATGGCACTATCTGTGACGAGTTAATTTGTTGGGGTTGAGGGTCTTGTGGGATATCTGTGTTTTGACTATTTGCTGTTGTTTGATGAGGACGACTGTTTTTTGCAGTTTGGAACTCATCTCCTGCCTGTGGATTTTCTTGTTAGCGAGGTACTTTTTGTGAAATATTTGTTCCAGGCCTTTGGGAGTGTAATCAGTTTTGTTTTGGAAGTCTGTTAGGAGATTGTCAGTTTGAAGTTTAAGTCATGAGGTGATGTCTATTGTAGCGGCTGCCTCCCACTGCCGCTCATTGTAAATTCTGTCTCGAGGTACTTTATGTGGAGCAGCGATTTGGCTCTGTGCAGCCAGTGATGTTGAATCTTTTTGATTGGCTTGTGATATATGTCGCTATGATCCTGGGAGCGTAGAGCGTGCCGCAATCTACAACTGGGGCGAGGGAGAGCAGTTGGAAGTACTGCCCTCGTTGTTTGCCTACACGCACGGGTCATGTGACATGGTGTGCAATTTCAGGAATGAGAAAGAAATGCTGGAGGTAGAAATAAGCCACCACCAATAATCGACCAATCAGTTTGTGCATGTTTTATCAAAGATAGTAATCAAAAGGGATTAACATTCAATCTTACAATAACCACAAGCCAAATCTAGACTCCTTAATCCCTGTTACATCCCCCAGCTCATCACCTAAGGCAATGTTGAGATTCATTCTATCTTTTCTTTTCAGCTTCCCAAGTGTAGGAACATCATAGAAATATAGGAACAGGAGCAGGCCATTCAGCCCCTTGAGCCTGTTCTGCCATTCAATTAGATCAGGGCTGATCTGCACCTCAACTCCATTTACCCGCCTTTGCTCCATATCCCTTGATACCCTTACCCAACAAAAAACGTTTGATCTCAGTCTTGAACATTTCAATTGACCCCCAGCATCCATAGCCTTTGGGGGGAGAGGGTTCCAGATTTCTACTACCCTTTGTGTGAAAAAGTGCTTCCTGATTTCATTCCTGAATGGCCTGGCTTTAATATTAAGATTATGCCCCTGTGCTCTGGATTCCCCCCACCAAAGCAAATAGTTTCTCTCTATCTACCCAGTAAACCACTACTGGACAAAGAGCAGGAAGTTCTCCCATTGACCAACATCCCTTCCCCAAACAATGCCCCCTATACATGGGAAATTGCCAAGCACAAGCTGGTTACCATCTTTGCCTACATAGTAACAGTCACTGCACTCCAAATTAATTCCTTGCAGCTGAAGCACTGGAAGATATGACAAGGTGCTGTATAAATGTTAACATATTTTCTTTTATTTCACGTCTCGATGGTGTTAATTCCCCCACTTAAATAGCACTGGAAAGAATTTCAGACGCTGCTATCCAATGGTATAATTTCAGCCCCCAAGCTAATAAAGAGTTATCGACACCAGCAAAGCTCAATCAAAGCTCAGTAATCGCCCAGTTAGCAGAGAGCTATGTCTGACAACCCTTTCCACTTATAGATTGCTAGCTCCCATTAACTGGGACGTCACCAATATCGCCACAATTTGAATGCACAATGAGAAATTGCACATAACATTACACAATGATGAGTGCTTCAGTACAGCAAGCAATAATTCTGCTCCTTAGAGCTCTGAATCTCAGGAACACATTTCCAGTAAGTGATGATTTAAACGAAGCAATCAAAAAGGAAATGCACAGATTTCCAATTCAGCAAAGAGTAAGAATAGCATCGAGACCATGAGGACCATGGAGCAAGAGGCCAGCTCTATGAGCATTGCAGGGGGACTCACAGCGATGAAGCCTCTGGTGACAGATTCGACAGAAGCTCAGTCTGCTGCCATCTTGGCTCTGACGTCCAGTATCTCCTCTGGTTTACAAAGCCTAAAGGAGTGTGTGGATAGTGGGGGGGGGTGTCGAGAACCTTCCACCATGTCTACACTCGATCCTTACACAGAGCAGTGGGAGTGCTGAGGCTCATCCCCATGCGAATGGAATTGGCTCCATGAAGGAGGCACTTGCTGTCCTCTCTCAGGATGACAGCCCGCATGCTTCCATGCCAATCTCTCAACTAGTGGCTCTGTTGGTGCCAGACAGGGCCAGGCTGTCCCCGCCCAATCCAAGTCCCAGCAGTCTGCAGCCGGGCTCTCAAGGCCCAGAGCTGCATGAGATGGCTCACCATGGCCATCTGAAGTACCCTCAGTGGAAGGTCAGCAGCCTTCCACCTCCCAAGCTGTAGCCACTGGGGAACCACCTCGTAAGACCACTGGAATAGGTAAACAAGGCAGGCACCGGGGCTTTGCACAAGGGTGATTAGTAGATAGGCATCAGTCAAGTAAGCATTTTTCAAATCAAGAATGAAGTATGTTGGAGTAGTGAATTAAATGGTTTTTTTTGGATTGCCATTGGTCTTCATAATCTTCATGATGTAACAGGAACACCCATGAAGTTGTACTGTTTGAGGGCATTGATATAGTGGGTGTCACGACTGGGTCAAATGGAAGGAGGGAGTGTTGGTGCCCTGGGCAGGGGAGCAATTGTTACGGAGAATTTCTCCTCAATAAGTTCCTGCCTTACAGCCCTGGAAGCTCGCTGTACTACTGGGCCGTGTTCTTCTTCTGCATCGTCCGGCTCCTCATCCCCTTCTTCATCTTCCTGCTCCACTTCTTCCACCTGAGGCAACTCCAAGGCAACTCCCCTTTGGATGGGAAGATTATGGAGCATTGCAGCAAACATTAACGAGTCTTAAGACTCACTCCGGGCTGTACTGAAGGACTCCTCCCAAGCTGTCCAGACAGTGGAACCATTGTTTCAGGACGCTAATGATTTGCTCAATCAGAACCCTCGTTGCTGCATGGCCCTCATTATATCGGCGCTCAGTGTCTGTGCTCAGGTCCCTGGCAGGAGTCATAAGATAGTTGTTGAGGGGATAGCCCTTGTCCCCCGGCAACCAGTCTACCACCCAATGGTCTGGATGGAATGGGGGAGATTGAAGACTGGCGAAGTATGAAAGCGTCATGACTACTGCCAGGAAACCGGGCACGAACCTGTGTGAATCGCTGCCTGTGGTCACAAACAAGTTGAACATTGAGCAAATGGAAGCCCTTCCTGTTGAGCAACAGTGATGGGGAGCACGCGGGGCTATGTCCATGGTGACCTGCATCTGCGGGAATCCAGCAATGCGGGCAAATCCCAGTGCTCTTTCTTCCTGCTTGTCAGCCTCCATGGGGAAGGTAATGACCTGTTGACGTCTCGTTGACAGGGCATCAGTCAGCAAACTGACCGGTGTCAGTAGAAGCAGTTTGGAAGGAGCAAAGCCACAGTGACCTTCACTGCCACAGGCAGTGCATGCATGCCCTGGTGTTGGGCAACAGGTGGCATCTGCGCCCTCTTCTTGCAGCTCCTCCTCCTCCTCCTCCTCCTGATTTGGGAGCCTCAGTGGTAAGCCATGCAGCATGCCCATGTTCAGCAATTGAGAACAAGCAGATCCTGGGAAACTGTTCCCACCCCCCACAAACTCACGCTGCAAAAGTATTAAACAGACAAAACAACCAAAGACTTGGCCTACAATGATTAACCAGAGTCTTACCTTAATGGAGGTGAGGCTTTCTTTAAATATCGCTTCTGGAAGCTCCATGCCAATTCTTCCCGCCATGATTTGCTGGGCGGGTAAAAGAGGTGACCTTTCAGCCGCGCACGGACAGCAGTTTAGTCAAAGGGACCTGATTCAGACACAGGACCCTTATTATCATATTTAAATAATGCCTGCACTTGCTGCAGGCAGCTGTCGGGGACGTCTATCGAAGGCCTAGACCAATATGGCGCCGTGTTCATTTCCGGCGCGGATCATCGTACTGCTGAATTCGACATCGTGGCTCCCATTGAGGACCTAGAAAACATGCAAGACACATCGCAATTTCTACCCCTTAATGTCCTCTGAAGTGGCCTAGCAAGCCACTCCGCTGTAAACAATCGTTGCAAGTCGAAGACCCACCACCACCTTCTCAGGGCAACTGGTGATGTGCAATGCGTGCGGCCTTGTCAGCGACGCTCACATCTTGAGAACAAATTGTTTAAATCCATGAAATGGCAACTGTGCCCTGTGGGAGTGGGCCGTGGAATTCTTTTCAGACGCTTGTGAGGCTGCAGTGGCCCAAATGCACCAAGTTCAGGGATTCAACAAATGAACCCAAAATGGGCTAGTGCAGTCACAATAAAGGCCTTTAACACCCCTAATGTAGATGTACTGACAGTGCAATATGAAGCCATTCAGAGAGAATGTCACAGGTTAGTCTATTTCTATCGGGCTGTTAAAGAAAAACATTAATACAGCACCCACTCTCCTTGTGTCAAAGAACGTTCACTTCAGCTTTCCCTCGCAGTAGTCATTGATTTGACTGCTTTATCTCTGGGACCTTGAGATCCACGTGATTATCACATTACAATCCCCTGCTGCCTCTCTTACTTGACTAAATAATTTGATGTCTTCATGTGTGCCTCCAGCCAGGAATCCGCACCAATTCCCAATGATTGCTTTGCTACGCTTGTCATTGCTGACTACAATCCAAGTGGTTTCTGCCACCTGTCAGTACATTCTGCTCCGAGCTCGCTCGCTAAATGGTTCAAGTCCCACTCCAGAGACTCGGGCACATTATCCAGGCTGACACTTCAGTGCAGTACTGAAGGAGTGTTGCACTGTCGGAGGTGCCGTCTTTCGGATGGGACGTTAAACCAATGAGACGTCTGCCCTCTCAGGTGGATGTAAAAGATCCCATGGCACTATTTATAAGAAGAGCAGGGGAGTTCTCCCCCGGTGCTCTGGCCAATATTTATTCTCAACCAACACCTAAAAAAAAACAGAATATCTGGTCATTAACACGTTGCTGTTTGTGGGATCTTGCTGTGCGCAAATTAGCTGCCGCGTTTCCTACACTTCAAAAGTACTTCCTTGGCTGTGAAGTGCTTTGGGATGTCCTGAGGTCATGAAAGACGCCATATAAATGCAAGTTCCTTCTTCCTGATGATGATGTGACTTGCTGCATGGCCCAATAGATCCATTTTCACAAAATGTTTCTACCTTCTCAGCTCTACCTCGGGTCCATCTTCTCCTTCCCACCATATTCCTATAATTCACTTCGCTGCACATTTTTCTGCTTCCAATCACTTATTCCTAATCCTGCTTGCATTACTGTAAAACTTAACCCTCAACACCATTTATCCTTATTTTAAACTTATCACTGAGCCACAGTGTCAGCTTTGGCTCAGTGGTAGTACTTGTAAAATTATAGAATCATAGAATGATACAGCACAGAAGGAGGCCATTCGACCCATCATGCCTGTGCTGGCTCTTTGAAAGAGTTATCCAATTAGTCCCACTTCCCTGCATTTTCCCCATAGCCCTGCAAGTTTTTCACCTTCAAGTATTTATCCAATTCCCTCTTGAAAGTTATTATTGAATCTGCTTCCACCACCCTTTCAGGCAGTGCATTCCAGATCATAATAACTCGATGCCTAAAAAATTCTCTTCTTTTTGCCTCTGGTTCTTTTGCCAATTACCTTAAATCTGTGTCCTTTGGTTAATGACCCTTCTGCCACTGGAAACAGTTTCTCCTTATTTACACTATCAAAACCATTCATGATTTTGAACACCTCTGTTAAATCTCCCCTTAACCTTCTCTGCTCTAGGGTGAACAATCCCAGCTTCTCTAGTCTCTTCACGTAACTGAAGTCCGTCATCCCACTCTCACTTCTGAGTCAGAAGGCTGTGCGTTTAAGCCCTACGACAGAGACTTGAGCACATAACCCAGGCTGACACTCCAGTGCAGTACTGAGGGAGTGCTGCACTGTTGGAGGTGCCCTATTTCAGATGAGACGTTAAACCGCGGCCCCATCTGCCCTCTCAGGTGGATGTAAAAGATCCCATGGCACTATTTGAAGAAAGGCAGGGGAGTTCGCCCCAATGTCCTGACCAATATTAATCCCTCAACAACAACTTGCATTTATATAGCGCCTTTAAAGTAGTAAAACATCCCAGGGCGCTTCACGTGAGTGTTATCAAACAAAACCCTCAATCAACATCAGTAAAAAAAAACAGATCATCTGGTCATTATATCATTGCTGTTTGTGGGATCTTGCTGAGCGCAAATTGGCTGCCACGTTTCCTATAGAACAACAGTGACTACACTTCAATGGCTGTGAAGTGCTTTGGGACGTACTGAGGTCGTCAAAGGCACTATATAAATACAAGTTCTTTCTATTTAAAACTTCTATCACCTTTTCATCCTTCCCTTCACGCTGACAAACACAACCTCCTCCTTATCCCTGGTTAGCGATGAGCAATTGATCAGCTGCATTTGCCAACCTTGTAGTCCCATCCCAAACATGCCTGACCCAAATATTTTCAGCCAATAACTAAGCCTATAATTTGGTCACTCAACCCAACCGCCTTGTACTGCAGCCCCACTACAGAGTTATCTCTGAACGCAATAGAGGGGGAGGATTTTAACTCAGAGCGATAATCCGGCGGGCAGCAGGGAGCGTCAAGTGCACCAGACATCAGCAGTGTGAGGCCCGTTAACCCCAGGGCCTCGTTTGAATACAATTGGCACCCAATGGATCCACCCATTTGAATGGCGCAATTTACAGCTGGCTTCCCGAGGCCTAATTAAAGCAGGAATGCACCTCTTAAAGGGAGTTTGCATCGCCTGCTCTGAGCTTTCGTTGGAACAATGCTGGACAGAGTTCTGCTATCAGAAATGAGTCAGGAGGGCTGCTCCCAAGTTTTCCGATGCCTCCCTGGCGTTTCCTGGTAGAGGAGGTCAGGGCAAGGATGACAATACTGTTACTGGGAAGAAGATAGCTAGGATCGATATCCAGTAGGCCTGTAGAGAGGGACAGTGCCAGAGGACATCACCCTGAGGACCTGGCTTCAATGTAGGAAGAAGTTCAATGACCTCACAAGAGCAGCATGGGTGTGTACAGCTCTTCATCTCTCCATCTTTCTCAATACCAGCTGGCAACAGTCCTTTCACCTCTGCCCGCAGAATTGTCAACAATTCACTCCCCTTCATCACATCCTTCACTGCCAATCACAAGAGCACATTGTGCCACCTCTCATTCCCATTTCAAGCACTCTCACCTCTTCCTTTGCTGCCTTCACAGTACACACTAACAGCATTCTCTTCTCACATGGTAGTTATTGGAGAAACTCCTCTCAGGACTCCTTCCTCACTTCGCACTTCAGCCATTTGCATTCCATTCGTCACCTCCTCATGCTGCTTCCATCTTGCTTCTTCTCCAGCTCTCAGTAGACGCACTATATGCGAAAGCGTTACCCATCTCCACTTTCCTGTTCAAAAGTCACTCACCAACTCTCGTCCTCTCTTTCTGCAAGACAAAACGGCACACTTCAGGAGAAGAGAGAGACCGGGGTGGGGAGCGGAGCACCGTACATCTTAGCCCTCTCTTGTTCCTTTGCTCTTTCCTCCAGGTCCTCCTCCTAGAACCTCCTGAAGAAGACACCTCGGAGGAGGGCAATCCTCCTGTGTTTAAAACGATAAAGGGTTTTGATAGGCTTGGTAGAGAGATACTATTTCCTCTGGTGGGGGAATCTGGAACAAGGGAGGATAAGCTTGAAATTGGAGCTAGGCAATTCAGAAGGAAAATCAGGAAACACTCTCTCACACCAAGGATAGTGGAAATCTGCAATTCTGTCCCCCAAAAGGCTGTGGATGCTGGGGATCAATTGGAACTTTCAAGACTGGAGACAGATAGATTTTTGTTGGGTAAGGGTATCAAGGGAGCAAAGGCAGGTAAATGAAGTTGAGGTACAGATCAGCCATGACCTAATTGAATGGCAGAACAGGCTCGAAGGGCTGAACGGCCTGCTTCGGTTCCTATGTTCCTGAGGACGTACCGTTATTGTGCTCCATCCCTCCCAAGCACCAGCACGCTGGATGGGTGAGAGAGTGAATTAGAAGGGGTCTGCACTGACGCACCCAGGACAAGTGAGCAATAGCAGGTAGTGGTGCCATGGACAGCCCAGGAGATGGATCATTTGAGGACAAGGTCCTCTCCCAGCCCTATTGATTGTTTTTATTATCCTTTCATGGAATGTGGGCGTCCCTGGCAAGGCTAGCCATTATTGCCCATCCCTAATTGCCCTTGAGAAGGTGGTGGTGAGCCGCCTTCTTGAACCGCTGCAGTCCGTGTGGTGAAGGTTCTCCCACAGTGCTGTTAGGAAGGGAGTTCCAGAAATTTGACCCAGCGACAATGAAGGAACGGCGATATATTTCCAAGTCCGGATGACGTGTGACTTGGTACTTGGTGGTGTTGATCCCATGTGCCTGTTGCCCTTGTCCTTCTAGGTGGTAGAGGTCGCGGGTTTGGGAGGTGCTGTCGAAGAAGCCTTGGCGAGTTGCTGCAGTGCATCCTGTGGATGGTACACACTGCAGCCACGATGCACTGGTGGTGAAGGGAGTAAATATTTAGGGTGGTGGATAGGGTGCCAATCAAGCGGGCTGCTTTGTCCTGGATGGTGTCGAGCTTCTTGAGTGTTGTTGGAGCTGCACTCATTCAGGCAAGTGGAGAGTATTCCATCACACTCCTGGCTTGTTAGTAATGGTAGAGTGAGGAATATGCCGGGCCATGAGGTTACAGATTGTGCTGGAATACCAATCTGCTGCTGCTGATGGCCCACAGTGCCTCATGGATGCCCAGTTTTGAGCTGCTAGATCTGTTCTGAATCTATCCCATTTAGCACGGTGATAGTGCCACACAACACGTTGGATGGTGTTCTTATTGTGAAGACGGGACTTTGTCTCCACAAGGACTGTGCGGTGGTCACTCCTACCAATACTGTCATGAACAGATGCGACAGGTTGATTGGTGAGGACGAGGTCAAGTAGGATTTTCCCCTCGTGTTAGTTCGTGTTGATGAGGATTTCATTGGCCCAGTCTTGAAACGAAAACTGCCTGCGTCACACAAGCTGCTCTATGAGGTACTGGAAGGCCTGCCAAGGAATTTCAGCACCGTAGCTGAAAGAATGGAGTCCTCTTTCCGCTAGTCATCTCGCATGGCATCACTACTCGCTGTCTACCTTGGAGACTATGGCCATCAGGTTGCAGCCGAGCCCTGACAACAGGAGTCCATGTCACCAATCTTTGCAACTTTGGTGGAAGCTCAAACAGCTGCCATCCGGACTCTGGCTCCATCTTGGACAGACTGGTGGACCAAATAGATAGAGACTTTCAAGGCATCACTGATCTCCTCAAGCCTGCTCTCCCACAGATCATTGGGAGTGATGAGCCCCAGATCCACGGGAGCGGTATTGGTGCAATGGGAGAGCGGCACGTGTCACCCTCTCTCAGGATGTCAGTACGTCTGCTCCCTTGTCACTGTCTCAACCATGGTGCCAGCAAGCCAGGTGGGTCAGACTGCCCCGGCAGCAGCCGAGATGCAGCGGTCTACAGCCGGACCCTCACAGGATCGATCAGCCAGACATCACTGGCCACGCGCATTTCAAGGGTTCCAACATGAGGAGCAGCCCCTTCCACCAGCTGGCCTCAGACCACTAGGGGAGCACCTTGTAGTGGAGTTTGGAAACCTTCTTTAAAGAAAAGTACCATGAGTGGGTGAGAATTTGGGTGAGAGTTCAAGGCAAGTTTTGTGTTTAGAATTAAATTAATCACCTTAATCCAATTTGGTATATTTGTCTGCTGTGTGGCTTCATAACAGCTTCTGAGTCTGCATTGTCAGTGTGTCTGATAGAGAAGTTGGCTGAATGGTTTCTAAGTTCTTTAATGCAGGATTTTGAAAGAGGTGAAGGACGCTACAAGGACTGTTAAAGCAGAGGGGCTTTGTATAACTTTCCAAGGCAGGAGAATGAGCGGGTCACCAGGATCACTGAGCAGTTAACTCATCCCTGGCATCTCTGGTTGCATGGCATTGAGGTGGCCCTCCTTCTTCTGCTCCTTCCTCGCCCTCACCCAGGTCTTCCTCATCTGATGAGGACTGCTGCTGAGGCTCTGTTTCCCCCACATGTAGCTCTCTCTGGATGGCAGGCTGCAGCACACCACCATGATGCAGGGGACTCTTTATAGAGCACATTGTAGGGAGCCCCCGGATCTGTTGAGACTCCTGACCCTTTGTTTGAGGAGCCCTACAGTGTGTTCAACTATGACCCTAGTGCACCAATGGCTCTGGTTATACCTGCCTTGTTCAGGCATGTTTGAGCTTGCTATGTGTGTAGAGGGTATCATTGTCCCCCCCAACCCAGAAGCTATCCTGTAACACTCCTGGAAGGGTCAAAAATTGGCCGGACGGTTGCAGGATAAAAACATTGTGACAGCTGCCTGGGAACCTGGCACAAACTTCCATTATTGGTGATCGGAGACCAGCTGGACATTAATTGAGAGGTAGCCCTTTCTATTTGTACGTGTACAGTCTATCACGCCCTGGACACGTGGGAAGCCAGCCCCTGCTGCAAATCCCCAAGCTCTTTCATGCTGACTGTTGGTGCTAATTGGGACTGTGATGTATTGGTTGGCCTTCGCAGAGGGCATTGGTGATCTGCTCGATGCAGCGGCGCACTGCAATTTTTGGAGATGCAGGAGATGTCCCCTGTAGCAACCCGGAAGGAGCCTGAAGTGAAAACAGTTAAGGTGCAGCGGTAACTTTGACAGCCCCCCTGGTCCAGCAGGCAGCAGGTCTTTTTGCAGGAGACTGCAGAGGTCTGCAGCAGCCTGTCTGGAGAAGCGCAGCCTCCTGATGCTTTGCTTCTCAGATAGATCCAGAAATGCGACTCTTGACCTAGACCCAGAGGTGAGGTCGTCCTCCTCCCACCCACCCCCCCTCCTCACCTGCTGTCTTCTAAGAGGTACTCCTGCTGGTTGCTGAGGTTGTTGCAACTCCATCTCTTCCTCCACCCAAAGCAAAGTGGCATCGCTGGCACCCGCAGTAAGCTGTAAGAGTTATTCAGGGTGAGTAAGGCAACAGACATCAGAAAGAAGCAATCTGCAAGCTGAAAATCCAAATAGCACAATGGCACATCGATCCCTATGATCTGATTGCTTGCAGGTGATTGCTCATTTAGATAGTACTTCCAATGGCTCTCAGGCAGCAATCCTGCAGGATTTCACTGTTCCTGTAATCCTTCCACCCTGTGCCCGCACATACTGTCTTCCAACAGCATAGCACTTGGGAATGGGGATCCTGGCCGATTCTCCCCTCCTTAGCCCAATGTCGCTGACCCCAATCGTGAGCTTGCCTGAGATCAACTAACTCCGCACTGGGCGGAGATTGAACCCGGGACCAGTCACGATTGTGGGCCAGCGTGTCGTTTGCACGATCAGTGCTGAGACAGGGTATAAGCCTGTCCAGCTAAACGATTTAAAAAGAAATGCTGTCTGTATGAAAGCCGTCCCCTGCCCCGAGATATACTCTGAGATTTATCACTACTTCTGCTGCAGTGGTTCCCCGTGCTTGACAGTGAAGACAGGATGAAGAATGCTTGCCAGAGTCTGCAGCAACCGTGCTTCCCGTTTCAATGTGATGGCGTTGATCACAGTAAAAAAAACAATGATGTCGGAGCCTTCCCAGAATGCAATGCTCCCTCAGGTGCCCGGTCCTATGAGGGGCACATAGGGTTGCCAACCCTCCAGGATTGTCCTGGAGTTGCCAGGAATTAAAGATTAATGCTCTCAGTAAACCCGGGAAAAAAATCGTAGCGGCATTTAAAAAAAAATTGTGTTTTCTTTGAACACTTTAATTTATTAGTTATAAAAATAGTGGAGTTGTGGAAAAAGGCTGTTAGATCGGGCGGGGGTGTTGTAGGGAGGGGGTCATGTGATGAAAAGCGCCATGGGACTATGTTTTACTTTGTTATGGGTGCTATATAAATGCACGTTGTTGTTGTTGTTGTGACTTCCAGCAATATGACCAACCAGAGCTGGCAACACGAGGGGCACTGCCAGTCTCTGTGTCAAAACAGGATACTGTTAAAGGACAATGGAATGAGGGCACTTTATCAAAATTACAAGACAAGGCCAGTTTTTAATGCGGGCTTCTGCATCTTTACTTCCCCTAAACCAGGCCAACGGGGTCACATTTTATAGCATGGAAAAACCTTTACAGCTTTCAGATTGTTAGAGGCATGCAGAACAATAAAACTGAAGCAATCTCAGGTCATCTGTAACTATCCGTAATATATTAAAAATCAGATGTCTACACGAACTTCCTGTCAGCACAACTTGACTTCCTGTTGTCATGATTTTGTTACAGTGCGTGTGTGTGTTGAATGTGTGTGTGTATGTGTGTGTGCATGTGTGTGTATGTGTGTGTGCATGTGTGTGTATGTGTGTGTGCATGTGTGTGTGCATGTGTGTGTGTATGTGTGTGTGCATGTGTGTGTGTATGTGTGTGTGCATGTGTGTATGTGTGTGCGTGTTTGTGTGTGCGAGCATGTGTATGCATGTGTGCGCATGCATGTTTGTGTGTATGTGTGTGCGTGTTTGTGTGTGTGCGCGTGTTTGTATGTGTGTATGTTTGTCTGTGTGTGCATGTGTTTGTATGTGTTTGTGTGCATGTGTTTGTGTGCGCAGTGTGTGCGAGTGTGTGTGCGTGTGTGAGAGAGGCAGTGTTCTAATTACACATGGGAGTGAACTTCCTTGGAGTTCCTCCCACACTGCTGTGTAATTCCAGCGGGAACCTGTGTAAACAAGGTTTCCGCCAAAGTTACATTAGCAAATCGGGAGAAATCCTGAGGGAATTCATCCTCCTATTGTTGCCTTTGTTTTGTATTCTATAAATGTCAGTGAAACTGAGACAGAGGCTAGACTGGGGTCAGAGAGACCGGGGTTAGGGAGAGAGGGAAAGGCTGGGCTCAGAGGCAGAGGGAAAGACTGTGGTCAGAGACAGAGGGAGAGACTGGGGTCAGAGACAGAGGGAGAGACTGGGGTCAGAGACAGAGGGAAAGACTGGGGTCAGAGACAGAGGAGAGAGACTGGGGTCAGAGACAGAGGAGAGAGACTGGGGTCAGAGACAGAGGGAAAGACTGGGGTCAGAGACAGAGGGAAAGACTGGGGTCAGAGACAGAGGGAGAGAGACTGGGCTCAGAGGCAGAGGGAAAGACTGTGGTCAGAGACAGAGGGAGAGACTGGGGTCAGAGACAGAGGGAGAGACTGGGGTCAGAGACAGAGGGAAAGACTGGGGTCAGAGACAGAAGGAGAGACTGGGGTCAGAGACAGAGGGAGAGACTGGGGTCAGAGACAGAGGAGAGAGACTGGGGTCAGAGACAGAGGAGAGAGACTGGGGTCAGAGACAGAGGGAAAGACTGGGGTCAGAGACAGAGGGAAAGACTGGGGTCAGAGACAGAGGAGAGAGACTGGGGTCAGAGACAGAGGGAAAGACTGGGGTCAGAGACAGAGGGAGAGACTGGGGTCAGAGACAGAGGGAAAGACTGGGGTCAGAGACAGAGGAGAGAGACTGGGATCAGAGACAGAGGAGAGAGACTGGGGTCAGAGACAGAGGGAAAGACTGGGGTCAGAGACAGAGGGAGAGACTGGGGTCAGAGACAGAGGGAGAGAGTGGGGTCAGAGACAGAGGAGAGAGACTGGGGTCAGAGACAGAGGAGAGAGACTGGGGTCAGAGACAGAGGAGAGAGACTGGGGTCAGAGAGAGAGGGAGAGACTGGGGTCAGAGACAGAGGGAGAGACTGGGGTCAGAGAGAGAGGGAGAGATTGGGGTCAGAGAGAGAGGGAGAGACTGGGGTCAGAGAGAGAGGGAGAGATTGGGGTCAGAGATAGAGGGAGAAACTGGGGTCAGAGACAGAGGGAGAAACTGGGGTCAGAGAGAGAGGGAGAGACTGGGGTCAGAGAGAGAGGGAGAGACTGGGGTCAGAGAGAGAGGGAGAGATTGGGGTCAGAGATAGAGGGAGAAACTGGGGTCAGAGACAGAGGGAGAGACTGGGCTCAGAGGCAGAGGGAGAGACTGGGCTCAGAGGCAGAGGGAAAGAATGTGGTCAGAGACAGAGGGAGAGACTGGGGTCAGAGACAGAGGGAGAGACTGGGGTCAGAGACAGAGGAGAGAGACTGGGGTCAGAGACAGAGGAGAGAGACTGGGGTCAGAGACAGAGGAGAGAGACTGGGGTCAGAGAGAGAGGGAGAGACTGGGGTCAGAGACAGAGGGAGAAACTGGGGTCAGAGAGAGAGGGAGAGACTGGGGTCAGAGAGAGAGGGAGAGACTGGGGTCAGAGAGAGAGGGAGAGATTGGGGTCAGAGATAGAGGGAGAAACTGGGGTCAGAGAGAGAGGGAGAGACTGGGCTCAGAGGCAGAGGGAAAGAATGTGGTCAGAGACAGAGGGAGAGACTGGGGTCAGAGACAGAGGGAAAGACTGGGGTCAGAGACAGAGGGAGAGACTGGGGTCAGAGACAGAGGGAGAGACTGGGGTCAGAGACAGAGGAGAGAGACTGGGGTCAGAGACAGAGGAGAGAGACTGGGGTCAGAGAGAGAGGGAGAGACTGGGGTCAGAGAGAGAGGGAGAGACTGGGGTCAGAGAGAGAGGGAGAGACTGGGGTCAGAGAGAGAGGGAGAGATTGGGGTCAGAGGCAGAGGGAAAGACTGGGGTCAGAGATAGAGGGAAAGAATGTGGTCAGAGACAGAGGGAGAGACTGGGGTCAGAGACAGAGGGAAAGACTGGGGTCAGAGAGAGATGGAGAGATTGGGGTCAGAGATACAGGGAGAGACTGGGGTCAGAGATAGAGGGAGAGACTGGGGTCAGAGACAGAGGGAGAGACTGGGGTTAGAGACAGAGGAGAGAGACTGGGGTCAGAGAGAGAGGGAGAGACTGGGGTCAGAGAGAGAGGGAGAGACTGGGGTCAGAGAGAGAGGGAGAGATTGGGGTCAGAGATAGAGGGAGAAACTGGGGTCAGAGACAGAGGGAGAGACTGGGCTCAGAGGCAGAGGGAGAGACTGGGCTCAGAGGCAGAGGGAAAGAATGTGGTCAGAGACAGAGGGAGAGACTGGGGTCAGAGACAGAGGGAAAGACTGGGGTCAGAGACAGAGGGAGAGACTGGGGTCAGAGACAGAGGGAGAGACTGGGGTCAGAGACAGAGGCGAGAGACTGGGGTCAGAGACAGAGGGAGAAACTGGAGTCAGAGAGAGAGGGAGAGACTGGGGTCAGAGAGAGAGGGAGAGACTGGGGTCAGAGACAGAGGGAGAGACTGGGGTCAGAGACAGAGGGAAAGACTGGGGTCAGAGACAGAGGGAGAGACTGGGGTCAGAGACAGAGGGAGAGACTGGGGTCAGAGAGAGAGGGAGAGACTGGGGTCAGAGAGAGAGGGAGAGATTGGGGTCAGAGATAGAGGGAGAGACTGGGCTCAGAGGCAGAGGGAGAGACTGGGCTCAGAGGCAGAGGGAAAGACTGGGGTCAGAGAGAGAGGGAGAGATTGGGGTCAGAGACAGAGGGAAAGACTGGGGTCAGAGATAGAGGGAAATACTGGGGTCAGAGAGAGAGGGAGAGATTGGGGTCAGAGATAGAGGGAGAGACTGGGGTCAGAGATAGAGGGAGAGACTGGGGTCAGAGACAGAGGGAGAGACTGGGGTCAGAGATAGAGGGAGAGACTGGGGTCAGAGATAGAGGGAGAGACTGGGGTCAGAGAGAGAGGGAGAGACTGGGGTCAGAGACAGAGGGAGAGATTGGGCTCAGAGAGAGAGGTGAGAGACTGGGGTCAGAGACAAAGTGGAGACTGGGGTCAGAGACAAAGGGGAGACTGGGGTCAGAGACAGAGGGGAGAGACTGGGGTCAGAGACAGAGGGAGAGTCCAAGAGATGCGCGCAGTGTAAAAGCAGAGTTCCGAGAGGTGAGCGCAGTGTAAAAGGAGAGTCCGAGAGGAGAGTCCGAGAGCGGGAGGAGAGTCCGAGAGGTGAGCGCAGTGTAAAAGGAGAGTCCGAGAGCGGGAGGGGAGTCCGAGAGGTGTGCGTAGTGTAAAAGGAGAGTCCGAGTGAGGGAGGAGAGTCTGAGAGGTGAGCGCAGTGTAAAAGGAGAGTCTGAGAGCGGGAGGAGAGTCCGAGAGGTGAGCGCAGTGTAAAAGGAGAGTCTGAGAGCGGGAGGAGAGTCTGAGAGGTGAGCGCGGTGTAAAAGGAGAGTCCGAGTGAGGGAGGAGAGTCTGAGAGGTGTGCGTAGTGTAAAAGGAGAGTCCGAGTGAGGGAGGAGAGTCTGAGAGGTGAGCGCAGTGTAAAAGGAGAGTCCGAGTGAGGGAGGAGAGTCTGAGAGGTGAGCGCAGTGTAAAAGGAGAGTCTGAGAGCGGGAGGAGAGTCTGAGAGGTGAGCGCGGTGTACAAGGAGAGTCCGAGTGAGGGAGGAGAGTCTGAGAGGTGAGCGCGGTGTAAAAGGAGAGTCCGAGTGAGGGAGGAGAGTCTGAGAGGTGAGCGCGGTGTAAAAGGAGAGTCCGAGTGAGGGAGGAGAGTCTGAGAGGTGAGCGCAGTGTAAAAGGAGAGTCTGAGAGCAGGAGGAGAGTCCGAGAGTGGGAGGAGAGTCCAAGAGGTGTGCGTAGTGTAAAAAGAGAGTCCGAGAGCTGGAGGAGAGTCCGAGTGCGGGAGGAGAGTCTGAGAGGTGTGCCTAGTGTAAAAGGAGAGTCCGAGAGTGAGAGGCGAGTCCGAGAGGTGTGCGTAGTGTAAAAGGAGAGTCCAAGAGGTGAGCGCAGTGTAAATCTAAGGCAAGTCATGGCAGCAGAGCTCGCACCCGTGATATGCTCCTCCTGCACTATGTGGGAAGTCATGGACACTACCAGTGTCCCTGGCGACCATGTGTACAGGAAGTGTGTCCAGCTGCAGCTACTGGCTAACCGTATTTCGGAGCTGGAGCTGCGGGTGGATTCACTGTGGAGCATCCGCGATGCTGAGACTATCGTGGATAGCACGTTCAGTGAGGTGGTCACACCGCACGTAAAGATTACGCAGGCAGAAAGGAAATGGGTGACCACCAGGAAGAGTAAAAGGACTAGGCAGGTAGAGCAGGAGTCCCCTGGGGCCATCTCCCTCTCAAACAGATATACCGCTTTGGATACTGTTGGGGGAGATGGCTTATCAGGGGAAAGCAGCAAGAGCCAAGTTCGTGCCACCACGGGTGGCTCTGCTGCTCAGGAGGGGAGGAAGAAGAATGGCAGGGCTATAGTGATAGGGGATTCAATTGTAAGGGGAACAGGTAGGCATTTCTGCAGTCACAAACGTGACTCCAGGATGGTATGTTGCCTCCCTGGTGCTAGGGTCAAGGATGTCACGGAGCAGCTGCAGGGCATTCTAGAGGGAGTGGGTGAACAGCCAGTAGTCATGGTCCATATCGGTACCAACGACATAGGTAAAAAAAAGGGATGAGGTCCTGCAAGGTGAATTTAAGGAGTTAGGAGATAAATTAAAAAGCAGGACCTCAAAGGTAGTGATCTCAGGGTTACTACCAGTGCCACATGCTAGTGAGTATAGGAACAAGAGAATAGACAGGATGAATGCGTGGCTGCAGGGATGGGGAAGGTGGGACCTGTACAAGTGGGACAGGTTACACCCGAGCAGGACTGGGACCAATGTCCTATCAGGGGTGTTTGCTAGCGCTGTTGGGGAAGGTTTAAACTAGAATGGCAGGGGGATGGGAACCTGAGCAGGGAGTCAGAGGAGGGGGAAACAAGGATAGAAACAAAAGACAGAAAGGGAAGAAGCAATAGTGGAAGGCAGAGAAAACAAGAGCGAAAAACAAATAGGGCCATAGTGCAAAATAAAACGAAGATGACTAGCAATCTTAAAAAGGCAAGTCTAAAGGCATTGTGTCTTAATGTGCGGAGCATTCGCAATAAGGTAGATGAATTAACAGCGCAGATAGATATTAACGGTTATGATATAGTTGCGATTACGGAGACATGGCTGCAGGGTGACCAAGGATGGGAACTGAACATCCAGGGGTATTCAATATTTAGGAAGGACAGGCAAAAAGGGAAAGGAGGTGGGGTAGCGTTATTAGTAAAGGAGGAAATCAATGCAATAGTGAGGAAGGATATTGGCTCGGAAAATCACGATGGGGAATCTGTATGGGTGGAGCTAAGAAACACCAAGGGGCAGAAAACGTTGGTGGGGATTGTCTATAGGTCCCCAAACAGTAGTGGAGATGTAGGGGAGGGCATTAAACAGGAAATTAAAGACGCATGCAAGAAGGGTACAACTATAATCATGGATGACTTTAATATACATATAGATTGGTCAAACCAAATTAGCAATAATACTGTGGGGGAGGAATTCCTGGAGTGTGTACGTGATGGTTTTCTAGACCAATACGTTGAGGAACCAACTAGAGAACAGGCGATCCTAGACTGGGTATTGTGCAATGAGAAAGGATTAATTAACAATCTTGTTGTGTGGGGTCCCTTAGGGAAGAGCGACCATAACATGATAGATTTCCTCATTAAGATGGAGAGTGAAGTAGTTGAATCCAAAACTAGGGTCCTGAATCTAAATAAAGGAAATTACGAAAGTATGAGGTGCGAGTTGGCTATGATAGATTGGGGAACTTTACTAAAAGGGATGACGGTGGATAGGCAATGGCTAATATTTAAAGAACGTGTGCAGGAATTACAACAATTATTCATTCCTGTCTGGTGCAAAAATAAAACAGGAAAGGTGGCTCAACCGTGGCTTACAAAAGAAATTAGGGATAGTATTAGATCCAAAGCGGAGACATATAAAATTGCCAGAAAAAGTGGCAAGCCTGAGGATTGGGAGCAGTTCAGAATTCAGCAAAGGAGGACAAAGAGATTGATTAAGAGGGGAAAAATAGAGTATGAGAGTAAACTAGCAGGGAACATAAAAGCTGACTGTAAAAACTTCTATAAATATGTCAAGATAAAAAGATTAGTGAAGTCAAATGTAGGCCCCTTACAGTCAGAAATGGGGGAAATTATAATGGGGAACAAAGAAATGGCCGAACAATTAAACACATACTTTGGTTCTGTCTTCACAAAGGAGGACACAAATAACCTGCCAGAAATGTTAGGGAACCAAGGGTCTAGTGAGAGGGAGGAACTGAAGGATACCAGTATTAGTAAAAAAAAATAGTGCTAGGGAAATTAATGGGGCTAAAGGCTGACAAATCCCCAGGGCCAGATAATCTACATCCCAGAGTACGAAAGGAAGTGGCCCTGGAAATAGTGGATGCATTGGTGATCATCTTCCAAAATTCTATAGACTCTGGAACAGTTCCTACAGATTGGAGGGTGGCAAATGTAACCCCACTATTTAAAAAAGAAGGGAGAGAAAAAACAGGGAATTACAGACCAGTTAGCCTAACATCAGTAGTGGGGAAAATGCTAGAGTCCATTATAAAAGATGTGATAACAGAACACTTGGAAGGCATTAATGGGATTGGACAAAGTCAGCATGGGTTTATGAAAGGGAAATCATGCTTAACAAATCTACTGGAGTTTTTTGAGGATGTAATTAGTAGAATAGATAGGGGAGAACCAGTGGATGTGGTATATTTGGATTTTCAGAAGGCTTTTGATAAGGTCCCACACAAGAGGTTAGTGTGCAAAATTAAAGCACATGGGATTGGGGGGAATATACTGGCATGGATTGAGAATTGGTTGATAGACAGGAAGCAAAGAGTAGGAATAAACGGGTCTTTTTCTGGGTGGCAGGTAGTGACTAGTGGGGTACCGCAGGGATCAGTGCTTGGGCCCCAGCTATTCACAATATATATCAATGAGTTGGATGAGGGAACTAAATGTAACATTTCCAAGTTTGCAGATGACACAAAACTGGGGCGGAATGTGAGCTGTGAGGAGGATGCAAAGAGACTCCAATGTGATTTAGACAAGTTGGGTGAGTGGGCAAGAACATGGCAGATGCAGTATAACGTGGATAAATGTGAGGTTATCCACTTTGGTTGTAAAAACAGAAAGGCAGATTATTATCTGAATGGTGATAGATTGGGAAAAGGGGAGGTGCAACGAGACCTGGGTGTCCTTGTACACCAGTTGCTTGTAGCGAGCATTCAGGTGCAGCAAGCAGTTAGGAAGGCGAATGGTATGTTGGCCTTCATTGCAAGAGGATTTGAGTACGGGAGCAGGGATATCTTACTGCAGTTATACAGGGCCTTGGTGAGACCACATCTGGAGTATTGTGTGCAGTTTTGGTCTCCTTATCTGAGGAAGGATGTCCTTGCCATGGAGGGAGTGCAGCGAAGGTTTACCAGACTGATTCCTGGGATGGCAGGACTGACGTATGAGGAGAGATTGGGTCGACTAGGCCTATATTCACTAGAGTTTAGAAGAATGAGAGGTGATCTCATCGAAACATATAAAATTCTAACAGGACTAGACAGACTAGATGCAGGGAGGATGTTCCCGATGGCTGGGGAGTCCAGAACCAGGGGTCACAGTCTCAGGATACGGGGTATGCCATTTACAACCGAGATGAGGAGAAATTTCTTCACTCAGAGGGTGGTGAACCTGTGGAATTCTCTACCACAGAAGGCAGTGGAGGCCAAGTCATTAGATGTATTCAAGAAGGAGATAGATATATTTCTTAATGCTAAAGGGATCAAGGGATATGTGGAAAAAGCAGGAACAGGGTACTGAGTTAGACGATCAGCCATGATCATTTTGAATGGCGAAGCAGGCCCGAAGGGCCGAATGGCCTACTCTTGCTCCTATTTTCTATGTTTCTATGTTTCTATGAGAGACTGGGGTCAGAGGCAGAGGGGAGACTGGGGTCAGAGAGAGATGGAGAGACTGGGGTCAGAGACAGAGTGAGAGAGACTGGGGTCAGAGACAGAGGAAGAAACTAGGGCAGAGAGAGAGAGAGACTGGGGTCAGAGACAGAGGGAGAAACTAGGGCAGAGAGAGAGAGAGACTGGGGTCAGAGACAGAGGGAGAAACTAGGGCAGAGAGAGAGAGAGAGTGGGGTCAGAGACAGAGGGAGAGACTGGGCTAAGAGACAGAGGAAGAGACTGGGGTCAGAGTCAGAGGGAGAAACTGGGGTCAGAGAGAGGGGGAGAGACTGGGGTCAGAGACAGAGCGAGAGACTGGGGTCAGAGTCAGAGGAAGAGACTGGGGTCAGTCAGAGGGAGAAACTAGGGTCAGAGAGAGGGGGAGAGACTGGGGTCAGAGACAGAGGGGAAACTGGGGTCAGAGAGAGAGGGAGAGACTGGGGTCAAAGACAGATGGGAGAGAGACTGGGATCAGAGAGAGAGGGAGAAACTGGGGTCAGAGAGAGAGGGAGAAACTGGGGTCACAGACAGAGGGAGAAACTGGGGTCAGAGAGAGAGGGAGAGACTGGGGTCAGAGAGAGAGGGAGAAACTGGGGTCAGAGACAGAGGGAGAAACTGGGGTCAGAGAGAGAGGGAGGGACTGGGGTCAGAGAGAGAGGGAGAAACTGGGGTCAGAGAGAGAGGGAGCAACTGGTGTCAGAGAGAGACGGAGAGACCGGGGTCAGAGAGAGAGGGAGAGAAACTGGGATCAGAGAGAGAGGGAGAAACTGGTGTCAGAGAGAAACGGAGAGACTGGGGTCAGAGACAGAGGGAGAGACTGGGGTCAGAGAGAGAGGGAGAAACTGGTGTCAGAGAGAGACGGAGAGACCGGGGTCAGAGAGAGAGGGAGAGACTGGGGTCAGAGACAGAGGGAGAGACTGGGGTCAGATCAAAGAGAGAGACTGGAGTCAGAGACAGAGGGAGGGACTGGGGTCTGAGACAGAGGGAGAGACTGGGGTCAGAGACAGAGGGAGAGACTGGGGTCTGAGACAGAGGGAGAGACTAGGATCAGAGACAGAGGGAGAAACTAGAATCGGAGAGAGAGGGAGAGACTGGGGTCTGAGACAGAGAGAGCGGGTGAGATTGGGGTCAGAGACAGAGAGAGAGACTGAGATCAGAGACAGAGGGAGAGACTGGGGTCAGAGACAGAGGGTGAGATTGGGGTCAGAGACAGAGAGAGAGACTGAGATCAGCGACAGAGGGAGAGACTGGGGTCAGAGGCAGAGGGAGGGACTGGGGTCTGAGACAGAGGGAGAGACTGGGGTCTGAGACAGAGGGAGAGACTGGGGTCAGAGACAGAGATGGAGCGACTGGGATCAATGGGAGAGGGAGACTGGGGTCAGAGACAGAGATGGAGCGACTGGGATCAATGGGAGAGGGAGACTGTGGGCAGAGGCTGGGGTTGAAGAGACTGCTCAGAGAGAGAGAGAGAGAGACTGGGCAGGAACGCAGGGCTCCCAGTAAGGGCTTAGTCAGGAGCGTACTGATTCTGCTGGGAAGTTTTGCAGGCTGCAGGGCCTAAGCTGAGAATCTCTCCTGGTAAGGACCCGGACACCCCTGGTATCTACAGTCTAACTGACCTCAGCTGCTGCCCAGGCTCTAAATGCAGGTCATGGTCTCAGTTAGGTTTCCATGTTGAAGACGAAATCACTTTCTTTATCAATCCATCAGTTCTGATTTAAATACACAGGAAATCAATTGGTGTTGGAAAGAAAATAATCTTTTCCTCAGAAAGCTGGGGTGCAATTAATTCCCAGCTGAATATATTTTTCAATGTTTGGCACAGTAAGGTCACTAAGAGATTTCATGTAAAATATTGAGATTCCACTCAGCTGATGCTAAATGTTTTATAATGGAGACATATTACTTGTTACTGACTGGAGCCTTCAGATTGTTATTTAAGTACTTCAAATCGCATAATTTATTTTTATATCCATCCCCTGTCACTTCCTGGATCCGTTGTTCCAGCACTCTCCTCTCGAACTCCACCCCACAGAAATGTCAGTGCTTTCAAAACTGCACGCCCCCCCTCCACTCCTTTACACCTTACCCCTATTACCCCTGCCCTCGATCGCCATCCATTTGCTCTCCAACACCCAACACATTGATTTCAAAATCATTGTCCTGATTTACAAATCATTTCAGAGCCTCACCACACCCTACTTCTGTGACCTCCGCTGTTTGGACATCCCAGTCAGCACCTTGCACACTTCCAACTTCTGTCTACTCTGTGTCCTTCCCTCCTTCCCACCCACCATCAGTCGCCGAGTTTTCAGCCATTAATACTCTGGAATTCTAGGAACATAGGAGCCTGTTCCGCCATTCAATTAGATCATGGCTGATCTGCACCTCCACTCTGTTCGCCCACATTTGCTTCATGTCTCTTGATATCCTTTCTCGACAAAAATCTTATCGATCTCAATCTTGGAAATTTCAATTGATCCCCAGCATTCACAGCCTTTTGGGGGAGAGAGTTCCAGATTTCCAATACCCTTTGTCTGAAAAAGTGCTTCCTGATTTCAGTCCTAAATGGCCTAACTCTAATTTTAGGATTATGCCCCCTTGATCTGAATTCTCCCACCAGAGAAAATAGTTTCTCTACCCAGACGGAGACAAAAATGGGGTTGGGGCTGATAGCTATGTAATTTAACCTCTATTTGCATGCGGTTTCTATGAGGTCAATGGAAAGCAAAATGAAGGCCGATCCACTAATGCCCCTTTTGTGCCCCTGCCAATGCTGAATTCCACCCCCCCCCCCCCCAATGATGTCGGAGGATGTAACTTGCGGGCGAGGTTGGCACTGGTGAGGGTGGGTAAAATGGGCACCCTTGAGAGGGGTACCAGCCAGTATGAGCCATGAGATGTGCAACAGGGCTTCATGGGTATAAAACAAAAAAATAACCAGGTTTCAGCAGCAATCCGGCCCGATATCCGGTTTATATTATACCTACAGGACAGTGCGGGTCTACAAAGAGCTACCAACCTCAACCAGAATGGCTAGACTCACGTAAGCTAATGGACTAGTCCACAGGTCGAACAATGAGAGTGGGATCAGCCATGATATAATACAGGTTGGGGATCCGCTCATTTTAAAGCTTAATTCGCATTTTTATTGATTTCTGTAGCATAATTTGTGATCAATTAATTGCAACGCATTTTATTAAATTCCACTTTACAGCTATTTAAATTGTCACCCCTACAAACTACTCTCGTCCACCCTTGTGCCTTTTGATTGATTGAAATACTCACTGCGGATGAGTACAATGGATGAGATTTATGGAGATTAGAGAACGGTAATGACACCAGCTAGATTATATTGGAGAGAGGAAAAGTTCATGGATTTGCATGGGTGATGTTGATAGGATTAGACTGTGTCGCACCACACGTGCCAGAATAGCACAGGCTGTCGAAATCACTGGATCACAGCTCTCCTGGTGGCCCAGTGAGTAACTGTACCAACTGGTCTAGTAAGGCAGCGTTTCCTAAACTGAGAAGAGGTCGGTGTGCCCCACAGTTTAGGAAACGCTGCTGTAAGGAAACAGAATGAGCATTCGTAGATGGTCCTTTACCCATTAGCACAAAGGAGTGACGAAATTGAGCAAAGTCCGATGCCACCAGGACAATTTCAAGCACCCGCTATTGAATTAAAGTGCGTCTCAGTATACTTTTAAATGACAAGCGTTAAATTTCTGCTAATAAATATATTCAAGGTCCCACCAGTCATTGGAGGTTACTTCAGTAAACCACGACCTTTATATTAGTTTTGGTATGTAATTTAGTGACATTCCCTTAACAATCAGTATCTGACAATGCATTAATTATTCAACAATCACAACTTGCATTTATATAGCACCTTTAACGTAGCAAAACGTCCCAAGCCGCTTCACAGGAGTGTAATCAGACAAAAAAAATGACACCGAGCCAAAGAAGGAGATATTGGCGCAGGTGACCAAAAGCTTGGTCAAAGACATAGGTTTTAATGAGCGACTTAAAGGAGGAGAGAGAGGTGGAGAGTCAGAAAGGTTTTGGGAGGGAATTTCGGAGTTTAGGTTCCAGGCAGCTGAAGGAATGGCCACCAATGGAGGGGCAAAGGAAGTCGGGGATGGACGAGGGGCCAGAATTGGAGGAGCGCAGAGATCTCGGAGGGTTGTAAGGCTGGAGGAGGTTACAGGGATAGGGAGGGGCGAGGCCATGGAGGGATTTGAACGCAAGGGTGCGAATTTTAAAATCGAGGCATTCCCGGACCGAGAGCCAATGTAGGTCAGCGAGCACAGGGGTGATGGGTGAACGGGGCTTGGTGTGAGTTAGGATACAGGCATCAGAGTTTTGGATGACCTCAAATTTATGGAGGGTGGAAGATGAGAGGCCGGCCAGGAGAGTATTGGAATAGTCCAGCCTGGAGGTAACAATATCAACTGGTTTGAGGCAGACTGCTCCAGCCAGAGCACTAAGGACGGAGTTTGTTTCTGTAACCTTATTCTTGGATTACAAAGAATAATAATTTTACTCAATCTAATGTTGAACCACAACTTCCAAAGGTCCCAGGTTCCAACATTGGCCTCGATTCCTCTAGGCCAAGGAGAGGAAAAATCAGCCCGATTGTCATCCCGTGACCCCTGGCTCCGGGTGGATGTCCAGGTGAGGGCAGGATCAGGATAAGAGGTGACTCTCCCAAGGGTCGAATAGCCCGCCAACAATCAGTCTCTGGTGAGGCACTGGAGGGCTGTCAGTCCCCATGAAATGGTACTCCAGCAAGGGTCAACGCCTTGGTTGTGAGGAGGGGAGAAGTGTAGGGATATCTCTCATAGTAATCGAGATCAGGCAGCAATATGCTGATGTTGGATACTAAATACAAGGAGCCTGGTAAGAGCTTAGACTCCACTGAAAGGAGAAAGAGAGAACTCACATTTCTATAGCACCTTTCAGGTCCTCGGGACATCCCAAAGCTCTTTACAGCCAATGAAGTGCTTATGAAGAGTAGTCACTGTTGTAATGTTGGAAACACAGCAGCCAATTTATACACAGCAAGGTCCCACAAACAGCAATGTGGTAATGACTAGATAATCTGTTTTGGTGATGATGATTGAGGGATAAATATTGGTCAGGACACCGGGGAGAACTCCCCTTCTCTTCAAGTAATGCCGTGCAATCTTTAATATCCAACTGAACAAGCAGACAGGGCTTCAATTTAACATCTCATCCGAAAGTGGCACCTCCAACAAGTGCTGATTTCTACCATCCTTGGATATACTATCCAGAGGTGCACAGCTGTTGGCAACTGGATTGGGGAAAGTACAGTCGTCAACCACAACTTAAGAACAGCTGCTCTTTGTGCCTGTGTAGTTGGTTTTAGATTGTTCGTGTGGATTTCACAGGAGCAGAACCCTCGAGCGACAGTACAGACCCACCTCAGGAGGCGGTTCTGCAGTATGAGTGCGTGCCGCCAGTCTTCACTGGACCATGTCAATGCTTCCAGCGCCTGATCTGAATCTGAAACTTGCCATCTGAATCCAACAAAGGCGGGCAATCAGGTGCTAACTGCTTGTGTCCAGAGACATTTCAGAACAATGTCAGAACAAAGTCAGCCGCAGCTCAGAGATAGCACTCTCGCCACTGGGTCAGAAGGTCATGGGTACAAATCCCACTCCAGAAACTGAGCACATAATCTAGGCTGACACTCCAGTGCAGTACTGAGGGAGTGCTGCATTGTCGGAGGTGCGGTCTTTCAGATGAGACATTAAAACGAGGCCCCGTCTGCCCCCTCAAGTGGACGTAAAAGATTCCACGACACTATTTCGAAGAAGAGTAGGAGAGTTCTCCCCGGTTTCCTGGCCAATATTTAATCCCTCAACCAACACCTAAAATAAGTTATCTGGTCATTATGTCATTGCTGTTTGTGGGATCTTGCTGTGTGCAAAATGGCTGCTGCATTTCCTACGTTACAACAGTAACTACGCTTCTGACTGTAAAGTGCTTTGGAACGTCCTGAGGTCGTGAAAGGCACTATAGAAATGCCAATTCTTTCTTTTGAGTAGGCCCGATGGCCCATTACTATGTGAGCTTCTTGACTCGAGTTGAAGAGCGGATGTACTGGGCACTCACGGGCATCAGCTAATCCTTGCGTGAAAGCCGAGTGTGACCTCAGGCCTGGGGTGAATCATTCAGACAGCCCCTCGATGAGTTATCAAAGACACAACAAAAACCACCAGAGCATGAAAAGATCAGAGAGAAATTAATTTCATGCCCTCCTGACGATTAGCACCCCCCGGGAGAGAAATTGATAATAGAGACTTTGAAAATGAGCCTAATAGAACAGGGGGCTGAGCGAGTCATAACTCAGACATAAAATCAGCCGCTGAAACGATGCCTGCTTCTGCGTGACAAGCAATAGAGCTGATATTTAATTCTCAGTAATGGAGCAATAAAACGGTGTCACTGCAGGGAGCAGATCCCAGATAAATAGCTTGCTGTGTTATCAAGAAAACTGCACCGCTCAGCAGCAACGCTGCTTCAGGCATTTGGTCGCACAGTGGGATAACACACAGCTCAGACTATTCTGCTCCCTTCATTAAAGAGATGTTCTGGCCCAGAAATCAGATAACGCCCGGAAACGGGCGCACGGGGGCAGGGCGGGACAAAATCTCGCCGGTTACTATCAACGCAGGCATCACGCAGTATCCGTGCTGCCTGCTGATTGTAATGATTCATGCGTGAAGCTACCGCCGTTGGTCATCGGCTGCACGCCCATGGGAGGGTGGGGGGGGCGGCCGACATCGGGTGCTACTTAAAGGTAGTCAGCATCTCTTAAAGGGGAGGCGTATTCTGGCTGCAAGCACTGTGGAACAACTTGGTTAAGAAATGGCTGAGGGAGGGAGAGAGAGGGCACCAAAGTTCTCTGATGCTGCATTGGAAGTCTTGGTGCAGGCAGTGCAGAGGAGGAGGGGCATCCTCTTCCCTTCAGGGGGCAGGAAGCCCCCTGGGTATCTGCTCAGGTGGTAGCAGGAGGAGATCACTGAGGACGTCAATGCCAGGAGCATTGCCCCAAGAATGCAGGAAAAAAAATCAATGATCTAACTAGAGTTGTTGAGGTAAGAAGACTGCTAAAATACTTTCTCATCACCACAGCCTCTTTAATTACAACACAGACAGCAATCTTAATATTACCCTCCCCCGCTAGCCTGCACTGTCCTGCAATCACTGCACCACACTTCACTAAACATCCTCCTCCTCATGCTCACTCACTCACCACTATTACAACATTCACTTACCCACAACTCACACTTCACACACGCTTCAGCTATTCCACCATGACAGCCACATTCTCCAAACTCCTCACAAGGCTCTCACTAACAGACTTCTCGCAGGATGAGGTCGCACACAATACCAGGTAACCCGTGTGCAGACGGGCCCTGAGGAGGAAGGGCCCGTCTGCACACCCTGTCCCACCTTGAAGAGCGTGTGCTGGCCATCGTGGCAAGGAGCAGAGCAGAGGTAGAGGCCACTGGCAATGCTGGAGGAGATTCCACACAAGGTTTCTCCATATCTAATCCTCTTTCTCTTCTGACTTCTCCCTCACCCTACATACTCCGCATGACAAGCTGCAAATGCTTTCAACACCAGCTCAGATACCGACACCACGAGGACTTTAAAAGCTAGGTTAGAGGAGGGATCTGCACGTGGTGACTCACTGGGCACAAGTGTGCAAGAGCCAGGGCAGGGGGATGGGATGGCACAGGTGCCAGCTGGCCAGAGGGTGAGATCGCATATCGGCTCTGCTGCAGAGGACTCACATGTAGACTTCGAAGGCCCAGGCTATCAAAGAAGGCTCTTGGACATACACCAGGAAAGGCTCGGTGCACTGGGCAGCCTCCTGAAGAGCTTGTGCACAATGTCGCGGAGCATTGAGGAGTCCAGCTCCAACTTGTCTCAAGGCTTTGCACAAAGCATGGAGACAATTCTATCCAACATGGACCGAGTGGTCAACTCCATCAGCACCACAGTGGAACCCGCCATTATGACAACTCTGACAGCTGCCATGGCTCAGCCGGCTGCCATCTTGGCTTTGTGGGGCACGGTTGGAAGGGGCATCCAGGGCGTCACATCACTCCCCTACTTTGTCCTCCAGCAGTGCCCCAGGAGTGCTGAGGTGCCACCCCAGGAGAGTGGCCTCGGCTCCATGGGAGAAGCACCTGCTGTCCTCTCTCTGGATGACAGCATATCTGCTCCCCAACCAGACACCCAGCCGGCCCAATGCCGAGACGCTGCAGTCTGCAGCCAGGCTGATTCTTGCCGGGCTACGATTGCTAATTGTCACTCACTCTCTGACACCTCAGCAAGATTCCCATTCTTCATGTGTGAGCCCAGACAGTGAATGTGGGTGGGAGAAAGGATAGAGGGCACCAGAGCCCAGCCCAATCCTGCCCTCTCCTGGTAACCACACTTGAACAATATAGCAGGAAAAAAGAAGAAATAAAGGGACTTACATTGGTAAAGCACCTTTCATGATCGCAGGACGCCCCATAGTGTTTCACAGCCAATGAAATACTTATGAAGTGTAGTCACTGTTGTAATGTAGAAAATACAGCGGCCAATTTGTGCACAGCAAGATCCCACAAACAGCAATGAGATAAATGACCAGATAATCTGATCTAGTGATGTTGGTTGAGGGATAAATATTGGCCAGGGAGAACACCCCTGTTCTTCTTCAAACAGTGCCATGGAATCTTTTACATCCACCTGAGAGGGGAGACAGGGCGTCAGTTTAAAGTCTTATCCGAAAGAATGCTCCCAGTGACGGTGTAGCATTCCCTCGGTATTGCACTGGAGTCTCAGCCTGGATTATGTGCTCACATTTCCGGAGTGGGATTTAAGCCCACGACCTTCTGTTTTAGAGGTGAGAGTGCTACCACTGAACCACGCCTGACACCATATTGCTGACATTGACGAGGAGCAGGAACCCTCCCCAGCAAAGTCTCACTGAGGCCAACTGCAGCACACCAAGTACTCCCCAGCCAACTCAACACTGTTCAAGGATTGAACCTACAAGCATCCAGTCTGTGTGGCTCAGTACCAACCAGTTATTCACTGAAGCATCGTTTGCACTGAATTTTATACATTTTAAAATTCATTGTTGGGGTATGGCCGGTATTTATTGCCCATCTCTAATTGCCCTTGAGAAGGTGGTGGTGAGCCGCCTTCTTCTTGAACCGCTGCAGTCCGTGTGGTGAAGGTTCTCCCACAGTGCTGTTAGTCAGGGAGTTCCAGGATTTTGACCCAACAACGATGAAGGAACAGCCGATATATTTCCAAGTCAGGATGGTGTGTGACTTGGAGGGGAACCTGGAGGCGATGGTGTTCCCTTGTCCTTCTGTGTATTTGGTTTATTCAATAGGATTAAGAAACCCATTTGTACCCTTTATCTGATCTTGTTTTGGTTTGGGACATTCACGGGATTTGTCGGACACTATTTAGTGCCTTTTTCTTGTTCTTGCATCGGCCGCTTTCGGGCCCTTTGTTGGATTCCCACTGCTCCTGGCTGTGCAGACTGCACCTGACGGTTCGTAAGGGTAATCTGCCTCAACAGTCAGTAGCCGTTGAACCCAAACGATACTCGATCCATTCTGACGAGTCCAGCGCTTGCTCGCTGAATGTGGCTGAACATTTCACTTGGGGAAAACAAATGCGAGAGGCTTGTTGCCACTTTCTCATAGCGTGGTGGGGGGAAAGGAACGAGGCTTATCCAGGAGATTGAGTTCAGGGAAGTGGAACCGTGTGTCAGCTGCTGTGCACGGAGATGATTGAATATGCTCTGAACCTAATGTAGCACTCTCCTGCATAGCCCACCCTTTCAATCAATCAGCTAAAGTTAGCTGATAGCTGCTGACTCGAATGGGAAAATATTTCATGAGGAGAATCAGAGATGGTTTTCCGTTAGTATTAATTAATATATGAATGGGTTGGAAATCCCATAAGACTTCCATTGGGCACTGTGACAAAAGCTGAGCTTTCGTGCTCCATTAAACAAGGAACATTTCTGCTCTTCTTTATTACGGTATCAGCACTGGCTCAGTGGGTAGTGCTCTTGCCTCTGAGTTAGAAGGTTAAGGGTCCAAGTCCCCCTCCAGAGACTTGAGCACATAATCTAGGCTGACACTCCCAGTGCTGCACTGTCGGAGGTGCCGTCTTTCGGATGAGGTGTTAAACTGAGGCCCCGTCTGTCCTCCCATGGTGGACGAGAACGATCCCATGGCACTAATTCGAAGAAGAGCTGGGGAGTTCTCCCCAGTGTCCTGGCTGATATTTATCACTCACACAAATCCACTAAAACAGATTATCTGGTCATTATCACATTTCTGTTTGTGGGACCTTGCTGTGCACAAATTGACTGCAGCGTTTCCTACATTACAACAGTGACTACACTTCAAAAGTCCTTCACTGGCTGTAAAGCACTTTGGGATGTCCTGAGGTTGTGAAAAGTGTTATATAAATGCAAGTTCTTTATTTAACTGTTTTTTTGTTATTTGATCATAGATATGCAGAGTCCTGTTATGGAAATAACATTATTTCACGGGGAGCTGGCTTTCCTTACTAAACTGCAAGATGGAGGCCGGAACTCATTCACCCATTAGTGCGATCCAGGAAATTCCGGCCCATGTTACAGGCCTGTGAGTGGCAACGCCTCTCTCCCCATGTGAGCACAAGCATTTCTCAATGATGAGAAGTGGAGGTGCGTTATCCCTTTAAATGAACCGTCCTTGAAGGCTAACATCATCCTTTGTGACCAGGCGAGAGAAAGGCCGGAGAGCATTGATGGCACTTGAGTGTTTGGAGAGATTCACCTTTGCATTAGTGAGTTCCCCGGGCACCCAGGTGCTGAGAGAGGTCAGGAGGTGAGTGAAGGCTCTCTTAGTGGGAGAGGAATGTGGATTTGCACCAGAGCCTTGACTTACCTTGGCCACCCTTGTGAGGTCATTGAACCTCTTCCCTCACTGTGTGCTAGTTCTTGGGTTGGTGGAGGTTTCATTGACTGCCTCTGCCACCTCTCCCCAGTCAGCCTGTACCACCATCTTACGGGGCTTCCTGCCCCAAGTTCCCAGGGTCGGTCCCTCCTTGCCCTGATTCCTATCAGCAGGACCTCCACAGATGCATGTGAAAGTGTCAGTGCCCTCATTGCTGCCTTTGTTGAGAATGCTGCTCCCTCGGCCATCTTGCACTTTCCAGTGCTGTCAATGCGAGGCCCCCCGCTTTAATGTCAGTGCGTAGATATCCCAAAATAAAACAGGGCGTTCGCAGAGTGAGCTGATCTGACGCACAGTCATTTAATATCTCATTTAAACAGGCATTGTCAATCTGTACAGCCAGAGGCAAAGAAGTACTGAAGCCACCTGAGCATCTGCTCCATTGGGCCTACAGCCAGAGCTCTTCAAGAGCCTGAGCCAAGCAAATGGGGCTGATTATCTTTTCTCTGACTTCTTGTCCTCTCTTCCTTTCTGTCTTTTTCCACCTTTTGTCTCTCCATCTTTTCCATTTCTATTTCTTTTAAGTTATCTCCATTTCTCGTTCTCTCAATTCCCTTCTCTACTTTTCTTTTTCTCCCTCTCTCCGTTTTCCTTTTTGTTTCTATGTCAGGCATTTTTTTTTCCTTTTCTCTCTCTTTCTCCACCAAGTTCTCATAATTTTTTCTTTCCCTCTCTTCCTTTCTCGCTCTGTCTCTCTCTGTTTTTCTCTTGGCCGCCCTGTCTCACTCTTTCTTTTTTCCTTCACTATCTCTCGCCTCTGTCTCTTCCTCCTAATCTCTCACTGCTTTAAACAGATTTTTATCATCGTGCCTGTAAAGGCTAAAGCAGAAGTAATAAACATGCAAATAAGGCAATGACGCAAAAGGCCTCAACCGCCAAGCAAGGTTCAATTTGTTCCAATTCAGAAGCTTAATAACCAAATCATTCTTTTAAAAGCAGATCATTTGCCTGCTGTCACTCTCCCATTTCATATCAGAGGTGTTCGCGATCAGACAGAACAGGTGATGGGACGTTAAAACAACTCAATGCAGTTAAAGGACAGACATAGCAAGTGCACCGAGTTTGATCCCGAGAAATCAGAATGATTTCATGGAGTGTCGAGGACATGAACAGGCATTACCCCGCAGGATGAGGTACTGTACCACTGTAAGAACACTTAAAGGAATAGCCGAGTCGATACGATAGTTCACGGGATATTCTGCAGTTTCCACACAAGTTGCCTTTCACGCCTGTACCTCCTGAATCTATTTCAAATCCATCGCTCCTCCTCTCCTGAAGGTGCTGTCTCTCACTGGGGTACAGTCCCATAGGCCCCACTCCCCTCCTCTCCTGAAGACTCTGACTCTCACTGGGGTACAGTTCCAAAGGCCCCACTCCCCTCCTCTCCTGAAGGTACTGACTCTCACTGGGGTACAGTCCCATGGGCCCCACTCCCCTCCTCTCCTGAAGGTACTGACTCTCACTGGGGTACAGTCCCATGGGCCCCACTCCCCTCCTCTCCTGAAGGTGCTGACTCTCACTGGGGTACAGTCCCATGGGCCCCACTCCCCTCCTCTCCTGAAGGTGCTGACTCTCACTAGGGTACAGTTCCATGGGCCCCACTCCCCTCCTCTCCTGAAGGTACTGACTCTCACTGGGGTACAGTCCCATGGGCCCCACTCCCCTCCTCTCCTGAAGGTACTGACTCTCACTAGGGTACAGTCCCATGGGCCCCACTCCCCTCCTCTCCTGAAGGTGCTGACTCTCACTAGGGTACAATCCCATGGGCCCCACACCCCTCCTCTCCTGAAGGTGCTGACTCTCACTAGGGTACAGTTCCATGGGCCCCACTCCCCTCCTCTCCTGAAGGTGCTGACTCTCACTAGGGTACAGTTCCATGGGCCCCACTCCCCTCCTCTCCTGTCTCTGGCTGGGGTTTGAGCCCATGGACCCCCCCCAGTCCTCAGATACTGTGCCTATTTGGCTATTCTCTGCGTTAGCCTAGGCGATGACAGTTGACAGGCCATTCCTTCATGGACGGCATCACAGCCAAGCCCAATCTTGCCCTCACCCACTGTATGTGCCTGCCTGTCACAGCAGAGTTCAATGGACAGTCACTGGGAGCAGGAATCCTGGCTGATTTTTTCTCCCTCCCTACCCAGGGGCACTAAATTCAATAATAGTTCCTGTCACGGCTGAGAACATGGGTTCTTACTCCCCGTTTGGGTCATTTCCACACTGAACCCGCCCTGTTTTGCTCAGTACCACACTGGACCCTCCCCGTTTGGCTCATTACCACACTGGACCCTCCCCGTTTGGCTCATTACCACACTGGACCCTCCCCGTTTGGCTCAGTACCACACTGGACCCTCCCCGTTTGGCTCATTACCACACTGGACCCTCCCCGTTTGGCTCATTACCACACTGGACCCTCCCCGTTTGGCTCATTACCACACTGGACCCTCCCCGTTTGGCTCCGTACCAAACTGGACCCTCCCTGTTTGGCTCATTACCACACTGGACCCTCCCCGTTTGGCTCATTACCACACTGGACCGTCCCCGTTTGGCTCAGTACCACACTGGACCCTCCCTGTTTGGCTCATTTCCACACTGGACCCTCCCCGTTTGGCTCATTACCACACTGGACCCTCCCCATTTGGCTCATTACCACACTGGACCCTCCCCGTTTGGCTCATTACCACACTGGACCCTCCCCGTTTGGCTCATTACCACACTGGACCCTCCCCGTTTGGCTCAGTACCAAACTGGACCCTCCCCGTTTGGCTCATTACCATACTGGACCCTCCCCATTTGGCTCAGTACCACAATGGACCCTCCCCGTTTGGCTCATTACCACACTGGACCCTCCCCGTTTGGCTCATTACCACACTGGACCCTCCCCGTTTGGCTCAGTACCAAACTGGACCCTCCCCGTTTGGCTCATTACCATACTGGACCCTCCCCATTTGGCTCAGTACCACACTGGACCCTCCCCGTTTGGCTCAGTACCACACTGGACCCTCCCCGTTTGGCTCAGTACCACACTGGACCCTCCTTGTTTGGCTCATTTCCACACTGGACCCTCCCCGTTTGGCTCATTACCACACTGGATCCTCCCCATTTGGCTCAGTACCACAATGGACCCTCCCCGTTTGGCTCATTACCACACTGGACCCTCCCCGTTTGGCTCAGTACCACACTGGACCCTCCCTGTTTGGCTCATTTCCACATTGGACCCTCCCCGTTTGGCTCATTACCACACTCGACCCTCCCCGTTTTGCTCATTACCACACTGGACCCTCCCCGTTTTGATCATTACCACACTGGACCCTCCCCATTTTGCTCAGTACCACATTGGACCCTCACTGCTTTGCTCAGTACCACTCCCATCACAAGGAATGCGCCCAGAGGGCTGGAAATTGGGCCACTACCCAGTTGCCAGGATATTATATGGCTCCAGGGGAGAGGAGGGGGATGGAAGTGTCCAGTGGTGATACTCCAGCCATCATGGTGTGGGGCAGGCTTGATGTCCGGGATATCATAGGGCCTTGTAAGGGGCATAGCCTCCAGCTGCCCAGGACAAGTCCAGCTGCTCAGGAAGAGGGGTCATGGGCTCCTGCACCCCTGACCCTTAGAAGGACTCGGCCTAGCACCAGTGGCAGCAGCTTAAGTGTGCTCACCGACCCCTCGCCCCCCCTCATTGAGGTGCAGGCTGGCATCGAGGCCTGGACCCCTGAAGAAAAAGCAAGTGGGCGTTTTTTTATTATTTAAACACAGCTCTCTTAAAAAGGGGGCCATAGTGGCATAATTTTTCACTTCCTGTAGGGGTTGGCATTGGCATTCCCCAACCACCCATCCTCCAGCCCCAGACCGGGCACAGTAAGCCAGAATTTGCAGTGTCTGGGAGCAGACCTGAGTTTTCACGACTAGTGGCACCAGGGCCTGCTGGTCAGGTGAGGCAATTGAGGCATTGCTGCACCCAGTATTGTCACAGACTTCCCCAACCTAAACACTTTATCCAACAGTTTATTTTTAATTTATTAATTTTTATTAACAATAAACTATCAGAGCGTCATAGAACCTTCAGTGATTGCTACTAAAGTTTAATTCACGAGTCAGTGTTTCAACACGCAGGGCGTTCAAACTAAAGACATTGTGAATCCAAGAAGGGTCCGTTGCCATGGTAACAGGATTGCTTGGTCAGGCAAACTCATGGATTGTCAAAGGGGGGGAAGTATCCAACCGTCTCCGTGGAGACGAGAATTGGGATGTTGCTTTGAAAATGGTGTTGGTTGAGGCAGAGAGTGATATTACGTGCGATCTTAAACCAAAGGGTTTCTCCCTTAGATCCCTGGAGGGGGAAGGGTACAATTGTAAAGCACGGCAAGCCATCAAATCTCCCGGTAAAAGAAAGACTTGCATTTATATAGCGCTTTTCACAACCTCAGAATGCCCCAAAGTGCTTTACAGCCAATGAAGTATTTATTGAAGTGTAGTCACTGTTGTTATGTAGGAAACGAGGCAGCCAATTTGCGCACAGCAAGGTCCCAAAAACAGCAATAAGATAATGACTAGGTAATCTGTTTTAGTGATGTTGGTTGAAGGATAAATATTGGTCAGGACACTGAGGATAACTCCGCTGCTCTTCTTCAAAATAGTGGCCGTGGGATCTTTTACGTCTCATCCGAAATACAGCACCTCCAACAGTGCAGCACTCCCTCAGTACTGCACTGGAGCGTCAGCCTAGTATAAAAACAATAAGTGGCCAACGGGCAGCGCAGTGAGTAACAGGCAATAACGTGGGCCTCACCCGTCAAAAAGGTCACCAGCCGCCACTGAGTGTCACATACCAGGGATGCTCCCTCCCCTTCCCATGGTGGAGTTTGAACCCCATTCATTGTGTGAAAAGCTTTAAGATGCTTCTGAGCCATGTGTTCAGAAGTTGTGTAAACGCTAGTTTGCCTATTTGAGGTTGGGTAGAAATTATATAGGATATCAATTTTTATTTCAAACATTAAAAGAGTTCTGTTGCTGGTTAAATTTCACATTGCAAACTTTGCACAAGGGTCTAGTTTCAAAAGGTCTAATAAATGTTTTTTTTTCTCTCTCTCTCACAGAATTCTCCGCATTCTGTCGGGAAAGAGATTAAACCTTGAAGGACTCCCTCAGGCTGAGCGAAAGTCTCAGAGAGAATAGAACTGAGGTCCACGTGGATCCACTTGATAACGTCACTGAGGATCTATTCATGAGCTCGAAAACAAGGCACGGTTCAGTCCAGTGACAGGCCACGGGTTTTAGGAACAATGCATGATGTTCTCTGGCACTCGGGGCTGTGCAAGAAAACAAATCAGAAGCTTATGTACCAGACGGCAGTAATCCCTCTGAACAAAAGCATTTGGACACCAACCCGACAGTTGTGTAGCCCTGGGTTACGCTGAATGTGAGCAAAGTGTGTACAGATCATTACCAAGTGGGTACATTGTGGAGATATAGAGCCCTCAGCGAGTTCATACAGAACATGTGCCAAGTGTGCCAGATGTGTGCAGAGCGTGGGCAGAGTGCGGGCAGAGTGTGAGCAGGGTTTGTACATAGTGTGGGGATGAAATTGGATAGAGTCAGCCTGCCGACACAAACGGAGCTCAGGGAACGATCCCTGCTATGGAACACGTAGGCCCGTGGCCAGATCAAAATTGGACCTCAGGCCTCACTTAAATTAGACCGGTGGAGCTGCGGCCGTTTGCTGCCTCAGCTCACTGGCGAAACGGGCATCGATCTCGGGCGGCTGCGTCGCTGGGAGCGGCCCTCGTGTAGGTCCCAGGAGGCTGGAGGGAAGACATCAGGAGGGGGCCAGCAATGGTCTTCGGGACTGCCGTGAGGCTGGGAGCAGCACTCTTGCGCATCCTGGCTCCCCATATTTTCTTTTAAAACTTACCCTTTTGCTGGCGGCCTGCTGCGGTCCCTTTAAGGGCCACAGGTTGGGTCGCAGGTAGACCTGGTTATCCTGAAAGCAGCGGGCTTGCGCTGGCTCCATTCAGAGCAGCCCAATTCCAGGTAGGGGTCCTGAAACAGATGTTAGGCCCCTTATTTGCATATGCAAAGGTTGCCTGGATGCCTATACGGGTGCCTTTACCAATATGGCGGGAGGCGCACTTCCAACACGGAATGTGCCCTCCATGTTGGACGCTTTGTTGCCTGTTTTACACCTGTATAACAAGCCCGGCACCAATGAATTTCTAGGCCAGTGCGCGTAGTGATTGCTCAGCATGCACCAAGAGTGTACTAGGCATGCGCAGTGTCTATGTGTGTGTGTAGTATGTGTACCAAGTATGTGCTGAGCATGTGCAAGCTGAGAGTGTACTGACAGGTGCAATGTATGTACATGTGTGGTGTGTACGCATGTGGTGTGTGTACCAAATGTATGCTGAGCGAGTGCAGTGTGCGCATGCATGTGGGCTGTGTACGCGTGTGGTGTGTGTACCAAATGTATGCTGAGCATGTGCAGTGTGTGTGCTGAAAGGAAGTCCTGTCTTACCCTGTTTGAATTTTTTGAAGAGGTTATGAAGTCAGGGGATGGGGGATGCCCAATTGAAATTGTGCATCAAGACCTTTCAAAAAGTTTTTGATGAAATGCCTCACAAGAGGCTGCATCTTGTGGGATTGGGAGGCAGATGGTAGGCTGGATGAAGAACTGGTGTAATTCACATAGAGAGGAGGTAGTTATTAATGGTAGGAGCTCTGGATGAGGGATGGTCACGCGTGGAGTCCCTGCAGGGATCAGAGTTGAGCCAATTGCCCTTCACCATCTTTTATTAATGATCTGGATGAAGACTTTGGAGAAATGAGTTTGTGGATGATAAAAAGATTTGTGCGAGCATGAGCACCTCAGATGGGCAAAATAGGTTGCCGGCAGATTTGGACAAAATGGGGGAAAGGGTCCGTGGCTGGCAAATGTCATTGAACATGGACAAGTGCAGAGCGATGTATTTGGGAAGGGATGACTCTAAGCTTGTTCACACCATGCAGAGTTTCATGGTGTCTGTGTATAGTATGTTTACCTAGTGTGTTCTGAGCATATCGTGTTACGTTGAGTTACATCGAAACTACAGCACAGTAACAGGCCATTCGGCCCAACTGGTCTATGCCAACGTTTATGCTCCACACGAGCTTCCTCCCTCCCTATTGAATTAACCCTATCAGCATATCTTTCTGTTCCTATCTCCTTCATGTGCTTATCGAGCTTCCCCTTAAATGCATCTATGCTATTTGCCTCAACTACCCCATGTGGTAGCGAGTTCCACATTCTAACCACTCATTGGGTAAAGAAGTTTCTCCTGAATTCTGAATTGGATTTATTAGTGACCATTTTATATTTATGACCTCTAGTTTTGGTCTCCCCCACAAGTAGAAACATTTTCTCTATGTCTGCCCTATCAAACCTTTTAATTATGTTAAAGACCTCCATCAGGTCACCCCTCAGCCTTCTCTTTTCTAGAGAAAAGAGCCCCAGCCTGTTCAGCCTTTCACGATAAGTATATCCTCTCAGTTCTGGTATCATCCTTGTGAATCTTTGTTGCGCCCTCTCCAATGCCTCTATATCCTTTCTACAGTATGAGACCAGAACTGTTCACAGTACTCCAAGTGTGGTCTAACCAAGGTTCTATACAAATTTAACATAACTTCTCTGCTTTTCAATTCAACCTCTCTAGATATGAACCCTGGTGCTTGATTTGCTTTTTTTATGGCCTTATTAACCTACGTCTCTACTTTTAGTGATTTGTGTATCTGTACCCCCAGATCCCTTTGCTCCTCTACCCCATTTAGACTCTTATTATCCAAGCAGTATGTGGCCTCCTTATTCTTCCTACCAAAATGCACCACCTCACACTTGAAATTCATTTGACAATTACACACCTATTCTGCAAGTTTATTAATGTCCTCTTGCATTTTGACGCATTCTTCGTCTGTATTAACTACACCCCCCAATTTGGTGTTGTCAGCAAATTTTGAAATTGTACTTCCGATTCCTGAATCCAAATCATTGATTTAAATTGTGAACAACTGTGGCCCCAGCATCGATCCCTATGGAACACCACTTCCCACCTTGTTCCAGTCTCTGTGCAGTGTGTGTGTGTGCAGTATGTGTACCAAGTGTGTTCTGAGCATGTGCAATGTGTGCATATATCATGTGTACCAAGTGTGTTCTGAGCATGTGCAGTGTGTGTAGTGTGTATAGCATGTGTACCAAATGTGATCTGAGCATGTGCAGTGTGTGTAGTATGTGTATCAAGTATGTGCTGAGTATGTACAAGCTGAGAGTGTGCTGAGCATGTGTGTGTGTGTGGTGTGGGTGTGGGGTGTGTGTGGTGAGTGTGGGAGTTTGAGTGTGTGTACTAAATGTATGGTATAAGTCATTGATAAAAACGAGCTGCCGATTCACTATCGCCCGTTTAGAACTACTGCCCAAAACCAATTTCTACCCTAATTTGTCTGGTTACCTTCTCGGCTCCACTGAGTGCTGTGGGGTGAGCCCATTGAAGAAGACTAAACCTCCTTATCCCTGTCTCGACATGCCAGCACTTTCCATCTTTCTAACTACGTGTCATATCGAATCTCTCTGGGGAGGGTTGATGGATGCTTTGATAGAGTAAGCGCTGATGACAAGTAATGAGAGCCTGTCTGGCGAGCATGTGCTTTTAGCACACTGAGAGAGTGTCATTATGGCAATGTCCTCCAAGCTGGCAGCTTCAGCACAGAGCATGAGAAACCTTGGCCTCTGCCAATACAACAGTCTTGTCAACTTTGTCAAGGGCACCCAATTCATTCAACTAGTAAGTATATTCTCTAGGTTTGGAAAGTTGAGCTAGAACCAGCTCTAGTAGGCCCAAATTAAAATTTGATGAATTTAGCTTCTGAAGTAACAGCCTCATAAACGAAAAGAGACCTGGTGTAGTCATAAAGATTGGAAAGGTTCCTAGGAATCAACCCCCAGTCTGAGCAGTCGGCTCCCTTCAGCCAAGGAGGTCATGGATCATGGCAAGCCATGGCCTTCTAGGCTGAGGTCAGCGGAGTGCAACATCCTTTTCACTTAGTAGTCGATGTGTTAACTCCTTCAGTGGAAGATTATTGACATGCAATCTGGCTAATTATGCCCAGTTCAAGTACTCCACCTTGGCACATGGGCCCCAGACTTCATCGGGGTTCTTCCATAACAGGTGAGCTAAAACACTCCCCATTCGCTCACATTGTATAGAATCCCATTGAGCTAAAACCTTTCCCGTTCACTCCTACTGTATAGAATCCCATTGAGCTAAAACTTTTCCTGTTCACTCCCACTGTATAGAATCTAAGTGAGTTAGAACATTTCCCAATTATCCCCAATATATAGAACCCTAATGCATTAAAACTTTTCCCATTCACAACCACTGTATAGAATCCCGATGAGCTAAAACCTTTCCCATTGATTCGCACTGTATAGAATGACATTGTGCTAAAACATTTCCCATTTACACCAACTATATAGAATTCCAGTCAACTAAAACCTTTCCCATTCACTCCCACTCTACAGAATCCAAGTGTGCTAAAACCTTTCCCGTTCACTCCCATTGTATAGAATCCGAATTAACTAAAACCCTTCCGATTCACTCCCACTGTATAGAATCCCAGTGAATTAAAACCTTTCCCATTCACTCCCATTGTATAGAACCCCAAGTAGCTACAATCTTTTTCAATCACTCCCACAGTGAAGAACCCCACTGTGCTAAAACCTTTCCCATTCACTCCCAATGTACAGAATCCCAATGAGCTAAACCCTTTTCTATTCTCTCCCACTATACAAAATCACAATGACTAAAACCATTCCCATTAACTCAAACTGTCTAGAATCCCATTGAGATAAAACATTTCCCATTAACTCCCACAGTATAGAATCCCAGTGATCTAAAACATTTCCCATTCGTTAACATTGTCTACATTCCCACTTTGCTAAAATATTTCCCATTCACTCCCACTGTATAGAATCCCAATGAGTCAATACCTTTCCCAATCACTCCCACTGTAAAGAATGCCATTGAGCTAGTCTCTTTCCCTTTCGCTCCCACTGAATAGAATCCAAGTGAATTAAAACCTTTCCCATTCACTCCCGCTGTATACAATCAAAGTGAACTAAAGCCTTTCCCATTCACTCCCACTGTACAGAATCCTAATGAGCTAAAACCTTTCCCATTCACTCCCACTGTATAAAATCCCAGTGAACTTAAATGTTTTCAATTCATTCCCAATGCATAGAATTCCATTGAACTAAAACATTTTTAATTCGCTCCCACTGTATAAAATCCCAGTGAGCTGAAACCTTTCCCAATCACTCCCACTGTATAAAATCCCAGTGAGCTGAAACCTTTCCCAATCACTCTCACTGTATAGAATTCCAGTGAGCTGAAACCTTTCCCAATCACTCTCACTGTATAGAATTCCAGTGAGCTGAAACCTTTCCCAATCACTCTCACTGTATAGAATCCCAGTGAGCTGAAACCTTTCCCAATCACTCTCACTGTATAGAATCCCAGTGAGCTGAAACCTTTCCCAATCACTCTCATTGTATAGAATCCCAGTGAGCTGAAACCTTTCCCAATCACTCTCATTGTATAGAATTCCAGTGAGCTGAAACCTTTCCCAATCACTCTCACTGTATAGAATTCCAGTGAGCTGAAACCTTTCCCAATCACTCTCATTGTATAGAATCCCAGTGAGCTGAAACCTTTCCCAATCACTCTCATTGTATAGAATTCCAGTGAGCTGAAACCTTTCCCAATCACTCTCACTGTGTGGAATAACTGACTAAAACAAAGTGTGCCATGGTATAAAAGTTTCTGGGCATGGAGTTTCCACTCGCGGCACAATTGGCAAAATGCGGCCATAATGCGCTGGAGACTGTGCCGGTTTTGCCAAAATGGAGGTACGCTCACGTTTCCACTCAAGCTCATTAGCTTAAAGCCGAACGTTAAATCTTCCATGAAGTGTAATCGATCATAATCGATTCATGACTGGAACAGGCCATTCTCCATCATCACAAAGAGGAGTGGGATTATCAGGCAGTGAGCCATTCTTCAACTGTCTGATTTAATACTCTTGGTCTTACTTTTTAACTGGCTTCAATTGATTGCTTTGATCTGCCCCTGGTACATAAGTCAATTGTAGCCACACAGGTGTGTCCTGCTCTGCAGTAATTATCTGAATTTGGATGAATTTAAACTGAATATAAAGTAATTTAAAGTAATTGCAGCAGCAGCAGGAGAAACAGACCTGGGTTCAGGCATCAATTGACTGCTGGTCACTGCAGGTACGGGTGATTAATGCTGGATTGATGTGACCATGGACGCCTGTACACCCGAGTTTCTGAGCCCAGTGTGATGAACACCCTGAACGGGCGGGTACTGCTTCGGAAGAATGGACTTTTGAACCAGCGTAAAAATCGCGGATGCTCCAGCGTAAAGTGGTTATGGGCGCAACTCACTCACGTTTACAGTTCTGCGATCTTTAGCGCTATTTCATTCCATTCTGCCCAGATTAGGCTGGTATCATGAGGAAACTCCACGCCCTAATGTTTAATGCTTAGAGTAAGATACAGCCAACAAATTGGCCAATCACTGCTACAGACAGTGGCATTAAGAGTCTGACCACTTTGTGTACATTATTTTTCTTTGAATATTTCCTTTGAGTTTGGTTTGAGGCGTGGAATGATCGAACAGGCAGTTGAACGGACACACACAAACTGACTATTTTTATGTACATACTGAAGAAACATTAATCCAGACTGAACTCTCATATCCATCTTACTGTGCACAGATCTCATATCCAGACTGAAAAACAACACACCTTTATTAATAATGTAATGGGTGATAAATATTTTAAATTCATGTACTGAGAGTCAGTGTTTTGCCAACAAAACGACCTGTTATTTTCAATGATTTCATTTCAGCAGGAGTTGAAAGGCCACATGTGATGTTACACCAACAAGAGAGTAGAAGCAGCCCAGTTTAGCAGAGCAGCTCATGGGGTTCACCACAAGCTCCAGGACAGCTGGGCCACTATTTAAAATGACAAAGGGATTTGATAGGGTAGCTACAGAGAAGCTATTTCCTCCTGGTGGGGGGAATCCAGAACCAGGGGACATAATCTTAAAATTAGAGCCAGGCTGTTCAGGATTTGCGATTGGGAAGCACTTTTTCACACAAAGGGTAGTGGAAATCTGGAACACTCTCCCCCAAAAAGGCTGTGGATGCTGGGGGACAATTGGAGCTTTCAAGACTGAGATCGCTAGATTTTTGTTGGGTAAGGGTATCAAGGGATATGGAGCAAAGGCAGGAAAATAGAGTCGAAATGCAGATTAGCCATCATCTAATTGAATGGAGGAACAGACTCCTGATCCTATGTTCCTGTACTCTTTATCGATAAGCAATTGAGCTCCATGAGGAGGATCACACTGGGCAGGCACTCTCCCCACGTGACCTCTCAGACATCGTCTTGCGTCTGGCGGTGTTTGTGTTCAAATCTTCATTGACCCCCCCACGTGACCTCTCAGACATCGTCTTGCGTCTGGCGGTGTTTGTGTTCAAATCTTCAATGACTGCTGTAGGCACAAGGGGCTGTGTTTATTCCTTTATTGTGCTCTGTGATAATACTTGTGGGGCCTGAAAGAGAATCTAAATGACAAGGAGAGCTGGAGGCATTTTGTGAACTGTGTGTATTTCCTGAATGCTTAAATTGTAAAACCCACGTGCTTGCTCGATAATATCACAGCCTACAAGATGGATGTTTCACACACCTCTTCTTATTTCCTGCTCCCACATCTGCCATCCTTGCACCGCTCTGACTGACTGACAGACCGGGAATTTCCTGGCCGATGCTCATGCTCCACCAACGTAACTTTACCGGAAGTGCAGCGGAAACAACATTTACACACGTAAACGGGGGTTATGCTGAAGTTGCACCGGTGGAGTGGGGGCAGCTCTTAGGAAATTCCCGGCCACAATTTGTGTGGGATTACAGGCAGCTAGTAGTGTGGGCAAAACACCCTTAGGAAGACATAGAATGTACAGCACAGAAACAGGCCATTCGGCCCAACAGGTCCCTGCTGATGTTTATGCTCCACATGAGCCTCCTCCCACTCTACTTCATCTAACCCGATCAGCCTGCCCTTCTATTCCTTTTTCCCTCATGTGTTTATCGAGCTTCCCCGTAAATGCATCAATGCTAATCGCTCAACCACTCCTTGTGGTAGCGAGTTCCACATTCTAACCACTCTCTGGGTAAAGAAACTTCTCCTGAATTCCCTATTGGATTTATTATGACTATTAAAATACACTCATGGACATAATCCATTATTGAGTGTCCTTTGCGAGTTTTTAAGTTGTTCATCAACTCGTCGTGACTATCCAGACTGAAACCATAGGGATGGCTAGACTGGGAGCCCCAGATGTTAAAAAAAAGTACAAGTGAAGCAGGATTTACTGACCGTGGTACCGAGATATAAATCAGGTGGACAGGTGATATCGGAAAAGAAAATAGAAAAAAAACTGATATTTAAACTAAACTAATAACCAAACGAGTGTGACTAATTAACATTACACCTATTCTAAAAGATAAAATGGATGGATAAGTCCAATTAAAATGGCAAATAACACAGTAAAATACAATCAATAAAACAAGAATAGTAAAATATAAGTCCATAAAATTTAAAACAAGGAGTCCGATAAAATGTCAATATCAAGGAGGGTAATATCATGTGGACAAATGAGGTTTGCCGAGACGGTGCTGGATTCATTCTTGGTGGAGTCCCTTAAAGACAAAGTTATTCGCTCAATCTTCCCTGGTTAGAACTATCCCACTAAAGATGGTCCATTTAAGACATTCCTCAGAGTCCCAATGAGGCGGTAATACCAGGACTACAGGAGTTTGCCCAGTGTACATTCCAGCTGATTACTTTTCGCTTAGGTCGCTGATTCCACAAACGGGGATCTTTTTTCCCCGGACGTTCCCACCCGGATGGGAGCAAGCTGCTTAGTTTTTTTACATCCCCTCCTGAGAGAGGTGATCTCCCAACATCACCTGTTTGCGTATTCTTTGAACAACCGTGAGGTCGCACACGGCTAACCGCGATAGAGAAGTACACAAGAGTACCACAGTTGAGAGTTCTCCAGGCAGCCTATTTGTATGTTGTTACCTGGCAGGACCATGAGGAGACACGACTCACTACAACCAAGAACCCACAAGAGGTCGCAGCTACAAAACTATGACTCTCCAAGGCAAACCTGACGAAAACGTCAGAGAGTCATAGTTACTCCCGCCTTATTCATGGTCTCTAGTTCTGGTCTCCCCCGCAAGTGGAAACATCTTCTCTACGTCTACCCTATCAAACCCTTTCATTATCTTAAAGATCTCTGTCAGGTCACCTTTCAGTCTTCTCTTTTCTAGAGAAAAGAGCCCCAGCCTGCTCAATCTTTCCTGATAAAGTATAACCTCTCAGTTCCACTATCATCCTTGTGAATCTTACTTGCACCTTCTCCAGTGCCTCTATATCCTTTTTATAATATGGAGACTAGAACTGTGCACAGTACTCCAAGTGTGGTCTAACCAAGGTTCTATACAAGTTTAACATAACTTCTCTGCTTTTCAATTCTATCCATCTAGTAATGAACCCCAGTGCTTGGTTTGCTTTTTTTATGGCCTTATTAACCTGCATCACTACTTTTAGTGATTTGTGTATCTGTACCCCCAGATCCCCCAGATCCCCTATCCCATTTGGATTCTTAATATCCAAGCAATATGTGGCCTCCTTATTCTTCCTACCAAAACGTAACACTTCATACTTATCAATATTGAAATTCATTTGCCAATTACACACCTATTCTGCAAGTTTATTAATGTCCTGTATTTTGTCGCAGTCCTCCTCGGTATTAACTATACCCCCATTGTGGTGTCGTCCGCAAATTTTGAAATTGTACTACCGATTCCCGAGTCCAAATCGTTTATGTAAATGGTGAACAACAGTGGTCCTAGCACCGTTCCTTTGGGAACACCACTTCCCACCTTTTGCCAGTCTGAGTAACTACCTTTGACATTGGACCTTTACAATCAGCGGAGAGAGGGGAGACTTTAATTCAGACTCAGACCCAGACCCCAGGTATGAATCAACAGTGGCCCTGAGGGAGTGCTACACTGTGTGAGGTGCTAGGGCAGATTTCCCTGTTCTTGGGGCTATTGGATTGGCTGGGTCCAGCGAATTCAGCAGGGAAGGAGGAGCACATTGTGAGCCTACCCGATTTTCAGTCCATTAATTTAAGTGGACCTAAAGAGGACAGGCTCCCTTACAGCCGTGGGCTCCTCCCCACCCAATTCCCTGTACTTGCTGTGCCCAAGCCTTCGAATAGCACTCGGCACAGGTGTATTGAATGAGAATTTAAACCAAGACCCTGTCTGACACTCAAAGCAACGGCCCGTGGTTTTAATGTGGAGCCAGGAGGAGCACTCCTGCACCTTCTGGCTCCACATTCGGGTATGTATTTTTTTTTTAAACTTACCTCCTTGGTGGCAGCCTCCAGCCCGTTAGGCCGCAATTAGACCTGGTTTTCCTGAATGTAGCCTGCCCCGGCCTCAGCTGCGTTCAGGGCAGCCCAATTTTACAAAGGGGCCCTCAAACAGGCGATAGGCCCCCTATTTGCTTATACAAAGGGACTAATGCCTGTTCCAGGCCCTGGACGCCTCTTTTTCTGCCTTCACCGATATGTTGGGCATGCACTTCCAGTGCTTAACGATTGCGTGCGCCCCACCTGCCATGTTGAATGTTTAGGTGCCCGTTATGCACCCGAAAAACAGGCGTGACACCATCAAACATCTAGGCCTTTTTCTCTAAAAGAAATTATGAAAATCTGTACAATTTTTAACAAGACCTCCTGCTGTATGAGTGATGGGATGTTGGGGGTGCCTGCCGCTCAGGTTGGAACTGACCCATGTCCTGCTGCACTTTCAGTGCAGCTACTTGTTGTAGGACAATATTCAGAGCTGGTATTGAATCATTAGCTTTTCTGAAGCTGTTGGTCAGTTTTCTGCCCAGCTTGACATGTATGGTGGGAGGGGAGGAACGCACAGCAAGAGGGAGGCCAGGTTCTGCCAGGCAGGTGCTAGCACCTGTTGGCTGTGAAATGGCAGTCATGGCTCAGTGGTAGCACTCTCACCTCAGACATCAGAAGGTTGTGGGTTTAAGCAGCATTCCAGAGTCTTGAGCACAAAATCTAGGCTGACACTTCAGTGCAGTACTGAGGGAGTGCTGCACTGTCGGAGGTGCTGTCTTTCGGATGATACGTTAAACCGAGGCACCATCTGCCCTCACATAAAAGATTCCATGGCTCTATTTTGAAGAAGAACAGGGGAGTTCTCCCCAGTGTCCTGGGCCAATATTTATCCCTCAACCAACATCGCTAAAAAACAGATTATCTGGTCATTATCATATTGCTGTTTGTGGGACCTTGCTGAGCGTAAATTGGCTGCTGCGTTTCCTACGTTACCACAGGGACTAGACTGCAAAAGTACTTAATTGGCTGTAAAGGATGGGAAAGGCGCCATATAAATGCAACTTCTTTCCTTCTTTCTTTAATGACAAGAACGTGTACTGACCAAGTCCTGGCTAGCCAGAAATAGACATCCAGATGTCCCAGCTGTCGGAACCAATCACATCAAAGCAGATGAGATGAAAGTTACTTGATGCTTTGATCTTATGAAAGCTGACAGCAGCTAAAATAAAAGCCAAGGCTTCAAGCAACACTGCCACTCCCTGGGGTGCAGTGGCTTTGCTGAAATACAGTAGGGGAGAGCTCTCATCAGCCACTGTAAGAAAAAACAGCTCCTTGGCATCTGCAGCAGACCCACAGCTCAAGAGTGCTGCAGGAATAAGGGGCTTGATAAGGAGCGTAAAAAGAAATCCAGGGTAACTGAGGTGACCTCACTATTTGTATAGTGTAACTCATCTAGGGTTGCCAACTCTGGTTGGACATGTTCCTGGAGGTTTCAGCAGCCCCACCCAGTCAATCAGTCTTTTTTTCCCATCTCCAATATTGTTCTAATTCATAAATAAAAGCATTCAAAGAAAATGAACTAAACACACCATTTTATAAATGCCCCGATGATTTTTGTCCTGGGTGTTGCTCGCAGCATTGTCCAGGAGATTAATCTTTAATTTCAGGAAACCCCAGGACAATCCTGGAAGGTTGGCAACCCTAACCTCAACCGAGACTCTTTGAACCAACTATCTGAAAAGTCACCAACTGCTACTGACTATAAGGTGCTAATTATCCATAAGAATGATTCTTTTATTTCCTAGTTTTTCTTCCTACTTTCTCCACTCCTCTCTTGGTGACACGGCCTCATGTTGGGTATGGTAACACCAGTGCCTGGATTCCTCCAATACCCTGATCATACGGCATCACCACCGAGTCCGTTCCTGTGTTAGTGTCAGCCATGGCTCAGTGGGTAAAACTCTTGAAGGTCCTGGGTTCAAGCCCCACTCCAGAAACTTGAGCACAAAGTCCAGGCTGACACTTCAGTGCAGTACTGAGGGAGTGCTGAACTGTTGGAGGTGCCGCCTTTCGGAATGAGATGTTAAACCGAGGCCCCATCTGCCCTCTCAGGTGGGCGTAAAAGATCCCATGGCACTATTTCAAAGAAGAGCGGGAGAGTTCTTCCCAGTGTCCAGGCCAATATTTTTCCCGCAAGCGACATCACTAAAACAGATTATCTGGTCGTTATCACCTTGATGTTGCTGAGACCTTGCTGAGCACAAATTGGCTGTCGCAATTTCTACTTTGCAACAGCGACTACATTTCATAAGAACTTAATTGGCTGTAAAGCACTTTGGGACATCCTGAGGTCATGTAAAGACGCTATATAAATGCAAGTCTTTCTTTCTACTTCTCTGTGATCATCCAATATCCAGAGGTCATTGGATGATCATAGAGAAGTAGAAAGACTTGCATTTATATAGCGTCTTTACACAACCTCAGGATGTCCCAAGGTGCTTTACAGCCAATTAAGTTCTTATGAAAAGAAGTGGGCTGACTTTACTTCCTACCTAGCCCAGGGATGCTAAGACCAATTGGATCTGCCAGCGGAATGAACTGCGTTTTAATTTTCAGCATTCAGAATTCTTAAGGGAATCGATAAACGGAACCATGATAATGTACCCGAGACAGCCACAGACTATAAGACCAAGAGATACGATCAGAGGCGGAACCAAGGTAGAAAGAAATAAAGAAGAGAAAGAACTTGCATTTATATAGCGCCTTTCACGACCTCAGGACATCCCAAAGCGCTTCACAGCCGATGAAATACTTTTGAAATACAGTCACTGTTGTAATGTAGGAAACACAGCAGCCAATTTGTGCACAGCAAGATCCCACAAACAGTAATGAGATAATGAGCAGATAACCTGTTTTACTGATGTTGGTTGAGAGATAAATATTGGCCAGGACACCAGGGAGAACTCCCATGCTCTTTTTCGAAATAGTGCTGTGGGATCTTTTATGTCCATCTGAGAGGGCAGACAGGGCCTCGGTTGAAAGTCTCATCCGAAAGATGGCACCTCCAACAATGCAGCATTCCCGCAGTACTGCACTGAAGTGTCAGCCTAGACTATGTGCTCAAGTCTCTGGAGTGGGACTAGAAATCACAGCCTTCTGACTGAGGCGAGAGAGAGTACCACCACTAAGCCAAAGCTGACACCAATTGGGGGTTCATGACCCTCTACGCCTCCGACCTACCACTGGTTTCACCGCTGGACACGATTCAAGGTTAGAAGAGGGAAGGTGCACACTTGGTTTAGATTTGGGGGGGTTGAATTTCCACGGAGGAGGAGGGGACGTCTCCAAATCGTCCGGCATAGTATCAGCGGAAGATCTGCGGACAACCCAGGAGAAACGGTGTAAACAAAGTTATGGCGGTCGATCAGGAGAACTCCCGTGGAAACTCAACCCAACCACCTTAAGCAGAGGGCGGTGAACGTGGGGAATGGATTGTCAAGGGAGGCAGACAGTGGGGAAAATTTAAAGGAGAATGAAACAGATACTTGAGGGAGTCGGTGTTAGTTATTGGGACCGGCCCGATGGACTGCAGAGTCTTTTCTATTCCTGTATACTTTCAAATCTCCCTAGGTGTGGAAAACATCCATGTTGTAGGTTGTGAGCAAGCGGGTGAGTTTTACAATTTAAGTAGGCAGGAAGCACAAACAGGTCTTGAAATGCCTCCAGCTCTCCTCGTCATTCAGATTCTCTTTCAGGCCCCACAATTATTATGGGGTGGATCGTCTGTTCATACAGAGCACAGCGAAGGAATAAACACAGCCGCTTACGCCTTCAGGGGTCAATCAATGAATATTTGAACACAAACACCGCCAGACACAGAAAGATGTCTGAGAGGCCATGGGGGAGAGTGCCTGCCTAGTGTGATTCTCCTCACAGTGCTCTTAGCTGCTCATCGATTAAGAGTGCAGGGACATAGGAAGAGGTGGAGGCTGTTCAGCCCCTCGAGCCTGCTCCACCATTCAATTAGATCATGGCTGACCTGAACCTCAATTCCATTTCGCTGTCTTTGATCCATATCCCTTTATACTTTTGGCTAACAAAAATCGACCTACCTCAATCTTGAAAATTGCAATTGCCTCCCAGCATCCATAGCATTTTAGGGTGAGGAATTCCAAATTCCTACTACCCTTTGTGTGAAAAAATGCTCCCTGATTTCACTCCTAAATAGTCGAGCTCTAATTTTAAGATGATGTCCCCTTGTTCTGGATTTCTGGATATGGGGCCTGATATTAGCACCCGCTATCGGGTGCGTTCCTGGCGGGGGGGCTGCGAAAATCGGGGAATCCCGGAGCGGGTCAGGAGCCCGGCTCCAACCCGCCCACTTCCGGGTTCCCCAGTGACGCGCTGACGTGCGCGCGCAGCCCCCGCATGTGGGACTCCCACCGGCAATTAAAGCCAGCGGGGTGCCACTTAACAGTATTTATTGTGGTATTTCAGGTCATTAACAGACCTGATTAAGGGAATATTTCAGGAGGGGTGGGATTTTAGAAACAACTGGGACTGTTTCCCGTACTGGGGGAAACACTCCCAGTTCAAATGGACGTGTTGCAGCCATCAGCCTGTGGCAGCTGCAAAGGTCCATTTGACAGGTGGTGGGGGGGAGACCCTCACTCATTGCAGGAGGCCACTCTGTCACTTTGGACAAAGTTTGGCCTCCACCACCCTCCTCCTGACAATCCAATTCACCAACTTGCACACTTACCCCGGTGTCCAGACACATGTACCTACCTTGCGGACCCCCTCAGATGTATATCTTCCAGATGGGGTCCACCATAGCTGCAGTCATGACCTCCTCAGAGGGCGAACAGCATCACCAGCCTCACCGGCCACGCCGTCCACCTCTGACACGGGGAGCTCCACAACACAGTGCTGTGACACATCCACCTGCACAGCAGGAGGGAGGGCAACCGCAGAGAGAGATGCGTCGCAGAGGGCACTACCCTCGGCACAGGGTCCACAGACCGAGGCTCAGCTTCCTGGACCTCTCTGAGCAGCAGTGCACACGGAGGCTCAGAGTCACTCAACATGTAGTCGTGGACATCTGCAGCCTCCTTCATGCCGAGCTGCTCCCGGCTGGCCCGAGCACCATCTTCTTACCTGTCGCTGTCAAAGTCACCACTGCCCTCAACAACTTCTCCTCCGCATCCTTCCAGGGTGCCACCGGAGACATCGCCGACGTCCCCGGTGGCATCCTGTGGGTGGCATCAGTTGTGGGTCTTCATAGTGATCCTCAGGAAAGGGCATTATTGCACAAACCAGACAAGATTCGCAAAGACGTGGCAGTAGTGGTGACAATATAATATGTTATGTGAGTTGGTCAGAAATTAAATATAAGTAAAAACCATGGCAAACCCTCAAACACCCTTGTGCATCCCCTTCATGCTCACGACACATTTGCCTTACGCTGCCTACTGCACATATGTGATGCATGCCCTGTGGCTGCAGCACAGGTAGTGGCAGGTTGAGTGAGGCTGACCGTGAAAGAGATGCATGAGAGGGTGAGTATGAGATAGAGCCATGAGATTGTATGAGGATTGGGTTGAGTGGTAGTGGTGGGATGAGTACTGGCGAGGTGAGTAAGTTCAGGTAAGATGAGGATGAGCTTTGAGTGGATGTGAGGAGTGATGTGATAGAGTAGTGTTGGCAGTGCAGAAGGAGATGTGGGGTGGGGGCGGTGATGTGTCAGACGGGGTGTAGGGGAATGAGTAAGTGTACTCACTTCGGCTGACCTACTTAGGTGATTGAAGCGCCTCCTGCACTGTATGCAGGTGGGAGATATGTTGGTGGTGCAGGTGACCTCCTCTGCCACCTTGAGCCAGGCCTTCTTGGTGGCAGAGGCAGGCTGCTTCCTCCCGTCCACTGGGGGGAAGATCTCTGTCCTCCCCCTCCTCCTCACCCCATCCAATAATACCTGGAGTGAGGCACCATTAAACCTGGGAGCAGCCTTCCCCCTGGGCTGCTCCATGCTGTAATTTTTCCTATTTTCTGCAGCATCAGTCAGTGGAGGACAGCCCCTTTAAATAGGGCTCCTCCAGCTGACAGACCTTGCTGTGCATGCGCAGCCCGCCCGCCGCACAGCTTAGCAGCGGGAAACCCGGAAGACCAGGTAAGTGGCTCCAATTAGCCTGCGATTGCATGCGGAGCACACTGATTTCACCGGGCGCATTACCCACGTGCCCAGTCGTCCCCCCGCTGAGAACCCGCCCCCCCCTCCTAATATCGGGCCCCATGTGTCTCGTCCCACCAGTCAGAGAACAAACCCTTTATCCACACTCTCTGCCTTCTTCCTCCAATTACCAGCCCATACCAGCCCATATCACAAGTTTACCTCCAATTCCATGTGCTCTCATTTTTGCTAATAATATCTTGCGTGGAACCTTATGAATTGTTTTCTGGAAGCCCATACAGTCAACATCCATAAACAGTCCGCTATCCGGGTGTTGCTTTTAAAAGTCACTGCATCCTTTACAATTCACTGTTTGTGACATTCCAGTCCGTGTCAGCATACCATCCTGACTTGGACATATATCGCCGTTCCTTCAACATCGCTGGGTCAAAATCCTGGAACTCCCTACCCAACAGCACTGTGGGAGAACCTTCACTACACGGACTGCAGTGGTTTAAGAAGGCGGCTCATCACCACCTTCTCAGGGCAACTTCAGATGGACAATAAATTCCAGCCTTGCCAACAACACCCAAATCCCAAGAAGGAATAATAAAAAAATGCATGGGCACATGAATCCGATTGGATCCTTGTGGGCTCCTCACCCTTCCTGCATCTTGCAGATTTCAGAATGCATAACCCCAGTCCTGACTGCAGTTGTGTGGAAATTGGTCAGTACTGAGTGAAACTTCAGAAAGGTGCAGACACACCGGGGCTCGATGTTAGCAGGGCTGCGGGTTCGCGGCGGGGGGGCTATTGGGCGCGTGGGTAACGCGCCCGGTGAAATCAGTCTGCCCCGCGCGCGATCGCAGCCTAATTGGATCCACTTACCCGATCTTCCGGGTTCCCCACTGCTGATCTGTGCGTCGGGCGGGCTGTGCATGCGCAGTAAGATATGTCAGCTGGAGGAGCCCTATTTAAAGGGGCAGTCCTCCACTGACTGATGCTGCAAGAAATAGCAAAAAGTACAGCATGGAGCAGCCCAGGGGGACGGCTGCTCCCAGGTTAATGATGCCTCACTCCAGGTATCAATAGATGGGGTGAGGAGGAGGGGGAGGACAGAGATCTTCCCCCCGGCAGGCGGGAGGAAGCGGCCTGCCTCTGCCACCAGGAAGGCCTGGCTCGAGGTGGCAGAGGAGGTCACCCGCACCACCAACATATCGTCCACCTGCATACAGTGCAGGAGGCGCTCCAATGACCTAAGTAGGTCAGCCAAAGTGAGTACACTTACTCATTCCCCTACACTCCATCTGCCACATCACCGCCCCCACCCCACATCTCCTTCTGCACTGCCAACACTACTCTGTCACATCACCCTTCACACCCACTCAAACCTCATCCTCATCTTACCTGCACTTACTCACCTCGCCAGTACTCATCCCACCACTACCACTCAACCCAATCCTCATACAATCTCATGTCTCTATCTCATACTCACCCTCTCATGCATCTCTTTCACAGTCAGCCTCACTCAACCTGCCACCACCTGTACTGCAGCCACAGGGCATGCATCACATATGTGCAGTAGGCAGCGTAAGGCAAATGTGTCGTGAGCATGAAGGGGATGCACAAGGGTGTTTGAGGGTTTGTCATGGTTTTTACTGCTATTTAATTTCTGACCAACTCACATCACATATTATATTGGCACCACTACTGCCACATCTTTGCGAATCTTGTCTGGTTTGTGCAATAATGCCCTTTCCTGAGGATCACAATGAAGACCCACAACCGATGCCACCCATTGTGTCACTGCAGAGTGGGTGTAGGTGTACTTGCAGGGCTCTTTTGTGCAGACGACTGAGAGACATCGGCGATGTCCCCGGTGGCACCCTGGAAGGATGCGGAGGAGAAGTTGTTGAGGGCAGTGGTGACTTTGACAGCGGCAGGTAAGAAGGTGGTGCTCGGGCCAGCCGGGAGCAGCTCGGCATGAAGGAGGCTGCAGATGTCCACGACTACATGTCGAGTGACTCTGAGCCTCCGTGTGCACTGCTGCTCAGAGAGATCCAGGAAGCTGAGTCTCGGTCTGTCGACCCTGTGGCGAGGATAGTGCCCTCTGCGACGCATCTCTCTCTGTGGTTGCCCTCCCTCCTGCTGTGCAGGTGGATGTGTCACAGCACTCTGTTGTGGAGCTCCACGTGTCAGAGGTGGACGGCGTGGCCGGCGAGGCTGGTGATGCTGTTCACCCTCCGAGGAGTTCATGACTGCAGCTACGGCGGCCCCCATCTGGAAGATGTACATCTGAGGTGGTCTGCAAGGTAGGTACATGTCTCTGGACACCGGGGTATGTGTGCAAGTTGGTGAATTTTCTTGTCAGGAGGAGGGTGGTGGAGGCCAAACTTTGTCCCAAGTGACAGAGTGGCCTCCTGCAATGAGTGAGGGTCTCCCCCGCCACCTGTCAAATGGACCTTTGCAGCTGCCACAGGCTGATGGGTGCAACACGTCCATTTCAACTGGGAGTGTTTCCCCCAGTGTGGGAAACAGTCCCAGTTTACTATAAAATCCCACCCCTCCTCACATATTCACTTAATCAGGTCAGTTCATGACCTGAAATACCTCAGTAAATATTGTTAAGTGGCCCCCCGCCGGCTTTAATTGCCTGCGGGATTCCCACATGCGGGGGCTGCGCGCGCACGTCGGCGCGTCTGTGGGGAACCCGGAAGTGGGCGGGTTGGAGTCGGGCTCCGAACCCGCTCCGGGATTCCCCGATTTTCGGAGCCCCGCCGCCAGGAACGCACCCGATAGCGGGAGCTAAAATGAAGCCCACCATCTGTCAAAGCCCAAGGATTGCATTCCACCCAGCTTCAGGTCAGTAGTCAGCTGGGTGGTTTGAAATAGGATGTGGTGAAATGGGATGTGGTGAAATGGGACTGTGGTGAAATGGGACTGGGGGTAAAATGGGACTGGGGGTAAAATGGGACTGGGGGAAATGGGACTGGGGGTAAAATGGGACTTGGGGTTAAATGGGACTGGGGTAAAATGGGACTGTGGTGAAATGGGACTTTGGTGAAATGGGACTGGGGGAAATGGGACTGGGGGAAATGGGACTGGGGGTAAAATGGGAGTGGGGTAAAATGGGACTGGGGGTTAAATGGGACTGGGGTAAAATGGGACTGGGGGTTAAATGGGACTTTGGTGAAATGGGACTGTGGTGAAATGGGACTGGGGGTTAAATGGGACTTTGGTGAAATGGGACTGGGGGAAATGGGACTGTGGGTTAAAGGGGACTGGGGATAAAATGGGAGTGGGGTAAAATGGGACTGGGGGTTAAATGGGACTTTGGTGAAATGGGACTTTGGTGAAATGGGACTGTGGTGAAATGGGACTGGGGGTAAAATGGGACTGTGGTGAAATGGGACTGTGGGTTAAATGGGACTGGGGTAAAATGGGACTGGGGGTAAAATGGGACTGTGGTGAAATGGGACTTTGGTGAAATGGGACTGGGGTTAAATGGGACTGGGGTAAAATGGGACTGGGGGTAAAATGGGACTGGGGGTAAAATGGGACTGGGGTTTAAATGGGACTGGGGTAAAATGGGACTGGGGGTTAAATGGGACTGGGGTAAAATGGGACTGGGGGTTAAATGGGACTGGGGGTAAAATAGGACTGGGGGTAAAATGGGACTGGGGTTTAAATGGGACTGGGGTAAAATGGGAAGGGGGAAATGTGACTGTGGGTAAAATGGGACTGGGGGTAAAATGGGACTGGGGTTTAAATGGGACTGGGGTAAAATGGGACTGGGGTAAAATGGGACTGGGGTAAAATGGGACTGGGGTAAAATGGGACTGGGGGTTAAATGGGACTGTGGTGAAATGGGACTGGGGGTTAAATGGGACTGTGGTAAAATGGGACTGGAGGTAATGGGAATGTGGGTAAAATGGGACTGGGGGTAAAATGGGACTGTGGGAAATGGGACTCTGGGAAATGGCACATAGGAACATAGGAACAGGAGTAGGCCATTCAGCCCCTCGTGCCTGCTCCGCCATGTGATAAGATCATGGCTGATCTGTGATCTAACTCCATACACCTGCCTTTGGCCCATATCCCTTAATACCTTTGGTTGCCAAAAAGCTATCTATCTCAGATTTAGCAATTGAGCTAGTATCAATTGCCGTTTGCGGAAGAGAGTTCCAAACTTCTACCACCCTTTGTGTGTAGAAATGTTTTCTAATCTCACTCCTGAAAGGTCTGGCTCTAATTTTTAGCCTGTGCCCCCTACTCCTAGAATCCCCAACCAGCGGAAATAGTTTCTCTCTATCCACCCTATCTGTTCCCCTTAATATCTTATAAACTTCGATCAGATCACCCCTTAACCTTCGAAACTCCAGAGAATACAACCCCAATTTGTGCAATCTCTCCTCGTAACTTAACCCTTGAAGCCCGGGTATCATTCTAATAAACCTACGCTGCACTCCCTCCAAGGTCAATGTGTCCTTCCGAAGGTGCGGTGCCCAGAACTGCTCACAGTACTCCAGGTGCAGTCTAACCAGGGTTTTGTATAGCTGCAGCATAACTTCTGCCCCCTTGTACTCTAGTCCTCTAGATATAAAGGCCAGCATTCCATTAGCCTTATTGATTATTTTATGCACCTGTTCATGACACTGCAATGATCTATGTACCTGAACCCTTAAGTCCGTTTGGACATTCACTGTTTTTAACGTTTTACCATTTAGAAAGTACCCTGTTCTATCCTTTTTTAATCCAAAGTGGATGACCTCACATTTGTCTACATCGAATTCCATTTGCCACAGTTTTGCCCATTCACCTAATCTATCAATATCGCTTTGTAATTTTATGTTTTCATCTACACTGCTTACAATGCCACCAATCTTTGTGTCATTGGCAAACTTAGATAGGAGACTTTCTATGCCTTCATCTAAGTCATTAATAAATATTGTGAATAATTGAGGCCCCAAGACAGATCCCTGCGGGACTCCACTAGTCACATCCTGCCAATGTGAGTACCTACCCATTATCCCTACTCTCTGTCGCCTTTCGCTCAGCCAATTTCCTAACCAAGTCTGTACTTTTCCCTTGATTCCATGGGCTTCTATCTTAGCTAACAGTCTCTTATGTGGGACCTTATCAAATGCCTTCTGGAAGTCCATATAAATAACATCCATTGACATTCCCCTGTCCACTACTTTAGTCACCTCTTCAAAAAATTCAATCAGGTTTGTCAGGCACGACCTACCTTTCACAAATCCATGCTGGCTCTCTCTGATTAACTGAAAATTCTCGAGGTGTTCAGTCACCCTATCCTTAATTATAGACTCCAGCAATTTCCCCACAACAGATGTTAGGCTAACTGGTCTATAATTCCCCGGTTTCCCTCTCTCTCCTTTCTTAAAAAGCGGAGTGACATATGCAATTTTCCAATCTAGAGGGACAGTTCCTGAATCTAGAGAACTTTGAAAGATTATAGTTAGGGCATCCGCAATGTGCTCACCTACTTCCTTTAAAACCCTGGGATGGAAACCACCTGATCCTGGGGATTATGCTGGATCTCCGTTCATGTTTCAGGCAAAGAGCAGATGCCGGTTTGGTGCGGATGTATGTAAATGAGGCGCTGATGTCGTATGACCCATTTTCTCTCACTACTGCCTTATTGATGCTGATTTAGAGTTAGACCCGTATAAAATTGGCTCACTGCGCCAATGTAGGCATGGCCAGGTCTGGCCTCTGTTCCTCATGCCTCCAGACTATCCGGGGTCAGTAGAACAGGGTCAGTTGATTGGAATATCTTCGGCAGGTGCCCGCGCCAATATCGGGACATCTTGGGTACCAACTAGAGGTGTGGGTGGGGAGTTGGGGTGATGGGGAATGCGACACAGGCAGCCGATGTTACAGAATGCTGCCAGCAGGTTACAGTGGCATTGAGGTCTAGAACCCCCACCCGCTTTGACGGACCCCACCTCACGGTGATCCATACACTGGGTTCTTCATGGCACCCGGATCACTGGGCAGCTAAATTGTGAGCTCCTTTCTTGAATAGAGGAGTTACATTCACTATTTTCCAAATCTGATGGGACCCTTCCAGAATCTAGGGAATTTTGGAAAATTAATACCAATGCATCTACTATCTCTGCAGCCACTTCTTTTAAGACCCTAGGATGAAGTCTGTCAGGATCTGGGGACTTGTCAGCTTTTAGTTCTAATAATTTTTTCAGAGTCCTTTCCCTGGTGATTGTAAATATTTTAAGCTCCTCCCTCCCTTTCACCTCTTGATTCACAATTATTTCTGCATGTTATTTGTATCCTCTACAGTGAAGACGGACGCAAAATATCTGTTCAGTTCATCCGCCATTTCTTTATTCGGCATTATTAATTCCCCAGACCAAGCTGTAGACTACAGAAAGATATCAAAGGACTGGTCAGGTAGGCTGAAAAGTGGCAAATGGAATTCAATCCGGAGAAGTGTGAAGTAATGCATTTGAGGAGGGCAAACAAGGCAAGACACAATAAATGGGAGGATACTGAGAGGTGTAGAGGAAGAGAGGGACCTTGGAGTGCATGTCCACAGATTCCTAAAGGTAGCAGGACAGGTAGATAAGGTGGTTGAGAAGGCATACGGGATCATTTCCTTTATTAGCCAAGGCATTGAATATAAGAGCAGGGAGGTTATGCTAGAACTGCATAAAACACTAGTTAGGTCACAGCTTGAGTACTGCGTACAGCTCTGGTCACCACATTACAGGAAGGACGTGATTGCACTAAAGAGGGTACAGAGGAGGATGTTGTCAGGACTGCAGAATTTTAGCTATGAGGAAAAATTGGATAGGCTGGGGTTGTTTTCTTTGGAACAAAGGAGTTTGAGGGGAGATTTAATTAAGGTGTACAAAATTATAAATGGCCAAGATAGAGTGGAAAGGAAGGACCTATTTCCCTTAGCAGAGAGTCAATAACCTGGGGGAATGGATTTAAAGTGATTGGTAGAAGGATTAGAGGGGAGCTGAGGAAAATATTTTTCACCCAGAGGGTGGTGGGGGTCTGGAACTCACTGCCTGAAAGGGGTGGTAGAGACAGAAACACTCATCACATTTAAAAAGTACTTGGATATGCACCTGAAGTGCCGTAACCTACAAGGCTACGGACCATGTGCTGGGAAGTGGGATTAGGCTGGGTGGCTCATTTTCAGCCGGCGCAGACACGATGGGCCGAATGGCCTCCTTCTGTGCTGTAAATTTTCTATGATTCTATGGTAAAAACAAGGAACATTGCAGGTGTTCGATGGGAGGATGATTTCTAACACTTTGACTGGATGATATGACAGCATGCTTTACACAGAATGACCTGATTAAAATCCCGTTCTACACCCTGAGAAGATTTTCACTGATGTAATGACTCAATTCTCTGCGATAATGGTCATCTCTGTGAGTGGGTGAATGTGAGCTAGTGTAATGGTTTATATTTGACATCAATGTAATTTAAATAATTGGGATAATTCCCTCAATTACCAGCTTATAAGGAGCCTGAACAGAGGCTGAGGGTGATAAACAGAACATTGCCTGTCAAATGACAGGGTTAAAACTGAAATCCTGTGTTATTCACAAAAGTTAGAGCAGCTATTACAATGAAGAGTGCAGACTGAACCCTCAATAACAGAAGAGATAGAGAGCCGTGATAAAGGGCACTGCTCAGAGTTTTATTTAATCATACAGCACAGAAGGACACTATTTGGCACATTGTGCCTATGCCAGCTCTTTGAAGGAGCTAACCAATTAGTCCCACTCCCCCCTCCTTGCTCTTTCCCCATAGCCCTGCTTTTTTCTTCTTTTTCAAGTATTTATCCAATTCCCTTTAGAAAGTTACAACTGAATCTGCTTCCACCACCCTTTTAGGCAGTGCATTCCAGGTTGTATTGTGCAGCCTGTGTAAAAGCCAGCATTGCTGGACAGAGTTCCCTACAATCTGCATCAGTCCGCTGTCCAGTGTAAAAAGAAAGGGATTTGCGTTTATACGGCACTTTACCACATCTCTCAGAAATAGGAACATAGGAACAGGAGTAGGCCATTCAGCCCCTCGTGCCTGCTCCGCCATTTGATAAGATCATGGCTGATCTGTGATCTAACTCCATATACCTGCCTTTGGCCCATATCCCTTAATACCTTTGGTTGCCAAAAAGCTATCTATCTCAGATTTAAATTTAGCAATTGAGCTCGTATCAATTGCCGTTTGCGGAAGAGAGTTCCAAACTTCTACCACCCTTTGTGTGTAGAAATGTTTTCTAATCTCGCTACTGAAAGGTCTGGCTCTAATTTTTAGACTGTGCCCCCTACTCCTAAAATCCCCAACCAGCGGAAATAGTTTCTCTCTATCCACCCTATCCGTTCCCCTTAATGTCTTATAAACTTCGATCAGATCACCCCTTACCCTTCGAAACGCTAGAGAATACAACCCCAATTTGTATAATCTCTCCTCGTAACTTAACCCTTGAAGTCCGGGTATCATTCTAGTAAACCTACGCTGCACTCCCTCCAAGGCCAATATGTCCTTCTGAAGGTGCGGTGCCTCAAAGCACTCCACCTACAATGAACCACTTTCCTGGCAGCTTTTTTTTCCCATTCTGAATTCCCATGTCCACCTCGATAATGGGCACTGCCTATGTAAGCTTGTCACGCTGTAATTATACTCTCCCACCAGCGGCAGCACTGCACTCCACTGTCAGGAGCAACAATTCCTGCATGAGAAGTAAGTGTTACAGTTTCCATTGAGATGGTGGACAAAGGAATTCACAATGGCAAAAGTTGACAGGATGTCCAAGTAGACATGAGGAGGCGCAGTTTCCAAGGGGGCTCCCCGATCTTCTGCCAGAGCTTAGGCAGACAGGACTTGACAGGGACAGGACAGCAAAAAAAGAATAAAAACAGAAAATGCTGGAGATGCTCAGCAAGTCAGGCAGCATCTGCGGAGAAAGAAACAGAGTTAACGATGACCGCGGTCATCGTTAACTCTGTTTCTTTCTCCGCAGATGCTGCCTGACTTGCTGAGCATCTCCAGCATTTTCTGTTTTTATGTCAGATTTCCAGCATCCGCAGTATTTTGCTTTTGAAAAAGAAAGAATTTTAGTTGTTCCTCTAACTTAACATTGCAGTGTTAACCTCCGTGTTACAGGCAGCCCTCAGCTAATGCAAGTTGATATGGGATTACATGGCCTTTTTCCTCCATAACTAGCCATGCAGTTTGTGTGGTGCCTGTGTGCACATCGGTCAGGATGATTCATATCTCTCTCTATTGTGATAGGCAGGGTGTGCGGTATGACTGGACCAGTGTTGATGCTGCTAAACACAGAGCCTGTTCATCACACTCTACCCCCCCGACAGTCCAGTCGAGGCTGTTGTGTGACAATCCTTCCACAATCAAAACCCACCAGTATGTCAGAGAATAGTGGCGTTATAGAGCTGTGTGATTCTTCACTCTGGCTTTAGATTTGCACCCGCTTCAGATGAAGGAGTCAGTACTCTTCTTAGTCTGAGGACACTAATAGGGTCTGAACTACGTAGATACAGACAACGGGCTGCAGCCCGATACATGGGGACAGTCCCCAGCCACGCCTCAGGCCCACACGTGGGACTGATGATTGAGCCTGTCTGATTAGGCTTGCCAACTCTGGTTGGACATGTTCCTGAAGGTTTCATCACATGATCTGCTTCCAACCGTCTCGCCCCCACACACCCCCCCACTGGTCGCCCAACACACCCACCCTTGTGACGCACCACCTTCACACAGGGACATGATTTTAGACTGGAAAAATGGCTGGGTTGGGGAAGGGGAGCAGTCACAATTGTATCAATCTAAAACTCGCCTCCCAACCCGCCCATTTCTGGTTTCCACGGGGATGGGACGAGGGGCGGGCAACGAAGCCGCTCCCAGAAGGCGGGTCGGGCATTAAAAGCTGCGGGCCTCCGTTTTCAAAGCTTTTTTGATTTTAGCCCCAAGGGGCCAGGATTGCCGGGCCTTCTCCTTCACACCACGTGAGAGGAGGTGAGAAGGCCCGACACTGCGGGTAAGTGCCTTTATAGCACAGCCTGTGGGCCCGGAGGTGCAGGAGTGCTTCCCCCAGGCCCAACAAGCCTACCTGCAGCGGCCCCCCGCCATGATCTCCGACCAGCCCCCTATGATTTCCGACTCCCTGCCTACGATCTACGACTTCTCCCAGGATCTCCAATCCCCCCCACGATCTCGGACCCCCACAACCTCCAACCTCCCGCCCCCCCACAACCTCTAAAACCCCACGATTTCCGACCACGCGATGACCCCCGACCTCGACCCCCCAATTACTTACCCCCCCGATGTCTGACCCCCCCCCCCCCCCGTTGACTGACCCCCTCCCCGATGACTGAGCCCCCTGACGACTGACAGCCCCCGATGTCTGACAGCCCCCCAGTGACCCCCAACCCACCCCCCCCCCCCCATCTAACACTGAACATGTCCTCTTCCTGGCTCTTCTCCTGTCCGACTGCGAGCCAGCCTGTCAATCAGGCCGGCCTGTCGGGCAGGAAACCGGCAAAAAAGAACAACGTCCTTACGTCAAAATCGTCAGTATATCTGGGAACCCCATACTTCCGGGTTTCCCATTAGGAATTCCACCCCCCTGCCCTCTTCCCGGCTCTAGGCTAAAATCATGCCCTTTGTTACTCGATTGGATGATTCTTGACTGTCAGTCAAATAGCCAATTTTCCCGTCTCCAATATTTTTACAACTAATAAATGGAAGTGCTCATAGAAAATGAAAACAACGAGCAATTTTTTTAATGTCCCGATGATTTTTCTCCTGGGTTTGCTCGCAGCTGTGTCCTGGAGATTAATCTTTAATTCCTGGAGCCTCCAGGCCAATCCTGGATGGTTGGCAGCCCTGAGCCAAGGCAACCATCTGCCTTGTTTTTGATTGAACAGCCTGGTTTCTGGTTTCTGAGCAGTGCGTGTGGAAACTTCACAAACGAACATCAGTTGGACGCCAAAAACGGTGTAATGACCTCGCGAGATTGGCCAAGGTTAGTGAAGTTGAGAGAACCTGTTCACATCCTGGAAGAACTTCGGAATGTGGGAAGCATGTCTCCAGCTGCAGGGATTATTCAGTGCCGGAAAATTGGCCTGAACGAGTTTCTAGATCTGGATGTTGTTTCACCTCCTTTCTGCTGGCAGGCTCCGAATTAACGACATTGACTATTGAAACAAAAATATTTAAAATGGACAGAAGTGACTAGGGGAAGGAAAGGGTGCTTGAGATAACAGGAGCTCTTTGTTGCTATTTGATATTTAATAGAGGTCCTGGTCAAGAGCCTTTGCTTGTCGGAATCACTTCATTAGCAGACAGCCCCTTAATCCAGATTTAATAAAAATGCTTTGTCTGCCGTCTCCAGATTGCATTATAGAGTAACCAGATTATCGCTGATACAATCTCTGCCAACAGCAGGTTGCAATGTGAGCGTTTGTATTGTCAGAGCTTGATCAGTATTCAGAGTGAGTGCTGCATGCTTCAACCTCCCAGAGGTAATTTAGAGACCATGTCAGCTCTCAGTAACAAGGACATCCACAGGCAGCAGAGGTCAGAGTGGTTTAATAACAGATTAAATAGTAAAAGGAAGCACGGAGGAGCATGAGATGGCCCCATAGCGACAGGATAAACAGCAGGTACCTTTTTATTATCATGACTGGAACATTTAAAGATATCGAATGCTGTTTGTATCGCCACCCAACTCTGCATTCATCTCTCTCATGTTCAATTCTCTTCGGTCTGTTTGTCTCTGAGTTGGGCTTCAAACCCCACTGAGCCTGATTACTAGTCCATGATTTATAATGCCTGTTTCCACCTGAGTAATATCACCTGCCTTCATCCCCAACTTCACCCGCACCGCCGCTGAAACCTTCACCCGTGGCCACATCATGCCAAGCTCAATTTCTCCATTGCTGTTTGTGGGATCTTGCTGTGCGCAAATTGGCTGCTACGTTTCCTGTATTACAACAGTGACTACACTTCAAAACTACTTCATTGGCTGTAAAGCGTTTTAGGACGTTCTGAGGTCATGCTATATAAATGCAAGTCTTTCTTTCCTTCTGTTCTGCTCACCCAGTTATGTCCTAGCCACAAAATAACAGGATAAATCTAAACCAGGCAATTACTGCCCTGTCAACCTCCTTCCAATCATCAGTAAGGTGATGGAAGGAGTCATCAATAGTGACATCAACCACCAATAACCTGCTACTGGTGCTCAGTACAGGTTCTGTCAGAAACTACTCAGCTCCAGACCTCATCGCAGGCTTTGATCCAGACATGGATGCAAGAGCTGAATGGCAGAGGACAGGTGAGTCATCAAGGCAGCTTTCGACAGAGTGCGGCACCAAGGAACACTAGCAAAACAGAGGTCAATAGAGGCCAAAGGGAAAATCCTCCAATGCTGGAGTCATATCTATCGCAAAAGAAGATGGCTATGGTTGTCGGAGGCCAATCATCACAGTTCCAGGACATTCCTCAGGGAAACAGTCTTGCCCAATCATTTTCAACTTCTTCATCTATGATCTTCCCTCCATCACAAGGTCAGGAGTGGGGCTTTTTGCTGATGATTCCACAGTGTTCAGCCCCATTCACAACACCTCCAATAATGAAGCAGCCCGTACAGCCTACAGCAGGACCTGGGTAACAACCAAACTCGGGCTGACAAGTGGCAGGTAACATTCATGCCACGTGGGTGCCAGGCAATTACCATCTCAAACAAGAAAAAGCCCAGCCACTTCCCCGTGACCTTCAACGGCATCATGGGATAATGGGTAGGTACTCACATTGACAGGATGTGACTAGTGGAGTCCCGCAGGGATCTGTCTTGGGGCCTCAATTATTCACAATATTTATTAATGACTTAGATGAAGACATAGAGTCTCATATCTAAGTTTGCCAATGACACAAAGATTGGTGGCATTGTAAGCAGTGTAGATGAAAACATAAAATTACAAAGCGATATTGATAGATTAGGTGAATGGGCAAAACTGTGGCAAATGGAATTCATTGCAGACAAATGTGAGGTCATCCACTTTGGATCAAAAAAGGATAGAACAGGGTACTTTCTAAATGGTAAAAAGTTAAAAACAGTGGATGTCCAAAGGGACTTAAGGGTTCAGGTACACAGATCATTGAAGTGTCATGAACAGGTGCAGAAAATAATCAAGAAGGCTAATGGAATGCTGGCCTTTATATCTAGAGGACTAGAGTACAAGGGGGCAGAAGTTATGCTGCAGCTATACAAAACCCTGGTTAGACCGCACCTGGAGTACTGTGAGCAGTTCTGGGCACCGCACCTTCGGATGGACATATTGGCCTTGGAGGGAGTGCAGCGTAGGTTTACTAGAATGATACCCGGACTTCAAGGGTTAAGTTACGTGGAGAGATTACACAAATTGGGGTTGTATTCTCTAGAGTTTCGAAGGTTAAGGGCTGATCTGATCGAAGTTTATAAGATATTAAGGGGAACAGATAGGGTGGATAGAGAGAAACTATTTCCGCTGGTTGGGGATTTTAGGAGTAGGGGGCACAGTCTAAAAATTAGAGCCAGACCTTTCAGGAGTGAGATTAGAAAACATTTCTACACACAAAGGGTGGTAGAAGTTTGGAACTCTCTTCTGCAAACGGCAATTGATACTAGCTCAATTGCTAAATTTAAATGTGAGATAGATAGCTTTTTGGCAACCAAAGGTATTAAGGGATATGGGCCAAAGGCAGGTATATGGAGTTAGATCACAGATCAGCCATGATCTTATCAAATGGCGGAGCAGGCACGAGAGTCTGAATGGCCAACTCCTGTTCCTATGTTCCTATCATTATCGCCAAGTCCTTCAAACACCAACATTCTGGGGGTCACCATTGACCACCGGTGCCCTCCAGCACACTGCCCCCTGTGGAGCCCACCAGCACATTGCACCCACCAGTGCCCTCAGCCCATTGTACCCACCAGTGCCCTCAGCCCATTGTACCCACCAGTGCCCTCAGCCCATTGCACCCACCAGTGCCCTCAGCCCATTGCACCCACCAGTGCCCTCAGCCCATTGCACCCACCAGTGCCCTCAGCCCATTGCACCCACCAGTGCCCTCAGCCCATTGTACCTACCAGTGCCCTCAGCCCATTGTACCCACCAGTGCCCTCAGCCCATTGTACCCACCAGTGCCCTCAGCCCATTGCACCCACCAGTGCCCTCAGCCCATTGTACCTACCAGTGCCCTCAGCCCATTGCACCCACCAGTGCCCTCAGCCCATTGCACCCACCAGTGCCCTCAGCCCATTGCACCTACCAGTGCCCTCAGCCCATTGTACCCACCAGTGCCCTCAGCCCATTGTACCCACCAGTGCCCTCAGCCCATTGCACCCACCAGTGCCCTCAGCCCATTGCACCTACCAGTGCCCTCAGCCCATTGTACCCACCAGTGCCCTCAGCCCATTGTACCCACCAGTGCCCTCCAGCCCGTTTCACCCACCAGTGCCCTCCAGCCCATTGTACCCACCAGTGCCCTCCAGCCCATTGTACCCACCAGTGCCCTCCAGCCCGTTTCACCCACCACTGCCCTCCAGCCCATTGTACCCACCAGTGCCCTCAGCCCATTGTACCCACCAGTGCCCTCAGCCCATTGTACCCACCAGTGCCCTCAGCCCATTGTACCCACCTGTGCCCTCCATCCCATTGTACCCACCAGTGCCCTCAGCCCATTGTACCCACCAGTGCCCTCCAGCCCATTGTACCCACCAGTGCCCTCAGCCCATTGTACCCACCTGTGCCCTCCATCCCATTGTACCCACCAGTGCCCTCAGCACATTGCACCCACCAGTGCCCTCCAGCCCGTTTCACCCACCAGTGCCCTCCATCCCATTGTACCCACCAGTGCCCTCCAGCCCGTTTCACCCACCACTGCCCTCCAGCCCATTGTACCCACCAGTGCCCTCAGCCCATTGTACCCACCAGTGCCCTCCATCCCATTGTACCCACCAGTGCCCTCAGCCCATTGTACCCACCTGTGCCCTCCATCCCATTGTGCCCACCAGTGCCCTCCAGCCCATTTCACCCACCAATGCCCCCTGGCACTGACCCAACTGGAGTTTGCAGGGTCAGTAGAAGGGCACCAGGCATGTATTCGGCCCACTGCAGCTGCCCACGCAGCCAGAAAACCCAGAGCCTCCCTGCCTTTGGGGGATGGGACTGCTCAGGACTTCCCCTTAGAAATTAGTGACAGGAGGATGGGTGATGTGAGTCGATGTTGCACTGGGCTACACCACATCTAAATTACACAGGTTGCTGGACCAGATGTTGTGACTTTTCCTCGCCGTTTTTTGAAAGACCTTAGGTGGTATTGAGCCATAAAAAAAAATCACACCCCACGTCTGGTCACCGGTCTGCGCTGAGTAACTGATCTCAATCGGGGCAGTACAATTCACCTCAGTGCCCCCGGATTAGGGAGGGGAAAGTCAGCCATAGGGAAGCAGTTCCTGAACACCATCCATTGGGCCCATGCTGGAAAATGCCTGCATGTGAGGGGGCTGATGAGGACGGGAGCGGACTCACTGCGAAGCCCTGTGGAGTGGAATCTCCTGCAAGACAGACATTCACCTTCTAGGTTCATGCCTGAATAAGCACCCTTGGAACGGTGACTCATCACGAGTGAGAGCCCTCGACGGGGAAGGGAACGGGATGAACTGTCAACAAAATTAAAAATAAACCACAGGGGAAGTAAAATCCTTCAAAATTTAGTCAGGACAAAAGGCAAAAAACAACACCGCGGCCTGTTGTGAAAGAATTTCTGCTGTTATGTTAAATTTGTAGGACAGAGAGAATGTAATACTGTTTAATCTCAGTCTGCCCTGCCCTTTCGAAATGGCTGTACATTGTGAGGTTCTGCCACCACCTACAGTCTGATACCAGGGACTGCATTTTACTCTGACACTTGTTATCCGTGTGTTCACTGGGCTGGATTTTGCTGTAAAAATAACGGTGAAGCTCACCATTACTCACGTGCCACTCGACAGTAACTTCCAGCGAGCGCACATGCGCAGTTGAACACGGGAATCTGGAAGTTTCTGTCCGAGATGCCCTGCTCCTCCAAAAGCTGCCTGAAAACGGCATCTCGCCGTCTGGCTCCTTATTGAACAGAGTGAAGTTCCTGTACTTACCTCATAGATACAGACTAAACTCACTGCAAAATGTTAGGGCTTGTCTACTCCTGTCTAAGTACCCTTTTAACAGCGTGGTAAGTCTTAATTACTGCCAAACAACCCCTCCGGCCCTGAAAATTAACTTTTGCAAGTGTGGTGCCTCATTCCTTCAGGTATTAATTATTGCCGGAGATTTTGAAAAAAATTAAATAAAACATTTTTTACTTACTTTTTCTTTCTGTCTCTTTTATTTCTATCTCGCAATCCAGTCTTTCTTTCCCTCTCCTTGTTTCGATTTCTGTACCTAATTTGACCTTGAAGTCACTATTCCAACTTACACTTCCTGGTTTAGACCCTGCGCGGCTCATTTAACGATTCTTCAATCTGATTGGTTAAGGAGGTACACAGTCGCTTGCCCTGTTCACACAGGTCCCAGATGCCCTGTAGAGGGCGACACACTGAATGGATCTCAAACTTACGGGAACTTGCTGTGCAAAAACCCAAAGTCCATGGGCATCGGCATGTGTATCTGCTCACAGCAAAATCCAGCTCATTGTTTCTGTTGGGAGTTCAATGTCGATTGGATAGTCACAAATGTAATCAATACAGAGAATTCCACTTCCTTCAGCCTCTGGGTTTCAATTCAACTTTGACAGTCCAAAATTTAGGGAATGAATGAAGGCCATTCCTTCCACTGACACTGCCCCTTCCTTTCACACGCCACAAATAATTCACCCTCTCATGAATACTCTCCAGACAGACACATGTTGCTTCCCACCGCCCACAGACACTGCTCCCAACGCCCGCAGACACTGCTCCCACCGCCCGCAGACACTGCTCCCACCGCCCACAGACACTGCGCCCACCGCCCACAGACACTGCTCCCACCGCCCGCAGACACTGCTCCCACCGCCCGCAGACACTGCTCCCACCGCCCGCAGACACTGCTCCCACCGCCCGCAGACACTGCTCCCACCGCCCACAGAAGTTGCTCCCACCGCCCGCAGACACTGCTCCCACCGCCCACAGACACTGCTCCCACCGCCCACAGACACTGCTCCCACCGCCCACAGACACTGCTCCCACCGCCCGCAGACACTGCTCCCACCGCCCGCAGACACTGCTCCCACCGCCCACAGACACTGCTCCCACCGCCCACAGACACTGCTCCCACCGCCCACAGACGTTGCTCCCACCGCCCACAGACACTGCTCCCACCGCCCACAGACACTGCTCCCACCGCCCGCAGACACTGCTCCCACCGCCCGCAGACACTGCTCCCACCGCCCGCAGACACTGCTCCCACCGCCCACAGAAGTTGCTCCCACCGCCCACAGACACTGCTCCCACCGCCCGCAGACACTGCTCCCACCGCCCACAGAAGTTGCTCCCACCGCCCACAGACACTGCTCCCACCGCCCACAGACGTTGCTCCCAACGCCCACAGACACTGCTCCCACCGCCCACAGACACTGCTCCCACCACCCGCAGACGTTGCTCCCACTGCCCACAGACACTGCTCCCACCGCCCGCAGACACTGCTCCCACCGCCCGCAGACACTGCTCCCACCACCCGCAGACACTGCTCCCACCGCCCACGGACACTGCTCCCACCGCCCACAGACACTGCTCCCACCGCCCGCAGACACTGCTCCCACCGCCCACAGACACTGCTCCCACCACCCGCAGACGTTGCTCCCACTGCCCACAGACACTGCTCCCACCGCCCGCAGACACTGCTCCCAACGCCCGCAGACGTTGCTCCCACCGCCCGCAGACACTGCTCCCAACGCCCGCAGACGTTGCTCCCACCGCCCGCAGACACTGCTCCCACCGCCCGCAGACACTGCTCCCAACGCCCGCAGACGTTGCTCCCACCGCCCGCAGACACTGCTCCCAACGCCCGCAGACGTTGCTCCCACCACCCGCAGACACTGCTCCCACCGCCCACAGAAGTTGCTCCCACCGCCCACAGACACTGCTCCCACCGCCCACAGACGTTGCTCCCAACGCCCACAGACACTGCTCCCACCGCCCGCAGACACTGCTCCCACCGCCCGCAGACACTGCTCCCACCGCCCACAGACACTGCGCCCACCGCCCACAGACACTGCTCCCACCGCCCGCAGACACTGCTCCCACCGCCCGCAGACACTGCTCCCACCGCCCGCAGACACTGCTCCCACCGCCCGCAGACACTGCTCCCACCGCCCACAGAAGTTGCTCCCACCGCCCGCAGACACTGCTCCCACCGCCCACAGACACTGCTCCCACCGCCCACAGACACTGCTCCCACCGCCCACAGACGTTGCTCCCACCGCCCACAGACACTGCTCCCACCGCCCACAGACACTGCTCCCACCGCCCGCAGACACTGCTCCCACCGCCCACAGACACTGCTCCCACCGCCCGCAGACACTGCTCCCACCGCCCACAGAAGTTGCTCCCACCGCCCGCAGACACTGCTCCCACCGCCCACAGACACTGCTCCCACCGCCCACAGACACTGCTCCCACCGCCCACAGACGTTGCTCCCACCGCCCACAGACACTGCTCCCACCGCCCACAGACACTGCTCCCACCGCCCACAGAAGTTGCTCCCACTGCCCACAGACACTGCTCCCACCGCCCGCAGACACTGCTCCCACCGCCCGCAGACACTGCTCCCACCGCCCACAGAAGTTGCTCCCACCGCCCACAGACACTGCTCCCGCCGCCCACAGACGTTGCTCCCAACGCCCACAGACACTGCTCCCACTGCCCACAGACACTGCTCCCACCACCCGCAGACGTTGCTCCCACTGCCCACAGACACTGCTCCCACCGCCCGCAGACACTGCTCCCACCGCCCACAGACACTGCTCCCACAGCCCACAGACACTGCTCCCACCGCCCGCAGACACTGCTCCCACCACCCGCAGACACTGCTCCCACCGCCCACAGACACTGCTCCCACCGCCCGCGGACACTGCTCCCACCGCCCACGGACACTGCTCCCACCGCCCACAGACACTGCTCCCACCGCCCGCAGACACTGCTCCCACCGCCCACAGACACTGCTCCCACCACCCGCAGACGTTGCTCCCATTGCCCACAGACACTGCTCCCACCGCCCGCAGACACTGCTCCCAACGCCCGCAGACGTTGCTCCCACCGCCCGCAGACACTGCTCCCAACGCCCGCAGACGTTGCTCCCACCGCCCGCAGACACTGCTCCCACCGCCCGCAGACACTGCTCCCACCACCCGCAGACACTGCTCCCACCGCCCATGGACACTGCTCCCACCACCCACAGACGTTGCTCCCACTGCCCGCAGACACTGCTCCCACCGCCCGCAGACACTGCTCCCAACGCCCGCAGACGTTGCTCCCACCGCCCGCAGACACTGCTCCAAACGCCCGCAGACGTTGCTCCCACCGCCCGCAGACACTGCTCCCACCGCCCGCAGACACTGCTCCCACCGCCCACTGCGTTGGGTACCTTTGTTGCATAGAATGTACAATACAGAAACAGGCCATTCGGCCCAACTGGTCCATGCTAGTGTTTATGCTCCACACGAGCCTTCTCCCACTGTGGTTCTGCATTCATCAGCTAAGATGGGTCATCTATGTCCTCTACTGGTTGCATTCAGCAGCAACTTCTCACCGTGTGAAACCATCTGAGAGACTGCTCCGGTCACTGGATTTGCAAAGAGCACTACGTGGAACCTTCTCTCCTGGACAGACACATAACTGAGGCTTCTGGCATTATCCCTTTCACCCTCACTTCACAGCTCAGTAAGAGCTTTAGGCAACAGAAGTCCAATTGCAATTGCATCCTCAGTCTCCTCCCAGCCACTCTGCAATAGTGGAGAAAGTGGTGGGTGAACTTTTCAGCACACTTTCCAAACTAAGTGTGTCACACAGTATTTCAAGTGAGGTGTGACCGCTGCATCATAAAGCCTCAGCCTTACCTCTGTAGATTAGAGTTTTTTGAGGATGTAACTAGCAGGGTAGATAAAGGGGAACGAGTGGATGTTGTATATTTGGATTTTCAAAAGGCATTCGATAAAGTGCCACATAAAAGGTTGTTACACAAGGTAAGGGCTTCTGGAGTTGGGGGCAATGTATTAGCATGGATTGAGGATTGGTTAAAGGACAGAAAACAGAGAGTAGGGATAAACAGGTCATTCTTAAGTTGGCAGGCTGTAACTAGTGGGGTGCCACAAGGATCAGTGCTTGGGACTCAGCTATTTATAATCTATATTAATGACTCAGATGAAGGAACTGAGTGTAATGTATCCAAGTTTGCTGACGATACAAAGCTAGGTGGGAAAGTAAGCTGTGAGGAGGACACAAAGAGTCTGCAAAGGGACAGGTTAAATGAGTGGGCGAGAAGTTGGCAGATGGAGTATAATGTGGGGAAATGTGAGGTTATTCACTTTGGTAGGAAGAATATAAAAAAGAATATTTTTTAAATGGTGAGAAACTATTAAATGTTGGTGTTCAGAGAGATCTGGGTGTCCTGGTACAAGAAACACAAAAAGTTAGCATGCAGGTACAGCAGGTAATTAGGAAAGCAAATGGCATGTTGGCCTTTATTGCAACAGGGTTGGAGTGCAAGAGTAAGGAAGTTTTATTACAACTGTACAAGGCTTTGGTGAGACCACATCTGGAGTACTGTGTACAGTTTTGGTCTCCTTATCTAAAGAAGGATATACTTGCCCTGGAGGCAGTGCAACAAAGGTTCACTAGATTGATTCCTGGGATGGGAGGGTTGTACTATGAGGAGAGATTGAGTAGAATGGGCCTATACTCTCCGGAGTTTAGAAGAATGTCTAGTCCATGTGGTGATACCATGTATTCACTGACCAAACCTCACAATGCGGTGGGCTCCAGGTTTCATGCACTACCTTTGTCAGACTAAGATAGCCTCTGCATAATGTGTAAAACCTTACACCTCACTCCAGCTGTCATAAAATCTATTTACAGCTTATAAACTGCTTCTTTGTGCATTTGTGTATCTGTCCCCTTGAGCACTCCCTTTGGTTTATTTAGTGGAGGGGGCCACCTGCATACGGTGACAGACCCCCCAGGGAACCCAATGTCCTAACTTCCGAAAGAGACCAAAGAAAAACATAATGGAAAATATTTTATTCCGTTGCAGAAATATTTTTTTTTTATTTGTTCATGGGATGTGGGCGTCGCTGGCAATGCCAGCATTTATTGCTCATCCCTAATTTCCCTTGAGAAGGTGGTGGTGAGCCGCCTTCTTGAACTGCTGCAGTCCGTATGGTGAAGGTTCTCCCACAGTGCTGTTAGGAAGGGAGTTCCAGGATTTTGACCCAGCGACGATGAAGGAACGGCGATATATTTCCAAGTCGGGATGGTGTGTGACTTGGAGGGGAACGTGTAGGTGGTGTTGTTCCCATGCGCCTGCTGCCCTTATCCTTCTAGGTGATGGAGGTCGTGGATTTGGGAGGTGCTGTCGAAGAAGCCTTGGCGAGTTGCTGCAGTGCATCCTGTGGATGGTGCACACTGCAGCCACAGTGCACCGATGGCGAAGGGAGTGAATGTTTATGGTGGTGGATGAGTTGCCAATCAAGCGGGCTGCTTTGTCCTGAATGGTGTCGAGCTTCTTGAGTGTTGTTGGAGCTGCATTCATCCAGGCAAGTGCAGAGTATTCCATCACATTCCTGACTTGTGCATTGTAGATGTTGGAAAGGCTTTGGGGAGTCAGGAGGTGAGTCACTCGCCGCAGAATACCCAGCCTCTGACCTGCTCTTGTAGCCACAGTATTTATGTGACTGGTCCAGTTAAGTTTCTGGTCAATGGTGACCCCCAGGATGTTGATGGTGGGGGATTCGGCGATGGTAATGCCATTGAATGTTAAGGGGAGGTGGTTAGACTCTCTCTTGTTGGAGATGGTCATTGCCTGGCACTTGTCTGGCATGAATGTTACTTGCCACTTATCAGCCCAAGCCTGGATATTGTCCAAGTCTTGCTGCATGCGGGCATGGACTGCTTCATTATCTGAGGGGTTGCGAATGGAACTGAACACTGTGCAGTCATCAGCAAACATCCGCATTTCTGACCTTCTGATGCAGGGAAGGTCATTGATGAAGCAGCTGAAGATGGTTGGGCCTAGGACACTGCCCTGAGGAATTCCTGCAGCAATGTCCTGGGGCTGAGATGATTGGCCTCCAACAACCAATACCATCTTCCTTTGTGCTAGGCAGGATTCCAGCCACTGGAGAGTTTTCCCCATGATTCCCATTGAGTTCAATTTTACTAGGGCTCCTTGGTGCCACACTCGGTCAAATGCTGCCTTGATGTCAAGGGCAGTCACTCTCGCCTCACCTCTGGAATTCAGCTCTTTTGTCCATGTTTGGACCAAGGCTGTAATGAGGTCTGGAGCCGAACCCAAACTGAGCATCGGTGAGCAGGTTATTGGTGAGTAAGTGCCGCTTGATAGCACTGTCGACGACACCTTCCATCACTTTGCTGATGATTGAGAGTAGACTGATGGGGCGGTAATTGGCCGGATTGGATTTGTCCTGCTTTTTGTGGACAGGACATACCTGGGCAATTTTCCACATTGTCGGGTAGATGCCAGTGTTGTAGCTGTACTGGAACAGTTTGGCTAGAGACTAATAGTTCTGGAGCACAAGTCTTCAGCACTACAGCCGGGATATTGTCAGGGCCCATAGCCTTTGCTGTATCCAGTGCACTCAGCCGTTTCTTGATATCACGTGGAGTGAATCGAATTGGCTGAAGACTGGCTTCTGTGATGGTGGGGATATCGGGAGGAGGCCGAGATGGATCATCCATGCAGCACTTCTGGCTGAAGATGGTTGCAAACGCTTCAGCCTTGTCTTTTGCACTCACGTGCTGGACTCTGCCGTCATTGAGGATGGGGATGTTTGCAGAGCCTCCTCCTCCCGTTAGTTGTTTAATTGTCCATCACCATTCACGACTGGATGTGGCAGGACTGCAGAGCTTTGATCTGATCCGTTGGTTGTGGAATTGCTTAGCTCTGTCTATAGTTTGTAGCTTCCGCTGTTTAGCATGCATGTAGTCCTGAGTTGTAGCTTCACCAGGTTGGCACCTCATTTTTTGGTACGCCTGGTGCTGCTCCTGGCATGCTCTTCTACACTCCTCATTGAACCAGGGTTGATCCCCTGGCTTGTTGGTAATGGTAGAATGAGGAATATGCCAGGCCATGAGGTTACAGATTGTGCTGGAATACAATTCTGCTGCTGCTGATGGCCCACAGCGCCTCATGGATGCACCCAATTTTAATCCTGCCCACAGGTGGTTAAAATGGCGTCCGGGCTCGTAACGCTGCATTTCCGACGTGTCTGCTGCATTTTAACTGCCGGGTTTTCGGGAGCGTCGGGGCCGCCTGCCACTAGCAGGCAGGGGCCTCATTAATATTTAAATGTTGGGGTCTGCTGATGTAATTCAGACCCCGACACATTCTCAACTGCCGACTGCGGCAGTGACGCTCGGTGCCGGGAGCCACCAGTGAAACGTGACGGGAGACAGGATCACAGCCACGAGAGGCCCGGTGGGTTTTATTTTATTGAAGATTTTTTTGTGGGCTGGGAGGTGCAAGAGTTGCTCCTTCGGGCCTCACAAGGAAACCTTGGGCCTCCCCGGCCCGGACTTCCCTCCCTCTCCCCCAACCGCAATCGCCTCAGGACCGCACCCTCCCCCCTACACCAATTTACACACTTACCTTATGCCTGGGGACCGTTCCCTTGTATCCCCAGCAGCAGCCTCCTGACGCCCGAAATCCCGCTCTCGCCCACCGGCCATGTTGGATGCTCGCCGGGTTCGGGTGGGAGTACGATTCATATCATTGAAATGAGAATCAGTAGTTATAATAACCCAGACCTCACGATGCAGGGCGCTGGACAGATTGCCGTCCACCTCTGCTCCCTCAGGCCGCACTAATGCCCCGTGTTAAAATCGGGGCCAATGCGCTGGTCAGTCAACAAATACAGAAATCTACTGACAGTCAGACAGAAGTCTCCAGACCTCAGGACGTGTTCGTTGACCCAGCTTGAAGTTCAATGCTGTGAACATGCTCCTCCAGTCAGCCTCTGCCAGTTTTGCTGTCGGGCCACACCTGAAATGATGACCTACCTTTCTCTTTCGGGGAATGGATGAGCACATCTGGCCTACCTTTTGTTGTCAGCCGTGGCTCAGTGGGTAGCATTCATGTATTTAAGTCAGAAAGTTGTGGGTTCAAGTCCCACTCCTAAGATTTAAGCATAAAATCTAGGCTGACACTCCAGTACAGTACTGAAGGAGTGCTGCACTGTTGAAGGTGCCATCTTTAGGATGAGACATTAACCTGAAGCCTCTCAGATGGATGTAAAAGATAGCACAGCACTATTTGAAGAAGAGCCAGGGGATTCTCCCCGGTCTCCTGGCCAATATTTATCCCTCAACCAAAACCTAAAACAGATGATCTGGTCATTATCACATTGCTGTTTGTGGGATCTTGCTGTGCGCAAATCGGCTGCTGCATTTCCTACATTACAACAGTGACTGTACTTCATTGGTTGTGAAGTGCTTTGGGAGGCCCTGAGGTTGTGAAAGGTGTAATATAAATGCAAGTTCTTTCTTTCTTTTAGATGCTGACTGACCATGTTGCACATTTCCAGCATTTTCTATTTGTTTATTTCAGATTTGCAGCAATCAGAGTTTATTTTTACCGTCTGCTATTAAGCAATCGAATGGGTTGGTAAGATTTACTGACTGACTGACCTTCACTGATCTATCTTAGCATGCATCAGGTGTACTGACTTGAATTACAAGATTTAACTTCCAACACAGAACAGTTGCCACTTGGCAATGCAGTTTGATACATGGCATCCCTTCATGGTGATGTATCGTGTAGACAAAGCACCTTGCTTCAGATGTCAAACATTGGAAGGTGTTGAAAGAGTGTGGGTTTGAAATGTGAGTCACGTTGCCCTTTGCTGTCGTTCATGTGTTCAAATCATTTCCAAGGCATCTATCTCCCTTTAAAAAGATGGAAGTAACCGAGAAAAATCTGGAAACCAAGTTGCATAAACTTGGTGAACCTCAGGCGTCCGATGCAATCCTCCTCGGTCATGTTGAGGTAAGAGAATTGATCCCGGAAGGTCCTCATCGGGTAGGGCCTCCTGCTCAGTGCCCTGCGCCTCCTCGTCCTCCGTGCAGCTGGTGTGCGACCACACGCATCGAATCATGGAGATCGATGCCCGCTACCCTGGGAGCAGTCACAACGCCTTCGACATGCGGCAGTCCAACGTGCCAGCTATCTTTCACCCACCTCCAGAAGTCAAAGGCTGGCTACTGGGCGATAAGGGCTATCCCCTCACTCCGTGGCTCATGACACCGGTCAGGAACCCACGCACACGTGCACAGCAGACCTATAATGAGAGTCATGCTGCCACATGCAACATCGTGGAGCACACCATAGGCCTCCTCAAACAACGCTTCTGCTGCCTGGACCGGTCTGGAGGAGCCCTGAGTACTCCCCCGAGCGGGTGGGCAGATTCGTGGTGGTCTGCTGCATGCTGCACAACCTCACCATCATGAGGGACCAGCCTTTGCCACCAATGATCGGAGAAGACCCGAGCCAGAGGTGAAGGAGGAGGAGGCTGAGGAGGAAGAAGTGGAGGTGAAGGAGGAGGAAGCTGAGGAGGAGGAGGCTGAGGAGGAGGAGGAGAGGGAGGAGCCGGAAGAGGAAGTGGAGGAAGACTCAAGGGTACAACAGGAACCACACGCCTTGTCTGCAAGGGCCCTGCGTGCTCGCCTGATCCATGCCCGCTATCAATAATGTCAACTACATCCCCCAACTCACCAACAGTCCTACATTCCCCACCTTTCCGCTCCCACAAGACAAACAAATCGCCCTCCATCTGATTACACATTGGATTCCCCCCTCAGCTCATCGCACAAATAAAAACCAATCACCAAATGCAAATTCAAAGTCACATTTATCAATGAATAAATGAAATGATGGAAACATAACAGAACTATTCACTCTTGTGCATTCCCTCAGTGCCTGTTGTTCGTGTGCCTTTATCTATCCTAGTGCTCCTACGAGGTGCTTCCCCAGTGGCTGGAGCCTGGGTGGTGGGAGGCTGCTGGCCTTCAGTGGAGGAGAGTGCAGATGGCCTTGGAGGGCGACCTCGAGCAGCTCTGGGCCGGGAGGGCCCGGCTTCAGACTGCACCAACTCAGCATGGGCTGCAGCAGTCTGGCCTGGCTGGCCAATAGGCAACAACAGGGGCACTGCTGGAATGGCAGGGGTGGGAGCAGGAATGCTGTCATCCTGAGAGAGGACAGCAGGTCCGGCTGCCTTGGCGCCACTGCGACTCTACCAGGGAGGCGCCTCAGCAATCCTGTTAATCACTGGAGAATGGATTGCTGGAGTGCTGTGACGCCCTGGAAGCCCCGTTCCAAAGTGGCCCCCAGAGCCACGATAGCAGCAGTCTGAGCTTCCATTGCAGCAGTCTGAGCAGCAACCGTAGCTTGCAGACCTTTGATGACATCGGTCTGTGCTGCAATAGAAGCCGCGACATCAGCCATCAGGTGCTGCATCATGGTGGGTTCCACAGGTGTGCTGATGGAGGTGACCCGTTCCATGTTGGAAAGGATGGGCTCCAAGCTCTGCGCAAAGCCCTGCGCCAAGTTGGAGCTGGACTCCTCCATGCCCCTTCTCATTGTGCGCAGGCCTTCTGGCAGGTTTTCCAGTGCCCCAAGCATTTGTTGGTGTACGCCCATCAGCCGCCTTCTGTAGCCTGGCCCATCGAAGTCCTCATCTGACTCCTCTGCAGCAGAACGAGTGAGCGACCTCACCCTCCGGCGAGCTGACTCCTGTGGTTTCCATTCCCCCCGCCCCGGCTCCTGCGCACTTGTGCTCGGTGTCTCACCACGTGCAGATCCCTCCTCTAACCTAACCTCTAAAGGACGCGCAGTGTCAGTCTCTGAGCTGGTGGAAGCAAGTGTCAGATCGAGTGACGGTGTGGCTTCAGTGTCCTCCTCCTCCTCCTCCTCCTCCTCCTCGGACGGTGCTGCCACATGTTCTTGGGTATCTGCAATGACAAAGGGAAACAGGTTGAGTTGTGGAGTGGGGAGAGGAGCAAAACGTGTGTGGTGACAGCATCTGCAGCATGTGAGTCAGAAAAGCATATGGGAGGAGGGAGATGTGGAAAAGGAGAAGGAGCATTAGATATGCAGAGACCCCCTTCATCGGGACCTCCAGCGCAGCATGTTGTCACGGCTGCAGCGACGGCCTGCCCAATGTAAGCGTCCCCGTCCATCCTCCTGCTGCCAGCTGTTATGCGCCACCTTCTCCTGCAAGACAGAGGACAGTGTGTCAGTGAGTGTCCTGCAAGGTGTGTGGGTGATGTGCCTGTCAATAGCTGCCATTGTGTGTGACCTGTGAGTGGTGGTTGTGTGTTGGTAGTGAGTTGCAAGTGTGGTACTATGTGCGGGTGAGATGCAGCATGCCAAGTGCAGCATTGCGTATGGATGGGCAGTGTTTGTTGGTGGGTGGGTGATGGGGAGTGTGATGCGTGGAGCAGTGGTGCAGTTGGTAGGAGATGCCACTTGACACTTGCATTCACTCACCTTGACCACTCGTGTCAAGTCATTGAACTTCTTTCGGCACTGCACCCACGTGAGTGGTGCAGTGCTCCTGGCATTCACTCCCTGCGCCACAGTCTGCCAATGCCTGCGGAGCTGCAGTCTGGAGGGTCTCCTGCCACCCTACGGTACCTGTTGGCCCTCCTTTCATATACCCCTTCCACCAAGACCTCCAGTGCATCATCAGAGAAGCGTGGGGCCCTCTCTCGTGCCGGTCCTGCCATCTCTGCGGCCATCTTTCCCTCCTCCTAGTGAACTGTGCATGTCCCATTTAAAATGTGCAGCGACGTGCGCTGAGCACGCCCCATTTCCAACCTCCCCATTGTCTGTGCAGCCTCTTATCAGCGTGGGCAGCGCTGGCTGCACGGAGATATCATGGTAAGTAGCAGGCAGCTCAAAATTCAGGTGCTGCCTGCATAGGGGCCATTGAGCGCAGGGTAATAGTGGATCACGCTACCCGCGCCCAAAAATGGCCCTTATTGAATTTTTTTTTCCCCCCCCGTTGATTCATATAGAGGTTTCTTGTCACTCGCTTTAATAGAACGGCACAACTTTTATGACTGACCAATGCTTTGAGCAGAATAAGACACAACTTCTGAACGTGATATCGGAATTATGCAACCTTCAAATATTCATTTCTACTCTCTTCAGGTCTTTACGATGCTGAGAGGCAGAGGTGATGTTTACTCCTTGACTTGGACTGTGAGCCCAGAACTCAATGGAACGACCACTAGTAAAATGCTTGGGTCACAGTTTAATCTCTCCATTTTTCCCTCCACCACCTTGTCATCTCTCAGTTGTTGTCTCTGACATATTCTGAGATGAGGCGACCCCACCCATCCTCATCTCCGTTCTAACTGTGCATCTTTTACCTCTTCAGAGTCACACCATCCCTTGATTGTCTAGAGAACATGTTCTCTTACTTGCTTTCAGCAAGAAAGTCTTTTCGATTAAAGACCGGAACATGTCCTGCCATGTTTTCTCTCCCTCGAATACAACATGTGCCTCGCCTGCCCCGGACTCCCTCCAGGAACCCCCTTCCCAAAACCTACCTTCATGCCAGCAGGCGGTCATATTTTCCTCAGGCCAGCAGCCACTTCCCATTCACTTCCCGCCCGTTAAGGGGCCTTGGGAATTAACATACCCCAGGCCTGTTTACTGCTCCAGTTGGTGAGTTTCTAACTGCACAAAATCTCCCTGGAGTTAAAATCAGGGCCAACCTTTAGAGAAATGTGAGGAGCAGTCATTCAATATATAGTTTCAGGACCACATCACACATAAAATGATGGTATACATAACCTTTATTGATCTAAATCTTATTCAATTGTAGTGAAGTAGTAAGAGTTTGCTTTTTGTAAACATTATCCATTGATAACAGTTTTTGTATATAACTGGAACATAGAAAGAGAGAGGTTTATTTTAACGAATGCTTTCATATGTTTTTAATAAAACAGCAAGCTCTTGTCGCTCCCCCACTGCAAACGCCCAACTCATAACTGGGTGGAGGAGCTGGGAGCAAATGTGAAACTATGTGATATACGCGATGGAACAGCAGGAAGAGAATAAAATAGCATTGAAGGCATTATGGGCGCAGAAGTGACACTTCCAGCACTCAGCAGCATCACATGTTGGGGCTGGACGGTCTGGGCTCGAGGCCTTCTCCACCGGGAGTGTGGATGGAGCAATCGAGGGCAGGTTCCTCCATCCTTCCCCCTCCCCCATATGGCTGGATGGATGGAGAATCCCTGGAACACTCCCACCTCCCGATCTCCTGATCTCCACCGCCAGCACGGTGAGACCACCCTGGTGCGCGCCTAGAAAATTGGCACAATGATGCTGGTGACACACCACCACCATGCTTTCCACTGATAGTGTGGACACCGCCACCCCACCTTGAATAGAATAACCGCACAGAGAATAAGGGACCGCCTGGGCATGAGTACAAAGTGAGAGTCTGTCGGCGGGGAACTGAGAGCCGCATTGGGTCATACTCCCACCTCGGCGGCTGGGTTTAATTCATTCTCGGGATGTAGGCGTCGCTGGTAAGGCCAGCGTTTATTGCCCATCCCCAGTTGCCCTCAAGAAGATGGTGCTAGCGCTGTCTTCTTGAACCGCTGCAGTCCGTGTGGTGAAGGTACTGTCAGGTGGGGAATTCCAGGATTTTGACCCAGCGATGATGAAGGAATGGCTGGCTATATATGTCCACATCAGTATGTGTGACTTGGAGGGGAACTTGGAGGTGATGTTGTTCCCATGTGCCTGCTGCCCTTGTCCTTCTAGGTGGTGGAGGTTGCGGGTTTGGGAGGTGCTGTCGGAGAAGCCTTGGCAAGTTGCTGCAGTGCATCCTGTGGATGGTACACACTGCAGCCACAGTGCGCCGATGGTGAAGGGAGTGAATGTTTAGGGTGGTGGATGGGGTGCCGATCAAGCGGGCTGCTTTGTCCTGGGTGGTGTCGAGCTTCTTGAGTGTTGTTGGAGCAGCACTCATCCAGGCAAGTGGAGAGTATTCCATCACACTTCCTTGTGATGGTGGAAAGGCTTTGGGGAGTCAGGAGGTGAGTCCCTCGCCGCAGAATATCCAGCTCAAACTATTAGCAATAAAGATCTCCAGTACAATGAGCTTGGTTGGTCTTAATGCAAGTCCCCTTGTGTGTGGGTCTACCAGGTAGTGTGGTACTCAACCATCTAGACCAGGGCCCAAGGATCAATCCCTGGTTGTGGTGGATCTACCTGATCTCAGCTGAGGCAGTAGTGGGGATGCTACAATTCACCTCAAAGCCCCAAGGAGCAAATATCAGCGGTACCTGCTCCTCAATGCTGCCTGGTGACCTCTGGTAACTGCACGTGTGTTGGTTTCGGGTGAGGACAGTCATCAGGCTTGGTTGCGATGCCATCTATGGTGGAATAGCCGAATGGCACTCACTGTCCAAGCCCACATGGCCATTTGGGAGAGTTGACCCAGTGAGACCCAGTTGCCTTCAGAACACATGCATTAAAAAAAATAGGTGAGAAAAAATATTAATACTAAAAAAATTGCCTGCCCCTGGTTACTTGGGCTGGCAAATACAAAGAGATGTGCCTGACCCAATCCAAAACACAGGATACAGCGGCTCTTTAAAGACAGCTTGGAACCTGTGTAGCAGCTTCATCGTGCCAGCCACTCCATAAAATGACAAGGTGCCAGCCGGATAATCCAGGAAAATCCCAATCCGGTTGTATGCCTGATCGGGTAACTTCGACTCAACCTTATTGTGCCAGGTGGACACAGAGTAAGGCACACGATGCAATCCATTCAACAGGCCACTAGGGGGCATGATTTCTAAACACCAGGACACGTCATTCCTCCCCAGGTAACAGGTGCATTCCCTGCCTTTCCGGTTCATCCTCTTATATGTAATTCCCACGTCGGCCCAGACACCCCACAGGCCCTCGACGAGCTGAACCTCCCAGTAACATTTCCCCTGGTACGAGCTCTCCAAACACATGACTTGCCGGCAGTTGTCAAATCTCTCAGGGTGTTCTGGATAGTGCCATGACTTTGGATAGGTGTGCTCCACTCTCTGACCCCTACTAGACAAGCGAAGGTATTCATTTGCTGTGTTTGGATCAAAAGTCAGCTTCATGGCATCTAAGAGACAGAAAGACAATGGCTTTTGATCTCATCTTGAACTCTTTTTTTCTCCTTATTGTAACAGTACATCAACATTCGTTACATTGAGGTGTTAGCCGCAGCTCAGTCAGAGGTTGTGGGTTCAAGTCCCACTCCAGATACTTCAGCACATAATCTAAGCTGACACTCCAGGTCATTGTCACATTGCTGTTTGTGGGACCTTGCTGTGCGCAAATTGCCTGCCGCGTTTCCTGCATTAGAATTACAGGAGAATAGACTGGATGAATGTGTGGCTGCAGGGATGGTGTAGGAGGGAGGGATTTAGATTCCTGGGACTGGTTTTTGGGGAAGGTGGGACCTGTACAAGCGGGACGGGTTACACCCGAGCAGGACCGGGACCAATGTCCTCGCGGGGGTGTTTGCTAGTGCTGTTGGGGAAGGTTTAATCTAGAGTGGCAGGGGGATGGGAACCTGAGCGGGGAGTCAGAAGGGAGTAAAGTTGAGAGCAGCAAGAGAGGGGAAGACCCAGGGGAAATTTACAATACAAATAGTACAAACAGTTGTTCAAGAACAAGTGAACGGGAAAAGCATAGAGCAGCAGAATGAAAGTGTACTTTAGGCACGACAGATAAAGTGAAAACTAGAAGGCGTAAAGTGATTATCCCAGCATCAAAGCTGAAGGTCAGGCTAGGGCGTGTGGCCCAACTAAGAGTTCTATATACAAATGCATGGAGTATAAGGAATAAATTAAATGAACTACACGTTCAAATTCAAATTGGAGGGTATGACATGATAGCTAGTACTGAGACATGGCTGCAGGATGGTCAGGATTGGGAACTAAATATACCGGGTTACAAGGTCTACAGGAGAGATAGGGAAAATGGAAGAGGGAGAGGAGTAGCCTTAGTGATTAGAGATGAAATCACTTCAATGATAAAGGATATAAGGAGAGGTAAGCAGCCAACAGAGACCTAATGGGTTAAATTGAGAAATAGGAAAGGATCTAAGACTATAGTGGGAGTTGTATATAGGACCCCTGGCAGCAGCTCTGAAGTGCTAGATTGTATAAATGCAGAGATTAGACAAGCACGTAACAAAGGCATAGTGGTCTTAATGGGGGACTTTAACCTTCACATAGATTGGGAAAAGCAGACTAGCAACTGTCAGAAAGGTAGTGAATTTCTTGAGTGTGTCTGGGATAGTTTTCTACAGCAGTATGTCCTAGAGGCAACAAGGGGGCAAGCCATACTAGATTTAGTAATGAGTAATGAACCAGATTTAGTTAACAGCTTAACTGTGCGTGAACATCTATCCAACAGTGATCATAACATGATCGAGTTCAATGTATGTAAGGAATCTTACAACACCAGGTTATAGTCCAACAGTTTTATTTGAAAATCACAAGCTTTCGGAGATTATCTCCTTCGTCAGGCCTTCTCCTTCACCTGACGAAGGAGAAAGCCTCCGAAAGCTTGTGATTTTCAAATAAAACTGTTGGACTATAACCTGGTGTTGTAAGATTCCTTATATTTGTCAACCCCAGTCCATCACCGGCATCTCCACATCAGAGTTCAATGTAGTGTTTGAAAGGGAAAAAAGTGAATCAGCTGCTAAGATTCTAAACTTGGGTAAGGCCGACTTCAATGGGATGACATTCTCGTATATCCCCTGACATCCAAGGTTCCAAGAACTCCAGGGAACCTTGGATGTCAGGGGATATACGAGAATGGATTAGGAAAAAAAGGAGGGCTTTTGGCAGATACAAAAGGCTAAAGACGGAGGAAGCCCTAGAGGAGTACAAAAAGTGCAGGGGGATACTTAAAAAAGAAATTAGGAGATCAAGGAGGGGCCATGAAATAACACTGGCGAGCAAAATAAAGGAAAATCCTAAGATGTTTTATAAGTATATTAAGGGTAAGAGGATGACTAGGGAAAAAATAGGGCCCATTAGGGACAAAAATGGCAATCTGTGTGTGGAGCCGGCAGATGTAGGAGGGGTTCTAAATGAATTTTTTGCATCTGTTTTCACTATGGAGAAGGACGATGTAGACATAGAAATACGGCAGGGGGACTGTGATATACTCGAACATATTAACATCGAGCGGGAGGAGGTATTGGCGGTTTTAGCGGGCCTAAAAATGGATAAACCCCCAGGCCCGGACGAAATGTATCCCAGGCTACTGTGTGAGGCAAAGGAGGAGATTGCGGGGGCTCTAACACATATATTCAGAACCTCTCTGGCCACAGGGGATGTGCCCCAGGACTGGAGAACCGCTAATGTAGTACCATTATTCAAGAAGGGGAGTAGGGAAAAACCAGGGAACTACAGGCCAGTGAGCCTAACATCAGTGGTAGGAAAATTATTGGAAAAAATTCTGAAGGACAAAATTAGTCTCCACTTGGAGAAGCAAGGATTAATCAGGGATAGTCAACATGGCTTTGTCAAGGGAAGATCATGTCTGACTAATTTGATTGAATTTTTTGAGGGGGTGACTAGGCGTGTGGATGAGGGTAACGCAGTGGATGTGGTATACATGGATTTCAGTAAGGCCTTCGATAAAGTCCCCCACAGGAGACTGGTCAAGAAGGTACGAGCCCATGGAATCCAGGGTGCCTTGGCACTTTGGATACAAAACTGGCTTAGTGGCAGAAGGCAGAGGGTGATGGTCGAAGGTTGTTTTTGTTACTGGAAGCCTGTGGCCAGTGGGGTACCACAGGGATCGGTGCTGGGTCCCTTGCTGTTTATGGTCTACATTAATGACTTGGATATGAATGTAAAAGGTATGATCAGTAAGTTCGCTGATGATACAAAAATTGGTAGGGTGGTAAATAGCGAGGAGGATAGCCTCAGTCTGCAGGACGATATAGATGGGTTGGTCAGATGGGCGGAACAGTGGCAAATGGAATTTAACCCGGAAAAGTGCGAGGTGATGCACTTTGGAGGGACTAACAAGGCAAGGGAATACACAATGAATGGGAGGACCCTCGGCAAGACAGAGGGTCAGAGGGATCTTGGTGTGCAAGTTCACAGATCCCTGAAGGCGGCGGAACAGGTAGATAAGGTGGTAAGGAAGGCATATGGGATACTTGCCTTTATTAGCCGAGGCATAGAATATAAGAGCAAGGAGGTTATGATGGAGCTGTATAAAACACTGGTTAGGCCACAGCTGGAGTACTGTGTGCAGTTCTGGTCGCCACACTACAGGAAGGATGTGATCGCTTTGGAGAGGGTGCAGAGGAGATTCACCAGGATGTTACCAGGGCTGGAGTGCTTCAGCTATGAAGAGAGACTGGGAAGATTGGGTTTGTTTTCCTTGGAGCAGAGGAGGCTGAGGGGGGACATGATTGAGGTGTATAAAATTATGAGGGGCACAGATAGGATGGATACTAAGGAGCTTTTTCCCTTCGTTGAGGGTTCGATAACAAGGGGACATAGATTCAAGGTAAAAGGCGGGAGGTTTAGAGGGGATTTGAGAAAGAACTTTTTCACCCAGAGGGTGGTTGGAGTCTGGAACTCACTGCCTGAAAGGGTTGTGGAGGCAGGAACCCTCACAACATTCAAGAAGCATTTGGATGAGCACTTGAAATGCCATAGCATACAAGGCTACGGACCAAATGCTGGGATATGGGATTAGAATAGACAGGGCTTGATGGCCGGCGCGGACACGATGGGCCGAAGGGCCTCTATCCGTGCCGTATAACTCTATGACTCTATGACTCTATGAGACAGAGACTGTCCACAGTAAACTGGGCAAATCTGTTAATGGGTAAAATGACTGATGATCAGTGGGAAATGTTTAAAGAAACATTTAGTGTGATACAGAACCGGTTTATACCCCTGAGGGGCAAGAACTCTACTTGCCAAAAAAAACAACCATGGACAACTAAAGAGGTAAGGGACAGTAAACATAACTAAAGAGGTAAGGGACAGTATAAGACATAAGGAAAGGGCATACAAAAAGGCAAAAAATGGCACAGATCCTGGCGAATGGGAAAGACACAAAGATCAACAAAGGGTAACAGATAGTAAGAGCTACAAAAAGAGAGTATGAAAAGAAACTTGCAAAGGATATCAAAACCAATACGAAGAACTTTTATAGTTATAGTTATAGAGGATGGTCAGGATCAGTGTTGGCCCCTTAAAAACTGAATGTGGGGATATTATCATTGACAATGGGGAAATGGCGAACATGTTGAACGATTACTTTGCGTCAGTATTTACAGTAGAAAAAGAGGATAGCATGCCGGAAATCCAAAGAAAACTAATATTGAATCGGGAACAGGGGCTCAATAAAATTAACATAAGTAAAGCAACAGTAATGAAGAAAATAACAGCACTAAAGAGTGACAAATCCCCAGAACCAGATAGTTTCCATCCCAGGGTTTTAAAGGAAGTAGGTGAGCACATTGCAGATGCCCTAACTATAATCTTTCAAAGTTCTCTAGATTCAGGAACTGTCCCTCTCGATTGGAAAATTGCACATGTCACTCTGCTTTTTAAGAAAGGAGAGAGAGGGAAACCGGGGAATTATAGGCCAGTTAGCCTAACATCTGTTGTGGGGAAAATGCTGGAGTCTATAATTAAGGATAGGGTGACTGAACACCTCAAGAATTTTCAGTTAATCAGAGAGAGCCAGCATGGATTTGTAAAAGGTAGGTCGTGCCTGACAAACCTGATTGAATTTTTTGAAGAGGTGACTAAAGTAGTGGACAGGGGAATGTCAATGGATGTTATTTATATGGACTTACAGAAGGCATTTGATAAGGTCCCACATAAGAGACTGTTAGCTAAGATAGAAGCCCATGGAATCAAGGGAAAAGTACGGACTTGGTTAGGAAGTTGGCTGAGCGAAAGGCGACAGAGAGTAGGGATAATGGGTAGGTACTCACATTGGCAGGATGTGACTAGTGGAGTCCCGCAGGGATCTGTCTTGGGGCCTCAATTATTCACAATATTTATTGACGACTTAGATAAAGGCATAGAAAGTCTCATATCTAAGTTTGCCGATGACACAAAGATTGGTGGCATTGTAAGCGGTGTAGATGAAAACATAAAATCACAAAGCGATATTGATAGATTAGGTGAATGGGCAAAACTGTGGCAAATGGAATTCAATGTAGACAAATATGAGGTCAACCACTTTGGATCAGAAAAGGATAGAACAGGGTACTTTCTAAATGGTAAAAAGTTAAAAACAGTGGATGTCCAAAGGGACTTAGGGGTTCAGGTACATAGATCATTGAAGTGTCATGAACAGGTGCAGAAAATAATCAAGAAGGCTAATGGAATGCTGGCCTTTATATCGAGAGGACTAGAGTACAAGGGGGCAGAAGTTATGCTGAAGCTATACAAAACCCTGGTTAGACCGCACCTGGAGAACTGTGAGCAGTTCTGGGCACCGCACCTTCAGAAGGACATATTGGCCTTGGAGGGAGTGCAGCATAGGTTTATTAGAATGATACCCGGACTTCAAGGGTTAAGTTACGAGCAGAGATTACTCAAATTGGGGTTGTATTCTCTAGAGTTTCGAAGGTTAAGGGATGATCTGATCGTAGTTTATAAGATATTAAGGGGAACAGATAGGGTGGAGAGAGAGAAACTATTTCCGCTGGTTGGGGATTCTAGGAGTCGGGGGCACAGTCTAAAAATTAGAGCCAGACCTTTCAGGAACGAGATTAGAAAATATTTCTACACACAAAGGGTGGTAGAAGTTTGGAACTCTCTTCCGCAAATGGCAATTGATACCAGCTCAATTGCTAAATTTAAATCTGAGATAGATAGCTTTTTGGCAACCAAAGGTATTAAGGGATATGGGCCAAAGGCAGGTATATGGAGTTAGATCACAGATCAGCCATGATCTTATCAAATGGCGGAGCAGGGCACGAGGGGCTGAATGGCCTACTCCTGTTCCTCTATTCCTATGTTCCTATTGCAACAGTGACTACATTTCAAAAAAAGTACTTCATTGGCTGTAAAGTGTCCTGAGGTCATGAAAGGCTCTATATAAATGCAAGTCTTTCTTTCTTTTCTTTTCCATAACATGTACAGTATATGGTGTAGTTTCTATGGCACAGTGCGGTACTGACTGGCTTGCATTGTGGATAGTCCCGGTGACCTGATTCCAAGAAGGAGCAGTCAGTGTGCTTACCCGCTCTATCGGTGCAGGTTTTGGTTGTGCCACCATAGCTATGTGGGAGTTTATCCTGTTCGGGTGCAATGGTGCACCAGATAAGGAAAGAAAGAATTTGCATTTATATAGCGTCTTTCACGGCCTCAGGATGTCCCAAAGTGCTTTACATCCAATGAAGTATTTTTGAAGTGTAGTCACTGTTGTAATGTAGGAAACATGGCAGCCAATTTGCACACAGCAAGATCCCACAAACAGCAATGAGATAATGACCAGATAATCTGTTTTAGTGATGTTGCCTGAGGGAAAAATATTGGCCAAGACACCAGGTCTGTGTATTATTGACGGTACAGTACTGCTCCAGTAGTTACAATACGTCAGCTTGATCTCCTTGATGGGCTCAGAAACATGTGACCCAACCCATCCCCCACCTACCAGAAACAACACACTCAGTCTGAAGCTGGTTTCTAAAGTGCAGATCATGGTAATATTGTATTTGCTGACCGCACGTGCAATAGAGTCAGCAGATACAGTGTTAAAGAATGAATAGTACCAAAACCCCTTTCTATCACTCTAGTCTCTAGTCTCTAGTTCAGAGGCCACTATTTAGAATGGTTATATTTTCTAACAGCCAATGATAATCATTGTATTTACCTGAGAAACCTTTCAAAATGCAATACATTTGATTAAAAAGAACTCAAATTAGGATGAGGAAAGGCACGGTTGGGGATTTTCCTATGTCCGATCCCGCCTGGAAGCAGCAGAAAATTTGGAGCAGTGAGCCCTACCACCGCCTCAACCACACCAACCGGGGATTTCGCCTCCCGTCGCCCTTGCTCGCTCCTTCCCTACCAGCTGCGTGTAAATGGCGATGGGGGCGTGGGGCCCTGGTCCGCAGTGGATTTTCCTTCTATCTCTCCATCTTATCGCCATTTCCTGGGCCTGCCGTGAGGAAGGTGACGGTGGGCCCAAGGTTTATGAAGTATCGGCCCTGAGGTGCCTCCATGGATGAAGGGAGCACTTTAGCAGCCTCCTCTCCCTCCATTCCGCCCCTCACATTTGCCTGTTGTCCGGTTTCAGCCGAGGCCTTCGAAAGGACATCATTTTTTTTTATTCATTCATGGGATGTGGGCGTCGCTGGCAAGGCCAACATTTATTGCCCATCCCTAATTGCCCTTGAGAAGGTGGTGGTGAGCCGCCTTCTTGAACCACTGCAGTCCGTGTGATCTTCAGGGCATTTCTGCCCCTTTAAGTTCCCTCGCTGGACCTCCTAGTGCTACGGCTTGCTGCACCACCATTCGGATTCTCTTCCTTCGCACCGGTGAGATCCCTCTTTTTGGCAGGATTCTCGCCAGCAGCCTGCCATCCATGGTCAATGAGTCCCAACCCGTGAATATGGGTCAAGGCTGGGTCAGATACAGAGAGGTGGTGAGGCGGGGGGGAGATCCTATCCCACTGGAAGTCTGTCCTAAAGAATAGAATGCACCCCCCATCCACTGCCTCTCTGACGCTCTCTGTCCAGTTGTCTCTGGCTTATGCACTCACTGAGCTAAAAATTTGAACAGTTGATAACATATAAGCCTTTACCAAAAAAAAATTAGCTTTTTTTTCAAATATTTTGGAAAAACACAGAAACAAAAGTTCAAAAGTCCTTTTACACAATGATGATATAGTTTGACCCTTGCCCTGGTAGAACCCTGCCAATGCATAATAGGGAATTTTGCACATGCTCAGACTGCGCTACCGCCCTGAAGCTCAAAGCATGAAAGTTATTGATCAAAATGTCAACTTCAAAATTGCAGTTAGTGATATAAAGTGTCAGAACTGAGAAACTTTTTTGAGCAGGTTGGTTGGTTCACTTGGTTAGCCTTTTGGCCTTTAAATAAGTTAGTGTATGAGTCCATTCCAATGGATCGCTCTAGCAGAGAGCTTGCAAAAACACAAGGGGATGAATGGCTTCCGTCTGCATTGTAAACTTCTATAAGCTCTATGGATAAGTTTGCATGTCACCCAATTAACTAGGAGAAATTTGCTTGAGTTGGAATAAATTTATATACTATGCAAACAACTGCAAGAAATTTGAATAAATTATGAATTGATCAGCATAAATTTATAAATTTGATGGGGAAATGAACTAATCAGAGATAAATGCAGGAAACAGAGCCAAAATAGGAACAAAAGTTGTCATAGAAAAAAGCATGATAGGAAAAGCATGACAGGGTAGGGGTTTTACATGTAAAAGATGTGCAAAGCTTTATTGTCACAGACATATGCCAGCAGATCTATCAACATATTGCTCATGGTAAGTCAGGGGTTAAAGTGTTACAATGAGAGGTACTGGAGAGTGGGAGTGGGACAGGCCTGCACTAAAAAGATTTGGAAAGAGATTTGTAAAGAGATGTAGTCAGAGACTGAGGCGATTTTCAACTGTTTCTTACAAAATGTGAGGCAATTAGAATTCTTGGTGTGACAGAAACAATAGATGCAGCACCATCACTAATATAGTTGTGGATTGGTCATGAAGCTATACGCGGCGTGTCAGTGCCAGCAGTCTCTCTGCCATCTTCATGTCACTGCTTCTCTCTCTGTCTCCCACCACTTCTGCTTCAATCTCCCTTTCTCTTCTTTTCTGCACCACTCTTTTTTTCTTGTTTTCTCCTTTCTTTCTGGGTGGGAGGAGTTGGATGGTGTCACATGATGTTATATGGCATGACGTGACTTAGCATGACATGGCATGGCATGATGTGATGTGACATGGCATGGCATGGTGTGGCATGGTGTGATATGGCATGGTGTGATGTGACATGATGTGACATGACATGACGTGACGTGGCATTTGTGACGCAGCATGGCATGATATGATGTAGCGTGACATGCCATGGCGTGGTGTGGCATGGTGTGACATGGCATTGGTGAAGAAGGAAGCTGCTAAAGGCTGGAGGCCCACATTTTCTCCTTCAGGTGTGGGAGGAATTTAGCTGTTGGCAGCTCCTTTCCCACACTCTATCCATCTTGCTTCCCTCCCTCCTACCACATCCACATCCTTTCCCCTTCCCACTATCCCAATGTTTCCATCATCTTCCATACCCATTCCCCTTCACACTATCCCCTTCTCCTTTATCCATCACTCCATGTCCTGTTCCCTCCCTCTGAGGATGGTTGACTCGAGGCCAAAAGCTTCCCTCCTATTCCCCTCCCTCAAAACCACTATCCCCTACCCTGCTTCCCATTCTAGCTTAGTGCTAGGAAACCTTTGAAGGCAAAGCAACTGGGTCAGAGTGGCCCAAGAGCAGGTGAAGGAGTAATCGCCAGTACCCAGGAACCTGAGCAGATAGGGAAAAGACAGCCAGAGACCACATGACAGCAGGCCCAGAGGCAGAAAGCAGCTAGAGAAAGAATGGGCCTGAGGCCTGTGTAGTTGGCCTGTAAGTTAATTTAAAAATTAAATAGAATTGTTAAATTACATTTTAGAATAAAAAAAACTTACCTGCAGGGAACATGGAGTTAAAAATAAATATAAAATGTAAACTTACCTGCAGCGCCGCCTAGAGGAACAGACCTGGGAGACGGGCCTTGGAGGAGCAGCAGCGCCACCTAGTAGTGGGAGGACTGAAAGGTAAGTATAATGGTCAGAATACATACCTTACAGTCAAAAGTAATGCCTAGGTGTTACGACCAGGCGTGACAAAACCGTAATACAGGAAGTAAGTACGACATCAGCAAGTGCGTGCTAGGCGCACAGCGCTGAGATTCCTCGGGGGTTCCTCTTGCTGTAACTCTGACGGAGACTGGCGGAACCCAGCAGAGTTTCCTATCGCCGTGTAAAGAGGTGGAACGGCAGCAAAGGGCCGTAGCCAGGGGCAGGGACTCTCTGTGCCAGGGGTTGCCACTCCTCTGGCTCCGTCAGGACCCTGCATATCGGTGGAAGGAGATTGAGGCGAACCGGCCCCCAGAAGGGTGAGGGTGGAAAGCAGCCCAGACCCCCGAAGAAGAGTTTGACATTTTTAATTTAAAGATTGGCCCCCTTATACAGTCTGCAGAGACTATGGCTGGGATCGGGGGGGAGGGTGGAAGCGGTGACCTGGGCAATTCCTCCCACTCGAGAGACGGTGGGGGAGAGAGGGCAGAAGTTTCCAGCCGCCATGGGTAGGCAGGTGTTGGAAAAGTGCCCAAAATGACGCTTGTACCTTGTACCCGCCTGTGCCATGCTAACGAGATCTCCTTCCACTGCCTCCGGAGACTTCAGTGGGGTTTGCGCAGGAGGGCATCGGCGTAACTACTCTTGGATTTTAGGCTCCAAATTTTTTAACATATATAAGCTGCTGTGGGCCAGAGGATTCGCTGTTTTAATACAACGGGGGTGTTTATGTATGTAGGAGATAACATCGCGGCCACTCATTCGAATAAGTCAAATTTGTTTTTTATTATATGATATTCTGTGGTTTTAACAGGTGCGTTGGTGAGCACATGCCATAACTCTATCCATTATCCTCATAAATAAGTGGATTTTGGATGTGACCCAGTGGGTCGCGCTCCTGCCTCTGAGTCAGAAGGCTGTGTTCAAGTGGCACTCCAGGACTTGAGCACAAAATCCGCAATGATATTCCCAGTGCAGTACTGAGGGGGTGCTACACTATCGGAGATGCCATCTTTTGGAGGAAGCGTTAAGCCAAGGTCCCGTCTGCCCTCTCAGTGGACGTAAAAGATCCCATGGCACTATTTTGAAGAAGAACAGGAGAGTTCTCCCTGGTGTCCAGGCCACTATTTATCCCTCAACCAAAAGAACAGATTACTTGGACATTATCACATTGCTGTTTGTGGGACCTTTCTCTGCGCAAATTGGCTGCCACATTTCCTTATATTGCAACAGTGACTACACTTCAAATGTACTTCATTGGCTATGAATCACTTTGGAACGTCCTGAGGTTGTGAAAGGTGCTATATAAATGCAAGTTCTTTCTTTTATATATAGTTCCATTGTCTATGTATTTGATCTTTATCTTATGTTTTTAAAGCTGAGGACACTTAGTGAGATTGGAAACAATCTATTGCCGGTGAAGAGAGGCACCTGAGGACTGAAATTCCATCGGAAGTGTGATGGGATGGGAGGAGTGCAGAGATCTCGGAGGTTTGTAGGGCTGGAGGAGGTTACAGAGATAGGGAGGGGTGAGGCCATGGAGGGATTTGGATACAAGGATGAGAATTTTAAAATCAAGGCGTTGCCAGATCAGGAGCCAATGTAGGTCAGTGAGCACAGGGGTGATGGGTGAACTGGACTTGGTGCGGGCAGCAGAGTTTTGGATGAGCTCAAGTTTACGGAGGGTGCAAGATGGGAGGCTGGCCAGGATTGCATTGGAATCGTCCAGTCTAGAGGTATCAAAGGCATGCATGAGGGTTTCAATAGCAGATGAGTTGGGGCAGGGGCAGAGACCGGCGCTGTTACAGAGGTGGAAGTAGGCGGTCTTGGTGATGGAGAGGATATGGGGTCAGAAGCTCAGCTCAGGGTCAAATAGGACGCCAAGGTTATGAACAGTCTGGTTCAGCTTCAGACAGTGGCCAGGGAGAGGGATGGAATCGGAGGCTAGGGAACGGAGTTTGTGGCGGGGACTGAAGACAATGGCTTCGGTCTTCCCAATATTTAATTGGAGGAAATTTCTGCTCATCCAATACTGGATGTCGGACAAGCAGTGTGACAAATCAGAGGCCATGGAGGGGTCGAGGGAGGTGGTGGTGAGGTAGAGCTGGGTGTCGTCAGTGTACATGTGGAACCTGACGTGTTTTCAGATGATGTCGTCGAGGGGCAGCATATAGATGAGAAATAGGACAGGGCCAATGATAGGTCCTTGGGGGACTCCAGAGGTAATGGTGTAGGACCGGGAAGAGAAGCCATTGCAGGTGATTCTCTGGCCATGACTGGATAGATAGGAATGGAACCAGGCGAGGGCAGTACCACCCAGCTGCACAACAGAGGAGAGGCATTGGAGGAGGATGGTGTGGTCAAGCATGTCAAAAGCTGCAGACAGGTCGAGAAGGATGAGGAGGGATAGTTCACCATTGTCACAGTCACGTAGGATGTCATTTGTGACTTTGATAAGGGCCGTTTCAGTACTGTGGCAGGGGCGGAAACCTGATTGGAGAGTTTCTAACATGGAGCTGAGGGAAAGATGGGCACGGATTTGGGAGCAATCAAAGTTACCATGCAAATGATTCATTCACATTCAGATTGGGCAAAAGAAAGCCCTGTGTTTATATCCAGCCTGATCACAGCTCTAAGAAATGTCCCAAGCCACTTCATGTACAATGAATTATTTTTTGAAAGTGCAACCACTGTTGTTATGTACATAAACTGACAACCATTTTGTACACAGCAAGAGGCCACAATCTGCAATGACCTGAGTGACCAGACAGTCAGTTTTTTTTGGGTACTAACTGAAGGACAAATGTTGACCAGGACTCCCTGCTGAAGTGGGAAGTGGGATTAGTGAAATGGGATTTTTTAACATCCACCTGAGCTCACAGACAGGGCCTCAGTTTAGTGCCTCACTCTGGGATGGCATTTCCAACAGTGCCGCGCTCCCTCAGTACTGTCTGGAACGTCATGATGTGCCTCAAGTCCGGAGACAGGGCTTGAACCCATGACCTGCAAATCAGAGGCGAGAGTGCTATGATCATACAAACAAGGACGGGCAGGAAAAGACCCTCTGGTCCATCCAGCCTGTCCCATATAATTGTGATACCTTGTGTATCGCGGTACAGACACTCCCCACCCCACCTGGAAGCCATGTGATCTCCTGGGAGAGGCATTAAACCAGATAAAAACTCAGGCCAACTAGGGGAAAGACATCTAGGAAATTCCTCTTAAATGATCGAAACTAGTCCCGGAGATCACCCTGGCCCTGATTAATGTTATACAGTTCCTACGTTTTGTACGAGGTGACCTCCACCCCAGCCAGAAACAGCTACCTTCAAGTGATTAAATAGGATTTATTGCAACCTATTCTGTACGGCCGGCCTGAGCTGAGTCAGATGATAGCTGCAGCCTCGGTCGGGGATGATATAATGGCCTCAGCACCACTGTGTTACGGGGCAGGAAATCTGCCAGGGTTTTCCACACCAGATCAGTATCCAGTGATCCCTGTTGGAAAATGGGTGTGTTCGGATGTCAGGTGGGCTGTGATGCTCCCCATGATCAAATAGGCTGCCAACTAGGGGGCATAATCTTAGGATAAGGGGCTGCTCTTTCAAAACTGAGATGAGGAGAAACTTCTTCACTCAGAGGGTAGTAGGTCTGTGGAATTTGCTGCCCCAGGAAGCTGTGGAAGCTACATCATTAAATAAATTTAAAACAGAAATAGACAGTTTCCTAGAAGTAAAGGGAATTAGGGGTTACGGGGAGCGGGCAGGAAATTGGACATAAAGCTGAGTTCGGATCGGTCAAGGCCCTGTGGGTGGCGGAGCGGGCCCAGGGGCTGAGTGGCCGGGTCCTGCTCCTACTTCTTGTATTCTTTAGATTTGAGGTTAGGATCAGATCAGCCATGATCTTATTGAATGGCGGAGCAGGCTCGAGGAGCCGATTGGCCTACTCCTGCTTCTATTTCTTATGTTCTTATGTTCTTATCCATGAAGAACAGTCAATTGGATGTTGTCAGTGCGCATTGCACCGTAGCCTAGCAAAAGCCAGCTCCTTCTCCTCTTCAACATTACAGTGGTGACCAGGCACTCCGTCCTCTGAAAGGTCAGACCCATGACCAATGTAAGAACTTCCTTCCCTCAATGTTCATGTCAGGGACACAGGAGCTGCTGCAGGTTGCGTCTCAATACCTCTCTGTCTGTTTGCATCTCTCTACCCCTCTTCCTCAGTGTCTCACTCTCTTTCCTACTCAACACACAGACACATTATTCCTTTCACCCAAATCCGTTCTTTTGAAAAAAAACACTCACAACCACTCTGTGCCCTCCCATCTTTCCTGGTTCGCAGATTGTTTGTCCGTCCCAATGATGTCCTCCTCGCCCTTCCCCCACCAGTCATATTCAGAGTTGGGGACCTCAGATTTTCACTGCAGCCTGTCAGTTGGGCTCAGTTGGTAGCACTCTCATCCCTGAGCCAGCAACGCTGCACAGATAATCTAGACTTCGATGGAGTGCTGCATTGTCAGAGGTGCCTCCATTTGGGATGAAACGTTAGGCCCTGTCTGCCTGTTTGGGTGGACATAAAAGATCCCATGGCACTATTCGAAGGCAAGCAGTAGTTCTCCCCAGTGTCCTGGCCAATATTTATCCCATAACCAACATCACTAAAATAGATTACCTGGTCATTTATCACATTGCTGTTTGTGGGATCTTGCTGTGCGCAAATTGGCTGCCACGTTTCCTACATTACAACAGTGACTACGCTTCGCACAAGTATTTCATTGACTGAGGAGCGCTTTGGGATGTCCTGAGGACATGAAAGGCGCTATATAAATGCAAGTTCTTTTTTTCTCACTGGCAGTAATCGAGTGGGAAATCCAGCAACTTTCGATTTGATCAGGAGGCCACTCACGGTCAGCAGCTGATCAATAACCTGATTGCTTGGCCCTGAAAAGAAAAACGTTTCAGAGTGACTGCCATCCCCTGGATCTACGTAATCAGCTGACAGTCCCGAAGCCATAAGGATCCTTGAACTCCACGTGTGACCATTTAAACCAAACTTCCAAAATATACTTACACTGTACGAAATCCTTCCGAACTTTGGGTTCTGGGAGAAGCAGAGAGGCTTGTGGAGACACATCTAACAATCGAGCAGCTTTCTCATTCCCTGCACACAACAAAAGAGATTAAAAAAAGTAGTGTATTTGTGCATTGTGGGTTCATATTCATTACCTTGGCTCAGTTGGTACCACTCTCACCCCTGAGTCAGAAGGTCGCGGGGTCGAGTCCCACTCCAGAGATCTGAGCACGTAATCTGGGCTGACACTCCAGTACAGTAGCGAGGGAGTGCCGCACTGTCGGAAGTACCGTCTTTGCAATGAGATGTTAAAACAAAGCTCCACCTACTCTCTCAGGTGGACGTAAAAGATTCCACAGCACTATTCGAGAAAGAGCAGGGGGAGTTCTCCCCGGTGACCTGGCCTGTATTGTTAGGCGTCCCCAGGCAGCTCGCCAGCAAAGACCTTTTGAATTTCAGGCTGCTGTCCTCACGTAGGTCGTGGGAAAGGGAGGCGACCGGGAGAGAGAGGGCAGGAGGGGCAATTGGGAGATGGGGGCGACTGGGCGCGGGGGTCCCGACGGTGTTCGGGAGACGGGGGTGTAAGAAAATATAGGTTTTAGGTTTTAAAATGTATTTAGTGGATCTAGGCTCAAAAAGGTTTAATTAGCTAAAACTTTAGTTGAAGGTACTATACATGGAATGCTTTTAAATTAACTTACTGCAACTGCAGGCAATAAAAGCCATTGGAATCTTCTTGTTACTAATTAAGGGAAGAACATATGGGTAATCCCTCACTGACCAGACACCCTGGAATGCTAAAACTAGGTGTGTCTTGTCACTCTCGGAGCCTGTAGGGTGATTTATCAACTGTAGGGTCTGCAACGAAATTAAACAAAGAGTGATTAAAGGTCTCCAATTTAGAAGGAGGTAACCCTTGGGTATGTGACCATCAGCAGCCCAGGGCCCACTGTTGGCAGGCCCCCATTGGCCCACTGAGTAATTAAGAGATAAGAGAAAGTGACCTGAATGGGTTAATGCCTGTCAATCATTGGGTATCATTTCTACTATAAAGAAGAGCCCAAAACTCATGCATTGTTGTAGAGGACAGAAAAGAAGGTACCTGGTGGGTAAACGAGAACGAGAGTACGTGCATGAGGGAACATGGAACAAAGTCACTGCCTCTACCCAAAGGACAACGGGGTAATATAATTCTTAATTGTGCTTTGTAAACTACTGCTTAAATACTCTGATGTATTGATTCTTACTTGTGCTAAATAAAGTCACATGGCTAGTAAACATTATGGTGTCAGTCTTGAACATTGAATAGAGAGCCAAAATTGACTACAGGGGTGAGTGATTGCCAGCAGTGGCCCGTGGTTTTAACGTGGGGTCGGGAGGAGCACTCCTGCACCTCCTGGGTCCACATCAAGTGAGTATTTGTCACAAACTTACCTTGTAGGTGGTGGCCTGCAGCGGTCCCTTTAAGGGCCGTAGGTTAGGCCGCACGTAGACCTGGTTTTCCTGGACGCAGCAGGCCTAGTGCCGACTGCATTCAGGGCATCCCAATTTGGTAAAGAAGGCATCAAAAAGGCATTAGGCCCCTTATTAACAAACGCAAAGGGCTTAATGTCTGTTTCAGGCACTGGTCCTGGATGCCTCCTTTGATGCTTATACCAATATGGCTGGTGGCACATTTCCAGCTCAGAATGTGCGTGTGCATGCCACCTGCCATATCGGCACCCCTTTTACCCCTGTAAAACCTGCTTAGCATCATCGAATTTCTAGGCCTATACTTAAAAAAAATGTAATTGACTGCAAAGCGCTTTGGAATGTCCTGAGAGCATGAAAGGTGCTGTATAAATGCAAATCTTTCTTTCTATCATGTTTCAGTTTCAAACTATGATGTTAATTGTGAAAGAGAGAGAGAAGGGGGAGGGGCAATTCTCTATCCATTTAAATGGCGCCATCGAGCAGGATGTAAATGAGGAAAAGGAGAGTTCAGCCAATTCCTGGTGTCAACGGATTGAGTAATGTGGAAAGACTGAAGTACCTGGGACTCTTCAGCCTCGAAAGGAGGTGACGCAGAGGGGAGCTTATCAAAGTATACAAGGTAGTAAATGGGATGGATAAGGTTACTCCAGGGCACTACATCAAGCTACTCCAGGATACTAGAGCAAGAGGGCATCGCCAGAACTGGTGAGAGGATAGATTAAAACTGATGTCAGGGAAAACGCCTTCAAATGAGAGATAGACCTGTTTTTGGCCGGGGTGGCAATCGCCTCATACGAAAGGTGGGTACTGTATAATGTTATCAGGGCCAGAGTGATCTCCTGGACTAGTTTCAATCACCCAAGGGGGTCTGGGTTTTTATCTGGTTTTTTGCCTCTCCCAGGAGATCACATGGATTTCGGGTGGGTGGGGAGTGGTCCTTTCCTCTCCGTCATTGCTCGTATGTTCATATATAGACAGTGATCAACACTTGCATGGGTCTCCAGTTAGAGGCAATAATCTTAGGATACTGTCAGGTGATGTGATGGGGGAAGGTAAGTTGTTTTAATTTTGGACTGATGAGCCGAATGACCTCGCTCCCCCGCATCTACCCTCTGATCTCCTAAATGTAAAGCCTGTGTCAACGTCTCAAGAGATAGGAACACAGGAGCACGAGTAGGCCATTCAGCCCCTCGAGCCTGCTCTGCAAACTGAACTGTTATCGAGTTCACTGACCTTTTGTCTCGGTGCTCTTCAGTTTTCGTTTCATGGCCCGATGCAGACACTCCTTCACCTGGGCCGAAAGTTCAGTGGCAGCGTCGTTGGCACGTGCAAGCTTCGAATGTAAATCGGTCTTTAACTGTGGGACATCGGGCACCTGAGAGGCTGTGCTGAAATAAAGGGACTCCTGAGAGGAAACACAGAATCGTAAGAAAAAAGATGGAAGGAGTTGCATTTATATAGCGCCTTTCACGTCCTCAAGACGTCCCAAAGCGCTTTACAGCCAATGAAGTATTTTTGAAGTGTAGTCAATGGGTGTGGGGGGCAAGTGGAGAGGGGGAGACGAGCGGGAGGGGAGGGCGAATGGGAGGAGACAAGAGGGAGGGAGGGCTCTAGTGGTGGGGGGGGCAAGTGGAAGGGGAGGGAAAATGGGGGGGGCAAGCGGGAGGGAGGGCTTGAGTGGTGGGGGGCGGGACGGGGGTGAGGCGAGCGGGAGGGGGGCTGAGTGGGATGGAGGGGTGAGTGGGAGCGTGGTGAGCAGGAGAGGAGATGAGCAGTTGGGGGGGGGGAGTGAGTGGGGGGCAAGTGGGAAGGGGGCGAGCGGGAGAGGGGAGTGGGAGGGGGAAGCGGGTGGGGGGGTGGGGCGAGCGTTGGCCGGCAGCATCCCACGGTATCAACATGGAGCCATGAGGGGCTCTCATGTATGTAAAATAACTTTTAACTTACCTTTTGGGTGGTAGCCTCCTGCGGTCCCTTGAAGGACCTCTGGTTTGACTGCTGTGCACCTGAGCAAACTGACCGCAGCAAGCACAGTGCACAGTGAGGGTCAGTCGCAAACAGATTGTACAAAAGGTCCTGAAACAGGCGTTAGGCCCCCGATTTGCAAACTCAATGGGTCCACCAACAGTTTCAGGCGGGTACCCTGGACGACTACAGGCAGCTAACCAATATGGCGTGTGGCGCACTCCCGGTGTGAATCGAGAGCACGCGTCGCACATGTGGTCGGATCTCCAGGCCTGTGTGTCTCCCGATTTTCCATTCCCCAGAAATAAAGATCTGTTTGGATTCTTGGGGGGTGATTTTAAACCCCAAGAACGGGTGGGTTGGGGGGCGGGTGGGAGTTGAAAATAGTTGTTCATTTGTGTCGCAACCGCAAAATTTTCGGATTTGCGTTCCCAGTGGGAAGCCTGTACTTTTCCGTGCCGATGTTAAACCCGGAAATAACGCCGGGTTGCAATCGCCACCCAAAAAACAACTATTTTCAACTCCCACCCGCCCCCAACCCACCCGTTCTTGGGATTTAAAATCACCCCCTGGTCTTTAGTTGCAATCAGACATACTCGGAGGGTGAGATGTCCCCAATCAGGATCATACTTTCATATCCGGTGTGTGGAGGCAATTTTCAGCTTCCACAGCTGTTAATGGGTGTTGGGTTGATGGCCATCATTCTATGCAGGTATAATGGATGCCAGCATTGGTAGCCAGGATAAACACTACAAAGGCTGAACCAAATACTTTAACAGCTGTCCGCGATTCTTTCAATTGTCTGGATAAAGCAATGAATCTTGTTGTTTAAAAAGGGAGCAAAGGATAGACCGAGTAATTACAGGCCAGTCAGCCTAACCTCGGTGGTGGGCAAATTATTGGAGTCAATTCTGAGGGACAGGATAAACCGTCATTTAGAAAGGCACGGACTAATCAAGGACAGTCAGCACGGATTTGTTAAGGGGAGGTCGTGTCTGACTAACTTGATTGAATTTTTCGAGGAGGTGACGAGGAGGATCGATGCAGTCTACATGGATTTTAGCAACGTTCCTGACAAGGGCCCACATGAAAAGATTGGTCAAAAAAGTAAAGGCCCATGGGATCCAAGGGTACGGTAGCATAGTGGTTATGTTACTGGACGAGTAATCCGGAGGCCTGGACTAAAATCCAGAGTCATGAGTGCAAATCCTGCCACGGCAGCTGGCGAATTTAAATTCAATTAATTAAATTCAATTAATTAAATAAAAATCTGGAATTAAAATGCTAGTATCAGTAATGATGGCCATGAAATTACCGGATTGTCGTAAAAACCCATCTGGTTCACTAATGTCCTTCAGGGAAGGAAACCTGCCGTCCTTACCTGGTCAGGCTGATATGTGACTCCAGACCCACAGCAATGTGGTTGATTCTTAATTACCCTCTGAAATGGCCGAGCAAGCCACTCAGTTGTAAAATCTCGCAACGAAAAGTCATAATAAGAATAAAACCGGACGGACCACCCGGCATCGGATCACGAGGCACCGGACACGACAACGGCAAAACACCAAGCCCAGTCGACCCTGCAAGGTCCTCCTTACTAACAACTGGGGACTTGTGCCAAAATTGGGAGAGCTGTCCCACAGACGAGTCAAGCAACAGCCTGACATAGCCATACTAACAGAATCATACCTTTCTGCCAACGTACCAGACTCTTCTATCACCATCCCTGGGTATGTCCTGTCCCACTGGCAGGACAGACCCACCAGAGGTGGCGGTACAGTGACAAACAGTCAGGAGGGAGTGGCCCTGGGAGTCCTCAACATTGACTCTGGACCTCATGCCATCAGGTCAAACATGGACAAGGAAACCTCCTGCTGAATACCACCTACCGCCCTCCCTCAGCTGATGAATCAGTCCTCCTCCATGTTGAGCACCACTTGGAGGAAGCACTGAGGGTAGCAAGGACACAAAATGTACTCTGGGTGGGGGACTACAATGTCCATCACCAAGAGTGGCTCGGTAGCACCGCTACTGACCGAGCTGGCCGAGTCCTGAAGGACATAGCTGCCAGACTGGGCCTGCGGCAGGTGGTGAGCGAACCAACACGAGGGAAAAACTGACTTGACCTCGTCCTCACCAATCTACCTGTCGCAAATGCATCTGTCCATGACAGTATTGGTAGGAGCGACCACCGCACAGTCCTCGTGGAGATGAAGTCCCGTCTTCGCACTGAGGGCACTATCACCGTGCTAAATGGGATAGATTCAGAACGGATCCAGCAGCTCAAAACTGGGCATCCATGAAGGACTGTGGGCCATCAGCGGCAGCAGAATTATATTCCAGCACAATCTGTAACCTCATGGCCCGGCATATTCCTCACTCTACCATTACCAACAAGCCAGGGGATCAACCCTGGTTCAATGAGGAGTGTAGAAGAGCATGCCAGGAGCAGCACCAGGCGTACCTAAAAATGAGGTGCCAACCTGGTGAAGCTACAACTCAGGACTACATGCATGCTAAACAGCGGAAGCAGCATGCTATAGACAGAGCTAAGCGATTCCACAACCAACGGATCAGATCAAAGCTCTGCAGTCCTGCCACATCCAGTCGTGAATGGTGGTGGACAAATTAAACAACTAACGGGAGGAGGAGGCTCTGCAAACATCCCCATCCTCAATGATGGCGGAGTCCAGCACGTGAGTGCAAAAGACAAGGCTGAAGCATTTGCAACCATCTTCAGCCAGAAGTGCCGAGTGGATGATCCATCTCAGCCTCCTCCCGATATCCCCACCATCACGGAAGCCAGTCTTCGGCCAATTCGATTCACTCCACGTGATATCAAGAAACGGCTGAGTGCACTGGATACAGCAAAGGCTATGGGCCCCGACAACATCACAGCTGTAGTGCTGAAGACTTGTGCTCCAGAACGAGCTGCGCCTCTAGCCAAGCTGTTCCAGTACAGCTGCAACACTGGCATCTACCCAACAATGTGGAAAATTGCCCAGGTATGTCCTGTCCACAAAAAGCAGGACAAATCCAATCCGGCCAATTACCGCCCCATCAGTCTACTCTCAATCATCAGCAAAGTGATGGAAGGTGTCGTCGACAGTGCTATCAAGCAGCACTTACTCACCAATAACCTGCTCACCGATGCTCAGTTTGGGTTCCGCCAGGACCACTCGGCTCCAGACCTCATTACAGCGTTGGTCCAAACATGGACAAAAGAGCTGAATTCCAGAGGTGAGGTGAGAGTGACTGCCCTTGACATCAAGGCAGCATTTGACCGAGTGTGGCACCAAGGAGCCCTAGTAAAATTGAAGTCAATGGGAATCGGGGAAAACTCTCCAGCGGCTGGAGTCATACCTACCACAAAGGAAGATGGTAGTGGTTGTTGGAGGCCAATCATCTCAGCCCCAGGACATTGCTGCAGGAGTTCCTCAGGGCAGTGTCCTAGGCCCAACCATCTTCAGCTGCTTCATCAATGACCTTCCCTCCATCATAAGGTCAGAAATGGGGATGTTCGCTGATGATTGCACAGTGTTCAGTTCCATTCGCAACCCCTCAAATAATGAAGCAGTCCGAGCCCGCATGCAGCAAGACCTGGACAACATCCAGGCTTGGGCTGATAAGTGGCAAGTAACATTCGCGCCAGATAAGTGCCAGGCAGTGACCATCTCCAACAAGAGAGTCTAACCACCTCCCCTTGACATTCAACGGCATTACCATCGCCGAATCCCCCACCATCAACATCCTGGGGGTCACCATTGACCAGAAACTTAACTGGACCAGCCATATAAATACTGTGGCTACAAGAGCAGGTCAGAGGCTGGGCATTCTGCAGCGAGTGACTCACCTCCTGACTCCCCAAAGCCTTTCCACCATCTACAAGGCACAAGTCAGGAGTGTGATGGAATACTCTCCACTTGCCTGGATGAGTGCAGCTCCAACAACACTCAAGAAGCTCGACACCATCGAGGACAAAGCAGCCCGCTTGATTGGCACCCCATCCACCACCCTAAACATTCACTCCCTTCACCACCGACGCACTGTGGCTGCAGTGTGTACCATCCACAGGATGCACTGCAGCAACTCGCCAAGGCTTCTTCGACAGCACCTCCCAAACCCGCGACCTCTACCACCTAGAAGGACAAGAGCAGCAGGTACATTGGAACAACACCACCTGCACGTTCCCCTCCAAGTCACACACCATCCCGACTTGGAAATATATCGCCGTTCCTTCATCGTTGCTGGGTCAAAATCCTGGAACTCCCTTCCTAACAGCACTGTGGGAGAACCGTCACCACACGGACTGCAGCGGTTCAAGAAGGCGGCTCACCACCACCTTCTCAAGGGCAATTAGGGATGGGCAATAAATGCTGGCCTCGCCAGCGACGCCCACATCCCGTGAATGAATTTAAAAAAAAGGGAATGTGGCAAATTGGATCCAAAATTGGCAGGAAGCAAAGGGTAATGGTCGATGGGTGTTTTTGTGACTGGAAGGCTGTTTCCAGTGGGGTTCCGCAGGGTTCAGTACTAGGACCCTTGCTTTTTGTGCTATATATTAATGATTTGGACTTAAATGTAGAGGGCATGATTAAGAAGTTTGCAGATGATACAAAAATAGGCCGTGTGGTTGAGGAGGAAAGCTGTAGATTGCAGGAAGATATCAATGGACTGGTCAGATGGGCAGAAAAGTGGCAAATGGAATTCAATCCGAAGAAGTGTGAGGTAATGTATTTGGGGAGAGCAAACAAGGCAAGGGAATACACAATAAATGGGAGGATACTAAGATGTGTAGAGGAAGTGAGGGACCTTGGAGTGTATGTCCACAGATCTCTGAAGGTAGCAGGACAGGTAGATAAGGTGGTTAAGAAGGCATATGGGATACTTTCCTTTATTAGCTGAGGCATAGAATATAAGAGCAGGGAGGTTATGCTGGAACTGTATAAAACACTAGTTAGGCCACAGCTTGAGTACTGCGTACAGTTCTGGTCACCACATTACAGGAAAGATGTAATTGCACTCGAGAGGGTACAGAGGAGATTTACGAGGATGTTGCCAGGACTGGAGAGTTTTAGCTATGAGGAAAGATTGGATAGGCTGGGGTTATTTTCTTTGGAACAGAGGAGGCTGAGGGGAGATTTAATTGAAGTGTATAAAATTATGAGGGGCCGAGATAGAGTGGATAGGAAGGACCTATTTCCCTTAGCGGAGGGGTCAATAACCAGGGGGCATAGATTTAAAGTGATTCGTAGAAGGATTAGAGCGGAAATGAGGAAAAATCTTTTCACCCAGAGTGTGGTGGGGGTCTGGAACTCACTGCCTGAGAGGGTGGTAGAGGCAGAAACCCTCATCACATTTAAAAAATACCTGGATGTGCACCTGAAGAGCCATGACCTGCAGGGCTACAGACCAAATGTGGGAAAGTGGGATTGGGCTGGGTGGCGCATTTCTCAGCCAGCACGGACACAATGGGCCGAATGGCCTCCTTCTGTGTCGTAAATTTTCTATGATTCTATGATTCTATTGTACACACAAACACGTTTGGTACCTCACGCATGACCAATTTACTTCAGTCATCCCCAACCTGTCTCAACTCTCCAGGCCTCTCCAACCCAACCATTCCTGCTTCTCCAGGCCTTCCAAAACTGACCGGTCCCAACTCTCCAGGCCACACTTACACCACCTGACTCTCCAAACCTCCCAGACACAACGTGTCCTGATTCTCCAAACCTCCCCGACACAGCCTGTCCTGACTCTCCAAACCTCCCCGACACAGTCTCTCCTGACTCTCCAAACCTCCCCGACACAACCTGTCCTGACTCTCCAAACCTCCCCGACACAGTCTCTCCTGACTCTCCAAACCTCCCCGACACAGTCTCTCCTGACTCTCCAAACCTCCCCGACACAGCCTGTCCTGATTCTCCAAACCTCCCCGACACAGTCTGTCCTGACTCTCCAAACCTCCCCGACACAGCCTGTCCTGATTCTCCAAACCTCCCAGACACAACCTGTCCTGATTCTCCAAACCTCCCCGACACAACCTGTCCTGATTCTCCAAACCTCCCCGACACAGCCTGTCCTGACTCTCCAAACCTCCCCGACACAGTCTCTCCTGATTCTCCAAACCTCCCCGACACAGTCTCTCCTGATTCTCCAAACCTCCCCGACACAGCCTGTCCTGATTCTCCAAACCTCCCCGACACAGTCTGTCCTGATTCTCCAAACCTCCCCGACACAGCCTGTCCTGATTCTCCAAACCTCCCCGACACAGCCTGTCCTGACTCTCCAAACCTCCCCGACACAGCCTGTCCTGACTCTCCAAACCTCCCCGACACAGTCTCTCCTGATTCTCCAAACCTCCCCGACACAGTCTCTCCTGATTCTCCAAACCTCCCCGACACAGCCTGTCCTGACTCTCCAAACCTCCCCGACACAGCCTGTCCTGACTCTCCAAACCTCCCCGACACAGTCTCTCCTGATTCTCCAAACCTCCCCGACACAGCCTGTCCTGATTCTCCAAACCTCCCCGACACAGCCTGTCCTGATTCTCCAAACCTCCCCGACACAGCCTGTCCTGATTCTCCAAACCTCCCCGACACAGCCTGTCCTGATTCTCCAAACCTCCCAGACACAACCTGTCCTGACTCTCCAAACCTCCCCGACACAGCCTGTCCTGATTCTCCAAACCTCCCCGACACAGCCTGTCCTGATTCTCCAAACCTCCCCGACACAGTCTCTCCTGACTCTCCAAACCTCCCCGACACAGTCTGTCCTGACTCTCCAAACCTCCCCGACACAGTCTGTCCTGATTCTCCAAACCTCCCCGACACAGTCTGTCCTGACTCTCCAAACCTCCCCGACACAGTCTCTCCTGACTCTCCAAACCTCCCCGACACAGTCTGTCCTGACTCTCCAAACCTCCCCGACACAGCCTGTCCTGACTCTCCAAACCTCCCCGACACAGTCTCTCCTGACTCTCCAAACCTCCCCGACACAGTCTCTCCTGACTCTCCAAACCTCCCCGACACAACCTGTCCTGACTCTCCAAACCTCCCCGACACAGTCTCTCCTGACTCTCCAAACCTCCCCGACACAACCTGTCCTGATTCTCCAAACCTCCCAGACACAGCCTGTCCTGATTCTCCAAACCTCCCCGACACAGTCTCTCCTGATTCTCCAAACCTCCCCGACACAGTCTCTCCTGACTCTCCAAACCTCCCCGACACAACCTGTCCTGATTCTCCAAACCTCCCCGACACAGTCTCTCCTGACTCTCCAAACCTCCCCGACACAGTCTCTCCTGATTCTCCAAACCTCCCCGACACAGTCTCTCCTGATTCTCCAAACCTCCCCGACACAGTCTCTCCTGACTCTCCAAACCTCCCCGACACAGCCTGTCCTGACTCTCCAAACCTCCCAGACACAGTCTGTCCTGATTCTCCAAACCTCCCCGACACAGCCTGTCCTGATTCTCCAAACCTCCCCGACACAACCTGTCCTGATTCTCCAAACCTCCCAGACATAGTCTCTCCTGACTCTCCAAACCTCCCCAACACAGTCTGTCCTGATTCTCCAAACCTCCCCGACACAACCTGTCCTGATTCTCCAAACCTCCCCGACACAACCTGTCCTGATTCTCCAAACCTCCCCGACACAGCCTGTCCTGATTCTCCAAACCTCCCCGACACAGTCTCTCCTGATTCTCCAAACCTCCCCGACACAGCCTGTCCTGATTCTCCAAACCTCCCCGACACAGCCTGTCCTGATTCTCCAAACCTCCCCGACACAGTCTGTCCTGACTCTCCAAACCTCCCCGACACAGCCTGTCCTGACTCTCCAAACCTCCCCGACACAGCCTGTCCTGATTCTCCAAACCTCCCCGACACAGTCTCTCCTGATTCTCCAAACCTCCCCGACACAGTCTGTCCTGATTCTCCAAACCTCCCCGACACAGCCTGTCCTGACTCTCCAAACCTCCCCGACACAGCCTGTCCTGACTCTCCAAACCTCCCCGACACAGCCTGTCCTGATTCTCCAAACCTCCCCGACACAGTCTGTCCTGATTCTCCAAACCTCCCCGACACAACCTGTCCTGATTCTCCAAACCTCCCAGACATAGTCTCTCCTGACTCTCCAAACCTCCCCGACACAGCCTGTCCTGATTCTCCAAACCTCCCCGACACAGCCTGTCCTGATTCTCCAAACCTCCCCGACACAGTCTGTCCTGATTCTCCAAACCTCCCAGACATAGTCTCTCCTGACTCTCCAAACCTCCCCGACACAACCTGTCCTGATTCTCCAAACCTCCCCGACACAACCTGTCCTGATTCTCCAAACCTCCCCGACACAGTCTCTCCTGACTCTCCAAACCTCCCCGACATAGTCTCTCCTGACTCTCCAAACCTCCCCGACACAGCCTGTCCTGATTCTCCAAACCTCCCCGACACAGCCTGTCCTGATTCTCCAAACCTCCCCGACACAGTCTCTCCTGACTCTCCAAACCTCCCCGACACAGCCTGTCCTGACTCTCCAAACCTCCCCGACACAACCTGTCCTGATTCTCCAAACCTCCCCGACACAGTCTGTCCTGATTCTCCAAACCTCCCAGACACAGTCTCTCCTGACTCTCCAAACCTCCCCGACACAACCTGTCCTGACTCTCCAAACCTCCCCGACACAACCTGTCCTGATTCTCCAAACCTCCCCGACACAGTCTCTCCTGACTCTCCAAACCTCCCCGACATAGTCTCTCCTGACTCTCCAAACCTCCCCGACACAGTCTGTCCTGATTCTCCAAACCTCCCAGACACAGTCTCTCCTGACTCTCCAAACCTCCCAGACACAGTCTCTCCTGATTCTCCAAACCTCCCAGACACAGTCTCTCCTGATTCTCCAAACCTCCCCGACACAACCTGTCCTGATTCTCCAAACCTCCCCGACACAGTCTGTCCTGATTCTCCAAACCTCCCCGACACAGTCTGTCCTGATTCTCCAAACCTCCCAGACATAGTCTCTCCTGACTCTCCAAACCTCCCCGACACAACCTGTCCTGATTCTCCAAACCTCCCCGACACAGTCTCTCCTGACTCTCCAAACCTCCCCGACACAACCTGTCCTGATTCTCCAAACCTCCCCGACACAGTCTCTCCTGACTCTCCAAACCTCCCCGACACAGTCTCTCCTGACTCTCCAAACCTCCCCGACATAGTCTCTCCTGACTCTCCAAACCTCCCCGACACAGCCTGTCCTGATTCTCCAAACCTCCCCGACACAGCCTGTCCTGACTCTCCAAACCTCCCCGACACAGCCTGTCCTGACTCTCCAAACCTCCCCGACACAGCCTGTCCTGATTCTCCAAACCTCCCCGACACAGTCTGTCCTGATTCTCCAAACCTCCCCGACACAACCTGTCCTGATTCTCCAAACCTCCCCGACACAGCCTGTCCTAATTCTCCAAACCTCCCCGACACAGCCTGTCCTGATTCTCCAAACCTCCCCGACACAGCCTGTCCTGATTCTCCAAACCTCCCCGACACAGCCTGTCCTGACTCTCCAAACCTCCCCGACACAGCCTGTCCTGATTCTCCAAACCTCCCCTGACCCAAATCCCCTGGCTTCTTGAATGACATGCCTTAGACGGCCTGCTCTATGTGAGAGTTACTGTGTTATATATTGTATTTCTGAATTTCAATTCTCAGTCAATATCTGGGCGTACCATGTAACATAGCCTGTGTTACATTATAATGCAAAAAAGCAGCTCAATTTGTTAAATTCAATAAAAGCCTTTAAAAATGTGTTACAAGTACCCGCCAACAAAGCAAATATGGAACCAGCGTACGATTAATTAATGACGAATAATGATTTTACCTGCACAAATTTGAAATTATCACTCTTATTGGCTAAGATTTCCAATTGGAGTTTCTTCTCTCTCAGCTTGGTGCACCTCTGCTCCAGTTGGGCCCTGATGCTGTCAGCCTGGTTCAGTGCTGCTCGCTCCTCCCTCTCAATTAACCCAATCACCACTTTCAGGGCCTCCTCAATGGCGTCAGTCATCGCAGAGAACTTGTTGGTGATTTCTGATTCCACTTTCTGTGAGGATCTCTGAGGTGAGGTAAGAAAGAGTTTTAAAGCCCCCCCTGGACCTGTCCAGTACCACCCAGCGCCCGTTCACAGCTCCTGGTGCCAAGCTTCATGGTACTTTCCGAATTCTCGGCGTTCCTGCCGGTTTAGCGGGCAAACGATTCACGGGGGAGGGAGAGGGCAAGGAATGAACAAAAGAGGCACACACCTTAAAAAAGTTGTGTCACGCAACTAGATGGAGATTTCATATTAATCAAAGTACAGCAGCTGCCTTCAGGCAGAGTAGAGTAGAAAGCAATGAAGTGAACATAGATTTGTCTTGCCTGGAGTTATGAACTCTCCCGGATTATCCTGGGGGCTCCAGGAATTAGAGATTAACCTCCTGCTGAGAGCAACCCAGGGAGAAAATTCATAAGGGCATTAAAAAAACAATTGTATGTATTTTTTCATTTTCTTTGAACACTTTTGTTTATTAGTTATAAAAATATTGGAGATTGGGGGGAAAAAAGGTCTGTTTAACTGGGCGGGCGGTTGGAGGCCGGAGGTCATTGTGATGATACCTCCAGGAATACATCCGACCAGAGTTGGCAACCCGCGTTCTTTCACCACAGCCAATGTTGGGCCTCCTTTGTTATCATTGTTCCATCAACACAAAAGGACACACACCCAGGAACGCAAACAACTGTTCCCCCTGATCCTTTCTACACTTGTCTTATTCCAATTAATTCCCAACGAGGTCTCATGTTGACGTGGTGTGCTCAAGATCAAATGCTTCTTCAAGCAGCCACTCTACAGAACACAGTGGTTCGACTTCCCACTCTCGCTCACTCCCATTCAGTGCAATTTGGAAAACAACTCCCCCAAAAACTGAGGTAATTGGCAGTGAGAAGGGAAGTCAGGTGAATAGGAGTAATGGAATGGGGAGATACGTTACAAGAGAAGCCACTGAATTGGACAGTATAAATGGACTCTAAAAAATCAATGTGTATCTGGAGGGAGAAAGGATGATGTGGGAAGGTGGGGGTTGACCTAGGAAAAAGGAATTCTTAAGTCCAACTGCCTTGTCCTGTTTCTAGGAACATAGGAACGGGAGTCGGCCATTCAGCCCCCCGAGCCTGCTACGCCATTCAATTAGATCACGGCTGATCTGTATCTCAACTCCATTTACCCACCTTAGCTCCACACCATTACCTAACAAATAAATTCTTAGGGTAGGTTTTCCTTCCTGGGCTCCTGTTGGGTGCCTGACAGACAGAGCACACCTGAAAGGAGGCAGGTGCCCATGATTGTCCTCTCCTGGGCCACTTGCATGGCCTGAGCTTGCTCCTACCCGCAGCTGGGGAGAAAAGTGGAGCACGGCTGTAGGCCTGGAACCAGAAGGCCCGAGGCCTTGACGTCAGCCGGGAGGGGGGTGAGAGATCTTAAAACTTGCTTCACCTACGGGGACCATCCTGCTCCATGGCGGGGTGGTCTCGGGGACCGGCCCTCATGCCAGGTATCTTGAGGATCCCCTTACCCTGGGGGACACAGCAGTCATAAGTAACACAGAAACATTAGGAACATAAGAACAGGAGTAGGCCATTCAGCCCCTCAAGCCTGTTCCAGCATTCAATTAGATCACGGCTGATCTGTATCTTAACTCCATTTACCCGTCTTTGCTCCATATCCCTCGATACCCTTACCCAACAAAAATCTATCGATCCCAATCTTGAAAGCTCCAATTGACCCTCAGCATCCACAGCCTTTTGGGGGAGAGAATTCCAGATTTCCACTCCCCTTTGTGTGCAAACGTGCTTCCTGATTTTGCTTCTAAATGGCCTACTCCTGTTCCAATGGATTGCAACATAACCGACCAAGATTTTACACCCATTAAAAAAAAGCCGGAAAATCGCAGGCTGCGGTCTGCACAATCTCCCGATAGGCGGTCACACCGGGGAACTCAACTGGCATATCTTCAATCCCGAACCGGGATTGGGAAGAGGGAACAATCCCTGATTGCCTCATCACCTAGGAGGCCACTAACAGACTCACCGTGATCGAGTCGACGTTTTGCTGAAGTTTCCCAATCTCAAGCAAGGTCTTCTGTAACTGCTTCTCCATCTCAAAGTCCGTTAGACGAAGTTCTTTCTGGGAAATGAGTGAAGAAGTGTCATCAAGGAAAGCATGGAATGGGAGTAAACCTCACAGTTTCACTGATAGTCACAGGAGAGAGCAGAGGGACGGGACCAGGACCATAACTCTGATCACTGTTCCGTGGATTATATTTCAATAACTTTCTCCATGCAGCGGAAATACATCAAAGTTATATTCATAATACGGAAATTATAAACCATTCATTGAGAAGATTCTTTGATGAAGTATCAGAGAGGGTCGATGAGGGTAGTGCAGTAGATGTTGTATATATGGACTTTCACAAGGCCTTTGATAAAGTACCACATAACAGACTTACTCAGAAAATAAAGGGATTAAAGGGATGGTGGTAACTTGGGTACGTAATTGGCTAAGGGACAGGAGGCCGAGAGTAGTGGTGAATGGATGTTTTTTTGACTGGAGAGAAGTATGCAGTGAGGTCCAACAGGGATCAGTGTTAGGACCATTGCTTTTCTTGTTATATATAAATAACCTGGACTTGAGTACAGGGAGTACGATTTTGAAGTTTGCGGATGATACAAAATTTGGCAACATAATAAATAGTGACGAGGATAGTGTTCAGACTTCAGGAGGACATAGACAGACTGGTGAAATGGGCAGACACATGGCAGATGCAATTTAATATGGATAAGTGTGAAATGATGCACTTTGGGAGGAAAAACATGGAGAGGCAGTATAATCTAAATGGTGCTATTTAGGGGGAGCAGAGGGACCTGGGGGTGCGTATTCACAAATCTTTTGAAGGTGGCAGGGCAAGTTGATAAGGTGGTTAAGAAAGCATATGGGATTCTTGGTTTTGTAAATAGGGGCATTGAATACAAAAACAAGGAAGTCATGCTAAACCTTTACAAATCACTGGTTAGGCCTCAGCTGGAGTATTGTGTACAATTCTGGGCACCACAGTTTAGGAAGGATGTTAAGGCCTTGGAGAGGGCTCCAAGGAGGTTTACCAGGATGATATCAGGGATGAGGGACTTCAGTTATGTGGAGAGACTGGAGAAGCTGGGATTTTTCTTCTTAGAGCAGAGAAGGTTAAGGGGAGACCAATAAGAGGTATTCAAAATAATGAGGGATTTTGACAGAGCAAATAGGGTGAAACTGTTTCCTCTGGCAAGTTGTTCGGTAACCAGAGGTCCTAGATTTAAAATAATTGGCAAAAATCTAGAGGGGAAATGAGGAGAATTTTCATTCACACAGAAGGTTGTTAAGATCTGGTACACACTAACTGAAAGGGTGGTGGAAGCAGATTCCATAGGAACTTTCAAAAGACAATTGGACATGAATTTGAAGAGGACTAATTTATAGGGTTATGGGGAAAAAGCTGGGGTGTGGGACTAAATTGGACAGCTCTTTCAAAGAGCCGGCACAGGCACGATGGGCCAAATAGCCTCCTTCTATGCAGTAACATGCTATGGTTCAAGAATTTCATGTTCCACACATACCCAGGAATTATTATCAAAATATTTAATATTTATTTAGTATTTAATGCACACCAATCTGCACACTCTCCTGTGAATATAACTGGATGTGACACATTACAGTCTGTGTGTTATACTGGATGTGACACACTGCAGTCTGTGTGTTATACTGGGTGTGACACACTGCAGTCTGAGTGTTATACTGGGTGTGACACACTGCAGTCTGAGTGTTATACTGGATGTGACACACTGCAATCTCTGTGTTACACTGGATGTGACACACTGCAGTCACTGTGTTATACTGGATGTGACACACTGCAGTCTGTGTGTTATACTGGGTGTGACACACTGCAGTCTGAGTGTTATACTGGGTGTGACACACTGCAGTCTGAGTGTTATACTGGATGTGACACACTGCAGTCTGTGTGTTATACTGGGTGTGACACACTGCAGTCTGTGTGTTATACTGGGTGTGACACACTGCAGTCTGTGTGTTATACTGGGTGTGACACACTGCAGTCTCAGTGTTATACTGGGTGTGACACACTGCAGTAATTGTGTTATACTGGATGTGACACACTGCAATCTCTGTGTTATACTGGATGTGACACACTGCAGTCTCTGTGTTATACTGGATGTGACACACTGCAGTCCCTGGCTTATACAAAATGAGACACATTGCAATCTGTGCATTATACTGAATGTGATACACCACAGTCCCTGTGTTATACTGAATTTGACACACTGCGGGCTCTCTGTATTATGCTGAATGTGACACATTGCAGTCTCTGTGTTATACTGAATAGGATACACTTCAGTCTCGCTGTGTTATACTGGGTGTGACACACTGCAGTCTATGTGTTATACTGGATGTGACACACTGCAGGCTGTGTGTTATACTGGATGTGACACACTGCAGGCTGTGTGTTATACTGGATGTGACACACTGCAGTCTGTGTGTTATACTGGATGTGACACACTGCAGGCTGTGTGTTATCCTGGATGTGACACACTGCAGTCTATGTGTTATACTGGATGTGACACACTGCAGTCTGTGTGTTATACTGGATGTGACACACTGCAGTCTGTGTGTTACACTGGATGTGACACACTGCAGTCTCCCTGTTTACACTGGATGTGACACACTGCAGTCTGTGTGTTACACTGGATGTGACACACTGCAGTCTCTGTGTTATTTTGAATGTGTCACACTGTGTCTGCAGTCGCTCTGTGTTATTTTTTTAAATTCATTCATGGGATGTGGGCGTCGCTGGCGAGGCCGGCATTTATTACCCATCCCTAATTGACCTTGAGAAGGTGGTGGTGAGCCGCCTTCTTGAACCGTTGCAGTCCGTGTGGTGAAGGTTCTCCCACAGTGCTGGTAAGTAAGGTTTTCCAGGATTTTGACCCAGCGACGATGAAGGAACGGCGATATATTTCCAAGTCAGTATGGTGTGTGACTTAGAGGGGAACGTGCAGGTGGTGTTGTTCCCATGTGTCTGCTGCCCTTGTCCTTCTAGGTGGTAGAGGTCGCGGGTTTGGGAGGTGCTGTCAAAGAAGCCTTGGCGAGTTGCTGCAGTGCATCCTGTAGATGGTACACACTGCAGCCACAGTGCGCCGGTGGTGAAGGGAGTGAATGTTTAGGATGGTGGATGGGGTACCAATCAAGCGGGCTGCTTTGTCCTGGATGGTGTCGAGCTTCTTGAGTGTTGTTGGAGCTGCACTCATCCAGGCAAGTGGAGAGTATTCCATCACACTCCTGACTTGTGCCTTGGAGATGGTGGAAAGGCTGTGGGGAATCAGGAGGTGAGTCACTCGCTGCAGAATACCCAGCCTCTGACCTGCCCTCGTAGCCACAGTATTTGTGTGGCTGGTCCAGTTAAGTTTCTGGTCAATGGTGACCCCGAGGATGTTGATGGTGGAGAATTCGGCGATGGTAATGCCGTTGAATGTCAAGGGGTGGTGGTTAGACTCTCTCTTGTTGGAGATGGTCCCTGGCACTTATCTGGTGCGAATGTTACTTGCCACTTATGAGCCCAAGCCTGGATGTTGTCCAGGTCTTGCTGCCTGCGGGCACGGACTGCTTCATTATCTGAGGGGTTGCGAATGGAACTGAACACTGTGCAATCATCAGCGAACATCCCCATTTCTGACCTTATGATGGAGGGAAGGTCATTGATGAAGCAGCTGCAGATGGTTGGGCCTAGGACACTGCCCTGAGGAACTCCTGCAGCAATGTCCTGGGGCTGAGATGATTGGCCTCCAACAACCAATACCATCTTCCTTTGTGCTCGGTATGACTTCAGCCACTGGAGAGTTTTCCCCCTGATTCCCATTGACTTCAATTTTACTGGGGCTCCTTGGTGCCACACTCGGTCAAATGCTGCCTTGATGTCAAGGGCAGTCACTCTCACCTCACCTCTGGAATTCAGCTCTTTTGTCCATGTTTGGACCAAGGCTGTAATGAGGTCTGGAGCCGAGTGGTCCTGGCGGAACCCAAACTGAGCATCGGTGAGCAGGTTATTGGTGAGTAAGTGCCACTTGATAGCACTGTCGACAACACCTTCCATCACTTTGCTGATGACTGAGAGTAGACTGATGGGGCGGTAATTGGCCGGATTGGATTTGTCCTGCTTTTTGTGGACAGGACATACCTGGGCAATTTTCCACATTGTTGGGTAGATGCCAGTGTTGTAGCTGTACTGGAACAGCTTGGCTAGAGGCGCAGCTAGTTCTGGAGCACAAGTCTTCAGCACTACAGCCGGGATGTTGTCGGGGCCCATAGCCTTTGCTGTATCCAGTGCACTCAGCCGTTTCTTGATATCACATGGAGTGAATCGAATTGGCTGAAGACTGGCTTCTGTGATGGTGGGGATATCGGGAGGAGGCTGAGATGGATTATCCACTCGGCACTTCTGGCTGAAGATGGTTGCAAACGCTTCAGCCTTGTCTTTTGCACTCAAGTGCTGGACTCCGCCATCATTGAGGATGGGGATGTTCACAGAGGCTCCTCCTCCCGTTAGTTGTTTAATTGTCCACCACCATTCACGACTGGATGTGGCAGGACTGCAGAGCTTTGATCTGATCCGTTGGTTGTGGAATCACTTAGCTCTGTCTCTCGCATGCGTGTAGTCCTGTGTTGTAGCTTCACCAGGTTGGCACCTCATTTTTAGGTATGCCTGGTGCTGCTCCTGGCATGCTCTTCTACACTCCTCATTGCACCAGGGTTGATCCCCTGCCTTGTTGGTAATGGTAGAGTGAGGAATATGCCGGGCCATGAGGTTACAGATTGTGCTGGAATACAATTCTACTGCTGCTGATGGCCCACAGCGCCTCATAGATGCACAGTTTTGAGTTGCTAGATCTGTTCTGAATCTACCGTATTTAGCACGGTGGTAGTGCCACACAACACATTGGATGGTGTCCTCAGTGCAAAGACAGGACTTCGTCTCCACAAGGACTGTGCAGTGGTCACTCCTACCAATACTGTCATGGACAGATGCATCTGTGACAGGTAGATTGGTGAGGACGAGGTCAAGTAGGTTTTTCCCTCGTGTTGGTTCGCTCACCATCTGCTGCAGGCCCAGTCTGGCTGCTATGAGCTTCAGGACTCGGCCAGATCGGTCAGTAGTGGTGCTACCGAGCCACTCTTGGTGATATACAGAATGTCACACACTGCAGTCAGGGTGTTATACTGGGTGTGACACACTGCAATCTGTGTGTTATACTGGGTGTGACAAACTGCAGTCTGAGAGTTATACTGGGTGTGACACACTGCAGTCTGAGTCTTATACTGGGTGTGACACATTGCAGTCTGAGTGTTATACTGGGTGTGACACACTGCAGTCTGAGTGTTATACTGGATGTGACACACTGCAGTCTGTGTGTTATACTGGGTGTGACACGTTGCAGTCTGAGTGTTATACTGGGTGTGACAAATTGCAGTCTGCGTGTTATACTGGGTGTGACACACTGCAGTCTGAGTGTTATACTGGGTGTGACACATTGCAGTCTGTGTGTTATACTGCATGTGACACACTGCAGTCTGTGTGTTATACTGGATGTGACACACTGCAGTCTGTGTGTTATACTGGATGTGACACACTGTAGTCTGAGTGTTATACTGGATGTGACACACTGCAGTCTGAGTGTTATACTGGGTGTGACACACTGCAGTCTGAGTGTTATACTGGGTGTGACACACTGCAGTCTGAGTGTTATACTGGGTGTGACACACTGCAGTCTGAGTGTTATACTGGATGTGACACACTGCAGTCTGAGTGTTATACTGGGTGTGACACATTGCAGTCTGAGTGTTATACTGGGTGTGACACACTGCAGTCTGAGTGTTATACTGGGTGTGACACACTGCAGTCTGAGTGTTATACTGGATGTGACACACTGCAGTCTGAGTGTTATACTGGGTGTGACACACTGCAGTCTGAGTGTTATACTGGGTGTGACACACTGCAGTCTGAGTGTTATACTGGATGTGACACACTGCAGTCTGAGTGTTATACTGGGTGTGACACACTGCAGTCTGAGTGTTATACTGGGTGTGACACATTGCAGTCTGTGTTATACTGGGTGTGACACATTTCAGTCTGTGTTTTCTGAATTTGACACACTGCAGTCTGTGTGTTATACTGGATGTGACACACTGCAGTCTGTGTGTTATACTGGATGTGACACACTGCAGTCTGTGTGTTATACTGGATGTGACACACTGCAGTCTGAGTGTTATACTGGGTGTGACACACTGCAGTCTGAGTGTTATACTGGGTGTGACACACTGCAGTCTGAGTGTTATACTGGGTGTGACACACTGCAGTCTGAGTGTTATACTGGGTGTGACACACTGCAGTCTGTGTGTTATACTGGATGTGACACACTGCAGTCTGTGTGTTATACTGGATGTGACACACTGCAGTCTGTGTGTTATACTGCATGTGACACACTGCAGTCTGTGTGTTATACTGGATGTGACACACTGCAGTCTGTGTGTTATACTGGATGTGACACACTGCAGTCTGAGTGTTATACTGGATGTGACACACTGCAGTCTGAGTGTTATACTGGATGTGACACACTGCAGTCTGAGTGTTATACTGGGTGTGACACACTGCAGTCTGAGTGTTATACTGGGTGTGACACACTGCAGTCTGAGTGTTATACTGGGTGTAACACACTGCAGTCTGAGTGTTATACTGGATGTGACACACTGCAGTCTGAGTGTTATACTGGGTGTGACACACTGCAGTCCGAGTGTTATACTGGGTGTGACACACTGCAGTCTGAGTGTTATACTGGGTGTGACACATTGCAGTCTGTGTTTTCTGAATGTGACGCACTGCAGTCTGAGTGTTATACTGGGTGTGACACATTGCAGTCTGTGTTTTCTGAATGTGACACACTGCAGTCTGAGTGTTATACTGGGTGTGACACACTGCAGTCTGAGTGTTATACTGGATGTGACACACTGCAGTCTGAGTGTTATACTGGGTGTGACACACTGCAGTCTGAGTGTTATACTGGGTGTGACACACTGCAGTCTGAGTGCTATACTGGGTGTGACACATTGCAGTCTGTGTTATACTGGGTGTGACACATTTCAGTCTGTGTTTTCTGAATGTGACACACTGCAGTCTGAGTGTTATACTGGGTGTAACACACTGCAGTCTGAGTGTTATACTGGGTGTGACACATTTCAGTCTGTGTTTTCTGAATGTGACGCACTGCAGTCTGAGTGTTATACTGGATGTGACACACTGCAGTCTGAGTGTTATACTGGGTGTAACACACTGCAGTCTGAGTGTTATACTGGGTGTGACACACTGCAGTCTGAGTGTTATACTGGGTGTGACACACTGCAGTCTGAGTGTTATACTGGGTGTGATACACTGCAGTCTGAGTGTTATACTGGGTGTGACACACTGCAGTCTGAGTGTTTTACTGGGTGTGACACACTGCAGTCTGTGTTTTACTGGGTGTGACACACTGCAGTCTGTGTTTTACTGGGTGTGACACACTGCAGTCTGTGTTTTACTGGGTGTGACACACTGCAGTCTGTGTTTTACTGGATGTGACACACTGCAGTCTGAGTGTTATACTGGATGTGGAGAAAGCTGATCAATATCTTCGCACAAGTCAAATGATATGTCAGCATTTACCTTTCTACTCTGCACCTCTTCCTCCAGCGTGACCGCCTCGTGCTTACGATGCTCACTGGTCGTACATACGCAGCAAATGAACGTCTTGTCAGTCCTGCAGAACAGCTCTAGGTGTTTCCGGTGCATCTTGCACTTGCGTTCCTTGATATCCTGGACAGGATCGGTCAGGGGGTGGTCCTGGAACGCTGCGTTCTCCCGGTGTGGCTTGAGGTGGATCTCGCAGTAAGAAGCCAGGCAGACCAGGCACGACTTGGCTGCTTTCAACTTGGCGTCGGTGCAGAAATCGCAGGGGACATCACTCGGTCCGGCCAGGGGCCTGAGGCCCAGCTTAGCCCCCGATTTAAGGAAGTCCTCCACTATGTCGCACACGATGGTGTTCCTGTGGAGCGTGGGCCTGGGGATGAAGCTCTCCCTGCACTGAGGGCAGCTGTAGGCCCCAACATTGAACTGCTGGTCCCAGAATCTCCCGATGCAGTCCAGGCAGAAATTGTGCCCGCAGGGAATCGTGGCGGGATTTCTGAACACCTCTAAACAGATGGCGCAGATCAGTTTCTCCTCAGAGACCCGCAGGTTTGAGGACGCCATGTCGAGCTGCCAGTTTTACCCTCAGCTTGCAGCTGAAACCAGAAGTTGTCTTGAACTTCCGGGAGCTTGGCAGCACTGGAAGGATTTATTGCTCGGTTCCTGGATTTCCGAAAAATCGGGAGTGGGAGGGCAAATGAGGAAACAAAAATCAAGTTTGGTGAGACTTAATTTTACGCGTTAATCTGTTTTGTTAACCCGAAAACACGACATTAAAAGGCACTTAAAACAACAATAAGAATTATTTTGACTCCCAGTCGAATTGTTGGTGAAGGAAGATATTGACGAGTCACGTCCTTAAATGTAGATCCAGATGAAGGTATATGGTCAGATGCACGATAGACCAGGACACAGGCCTAGAAATTCGATGCCCGCGCCACACACACGGGCATGCAAGGGGCGGGCACGCTGCCACGCCTGGTCACATGGTCCCAGGCACCACCTTCCATCCAGGCTGGGACCCCATTCATACCGGTGACCCGCACTGTTCATCGCCTGTTCAAGGGGGCAGGGGGCGGGAAATCAGGACTCTCTGATGCCGCTTAAAGGCAGCCAGCCCCTCTTAAAGGGGAGGTGCTCTCTGGCTGCAGACAACGGGGAAACTTTCCAGATTGAAAAAAAATAGAGAGAGAGAGAATAAAGAACTTGCATTTCTGTAGCACGTTTCACGACCTCAGGTCACCCCAAATCTTCACAAACATTGAACAACTTTTTTGAGATGTAGTCACTGTTATAATGCAGGAAAATGTGGCAGACAATTTGCGCACAGCGAGATCCCACAACAGCAATGTTATAATGACCAGATAATCTGTTTTTGTGATATTAGAGATATTAAGGCAGGTGACCAAAGGAGGTAGGTTTTAAAGACCGCCTTAAGGGAGGAGAGAGAGGCAGAGAGGTTTATGGAGGGAAGCTTAAAGACTCGGCAGCTAAAGGCACGGCCACTAATGGTGGAGCAATGAAAATCGGGAATGTGCAGGAGGCCAGAATTGGAGGAGCGCAGAGATTGCGGAGGGTTGTAGGGCTGGAAGAGGTTACAGAGATAGGGAGGGGCGAGGCCATGGAGGGAGTTGAACACATGGATGAGAATTTTAAAATCGAGGCGTTCACGGGCAGGGAGCCATTGTAGGCCAAAGAGCACAGGGGTGATGGGTGAACAGGACTTGGTGCGAGTTAGGATACAGGCAGCAGAGTTTTGGATGAACAACAGTCCAATGATTGTGCACTTTTCTGCTATGATGAATTGCTGCCTGATTTGGAGTCAAGATAACAGGAGACTGAAGCCGTGGTTTGAAAGATCGATTTCTTACTGCTTTAAAACTCAAATTCTGGGCATTGCTGCAGCTTCATGTAATTCCCATTTGGGGATGCTGTGATCATTCCTCAGTATCGTACATTAATCAAAATCCGTGGTGGACAGTGCCACCTGCAGTAGGAATTGGGCATTACCGGTGGGGTGCGACTGATGAACGAAGGGATTCCTTAAACTACGTCGACCCAGGGGTTGAAAATGCATTTCAATTCTTTCGGGCGAGGTTTTGTCAAAGTGTGCGTTCATTATTTTCAGCCCCTTTTTTTAAAACACGAGTGGTTCTCTTGCAACACTGCGAGTAACTCCAGTGGTTATAGCCCTACAACCCTCCGCTATCTCGGCATTCCTCCAATTCTGGCTTCTTGTGCACTCCCCGCTGCCCAGCTGTCTAGACCCTAAGCTCTGGAATTCCCTCCCTAAACCTCTCCACCTCTCTCTCCTCCTTTAAGACGCTCCTTAAAACCCATCACTTAGACCAAGCTTTTGGTCACCTGTCCTAATGTCTCCTTCGGTTTGGTGTCAAATTTAGTCAGATTACGCTCCTGTGAAGCCCCTTGGGAAGTTTTACGACACTAAAGGCGCCTTATAAATGCAAGATTTTACTGTAGTTGTTATGTTACTGAACTAATAGTCCAGAAAACATAAGATCAAATCCCATTGTAGCAGTTTGAGAATTTGAATTTGGTTCAAAACAATTTGGAAATAAAAAGCTGGTGTCAGTAAAAGTGACCATGAAGCCTCTGGTTCACTCATGTCCTTGAGGGAAGGAAACCTGCCGTCCTTACCCGGTCTGGCCTATATGTGACTCCAGTCCTGGACCAACATGGTTGATTCTTAATTGCCCTCTGAAGTAGTAGCGCCACCTCCTCAGGACAACAGGGGATGGGCAGTAAATGACGGCCATGCCAGCGATTCCCAAATCCCGAGAATGAATAAAAAATAACTGCGCACTGTTTTATAAGGACACTAGTGTCACGTCATGTAATTAATAATGTAGATGACAGCTGCTGGGATGGCAGTCTCTCCTTTTAAGGTTATAGGCCAGGAATTTTCTGCTTCTGTGCTTCCGAACCCTCCATTTCCCGTAATTAAAACGGACGCACGAAAAATCACCGGCCGGGAGCGCAGAAGTGGGAAGTCCCGGCCCCCGAAATCTCAATGTTGTCAAGTAAACCGAGCCTCAGGTCAATCAGAGTTTAATTGTTTGGTGAAGGGACTGTGCAGATTAAGAAAAAAGCTTGTAATTTTCGGGCTCCAGATCAGAAACATTAATTGCTTCACACTCTTGCTCAGAAGCCTGTTTGGTACCTCAAAAAAATTTGACAACCAAGCCCTGATTTTAACTCGGGGCAAGTGGTGATGGTGCGAGGTCAGCGGGGTCAAGCTTCAGGCCATTTTAGCTCCCGGGCCTCATTTAAATAAAGCAGGCCCGACTCCCGCCTGAACCCGGCGTCAACGGCCTGAGGCCTGGTCCAGGCAGGAGGGGGCGAGTGCGGCGGGAGGCCCGGCAACGTAAGCAGAGGTGGGGGAGGGGGTTCCAAGCGAATGCAGGAAGCCCAGGGCGGGGGAGGCCGAAGGATTTTTTCCTGTGGGGCCCGGAGGAGCAGTCCTGATCCACCTGGGCCACAAGGAGACCTTTAAAACAAATAACATGAACTTTTGCTTTTCGGCCCTCTTTTGGGCCCTGGGATTCCTTGGTGCGACCGACACCCGTCACCGCCTCCGGTTAAAATGTGGTCGGGGTCTGAATGATGTCATCGCACCCCGACCATTGATACTCGAGAAGGCCCTCGTCTGCCTGGAACGAGGACCTCACACGCTGCCCGAAATGCCCCTGTTAAACTGGGGGTGTGCAGAGTGGGACCGGTGAGTGCCAGGCTGCTGAGATTTTAACCTTCGTTCTCATCGGGCGGGGAGGTGGGGGTGGGGGGGTTAAAATCTGAGCTCTAGATTGTGACGGACAAAGCACATACTCGAGGTAACTCTTCACATCTCTCAGTTTAGAACAATTAATCCATAATTTATAATATTTCATTAAATCTACCATTGCAGTTGAAATGAAAAGTTCTACTAGAGGCCTTAATTGATTATATTTTATTTTGGGGGAAGAGATTGAGCCTCTGAATAGTGAGGGGGAGGGGTCAGAGATTGGTCAAATGGACAGTTGACATCAAGGAGAATGTAATTCAATGGCCATTTACCCCTTGCTGGGCACAGTTCAATGGTCATTTACCCCTTGCTGGGCACAGTTCAATGGCCATTTACCCCTTGCTGGGCACAGTTCAATGGCCATTTACCCCTTGCTGGGCACAGTTCAATGGCCATTTACCCCTTGCTGGACACAGTTCAATGGCCATTTACCCCATGCTGGGCACAGTTCAATGGTCATTTACTCCATGCTGGGCACAGTTCAATGGCCATTTACTCCATGCTGGGCACAGTTCAATGGCCATTTACTCCTTGCTGGGCACAGTTCAATGGCCATTTACCCCTTGCTGGGCACAGTTCAATGGCCATTTACCCCTTGCTGGGCACAGTTCAATGGCCATTTACCCCTTGCTGGGCACAGTTCAATGGCCATTTACTCCTTGCTGGGCACAGTTCAATGGCCATTTACCCCATGCTGGGCACAGTTCAATGGCCATTTACCCCTTGCTGGGCACAGTTCAATGGCCATTTACCCCTTGCTGAGCACAGTTCAATGGCCATTTACTTCTTGCTGGGCACAGTTCAATGGCCATTCACCCCTTGCTGGGCACAGTTCAATGGCCATTTACCCCTTGCTGGGCACAGTTCAATGGCCATTTACCCCTTGCTGGGCACAGTTCAATGGCCATTTACTTCTTGCTGGGCACAATTCAATGGCCATTCACCCCTTGCTGGGCACAGTTCAATGGCCATTTACTCCATGCTGGGCACAGTTCAATGGCCATTTACTCCATGCTGGGCACAGTTCAATGGCCATTTACCCCTTGCTGGGCACAGTTCAATGGCCATTTACCCCTTGCTGGGCACAGTTCAATGGCCATTTACCCCTTGCTGGGCACAGTTCAATGGCCATTTACCCCTTGCTGGGCACAGTTCAATGGCCATTTACTCCTTGCTGGGCACAGTTCAATGGCCATTTACCCCTTGCTGGGCACAGTTCAATGGCCATTTACCCCTTGCTGGGCACAGTTCAATGGCCATTTACTTCTTGCTGGGCACAGTTCAATGGCCATTCACCCCTTGCTGGGCACAGTTCAATGGCCATTTACCCCTTGCTGGGCACAGTTCAATGGCCATTTACTTCTTGCTGGGCACAGTTCAATGGCCATTCACCCCTTGCTGGGCACAGTTCAATGGCCATTTACTTCTTGCTGGGCACAGTTCAATGGCCATTCACCCCTTGCTGGGCACAGTTCAATGGCCATTCACCCCTTGCTGGGCACAGTTCAATGGCCATTTACTTCTTGCTGGGCACAGTTCAATGGCCATCCACCCCTTGCTGGGCACAGTTCAATGGCCATTTACCCCTTGCTGGGCACAGTTCAATGGCCATTTACTTCTTGCTGGGCACAGTTCAATGGCCATTCACCCCTTGCTGGGCACAGTTCAATGGCCATTTACTTCTTGCTGGGCACAGTTCAATGGCCATTCACCCCTTGCTGGGCACAGTTCAATGGCCATTCACCCCTTGCTGGGCACAGTTCAATGGCCATTTACTTCTTGCTGGGCACAGTTCAATGGCCATCCACCCCTTGCTGGGCACAGTTCAATGGCCATTTACCCCTTGCTGGGCACAGTTCAATGGCCATTTACTTCTTGCTGGGCACAGTTCAATGGCCATTCACCCCTTGCTGGGCACAGTTCAATGGCCATTTACTTCTTGCTGGGCACAGTTCAATGGCCATTCACCCCTTGCTGGGCACAGTTCAATGGCCATTTACCCCTTGCTGGGCACAGTTCAATGGCCATTTACCCTTGCTGGGCACAGTTCAATGGCCATTTACCCTTGCTGGGCACAGTTCAATGGCCATTTACCCCTTGCTGGGCACAGTTCAATGGCCATTTACCCCTTGCTGGGCACAGTTCAATGGCCATTTACCCCTTGCTGGGCACAGTTCAATGGCCATTTACCCCTTGCGGTGCGCAATTCCACCCACTCTGGTATTTCATCAAATGATCACTTTTCACGCGTGAGTCTCTCAGAGTCTTGGCAGCTATTTAACCTCCAGGCATCACAGCGAGTCCACTCCTGATCTGATCCTAACCTCATTCTGTGTCCACACATGACCTCTTCCAGCCAGAGTTGCTGGATAGTTATGAGAAGCAGGAACTCTGACTGAATTTCCATCCTTAACACAGGGGCTCTGAACACAACTGTGGCAGGTGACCCCAGCTGGGATCATCTAACTCAGCACAGACCAGGAATCAAACCAGGGACTTGAGAGGATAAACCAACCGACCCATCAAGGGGCTTTTCTTGTTGGGGCAGCCGTGGCTCCGTGGGTCGCACGCCTCACCTCCTGAGTCAATAAGGGTGGTGGGTTTAAGTCCCATGCCAGAGATTAGAGCACAAAATCCAGGCTGACACTCCAGTGCAGTTCTGAGGGGGTGCTGCACTGTCAGAGGTGCTGTCTTTCGGGTGAGATATTAAACCGTGGTCCCGTCTCCCCTGTCGGATGGATGCAAAATGATCCCATGGCACTCATTTGAAGAAAAGCAGTGGCATTCTCCCTGGTGTCCTGGTCAACATTTATCCCTCAACCAACATCACTAAAACCAATTATCTGGTCATTATCACATTGCTGTTTATGGGATCTTGCTATGCACAAATTGGCTGCTGTGTTTCCCACATTACAACAGTGACTGCACTTTAAAAGTAATTGGCTGTAAAGCACTTTGCAATGTCCTGAGCTTGTGAAAGGTGCTATATAAATGCAAGTCTTTCTTTCTTTCCCTTTGTACCTCTAACAACAGTGGTCCATACCCCCAGTGGCAGAGTTTGCAATCTCGGCCATGCTGCTGTGAGAAGCGGAGAGCCAAGCTCAGTAACTTCCTGCGAGGGGGGAGCATCAGGAGGAGACCCATCCTCAGGCTGCTGTCATCCATGGAACTATCTGAGGGTTTCAAGATTATGAAGGGAAGTGACAAAGTCGGTCCAAGCAAACTGTTACTGTGTCGAAAAGCTCAGATCCCAGGGAACTGAAGCTGAAATTAGAAAATTGAGGCTGGATTTTCCTCTGCGATCCCATCCAAATTCAAGATGAAAGGCTGATATCACGCACAGTATTGGAGGCAGATATCAAGTATCAGAGGCAGATATCGAAATCAATATCAAAGTCTGATATCGGTTACATTTTTTGAGGCGCATATCAGATACAGTATCGGAGGCTTATATTGGAATCAATATCATATTCTGACAGTGGATATGGTATCAGAGGCTGATATCGCATGCAGTATCAGAGGCTGATATCACATGCAGTATCAGAGGCAGATATCACATGCAGTATCAGAGGCTGATATCACATGCAGTATCAGAGGCAGATAGCGGATACAGTATCGGAGGCCGATAGCGGATACAGTATCGGAGGCCCATAGCGGATACAGTATCGGAGGCCGATAGCGGATACAGTATCGGAGGCCGATAGCGGATACAGTATCGGAGGCCGATAGCGGATACAGTATCGGAGGCCGATAGCGGATTCAGTATCGGAGGCCGATAGCGGATACAGTATCGGAGGCCGATAGCGGATACAGTATCGGAGGCCGAAAGTGGATAGAGTATCGGAGGCCAATAGCGGATAAAGTATTAGAGGCCGATAATGAATACAGTCTCGGTGGCCATTAGCGGATACTGTGTTAGAGGCAGATAGCAGATACAGTATCGGAGGCTGATAGGGGATACAATGGGCCCGATTTTACCAGGGGTGCGGGTTCTGGGCGGGTTGAAAACGCGCCCAGTGAAATTAGTGGGTTTCCTGCGCGATCGCAGCAGGCAACACACTAATTGGATCCACTTACCTGCTCCTCCGGGTTCCCCACTGCTGATCTGCACGTCGGGCGGGCTGCTCATGCGCAGTAAGATCTGTCAGCTGGAGGCGCTCTATTTAAAGGGGCAGTCCTCCACTGACTGATGCTGCCACAAACAGCAAAAATTACAGCATGGAGCAGCCCAGGGGGAAGGCTGCTCCCAGTTTAATGATGCTTCACTCCAGGTATCATTGGATGGGGTGAGGAGGAGGGAGAGGACAGAGATCGTCCCTCCGGCGGGCGGGAGGAAGCGGCCTGCCTCTGCCACCAAGAAGGCCTGGCTCGAGGTGGCAGAGGAGGTCACCAGTGCAACCAACATATCGCGCACCTGCATACAGTGCAGGAGGCGCTCCAATGACCTCAGTAGGTCAGCCAAAGTGAGTACACTTACTCATTCCCCTACACTCCGTCTGCCACATCACCGCCCCCACCCCACATCTCCTTCAGCACTGCCAACACAACTCTGTCACATCACCCCTCACACCCACTCAAACCTCATCCTCATCTTACCTGCACCTACTCACCTCACCAGTACTCATCCCGCCACTACCACTCAACCCAATCCTCATACAATCTCATGGCTCTATCCCATATTCACCCTCTCATGCATCTCTCTCACGGCCAGACTCACTCAACCTGCCACTACCTGTGCTGCAGCCACAGTGCATGCATCACATATGTGCAGTAGGCAGCGTAAGGCAAACGTGTCGTGAGCATGAAAGGGTGTTTGAGGGTTTGTCATGGTTCTTACTTCTATTGAATTAAAGAACAACTCACATCACACATTATATTGGCACCACTACTGCCATGTCTTTGCGAATCCTGTCCGGTTTGTGCAATAATGCCCACTCCTGGGTATCCCTATGAGGACCCACCACTGATGCCACCCAGTGTGTCACTGCAGAGTGGGTGTAGGTGTATTTGCAGGGCTCTTCTGCGCAGACATCCCCGGTTGCAGCCTGGAAGGCTGTGGAGCAGAAGTTCGGGAGGGCAGTGGTGACTTTGACAGCGACAGGTAGGAAGATGGTGCACGGGCCAGCCAGGAGCAGCTCGGCATGAAAGAGGCTGCAGATGTCCACGGCTACATGTCGACTGACTCTGAGCCTCCGTGTGCACTGCTGCTCAGAGAGGTCCAGGAGGCTGAGCCTCGGTCTGTGGACCCTGTGGCGAGGATAGTGCCCTCTGCGACGCATCTCTCTCTGCGGTAGCCCTCCATCCTGCTGTACAGGTGGATGTGTCACAGCACTCTGTTGTGGAGCTCCACGTGTCAGAGGTGGACGGCGTAGATGGCGAGGCTGGTGAGGCTGGTGATGCTGTTCGCCCTCCGAGGGGGTCATGACTGCAGCTACAGTGGCCCCCATCCGCAAGATGTACATCTGAGGGGGTCCGCAAGGTAGGTACATGTCTCTGGACCCCGGGGTAAGTGTGCAGGTTGTTGACTTCGACCATCAGGAGGAGGGTGGTGGAGGCCAAACTTTGTCCCAAGTGACAGAGCGGCCTCCTGCAATGAGTGAAGGTCTCCCCGCAACCTGTCAAATGGTCCTTTGCAGCTGCCACAGGCTAACGGCTGCAACACGTCCAGTTCAACTAGGACTGTTTCCCCCAGTGTGTGAAACAGTCCCATGTTTATCCAAAATCACACACAGTCCCTTAATCAGGTCAGTTAATGACCTGAACAAGCAAAGTAAATACACTCAAGTGGCATCCCGCTGGCTTTAATTGCCTGCGGGATTCCCACCAGCGGGGGTTGCGCACGCACCCCCGCACGTCAGCGCGGAACCCGGAAGTGGGCGGGATCGAGGCGCGATCCGGTCACGCTCCGGGATTTCGCGATTTTCGGGGCCCCCCCGCCGAGAACGCACCCGATAGTGGGTGCTAAAATCGGGCCCAATATCTGAGGCTGATAGCAGATAAAGTATCGGAGGCTGATAGCAGATAAAGTATCGGAGGCTGATAGCAGATAAAGTATTGGAGGCCAATAGCAGATACAATTTCCGAGGCCAATAGTGGATACAGTATCGGAGGCCGATAGCGGAAGCAGTATGAGGCCAAGAGCAGATACAGTATCTGAGGCCGATAGCAGATACAGTATTGGAAGCAGATAGTGGATTCCATATCAAAGGCCAATAGCGGATATGGTATCGGAGGCCGATAGTGATACGGTATCAGAGGCTGTCATCGGATACTGTATCAGAGGCAGACAGCAGATACAATATCTGAGGCTGATAGCGGATACAGTATCGGAGGCCAATAGCGGATACAATTTCGGAGGCCGATAGCGGATACCATATTGGGGGCAGATATTGGATACAGTATCAGAGGCCGATAGCGGATACAGTATCGGAGGCTGATAGCGGATACTGTATCAGAGGCAGATAGCAGATACAATATCTGAGGCCGATAGCGGATACAGTATCGGAGGCCATTTGCGGATGCAATATGAGACCAATAGTGGATACAGTACCTGAGGCCAATAGCAGATACAGTATTGGAGGCCAATAGCAGATACAGCCGCAGTGGCCGATAGCGGATACTGTATTGGAGGCCGATAGCGGATACTGTATCGGAGGCTGATAGCGGATACAGTATCAGAGGCCGATAATGGATACTGTATCGGAGGCTGATAGCGGATACAGTATCGGAGGCTGATAGCGGATACAGTATCAGAGGCCGATAATGGATACTGTATCGGAGGCTGATAGCGGATACTGTATCGGAGGCCGATAGCGGATACTGTATCGGAGGCCGATAGCGGATACTGTATCGGAGGCTGATAGCGGATACTGTATCGGAGGCTGATAGCGGATACTGTATCGGAGGCTGATAGCGGATACTGTATCGGAGGCTGATAGCGGATACAGTATCGGAGGCTGATGGTGATACAGTATCAGAGGAAGCTGTGTTCAATTGTTTCAATTTCTTTATTATCAATACTGGGCAACCTCTTTTCAAAAATATATATTATTTTTGTAACAGTTGAGATCAAATTGCACCTTAAATCAAACCAGTTAAACACAGAATGCAATTCCTAAACAGATATTTAATGATTGAAATATCACAGATATAAATATATGTAAATTTAAATAAAACTGGAAATACTCCTTATAAAATAACTTCAGTTTAAAATTTAAGTTTGAAAATGCTTTGAGATTGATATTGAATGGGAGAATGACTTGGGTCATTGTGTAGTGACGTCAATAATGTGTTCATCAAAATTCCCTCTACTCAGTAATTCAGGAAATTGTAAACACGTTTATAAAGACTTTGTTAAAAATACTGACCAGAGGAAGCCTTTATGAACACATGCTGCTTTTATTTGTTCTCAGGATGTGGTGGCACCGGCATTTATTGCCCATCCCTAGTTGCCCTCGAGAAGGTGGTGGTGAGCCGCCTTCTTGAACCGCTGCAGTCCGTGTGGTGAAGGTTCTCCCACTGTGCTGTTAGGAAGGGAGTTCCAGGACTTTGACCCAGCGACGATGAAGGAACGGCGCTATGGGGCCAAAAACGTGCAGCGGAAGGATTGATGATACATGTCCAAGTCCGGGTGATGGTCTATCCGTGATCCTGCTGCTCTTGTCCTTCTCGGTGGTAGAGATGATAGTGCTTGGAGGTGATGTCAAAGTAAGCTTGGTGAGATGCTGCAGTGCATCCTGTAGATCGCACATACTGCAGTCAGAGTGCAGCAGCGATGGAGGGGGTGGATACACAGTTTAGTGGGAGGGGTGCCAATCAAGTGACATCACTACACAAAGGGACCCAAGAAATTCTTCCCCTGAGAATGGGATTTATTCTCTGACTTGTTGGCAAAGTGCAAAGTGAAATTATTTATGTTCTCCTCTAGCATTCTTTCCCCCTCCCCCTCCCCCTCCCCCTCACCCTCTCCTGGCCTCGCTCCGCGCCTAGGGCAAGATGGCAGATGGGTGGATAACCTGCTCCCAGGTCCCCAGGGCTGGTAACTGGCCTTTAGGAAAGCTGCCAGAGTGGCCCATGGTGCTATTTATTGTCTCTCCTGCCTTATGATGGCATGACTGACTCCTGGTCAGACAATCTCCCATGACTGACTCCTGGTCAGACAGTCTCCCATGACTGGCTCCTGGTCAGACAGTCTCCCATGACTGGCTCCTGGTCAGACAGTCTCCCATGACTGGCTCCTGGTCAGACAGTCTCCCATGACTGGCTCCTGGTCAGACAGTTTCCCATGACTGGCTCCTGGTCAGACAGTCTGCCATGACTGGCTCCTGGTCAGACAGTCTGCCATGACTGGCTCCTGGTCAGACAGTCTCCCATGACTGGCTCCTGGTCAGACAGTCTCCCATGACTGGCTCCTGGTCAGACAGTCTCCCATGACTGGCTCCTGGTCAGACAGTCTGCCATGACTGGCTCCTGGTCAGACAGTCTCCCATGACTAGCTCCTGGTCAGACAGTCTCCCATGACTGGCTCCTGGTCAGACAGTCTCCCATGACTGGCTCCTGGTCAGACAGTCTCCCATGACTAGCTCCTGGTCAGACAGTCTCCCATGACTAGCTCCTGGTCAGACAGTCTCCCATGACTGGCTCCTGGTCAGACAGTCTCCCATGACTAGCTCCTGGTCAGACAGTCTGCCATGACTGGCTCCTGGTCAGACAGTCTCCCATGACTGGCTCCTGGTCAGACAGTCTCCCATGACTGGCTCCTGGTCAGACAGTCTCCCATGACTGGCTCCTGGTCAGACAGTCTGCCATGACTGGCTCCTGGTCAGACAGTCTCCCATGACTGGCTCCTGGTCAGACAGTCTGCCATGACTGGCTCCTGGTCAGACAGTCTCCCATGACTAGCTCCTGGTCAGACAGTCTCCCATGACTGAAGTTATGGAGGAAATGACTTATTACCAATTTATGGTTAGAACCCCCTGTGCACAATCTCTGAATAATCCCGTTCTTAGCCCTTGTCTCTAGTTGTTTTTTCAGCTATCACTTTAATGAGTACGGTAACCTAGTGGTTATGGTAATGGACTAGCAACCCAAGAGGTTGTGAGTTCAAATCCCACTCATGCTAAGTCATGAAGGTGAATTCAATAAAACTAATAATTTGTAGGTTGGCACCTGAAAAGATTATCATGAAAGTTGCTGGATTATCATAAAGACCCAACTGGTTCACTGATGTCTTTCAGGGATGGGAACCTGCCACCTCATACCCGGTCTGGCCTACATGTGACAATGTGGTTGACTTGTAAAGCCCTCAGGCAACTAGAGATGGGGGATGAATGCTACCTTACCAGTGTTGTCCACATCCCAGGAACAAATATTGTTTCTTCTTAGTCTCCTGAGGGGGCTGACTCTTACTGGGATATTGTTCCACAGGCACCAACAGCCTCTAATATCTTGCCCAAATGGCCATCCTTCATGTGTGAGCACCGACAGAGGGCTTCAGTATGTTGGTGATCGCGGCCGCCCCTCCTCCGCAGAGTGACTGGTGGGAATCCTGACTGATTTGCCCCTCCCTTAGCCCAGAGGTGCTGAGTTCAGCTAACACTGCGCAGAGCAGGTGACAAAACTTGGTACCTCAGCCCTTTTCTCACAAAACCCTACACATCGGCCTGAAATGGACAATTCATATCCACTGTCTCATTAAGAATAGTATTTTTTATTCAATCTCAGGATGTGGGCGTCGTTGGCAAGGCCGGCATTTATTGCCCGTTCCTGGTTGCCCTCGAGAAGGTGGTGGTGAGCCGCCTTCTTGAACCACTGCAGTCCGTGTGGTGAAGGTTCTCCCACAGTGCTTTCAGATAGGGAGTTCCAGGATTTTGACCCAGCAACCAAGAAGGAACGGTGATATATGTTCAAGTCGGGATGGTGTGTGACAATAGAGGGGAACTTGGAGGTGATTACTTAGAATTACCATAGAATTTACAGCACCAAAACAGGCCATTCAGCCCAACAGGTCCATGCCGGTCTTTATGCTCTACACGAGCCTCCTCCCACCTTACTTCATCTAACCCTATCAGGATACCCTTCTATTCCTTTCTCCCCCATGTGTTTATCTAGCTTCCCCGTAAATGCATCTATGCTATTCTCCTCAACTACTCCATGTGGTCGTGAGTTCCATGTTCTAACCACTCTCTATAATAGGGTTCCCCATGAAAATAGTGACAAAGATCAGTTTGGTTTTCCCATTCCAGAAATGCAGCCTAAAAGACATCTTGAGATATATGTTGTCCACCCTGAAAAGAGCCTCGCTCAAGTCAGCTGGCAGATACTGAGGGATGTTCCGAGAAATACCCAAAAGGCCGGATACACGGGCTCCGTAAACACCGTCTTGAATCTGTGTATTAGAGTCATTGTGCTGCCGATCCCATAAAAGTCCAGCGTCCCCTCGGGGTAGTCAAGGTAGACGCCGATCCGCTGGTGCCTCCCTGACTGCACGGAGACCTCCTGTTTATTGTGGAGGGCCGAACACTTGCTGTTGCTGTACAGCAGGCACCAAGAGAGGTTGTTCCTCCCGATCAGAGTGCACATATTCGACCCTTTCCTCCTGATTCCCCTGTAGGTGAGCCCGATTCCCGCCCAGTGTCCGCTCATTTCCACCTCCCAGTAGCAGCGGCCCTCCGAAAAGCTCTCGGCGCACAACACTTCGGGGAAGTTGTCGAACCTCTCAGGGTGTTCGGGGTAGGAGAGGCACTCGGGGTCAACGTCTGTCACCGTGAGGTTACTGTCCGACAGGAGGAGGTGCTTGTGTGCCGTGTTGGGGTCAAAAGTCAACTGGAGGGCATCTGGAGACACAAGAGAAAATAATTAATGCAGCATTCCTTATCAAGGCGCGTTCTTTTGAGCTACTGATAAATTCATCAGGGTAGATTCACAGCCTATTCACAATGCTATTGCTAGTGGATTGGTCATCTGTTAAACAGCCATGTGATTTTCCGTTCCTTTCCATTGAGGTGCGGCACTGTGTCAGGACACAGCTTAACTTTACGGTTCTCAAGCTTCTATATTCTGGGCACTGCACTTTAGGAAAGATGTGAAGGCCTTAGAGAGGGTGCAGAAAAGATTTACTAGAATGATTCCAGGGATGAGGGACTTTAGTTACGTGGATAGACTGGAGAGGCTGGGGTTGTTCTCCATGGAACAGAGAAGGTTGAGAGGAGATTTGATCGAGGTATTCAAAATCATGAAGGGTCTAGACAGAGTAGATAGAGAGAAACTGTTCCCATTGGCGGAAGGGTCGAGAACCAGAGGACACAGATTTAAGGTGATTGGCAAAAGAACCAAAGGCGACATGAGGAAACATTTTTTTACGCAGTGAGGGGTTAGGATCTGGAATGCACTGCCCGAGGGGGTGGTGGAGGCAGATTCAATCATGGCCTTCAAAAGGGAATTGGATAAGTACTTGAAGGGAAAAAATATGGAGGGCTAAGGGGAAAGAGCGGGGGAATGGGACTTGCTAGATTGCTTTTGCAGAGAGCTGGCACGGACTCAATGGGCCGAATGGCCTCCGTCTGTACAGTAACCAGTCTATGATTCTATGATAAAGGTTGACCGCAAATACTAGATTGTTGGAGGAAGGAAAGGCTGAGGGAGGAAAGGTTTGAGGGCCTGAGTTACAGTTACATAGAATTACATAGAATTTACAGCACAGACGCAGGCCACTCGGCATAACTGGTCTATGCTGGTGTTTATGCTCTACACAAGCCTCCTCCCACCTTACTTCAACTCACCCTATCAGCACATCCTTCTAGTGTGAGACAGTGAGCTGAGTCTCAATTTTAAAACAGTTTCCTACATTACAACAGTGACTACACTTCAAAAGTAATTCATTGGATGTAAAGTGCTTCAGGACGTCCTGAGATTGTGAAAGGCGACATATAAATACAAGTTTGTTCATTGCTGATCTGATTGTGACCTCAACCCTACTTTCCCGTCGACCTACTATAACCTTTGACTCCCTTGTTAATCAGGAATCTATCTAACTCAGCCTTAAAAATATTCAGTGACCCTGCCTCCACCGCTCTCTGGGGAAGGGAGTTCCACAGACTCACGACCCTCTGAGAGAAAAAATTCTCCTCATCTCCGTCTTAAATGGGAGACCCCTTATTTTTAAACTGTGTCCCCTAGTTCTAGTCTCTCCCACAAGGGAAAACATCCTCTCAGCATCTACCCCTTCAAGTCCCCTCAGAATCTTATATGTTTCAATAAGATCACCTCTCATTCTTCTAAACTCCAATGTATACATGCCCAACTTGTCCAACCTTTCCTCATAAGATAACCCCCTCATCCCAGGAATCAGTCGAGTGAACCTTCTCTGAACCGCCTCCAAAGCAATTATGTCCTTTCTTAAATAAGGAGACCAAAACTGCACACAGTATTCTAGATGTGGTCTCACCAATGCCCTGTACAACTGTACCAAAACATCTCTACTTTTATTTTTTTTTTATTCGTTCATGGGATGTGGGCATTGCTGGCGAGGCCGGAATTTATGGCCCATCCCTAATTGCCCTTGAGAAGGTGGTGGTGAGCCGCCTTCTTGAACCACTGCAGTCCGTGTGGTGAAGGTTCTCCCACAGTGCTGTTAGGAAGGGAGTTCCAGGATTTTGACCCAGCGACGATGAAGGAACGGCGATATATTTCCAAGTCGGGATGGTGTGTGACTTGGAGGGGAACGTGCAGGTGGTGTTGTTCCCATGCGCCTGCTGCTCTTGTCCTTCTAGGTGGTAGAGGTCGCGGGTTTGGGAGGTGCTGTCGGAGAAGCCTTGGCGAGTTGCTGCAGTGCATCCTGTGGATGGTACACACTGCAGCCACAGTGCGCCGGTGGTGAAGGGATTGAATACTTAGGGTGGTGGATGGGGTGCCAGTCAAGCAGGCTGCTTTGTCCTGGATGGTGTCGAGCTTCTTGAGTGTTGTTGGAGCTGCACTCATCCAGGCAAGTGGAGAGTATTCCATCACACTCCTGACTTGTGCCTTGTAGATGGTGGAAAGGCTTTGGGGAGTCAGGAGGTGAGTCACTCACCGCAGAATACCCAGCCTCTGACCTGCTCTTGTAGCCACAGTATTTATGTGGCTGGTCCAGTTAAGTTTCTGGTCAATGGTAACCCCCAGGATGTTGATGGTGGGGGATTCGGCGATGGTAATGCCGTTGAATGTCAAGGGGAGGTGGTTAGACCCTCTCTTGTTGGAGATGGTCATTGCCTGGCACTTGTCTGGTGCGAATGTTACTTGCCACTTATCAGCCCAAGCCTGGATGTTGTCCAGGTCTTGCTGCATGCGGGCTCGGACTGCTTCATTCCCCTTGCAATAAATGACAACATTCTATTTGCCTTCCTAATCACTTGCTGTACCTGCATATTAACTTTTTGTGATTCATGTACTAGGACACCCAGATCCCTCTGTACCTCAGAGTTGTGCAATCTCTCTCCATTTAAATAATATACTGCTTTTCTATTCCTCCTGCCAAAGTGGACAAGTTCACATTTTCCCACATTATACTCCATCTGCCAAATTTTTGCCCACTCGCTTAACCTATCTATATCCCTTTGCAGACTCCTTATGTCCTCTTCACAACTTACTTTCCTACCTACCTTTGTGTCATCAGCAAATTTAGCAACCATACATTCGATCCCTTCATCCAAGTCATTGATATAGATTGTAAATAGTTGAGGCCCAAGCACTGATCCCTGTGGCACTCCACTCGTTACATCTTGCCAACCTGAAAATGACCCATTTATGCCTACTCTCTGTTTCCTGTTAGCTGACCAATCCTTTATCCATGCTAATATGTTACCCCCTACACCATGAGCTCTTATTTTGTGTAGTAGCCTTTGATGTGGTACCTTGTCAAAAGCCTCCTGGAAATCCAAGTACACCACATCCACAGGATCCCTTTTATCCACATTGCTTGTTACTTCCTCAAAGAACTCTAATAAATTAGTCAAACACGATTTTCCTTTCACAAAGCCGTGTTGATTCTGCCTGATTGCATTGAGATTTTCTAAGTGCCCTGCTATAACCTCCTTAATAATAGATTCTAGCATTTTCCCTATGACAGATGTTAAGCTAACTGACCTGTAGTTTCCTGCTTTCTGTCTCCCTCCTTTCTTGAACAGAGGAGTTACATTCACTGTTTTCCAATCTGATGGGACCTTTCCAGAATCTAGGGAATTTTGGATAATTAATACCAATGCATCTACTATCTCTGCAGCCACTTCTTTTAAGGCCCAAGGATGAAGTCCGTCAGGACCTGGGGACTTGTCAGCTTTTAGTTCTAATAATTTTTTCAAAAACCTTTCCCCGGTGATTGTGAAGATTTTAAGATCCTCCCTCCCTTTCACCTCTTGATTCACAATTATTTCTGGCATGTTATTTGTATCCTCTGCAGTGAAGACGGACGCAAAATATCTGTTCAATTCATCCGCCATTTCCTTATTCTCCATTATTAATTCCCCAGACTCACTCTCCAGAGGACCAACACTCACTTTACTTACTCTTTTCCTTTTTAAATACCTGTAGAAACTCTTACTATTTGTTTTTATATTTCTAGCTAGCTTTCTCTCGTACTTTAATTTCTCCCTCATTATTATTCTTTTAGTCATTCTTTGCTGTTTTTTATATTCTGACCAATCTTCTGACCTGCCACTAATCTTTGCGGAATTGTATGCTTTTTCTTTCAAATACAAACGTACAATGTAAATAATCCGCTCTCGTCCTGCAATTGGAGTCTGGATTTGGTTCCCTGGGGCATATAACTGGTGGGCTGGAGGAGATCGAGACGTTAGTATCTGTGTACAGGACAGAAATAAATTTCAATATACATTCACTCAATTCTTTGCTTCTTTACATTTTTTGGGGGTTCATTCAAGCTGATACTGGGAATGGAACACTGTCCCATCAAACACTCCCAGGGCAGGTACAACACGGGTTAGATACAGAGTAAAGCTCCCTGTACACTGTCCCATCAAACACTCCCAGGGCAGGTACAACACGGGTTAGATACAGAGTAAAGCTCCCTCTACACTGTCCCATCAAACACTCCCAGGGCAGGTACAGCATGGGTTAGATACAGAGTAAAGCTCCCTCTACACTGTCCCATCAAACACTCCCAGGGCAGGTACAGCACGGGTTAGATACAGAGTAAAGCTCCCTCTACACTGTCCCATCAAACACTCCCAGGGCAGGTACAACACGGGTTAGATACAGAGTAAAGCTCCCTCTACACTGTCCCATCAAACACTCCCAGGGCAGGTACAGCATGGGTCAGATACAGAGTAAAGTTCACTCTACACTGTCCCATCAAACACTCCCAGGGCAGGTACAGCATGGGTCAGATACAGAGTAAAGTTCACTCTACACTGTCCCATCAAACACTCTCAGGGCAGATACAGCATGGGTCAGATACAGAGTAAAGTTCACTCTACACTGTCCCATCAAACACTCCCAGGGCAGGTACAGTATGGGTCCATTGTTGGGCAGAATAGAGTCATAGCATTTGATGGGACAGTGTAGAGGGAGCTTTACTCTGTATCTAACCTGTGCTGTACCTGCCCTGGAAGTGTTTGATGGAGCTTTACTCTCTATCTAACCCATGCTAGCCCAAACTGCCAGTTTAATCGCAGTTTAAAGCCCACTGGAAGCTGTGCTGAGACAGTCCCAAACTCATTTCATGAAGAAACCTTATAGGCAGCAGAGAGTCGGGAGGCTCAAACCCACCAGTCGGGGTTGGAGTTGAAAGGACGGTGTACTATCCCACCGTACCACTCAGTGTTTCTATCAAAAGTGGGCCTGTGCGAACAGGATTTGGTTTAGTTGTGAAGCCTTCCACAGTGGAATATCCTGCCATCGCCCATTCTTTGGGGTCAAAAATTAAGAAAGAAAAAGAAAAGGAAGAACTTGCATTGATATAGCGCCTTTCACGGCCTCTGGATGTCCCAAGGCACTTTACAGCCGATGAAGTACTTTTTGATGTGTAGTCACTGTTGTAATGTCGGAAATGCGGCAGCCAATTTGCACACAGCAAGATCCCACAAACAGCAATGTGATAGTGACCTGATTATCTGTTTTAGTGATATTGGTTGAGGGATAAATATTGACCAGGACATCGGTCACAAGAAACACCACAGTTGGGAAGTTTGTGCCTAAGAATCAATACACCAGCGAGAGACACCCACCCCTTCGGGGGGTGGGGGGAGGAAGGTCAAGACTGTATGATGAGGTTGTTGAAATGATGACCGATGACTGATATTATAACAAATGAAGATGACTCTCTCGTTGTCAATGGTGCTTAGGAGTCCCAAGGAAGTGAATCTGAGGCACTGCCCAGGTCACCTTGCTTACATCACTCTGAAGTGTGATAACCTGATGAATATTTAATAATACAATTTTTCTCCTACAACTTTTATCAACTTACTATGGGTCTAGCAGCCTGGTCCCAGATCCTTGGCAGTGCCAGTTTTGGCCACTGCAAGGTGAGAATAATCACACTGGCAGAAAATCCATGGCCTATTTCCCTGTTCTGCCCCCCCTCCCCCATTGGCCTCCACCTCTCCCACAGCCCCTGCACGGCAGGAACCAAGTGGGGAGGGGGGATAGGGAATGGAACCCACCTACTCCCACATTAGTAGACTCACCGCCACATTTGGTTGTAACGTGATGCTACTGACCTTTGGATCCTTCTGCCTCCAGATGTGGGTCGAAGCAGCTGTGCAGTTGCTCTGAGATATGATTGGACAGTTCAATCATGGCGCTTTCCGCGGCAGAAAATTTGGCAGCAACCTCGGCAAGAGGGAAAGGGAGAGCCACCAAGGGTCTGTTTAACCTCCGATGTTCCTGAAACATTAAGGACCAGAATCATCAGGTAAAAATCCTCAATATACCTGTAATTTTTGTTAATATGTACAAACTTACCCATAGCAAGCAAGCTAATAGAAAGAAAACAAAGGATTTGCATTTGTATGGTGCGTTATCACGGCTCAAATCTCCTCGCATACATTGAGTTACATTTGAAGTGCAGTGAATGTTGTGTAGGCAAACAAGGCAGCCATTTTCCTCACAAACACGGCAGCCATTTTCCTCTCAACAAGATCCCACAGCCAGCATTGAGACCAACGGACATTTAATGTGTTTATCGGTGGTGTTGCTTGAGGGAGGAATGTTGACCAGATCCCTGCTCCTCATCAAATAGTGCCATCTATAATGTTCGTAGTCTTAGAAACCTTATATAACTGGGGGCAGAGAGCGGGAGAGTCAATGGGGGTAATTTTCACCTTCACCTGCTGGAACGGATCGCTCTCCCATTGTAGAACCCGCCCGATGTTCGTTCCAGTTACTGCCCAGGCGGCGATGTTGAAAATCTACCCCAAAGCCACCGCATCAGGGGGCTTCCATTCCTGTGGAAAATGGTCACCGCAAAACTCAGCTCAAACACCGGCTACTTTAACCACTGCGGAGTACTGATGACACAGTGCAGTGCACTCAAAATTAATTTGAGAAAGAAGCCCCATGGGAGTAAAATTTTAAAAAAATAACATGGAGCTGACTTTCTTAAGTTATTATCTTAATGGCGAGAGACTGGAAAGTACTGCAGTACAAAGGAATCTGGGGGTCCTAGTGCAAGAAAATCAAAAGGTTAGTATGCAGGTGCAGCAGGTGATCAAGAAGGCCAACGGAATGTTGGCTTTTATTGCTCGGGGGATAGAATATAAAAACAGGGAGGTATTGCTGCAGTTATATAAGGTATTGGTGAGACCGCACCTGGAATACTGCATACAGTTTTGGTGTCCATAGTTAAGAAAAGACATACTTGCTCTCGAGGCAGTACAAAGAAGGTTCACTCGGTTAATCCCGGGGATGAGGGGGCGGACATATGAGGAGAGGTTGAGTAGATTGGGACTCTACTCATTGGAGTTCAGAAGAATGAGAGGCGATCTTATTGAAACATATAAGATTGTGAAGGGGCTTGATTGGGTGGATGCGGTAAGGATGTTCCCAAGGATGGGTGAAACTAGAACTAGGGAGCATAATCTTAGAATAAGGGGCTGCTCTTTCAAAACTGAGATGAGGAGAAACTTCTTCACTCAGAGGGTAGTAGGTCTGTGGAATTTGCTGCCCCAGGAAGCTGTGGAAGCTACATCATTAAATAAATTTAAAACAGAAATAGACAGTTTCCTAGAAGTAAAGGGAATTAGGGGTTACGGGGAGCGGGCAGGAAATTGGACATGAATTTAGATTTGAGGTTCGGATCAGATCAGCCATGATCTTATTGAATGGCGGAGCAGGCTCGAGGGGCCGATTGGCCTACTCCTGCTCCTATTTCTTATGTTCTTGACCTTTGCAATCATTTTCCCCAGGTGCAAAGGTCAAGAAAAAGCGACAGAAAACTGTTTTGCTGGATCTCCGCCCCCTTTACATTGCCCCAGCATCATACGGAGCACTTGGGGGAGTGATAGAGCTGAGCCCCACTTACCACATTGATTTTGAGTTAAAGGGGTGTCGTCTAGCACATCCCCGAGCTGTTTGTACCTTTTATGCTCAAATGTTTTTCATTCAATACATCCAGCAGGGGGCTTAGCTAAACAGGCAATGTAGTTACTGTGGGAACCCACGCCAAGAATAAGTTTCTCATTTAAGTTGACTGCTTTGATTGGAGTCTGCATGAGCCAATTCTCGCCGCAGAGAGTAGAGGGGTCAGATGTCAGCCTTTCTTTATCCATCTCAGTCTGGAGGTCAGTCTAGGGCATTTTTGTGTGTAAAACAGTCGTAGTGTCAGTTTTGCTTGCCTTGGCCCGTGGCTCAGTGCCAGCACTCTCACCTCTGAGTCAGAAGGTCATGGGTTCAAGTTCCACTTCACAGACTTGAGCACATAATCTAGGCTGACCCTCCAGTGTAGTACTGAGGGTGTGCTCAACTGTCAGAGTTGCCGTCTTTGAGATGAGACGTTAAACCAAGGCCCCGTCTGCCCTCTCTTGTGGACGTAAAAGATCCCACGGCACGATTCGAAGAAGAGCTGGGGAGTTCTCCCTGGTGTCCTGGACAATATTTATCCCTCAATCAACACCTAAAAACAGTTTATCTGGTCATTATCACATTGCTGCTTGTGAGACATTGCTTTGTGCAACTTGGCTGCCACAGTTCTTACATTACAACAGTGACTACACTTTGGGACATCCTGAGGTCGTGAATGGTTCTATATGAATGCAAGTCCTTTCTTTCTTTTCGTAGTGAGACAGAGAGGTCTGAGAATAAGTCTGAAAATAAAACAAATAGGAGATGAGAGTAAAGGTCAGACTAAGGTAAGCGACAAGGGTGACATAAACGGTCAGGGAAGAAATACAGTTATAGAACATGAGTACAAAATGACTGTTAAAAATAAAGTGAGGGGAACAATTATTAAAAACAAACTAAGTTGCCTGTACACCAATGTACACAGCACCCGAAACAAAATGGGAGAACTTGAGGCAATACTTCAAAGTGAGGAGCCAGATGTGGTAGGGATAACTGAAACAGGGCTACATTAAGAACAGTTAAATATTGCAGGATATAATGTATTTAGAAAGGATAGGGGAGAAAGAAGAGGGGGTGGAGTAGCTGTACTAATTAGAGACAACATAATGGCAATAGAAAAAAGGGACATAAGTAACATTAAAATAGAAACAAAATCATGGATTGAGACACAGGATTAGAAGGGATTGATCAGGTTAATAGACATATTCTACAGACCACCTAATAATGGAAGGGAAGTGGAGGAAGAAATATGTAGATAAATCTATGAAATGAGTAAAAAACATCGAATAATAATCATGGGCGATTTCAACAACCCCCAAATAAACTGGCAAGAAGAGGTAGGGAAAGGGGAACGGGAAGTGGAGTTTTTACAGTGTGCACAGGACTCCTTTCTTACCCAGTATGTGAGAAGCTCAATAAGAGGATCTAGTAATGGGAAATGAACCGGAACAGATAAGAGAAGTAAGCGTAGGGGAACATCTAGGCAAGAGCGATCATAACATAAAAAGGTTTAAAATAATGATTTAGAAAGACATAAGTAAGATAAAGACCAAAATAATAGATTGGAAAAAAAGCTAATTTTGAGAGGATGAGAATGGAACTAGGGAAGGTAAACTGGAAAAAAAATTGACAGACAAAGAGATAGAACAGCAGTGGGAAATATTTAAAATGGTGATCAATAGAGTTCAGGAGAAATATATCCCTCTAAAAAACAAGAACAAATGAGCCCTTAATGATAAGGGATCAAGGGATATGGGGAAAAAGCGGGAACAGGGTACTGAGTTAGACGATCAGCCATGATCATTTTGAATGGCGGAGCAGGCCTGAAGGGCCGAATGGCCTACTCTTGCTCCTATTTTCTATGTTTCTATGTTTCTATGAGCCAATAATGAAACACCATGGCTGAATAAAGAGATAAGGGTAAAATTGAAACTAAAAAAAGGCATACTCTAAATACAAAGAAAATAAGGGCAAGAATAACAGAAGGGAATATGAAGAGGTTAGGAAGGATATCAAAAATCAATTAGGAAAGCAAAGAGGAACTACGAGATTAAATTATCACGAATATAAAAATAAATAATAAAGTATTCTACAGAAACATAAATAACAAAAGAAAAATCAGAATAGGGAGAGGGCCACTAAGGGATGCACAAGATAAACTCACAGGTAATGACAGCGAAATGGCAGAAATATTGAATAGTTACTTTGCCTCAGTATTTACCAGGGAGACTAACGTAGTGGGTATGACATTAGAAGAGATCAAAAAAATATATTAAGATATTTAAGATAGAAAGGGGGGAGATAATTGATAAACTAATCAAACTTGGAGAGGATAAAACCCCTGGTCCGGATGGATTGCATCCACACATATTAAAAGAAGTTAGGGAAGAGATAGCAGAGGCACTATAACATATACATAAAAGTTCATTAGAAAAGGGAATAGTGCCAGAGGACTGGCGGAGAGCTAATGTTATTCTTATATTTAAAAAGGGAGATAGAACAAGTCCAGGGAACTATAGACCAGTTAGGTTAACTTCGATGGTAGGAAAGATAATGGAATCTTTACTCAAGGATGTAATAGAAAAACATTTAGAAAACAAAAATATAATAAAGAATAATCATCACGGATTTCAGAAGGGAAAGTCATGCTTGACCAACTTTATTGAATTCTTTGAAGAAGTAACAGAAAGGGTAATGCTGTAGATGTAATATATTTGAATTTTCAAAAGCCTTTCGATAAGATACCGCCTTGTAGACTCATGACTAAGGTCAGACCAGGTGGAGTCAGGGGACAGGCAGCGGAATGGATAGCAAGCTGGCTACAACACGGAAAACAGAGAGTAGGGGTTAAGGGTAACTACTCAGACTGGCAAAAGGTGGGAAGTGGTGTTCCACAGGGATCAGTGCTGGGACCACTGTTGTTCACAATTTACATCAACCATTCGGACTCTGGAATCAGAGCACAATTTCAAAATTTGCAGACGCCCCCAAATTGGCGGTGTAGTTAATATAAAGGAGGACTGCGTTAAAATGCAAGAGGACATTAATAAACTTGCAGAATAGGCATGTAATTGACAAATGGATTTCAATGCAGATAAATGTGAAGTGGTGCATTTTGGTAGGAAGAATAAGGAGGCCATATACTGCTTGGATAATAAGAGTCTAAATGGGGTAGAGGAGCAAAGGGATCTGGGGGTACAGATAAACAAATCACTAAAAGTAGCGACGTAGGTTAATAAGGCCAAGAAAAAGGCAAACCAAGCAGTGGGGTTCATTTCTAGAGGGATAGAATTGAAAAGCAGAGAAGTTATGTTAAACTTGTATAGAACCTTGGTTAGACCACACTTGGGGTACTGTGCACATTGGTGTGGGACTGGAGTCATATATAAATTTGGTGATGTGCTAACACCTGGCAGACACCTGGCGCACGTCCCAGTCGCTTCGACTGGCTGAGCGGCCTTTACCTGGAGGACGTGCAGACTGTCATCGCTCTTCAGGGCGGCCTCCAACTGCAGCTTACTCTCTTGCAGCCCAGTGAGGCTGCGCTGCAATTGCCTCATGGATTCCTCTGCCTGGCTCACTGCAGCTCCCTCCTCACCATCGAGAAATCGGAACACCTCGCTCTGCGCCTTTTCGATGGCTTTCGCCAGTTCGATGCACTTATCCTTGGCGTTATGTTTCACCTGTAGTGCCGTGCCCTAAAAATAAACACCATAAATACATGACTCAGCGTGTTAATTACAGCTCCGTCACCGTGCAGCTTAAAGCTGGTAGCGTCCCTTACTTTAATGGAGTCAACTTTTTGCTGCAACTTTCCGATCTCGCCTGTTGTCTCCTGCATCTGCTTGTCCACTTCAGCCTGCCGTTCATGGAGTTCGATCTGAAACATAACAGCATTAAATATTTAGGTCAGTGACACATGTGTAAAGGATTGAGTGACTGCGGACGTCAAAATTCATCCGATCGTTTCTGACTCATTCTGTTCCCTGGGCCTCAATACTGTGGAACTCCTTACATGCCTCAGTCTTTCCATTCATAGGAACACAGCAAGGTACTAGGCTGGAAGACATCACTGTGATTCATCTGGACAGTCCTAAAGTCCAAACAAATACCATACCCTGCTCTCCTTGGGTTCTGAGGTGCTCCTGGGGCACTGGATTACAAATTGGGCCAAGTTATGCTGACCATGGTGAGGCCAGTTCTGGAGTATGGGCTGGGGGAGGGGGCCCTTTTTCAGAAAGAGTTTTGATACAAGTTCATACAATAGTATCACCAACATTAATTATCACCCTTATATCTCTCAATTTAAAAAATAATTAAAATACACCCAAAAAGCAACAAGTGACCAATGTAAAACTAACTAATCAAAATGCTGAAAAACATTTGAGCTGCCATGGTGGATCCTTTGAGTTGCCATTTTGGATCCTCTGAGTTGCCATAGTGGATCCTTTGAGCTGCCATGGTGGATCCTTTGAGCTGCCATGGTGGATCCTTTGAGTTGCCATTTTGGATCCTTTGAGTTGCCATGGTGGATCCTTTGAGCTGCCATGGTGGATCCTTTGAGTTGCCATGGTGGATCCTTTGAGTTGCCATTTTGGATCCTTTGAGTTGCCATTTTGGATCCTTTGAGTTGCCATGGTGGATCCTTTGAGTTGCCATGGTGGATCCTTTGAGTTGCCATGGTGGATCCTTTGAGTTGCCATTTTGGATCCTTTGAGTTGCCATTTTGGATCCTTTGAGTTGCCATGGTGGATCCTTTGAGCTGCCATGGTGGATCCTTTGAGTTGCCATTTTGGATCCTTTGAGCTGCCAAGTGGTACATCAATAAGAATGAAATTTGCTTGATACTCTTGCAGCTCAACTAATCCGAGATTGCTCGGTTTAGACTTCCTGTCTATCACAAAAATCATTGCAGGCAGCAATTTTGCGGAGCATTTTTCTATCTTTTGAGAAGCTCCAATTGTAGCATTTCCCAAACCTTTGGTAAGGCACCATATCCTCTCCATCACAAACACCGCCTACCTTGACCTCTGTAACATTGCCCATTTTCGTCACTGGCTCAGCCCATCTGCTGCTGAAACCCTCATTCATGCTTTTGTCATCTCCAGTCTCGACTATTCCAATGGTTCCCTGGCCGGCCTCCCATCATCTACCCTCTGTAAACTTCAGCTCATCTGAAACTCTGTTGCCCGTATCCTAACCTGCACCAAGTCCCGTTGACCCACCATCTCTATGCTCACTGACCTACATTGGCTCCTAGTTCACCAACAGCTCCAATTTAAAATTCTCATCCACGTGTTTATATCCCTTCAGGGCCTCACCCCTCCCTATCTCCAGCCCTACAATCCCCTCAAAACTCTCTGTTCCTTCAACTCTGGCCTCTTGTGTATCCCCCCTCCCTTTGCCCCACCATTGGTAATTGTGCCTTTAACTGTCTAGATCCCACACTCTGGAATTCTCCCCCTAAACCTCTCTAATTCTCCACCTTCCTCTCCTCCTTTAAGGACCTGGTGGTATATGTGCACAAAGATTTGAAGTTGGCAGGACAGGTTGAGAAAGCGATTAAAAAAGCATATGGGATCCTGGGCTTTATAAATAGATAGAAAAGATTTACTAGAATGGTTCCATGGATGATGGGCCTCAGTTACGTGGATAGACTGGAAAAGCTGGGGTTGTTCTCCTTACAGCAGAGAAGGTTGAGAGGAGATTTGATAGGGGTATTCAAAATCATGAAGGGTTTAGATATTGTAAATAAAAAGAAACTCTTCCTATTGGGAGAAGGGTTGAGAACCAGAGGGCTCAGATTTAAGGTGATTGACAAAAGAACCAAAGGCGACATGAGGAAAAACTTTTTATGCAGTGAGTAGTTGTGATCTGGAATGCACTGCCTGAAAGGGTGGTGGAGGCAAATTCAATAGTGGCTTTTAAAAAGGAATTGGATAAATAGTTGAAGGGAAAAAATTTGCAGGGCTACGGGGAAAGAGCGGGGGAATGGGACTAACTGCACTGCTTTTACAAAGAATGGGCTCGATGGGCAGAATGGCCTCCTTCTGTGCTGTAACGATTCTATGATTCCATGAACCTCCATAAAACCCAACTCTCTGACCAAGTTTTTGGTCAACCCTGCTAATATCTCTTTCTTTGACTCAACATCCATTTTTGACTGATTTCGTCACTGTGAAGTGCCTTGGGATGGTTTTCTACAGTGAAGGCGCTATATAAATGCAAGTAGTTGTTGTTGTTGAGCCACTGGACAACAGGATAAGCATTGATCAAGCATCAAAACAAGTTGCCCCCCAAGGGTGTTGGTGAGTAAAATTCCAAAACCACTGAATGATTTAAAAGCTCTCCAAAGAAGGCAGCTGTAATGATTTTAATCGCTCCACCATTGGCGGCCGTGCCTTCAGTTGTCTAGGCCCTAAGCTCTGGAATTCCCTCCCTAAACCTCTCCACCTCTCTACTTCTCTCTACTCCTTTAAGATCTCCTTGAAACCTACCTCTTTGACCAAGCTTTCGGTCACCTGTCCTAATATCCCCTTACATGACTTGGGGTCAAATTTTGTTTGATTACACGCCTGTGAAGCGCCTTGGGACCTTTTACTACTTTAAAGGCGCTATATAAATGCAGGTTGTTGTTATTGATAAAAAGCAGCATGTACAACCTTTCAATCTCTGTCTCCCTTATAGTAAGGATCCCTGGACCTGTGCATCGAAGCACTGCACATTCAATAATAGCCACCAAATTATGGGATGGAACCTTATTGTTAATGTTGTGTTTTTTCCAGGTAATATGTCAGCAGCGGTATAATTGTCTCCATTGCTTTTTCACGTTCACAGTCCTTTGTGGATTGTATCCAGATCTCCATGTTCTTAAATACAGACTGAAGTCCATCAAGTGACAAATCCAAAAGTAAGAGTTGCTTCAGCAGATGCTGCAGAGAGAGGCCTTGGTCTCATTATAAAGCATCTGAGACTCTAACATGTCTATTGCTTCCATTGGCACTGCAGTTCTCCAAATCTGGTAAGCAGGAAATACTATTCAGGCATATTTTAATTAATTCACTGCTTTCGGTTAGTAAAGGCTCCAGTTTTTTGAGCTCATCTGCTGCTGAAACCCTCTTCCATGTATTTGTTACCTCCAGACTCGACTATTCCAATGCTGTCCTGGCCGGCCTCCCATCTTCCACCTTTTATAAACTTGAACTGATCCAAAACTCGTCTGCCTGTATCCTAACTCGCACCAAGCCCCGTTCAACCATCACCCCTGTGCTCGCTGACCTACAGTGGATCCCGGTTTGGGCTCACCTCGATTTTAAAATTCGCACCCTTGTTTTCAAATCCCTCCATGGCCTCGCCCCTCCCTATCTCTGTAACCTCCTCCAGACCCTGCAACCCTCCGAGATCTCTGCACTCCTCCAACTCTGACCGCTTGTGCATGCTCCACTTTCTTCGCCTTTCCATTGGCGGTTGTGCCTTCAGCCGTCTGGATTTCCTTCCCCTCTCTACCTCTCCCTCCTCCTTTAATACTCTGCTGAAAACCTACTTCTTTGACCAAGCGTTTGGTCACCTGTCCTAATATCTCCTTCTTTAGCTTGGTGTCAATTTTTGCCTGATAATTGCTCCTGTGAAGCGCCTTGGGACGTTTTACTATGTTAAAGGCGCTATATAAATGCAAGTTATTGTTGTTGGATGTATAAGCATCCATGGCAGACGTTCGAATGGAAGTTGTGATTGTGTCTGTTGGCTCATCCTTGATGATCTCCTGTAGGTCAGCAGTTCAGCCTTTCTGATGATATCTGTAGGTGGACTGTCCTCAATCGGACTGGATAGCTCTGGCCAACAGGATTACAGTGTTTGTCAAGTTCAACTTCCTTGATCTCAGCCATCATTCCCAAATTCTTGATATCGAAATGGCTCAGAGCATTCTGTAGAATGTCAGTCTCCAATCTGAACAGAATGAGGCTCTCACGAGAATGCGATATAATTTGTCTCTAGGATAAACTGAGTGTACTTCTAACCTTTATTATGTCAATGTCAGCCTGGTCCTGAACAATATAACACCTTGCAAGTCTTCTTAAAAATATTTATCTTCAGAAAATCCTTCCATGTATTCAGGGTGGTGTCCTGATGACTGTCCAGTGGAATCACTCTTCCTCTCCAGGGCCATGTGCAGTAGAACACAGACCCCAAGTGATAGAAAGATCACGAGAGGGTTTTTGAGGAGAGTTGGAACTAACTTGGCTCGTTCACTCTCCAGTTCGTCATTGCAAGTGCATTATCTGGCCAATACACTTAAAGATCTATGGTACAATTATAAAACAAGCCATATTGGTGCACCCCGCGACTCATTTTGTCAGCTCAAAGGCCCACGGCAGCCATCTTATGTCTGCGATAATTTGTCTCTCCGTGCTCACAAATTTAAGACACTTCACTTGAGGCATCATTGTACGAGCTGGCTGGTGCCTGTCGTGCCCAAACAACCTGACATCCCTGCGGCGGTCAGTGCCAGTACTGAGGGAGTGCTGCACTGTCGGAGGTGCCGTCTTTTGAATGAAATGTTAAACCAAGTCTGCCCTCTCAGGTGGATGTAAAGAATCCCACGGCACTATTTGAAGAAGAGCAGGGGAGTTCTCTCCGGTGGCCTGGCCGATATTTATCCTTCAACCAAAATCACTTAAAATAAAGCAGGTTTTGGTCAATTATCAGGTTGCTGTTTGTGGGATCTTGCTGCACACAAATTGGCTGCCACGTTTCCTACATTACAACAGTGACTACACTTCAAAAAGTACTATGACTGTAAAGTGCTTTGGGGCGTCCTGAGTTTATGAAAGGCGCTGTATAAATGCAAGTCCTTACTTTCTTCTTCTGCACCCAATAAATTACCGTTGTCAATTTATATGTCAGTTCTCTGTCCGCTATTTTAGCAGAACAATCTAAAATAGACAGGTTAAAGCCTGCTTTCAAATCGCAGATAGGGGAATGGCAGACAAATGTGTTAAATGTTTGCTGGTATCACCAACATCATCTCTGCCTCTGACACCCCTCACCGACTTCTTTGGTCAAAAACTATCCATCTCTCTCTTGAATTTGCTGAGACTGCCCAACTCACACATTCACCACTCTCTGTGTGCAGTAGTTAAAACTAAACTATCTATTCATCTTCCACCTTCTGATCCAAGTCTGTGGTCCCTGGTTACAGAGTATGTCAAAGAATTTATTAGACTTCAGTTTATTGAAACGCAATAAAGAATCACCGATTCACTGCCCCAGTCTAAATATTCCCAACTTACTTGTAACCCAAGTCCCTTAAAACGAAGGACCTTCCAATATTATTAAAGCCTTTCACATCCCCAGAATGACTTAAAATGCCACAGGCCAATGAACTACTGTAGAAGGCAAATACAGCAATCAATTTGAACACAGCAAGGTCCCACAAACAGCGCTGGGTTAGTCTCTTATGCTAGTGCTGGTTGAGGGATTACTGTTGGCCTGTACCTTGGAGAACTTTCTTCACCTCTTCGGATAGTGCCACCAGCTTGTTTACATCCAACTAAGTAGGCAGACTTGGTTTAGCATCTCAAAAGACGGCACCTCCAATAGTGCAGCTCTCCCTCAGTACCAGTGTCAGCCTAGTATATGTGTAAAAGTGTTGTACCTCACTCCCGGGTATCTGTTATTCAATATATAAACCCCCCGAACCCCTCGATTAGATTCCAGTCTGTAACTCACTCCCGGATATCCGTTATTCAATATATAAACCACCCGAACCCCTCGATTAGATTCCAGTCTGTAACTCACTCCCAGGTATCTGTTATAATATATATAAACCACTCGAACCCCTCGATTAGATTCCAGCCTGTAACTCACTCCCGAGTATCCCCTATTCTATATATAAACCACCCGAACCCCTTGATTAGATTTCAGCCTGTAACTCACTCCCGAGTATCCCCTATTCTATATATAAACCCCCCGAACCCCTCGATTAGATTCCAGCCTGTAACTCATTCCCGTATATCTGTTATTCTATATAAAATCCACCCGAACCCCTCGATTAGATTCCAGCCTGTTTCTGACTCCTGGGTCTCTGTTATTCTATATATAATATCAAGGCCTTAGAGAGGGTGCAGAAGAGATTTACTAAAATGGTACCAGGGATGAGGGACTTCAGTTATGTGAGTAGATTGGAGAAGCTGGGATTGTTCTCCTTGGAGCAGAGAAGGCGAAGAGGAGATTTGATAGAGGTGTTCAAAATCATGAAGGGTTTTGATAGAGTAAATAAGGAGAAACTGTTTCCAGTGGCGGAAGGGTCAGTAACCAGAGGAGACAGATTTAAGGTGATCGGCAAAATCGGTGACCAGCGGCGACATGAGGAAACACTTTTTTTATGCAGTTGTTATGATCTGGAATGCACTGCCTGAAAGGGTGGTGGAAGCAGATTCAATCATATATTTCAAAAGACAATTGGGTAAATACATGAAGAGAAAAAAATTACAGGGCTATGGGGAAAGAGCAGGAGAGTGGGTCTAATTGGACAGCTCTTTCAAAGTGCTGGCACAGGCACGATGGGCCGAATGGTCTCCTTCTATGCTGTAACACACTATGATATGAACCACACAAACCCCTTGATTAGACTTCAGTCTGTAACTCACTCCCGTATATCTGATATTCTACATATAAACCAACCAATCTCCTCAATTAGATTCCAGCCAGTAACTCATTCCTGGGTATCTGTTATTCTATATATAAACCCCCCGAACCCCTCGATTAGATTCCAGCCTGTAACTCACTCCCGGGTATCTGTTATTCTAAACATTAAACCATCCAAATCCCCTTGATTAGATTCAATCTGTAACTCACTCTCGGGTTTCTGTTATTCTATATATAGACCACCCAAAGTCCTTGATTAGATTCCCGCCTGTAACTCACTCCTGCGTACCCGTAATTCTATATATAAACCACCCAAATCTCCTCAATTGGATCCCAGCCTGTAACTTACACCTGTGTATCCGTTATTCTATATATAAACCACCCGAGCCCCTCGATTAGATTCCAGCCTGTAACTCACTCCCGGGTATCCGTTATTTTATATATAAACCACCCGAACCCCTCGATTAGATTCCAGCCTGTAACTCACTCCCGGGTATCCGTTATTCTATATATAATCATTACAACAAACTGCTCCACAAAGGACCCTGTAAAGACAGTGTAGGGACAGCAATGATTCACGTTGCAGCCCTTTTACCTTTGCTGCGGTTACTGGTTATTACTCAAGTTCACTCTTATTGTTGATTTATTTCCATGACCGATTGTCTTAAAACCAGACAGAGCAAACAGGTGAGAGAGGTCCTGCCACTCAAGGTGTTCTGAGCTGGGTCTTTGCCCATTAGCAGGCAGCGTGGTCACAATCTGATTAAATATATATTTGCACATTAACAGGAACCAAACACTGCAAAGTTTACAGTGACCAACATCTGAAGGGAAAATGACTTGTTAATCATCAACAAGGAGAGTGTTATATGTAGAGTCCATACGAATAACTCACTCCCGGTATTCATTATTCTATCTATAATCCAACCGAACCCCTTGATTAGATTCCAGCCAGTAACTCACTGTCAGGTGACAGGTAAAGTACGACTCGCGAGAGAGCAAAGATTCCCCTATTTAAGTGCTGGGCTGTCCTTGTCATGCCCAAATTCTGGTTGTTCTCCTTCTGATTATTGCTTTCTTTCCCAACTGATCTTCGCGTAGTTACCCATTCCAAAATGGCTGCTGCGACTCTCATAGCAATTTCTCTGGTCTTTACTGGTCATTCTGAAGTGGCTATAAATGTGATAGCTGTAACCAGACTTGTCCATTTTTCTATATATAAACCGTCCCCTTAATTAGATTCCAGCCTGTAGCTCACTCTGAGGTGTGGAGTATTCTCTATTTTAATGTTATGCTGAGCTCTTTTGACTGTCTGGGTCTCCGGAATACTCAGGGGTCTGAATGTTTTTTCCAAAAATCTTTCACAACCTTTGTTTTCTGAGATGCATTTATGCCTGGACAGTTTCATATATTTTTTCTAGTTTTCTGTTATTTAGTTTGTTTATATTTGAGTCCCTTGTTTGATATTAGAGAGTAAATTCCCGGTAACAGTGTACACCGGACGCTGTCTCTCAGTGTACACCGGACGCTGTCTCTCAGTGTACACCGGACGCTGTCTCTCAGTGTACACCGGACGCTGTCTCTCAGTGTACACCGGACGCTGTCTCTCAGTGTACACCGGACGCTGTCTCTCAGTGTACACCGGACGCTGTCTCTCAGTGTACACCGGACGCTGTCTCTCAGTGTACACCGGACGCTGTCTCTCAGTGCCTGTTAAAGCAAAAACAAATCCAGAAAAAAAATGGCAAATATTAGCCCAGGTTTTCAGGGAATTTCGGAGCTGGGGAAATCTGTTTCCAGGTGAGAGTCTGAGCAGGAATCACTTTAAAACCCAGATGTCAATCAGTAAAAGCTGAGAACAAAGAGCCTTCTGTACGGGGAAATCACATATGCTAGAAATCTGAAATAAAAACCTGCAAGGACTGGAAATACACAGCAGGTCAGTCAGCAAGTGAAAAAAAAGCAGGTAACAACTCAGCTGGGGACACTCTGGGTATAAATCGCCCAGTTTGGTACTAACGACAAACAGATTTGTATCAAATTCCTTTCTCGATGGAGTTTAACTCCTTCACGTGCAACAAGACTGGGCAGGATTTTCATGACTAGTGTAACACAAGAGGATTTCAACTCATCCATCACAAAGGGTTAACCTGGCTTCTTTCTTTCCAGACAGTGCCTGTCCCGCTGTACATATTTAGCTCTGTTTGACACAGTACATTTCACAAAGTATGTTTCTATACATGTACCTTCAGTTCGTTCACTTGCTCCTCCATGGACACCGTCTCATGATGCCGGTGCTCGTTGATGGCACACAGGCAGCAAACGCACGTCTGATCGGTCCTGCAGAAGACCTCCAGAGGTTTGCGATGGATCTGACACTTCCTCCTCTCGATGTCCTTGACCGGATCGATGAGCCGGTGATCCCTGAAGATCGGGTTGGTGCCATGGGGCTGCAGGTGGCCCTCGCAGTACGATGCCATGCAGACCACACACGACTTGACAGCTTGGAGCTTCTGGTCAGCGCAGAAGTCGCAGAGGACGTCCCGAGAGTCCGGGGGTTCCTGGGAGGCAGGGGCCAGGTCAGAGTTGGTGAAGTCCTCCACGATCTCGCAGAGGATGGTGTTCTTGGAGAGGGAAGGCCTGGAGCTAAATGTCTCCCTGCACTGCGGGCACCTGAAGGTTTCCGAACCCCCCTCCTGGTGCCAGCATCTCCCGATACACTCCATGCAGAAGTTGTGGCCGCAGGGGATGGTGGCAGGAGACTTCAGGAGGTCCAGGCAGATGGCGCAGGCTAGTTTGGCTTCGGAAATGGAGACTTTCGACACCGCCATTCCTCAGGGAAAGAGAGTAAAAAAAAACCCAACCCTCACCAAGTCTGGGCAAGCAGAGAAATGAAAGAGAGACTTGGAAGCAGTCCTAGAAGTTACGTTAATGATCGACAAAGATCTACCTCAAAGCAAATACCGTGGACTGATTCAGTCGCTCAAAATATTTTTCAACTGCAAAAGTTTCTTCTTTAATTTTCTACTTTAAAACTTTTTTGTTTAAACTTTTAGTTCCAACATGACCGGAGCTCCACCCATTCTTAACATCCAGTTTCACAAGCCAGCTACCGACATTCCTGTAGGGTTTTATTGGAATGACATCTGTGCTTGTCTGTTATGCGTGCAGTCATGGCTTAAAGGGGCACTGATCTCATCCTCCTCGTGTTTTCTTTCTCAAATCTCTTTACAAACACATGCTGCCATAATGTAAACCGTGTCGACTGTCCAAGCTGGGGGATGGGTTGGTGGGGGAGGGGCTGATACGCCCTATTGCCTCATTACTTATGCATCACTCCTTACAACCCTTCCCCAGCATGAGAGATCTGAGAGCCTCACAGGGTTTCCCAGATCCAGAGCTATCTGACGATATGGCAAATTATTATTAATGGATGGGCTTATAGCAGCTCAAATTATTTCAAATAACAACAGAATCATATAAGGTTGGTGGCCCTGTACTCTCACTGAGCTCTGTGTCCCTCTGGTGTGTTCCTCCCCTCTACTCTCACTGAGCTCTGTGTCCCTCTGGTGTGTTCCTCCCCTCTACTCTCACTGAGCACTGTCTCTCTCTGGTGTGTCCCTGTCCTGTACTCTCACTGAGCACTGTGTCCCTCTGGTGTGTCCCTGTCCTGTACTCTCACTGAGCACTGTGTCCCTCTGGCGTGTCCCTGTCCTATACTCTCACTGAGCACAGGGTCCCTCTGGTGTGTCCCTGTCCTATACTCTCACTGAGCACTGTGTCCCTCTGGCGTGTCCCTGTCCTGTACTCTCGCTGAGCACTGTCTCTCTCTGGTGTGTCCCTGTCCTGTACTCTCACTGAGCACAGGGCCCCTCTGGTGTGTCCCTGTCCTGTACTCTCACTGAGCACTGTGTCCCTCTGGTGTGTCCCTGTCCTGTACTCTCACTGAGCACTGTCTCTCTCTGGTGTGTCCCTGTCCTGTACTCTCACTGAGCACAGGGCCCCTCTGGTGTGTCCCTGTCCTGTACTCTCACTGAGCACTGTGTCCCTCTGGCGTGTCCCTGTCCTGTACTCTCACTGAGCACAGGGCCCCTCTGGTGTGTCCCTGTCCTGTACTCTCACTGAGCACTGTGTCCCTCTGGTGTGTCCCTGTCCTGTACTCTCACTGAGCACTGTGTCCCTCTGGTGTGTCCCTGTCCTCTACTCTCACTGAGCACAGGGTCCCTCTGGTGTGTCCCTGACCTGTACTCTCACTGAGCACTGTGTCCCTCTGGTGTGTTCCTCCCCTCTACTCTCACTGAGCACTGTCTCTCTCTGGTGTGTCCCTGACCTGTACTCTCACTGAGCACAGGGTTCCTCTGTTATGTTCAGCTCTTAAGGGGCTGCTGGCATAGTGGGTCAGACTCCAAATTTGGAAAATGGCAGAAGCAAGGCTTAAAGATAAGAGTGGCACCAGCCCAAGAAGCTGCTTTGAAGGAGCTTCTGCAGAAAGTGCCAGAGAAGAAAAACACGTTCCTGGGCATGGGCATCACGAGGGCAGCCTAGACGGAGGTGAGCGAGAGAGTTAACGCTGCTTCACCTGCGGCCTGAACCCTGGAGCAAGGGAAGGAGAAATGTAGCTTGGCTGTGCAAAGTTGTCAATTTAAATGTGCTCACAAAGAGTCTGCAAAGGAATATCGACAGGTTAAGTGAGTGGGCAAGAAGGTGGCAGATGGAGTATAATGTGGGGAAATGTGAGGTTATTCACTTTGGTAGGAAGAATAGAAAAACAGAATATTATTAAATGATGGTGTTCAGAGAGACTTGGGTATCCTGGTGCAAAAAGTTAGCATGAAGGTACAGCAAGCAATTAGGAAAGCAAATAGTATGTTGGTTTTTATTGCAAGGGGGTTGGATTACAAGAGCAAGGAAGTCTTACTACAATTGTAGAAGGCTTTGGTGAGACCTCACCTGGAGTACTGCGTATAGTTTTGGTCTCCTTATCTAAGGAAGGATATACTTGCCTTAGAGGCGGTGCAACGAAGGTTCACTCGATTGATTCCTGGGATGAGAGGGTTGTTCTATGAGGAGAGATTGAGTAGAATGGGCCTATACTCTCTGGAATTTAGAAGAATGAGAGTCATCTCATTGAAACATATAAGATTCTGAGGGGGCTTGACAGGGTAGATGCTGAGAGGGCAGGAAAATGGAGTTGAGGTCAAAGATCAGCCATAATCTGATGGAATGGCGGAGCAGGCTTGATGGCCCATATGGCCTACTCCTGCTCCTATTTCTTATCTTCTTATGTTCACACTTTGCATAAATGAACAAGCTTTTCTTATGAGGTATCTTAATGGTAGTTACATAAGAAATAGGAGCAGGAGTGGGCCATACGGCCCATCGAGCCTGCTCTGCCATTCAATCAAATTGTGGCTGATCTTCTACCTCAACTCCACTTTCCCGCCCTATCCCCATATCCCTTAATTCCCTTAGTGTCCAAATATCCATCGATCTCAGTCTTGAATATACTCAACGACTGAGCATCCACAGCCCTCTGGGGTAGAGAATTCTAAAGATTCACAACCCTCTGAGTGAAAACATTTTTCAGCATCTCATCCTAAATGGCCGACCCCTTATCTTGAGATTATGACCCCTAGTTCTAGACTCTCTAGCCAGGAAAAACAGCACCTCAGCATATTTTTTTTTATTCGTTCATGGGATATGGGCGTCGCTAGCAAGGCCGGCATTTATTGCCCATCCCTAATTGCCCTTGAGAAAGTGATGGTGAGCCGCCTTCTTGAACCGTTACAGTCCATGTGGTGAAGGTTCTCCCACAGTGCTGTTAGGAAGGGAGTTCCAAGATTTTGACCCGGCAACGAGGAAGGAACGGCGATATATTTCCAAGTCAGGGTGGTGTGTGACTTGGAGGGGAACGTGCAGGTGGTGTTGTTCCCATGCGCCTGCCGCTCTTGTCCTTCTAGGTGGTAGAGGTCGTAGGTTTGGGAGATGCAGCCAAAGAAGCCTTGGCGAGTTGCTGCAGTGCATCCTGTGGATGGTACACACTGCAGCCACGGTGTGCCGGTGGTAGAGGGAGTGAATGTTTAAGGTGGTGGATGGGATGCCAATAAAGCCGGCTGCTTTGTCCTGGATGGTGTCAAGCTTCTTGAGTGTTGCTGGAGCTGCACTCATCCAGGCAAGTGGAGAGTATTCCATCACACTCCTGACTTGTGCCTTGTAGATGGTGGAAAGGCTTTGGCAAGTCAGGAGGTGAGTCACTCACCACAGAATACCCAGCCTCTGACAAGCTCTTGTAGCCACAGTATTTATGTGGCTGGTCCAGTAAAGTTTCCTAGGATGTTGATGGTGGGGGATTCGGCGATGGTAATGCCTTTGAATGTCAAGGGGAGGTGGTTAGACTCTCTCTTGCTGGAGATGGTCATTTCCTGGCACTTGTCTAGCACAAATGTTACTTGCCACTTATCAGCCCAAGCCTGGATGTTGTCCAGGTCGTGCTACATGCGGGCATGGACTGTTTCATTATCTGAGGGGTGCGAATGGAAATTAACACTGTGCAATCATCAGCGAACATCCCCACTTCTGACCTTATGATGGAGGGAAGGTCATTGATGAAGCAGCTGAAGATGGTTGGGCCTAGGACACTACCCTGAGGAACTCCTGCAGCAATGTCCTGGGGCTGAGATGATTGGCCTCCAACAACCACTACCATCTTCCTTTGTGCTAGGTATGACTCCAGCAACTGGAGAGTTTTCCCCCTGATTCCCATTGACTTCAATTTTACTAGGGCTCCTTGGTGCCGCACTCGGTCAAATGCTGCCTTGATGTCAAGGGCAGTCACTCTCACCTCACCTCTGGAATTCAGCTCTTTTGTCCATGATTGGACCAAGGCTGTAATGAGGTCTGGAGCCGAGTGGTCCTGACGGAACCTAAACTGAGCATCGGTGAGCAGGTTATTGGTGAGTAAGTGCTGCTTGATAGCACTGTTGACGACACCTTCCATCACTTTGCTGATGATTGAGAGTAGACTGATGGGGCGGTAATTGGCCGGATTGGATTTGTCCTACTTTTTGTGGACAGGACATACCTGGGCAATTTTCCACATTGTCGGGTAGATGCCAGTGTTGCAGCTGTACTGGAACAGCTTGGCTAGAGGCGCAGCTAGTTCTGGAGCACAAGTCTTCAGCACTACAGCTGGGATGTTGTCGGGGCCCATAGCCTTTGCTGTATCCAGTGCACTCAGCCGTTTCTTGATATCACGTGGAGTGAATCGAATTGGCTGAAAACCAGCTTCTGTGATGGTGGGATTCTCGAGAGGACACCAAGATGGATCATCCACTTGGCACTTCTGGCTGAAGGTGGTTTCAAATGCTTCAGCTTTGTCTTTTGCACTCACGTACTGGACTCTGCCATCATTGAGAATGGGGATGTCACGGAGCCTCCTCCCCATATTAGTTGTTTAATTGTCCACCCCCATTCACGACTGGATGTGGCAGGACTGCAGAGCTTTGATCTGATCCGTTGGTTGTGGAATCGCTTAGCTCTGTCTCTAGCATGTTGCTTCCGCTGTTTAGCATGAATGTAGTCCTGTTCAGTAGCTTCACCAGGTTGGCACCTCATTTTTAGGTACGCCTGGTGCTGCTCCTGGCATGCTCTTCTACACTCCTCATTGAACCAGCGTTGATCCCCTGGCTTGAGGTAATGGTAGTGTGGAAGTGAATGAAGGGATACTTGACCATATTAACCCTTTATTAATTCACTTAACTCACATAATAGACTTAGCCATGAGTACACATAGAAGCACAATTGTGTAATTACTTTTGAGTTTCTCATGTTGATAATTAATTTAGTTGAGCAAGTCACCTAGCACAGCCTGTGCAGCCTGTCCTCCCCCAAGATAGGGATGTAACTAACTACAGGAATAAATGGCCATATGGCCTTGAGACTAGCTATAGCCCTACTGATAATGAGAGACAGGAATGTAGGGAGAAAGCAGATGACTAACACTTTCTCAGGCCTACGTGCAAGGTAACAAGGTGGCTATGGGTGTTCGAGGGCGGGCTCACTATTTGATTGACCAACTACCTGAGCCAATAAAGAATGTACGTGTACGCCCATATTCTGTAACAGGTGGGGCGTTGTTTACTGAATGGTATAAACGTGAGCTGTTTCTTTAACCTGGCGAAGTTGTACCCTCAACCATTGTTTGAGGTGCTCTTCCACTTGTATACAAGTTAAGGTTCAATAAAGTTTCTCTTTGTACTACTTGTTTGGGTGTTAATGCATTTGTATGGTAATAAGTAATATTAAGTTTCGACAGTTTCTTGGAGGTCCCACCGAGATCGCTTGTGACCCCTGGTAAGTACGGACACAGGTTGTTATTACAACTAGATATTCTGTACAAGCCGCGGACGCACTGCAATTATTAAGTGTATGCATTAACTGACGTGACTAATTCTTCTGTTTGCCTTTAGGAATCGAAAGGCGATCATAGGAAATGTGTTTCGTATAGACAAGGAGAAAGAAAAAAAGGACCTTGTCAGATTGCTCGATATTGTCAGCTGCAGTGTTGTAGTAACGGGCCGAGAGAGAACAATAACGGAGTAGATCTGTGAAACCGGTAAAGTAACTAGAGTGACGTTGAGGCTGCTGTATACAGCCAACAGACGGGCACTACTGGAGAGGCGCCAGAGAAAAGGTAACAAAGTTACAGACGATTAAACTAAAATTAATATTCGGAACTGAGTGAAATTGTAATTTGAACAAGTCTGTAGTGGCGACAAACGCAGACTGGTGTTAATGTCGCGTAGTGTTAAAGTATACAGGAATCTTGTGTAAGTCAGCTGATCCAACCAATTGCAGACGTTTCTCTCACGCACCTAGCCTGAGCTGGTTATTAAGAGGGTTTTAACCCCACGTGAAGGTCAGGACCCTAAAGTAGGTGTAGAGAACACATGACGTCTTGTCCAATCAGCTGAATTATCAAGTATAGAATTGCGATAGTTAAGATAGGCCTTGATTGTTGTGTAATTACAGTGTGAAGGATTGTATAAACTATAAGCCATGGGCGCCAGCACAAGCAAAATCCCTCCAAAGGGAACACCTGCTGCTTACATGTACAAAAACTTTGGGAAAGAAACGACTGACGAGTTGATAGTTTGGTCAAAATGGACCAAACCTAGGAAATATCCCTTTCTCGAAGACGGTACATTTAATATGGATAGAATTAAGTGTTTAGAGGAATGTTTAGAGGACAGAGACCCGAGAAAGAAAGGTGACAAAGGGGTTAAGTGGGCGGCATTCTCAGATTGGAAGAAAGAAGCCGAATCAAGACACGAACAAAGTAAGGCAGCCAGTAAAGCCAATACTAAACAAGATATAAAAATTAAACAAATGATAATAAAGAAACAGCCACCGTTAGCTGTGCCATTATACCCTGCCATACCCACAGCCCCAGACGAAGATGACGATTATTTCATAGGACAGATGCGAGCCCCACGAAACCCTCCGGCTTATCAGGAGGAGGCACTCGCACTGCCCGAGGACCCCGTTAACCCTTTGGATCCCCCACCTCCATTTAATCCTGAGGACAGCACCACTGGCGGGACAGATGCCCAGACCCCCTCCCAGACTGCGGGTCCAAGCCAGGGTACCCGGGGTGCCAGGGAAAGAGTCCGTAAAGAAACTAGGGGGATGGATGAAGGGGAACCCAAGCCCACCCCAGCTATAAAACAACTACCCCATAGACGTTTCCCCAATGTCCATGCTGCAGACGGAGACCCAGTTTCCGTCCACCGTCCATGGACAGCCACCGAATTGAGAGGAATTCTTCAGGACTTACCGGACCCCTCTAAAGACTTAGAAAAGTCTATCGACCAATTGAAAACGATAGTCATTTGTCACCAACCAACCATAGTAGATATGGATCAGTTATTAGGCGCATGGTTGAAAGATAATAAATATAAAAGACTGTGTGAGGGCGATGAAAGTTTCGCCCTTATCCGAGGCCATAAGGCAGCTAATGGATCGGACGAGACAGTGGCAAATGATGCATTCTGCCAAAATTTGTATGATGTAATGCACATAAAATTCCCCAAGAGAACAAATTGGACTAAGATTACAGAAACAAGTCAAAAGATAGATGAGGATATTGAGGATTATATAGAAAGAATGGAGAATATTTTTGACCAGTGTTCTGGTATGACCAAAGACACATACCAAGTGCCACTCGTTAACGCCCTCGTTAATGGACTCAGACCAGAATTAAAAGACCCACTGACTTCGATATGCCGAGATTGGAGACACAAAACTATGTCCCAATTGACGTCCATTCTAAAGAATGTCCAGGATCGTAGTAGAGAAAGCAAAGAGAATAAAAGTAAAACTTCAATGTACGCAGAAACAAAAATGACTCCAAGTGACCCGCTCACCTTGTATTACATGGGACATAATAGAGGGAGGGGACGCCCACAATGCGGACACGGATCAGGCCCACCTCATCCAGGAGGTTTTGGGCATCCCGGTGCTGGAAATCCTCAAAAACCTTTTTATGGTCTGTGTTTTAATTGTGGGAAAAGTGGACATTGGCGATCGAATTGTCCTCAGCCCAACAGAAGGTCTGCCAATGGTCCACCGCAAAATTATGCTGATCAACCCACCACTCGACCCCAAGCTCAATTTTCGACAGGGAATCCATGGGGTAATTCAAATCGTAATGATCCCGGAAATTATCCTGCATGACGCCCTCGAACCCCCCGTGTCAGAAACCTGATTGTCAAATGCCGATAGTCTCAGTGAACGCTGGTCAAGAACCATCCCTCTATCTACACATGGGGGGAAGACAAGTGCCCTTCCTTGTCGATACGGGTGCTACTAACTCTTTATTGTCCAAAGAAATGGCATAAGAAGCCCCCAAAACGGATAAAAGTGCACAATGTATTGGCCTGTCAGGAGTTACACAAACCATGCAATGGTCAGACCCATTAGACATAAAATCAGAAGTATTCCACGGACAACATGCATTCCTAGTATCAGAGGACGCACCCGTTAATTTACTCAGACGTGATCTCTTATGCAAAATGAGAGCCACCCGAAGAAACTTATGGAATGTACTCCCTCCGAGAATTTAAGTCACCCGTCATTTATAAATGGTCAATGAACAACAGTGACTCTCTGGCCACAAAACTTCGAAGATTGGTGGGGTCCCTGCAGTACGTATCTAGGGCGGCATCTGATTACCGAGCATTCCTTAATTTAACCTCCTGGAAATACAATTTACACTGTACAGCCTACTTTGATAAAACTGAACACAATATTTGTGAAAAATGTTTTTATCAAACATTTGAAGGACGCAAATTTAATCTCACATGCGATACGATCCTGATAGGTCCGGCTGGCATAGCTGTGTCAATCATACTACCCAGCGAGGTAAAACCCTTATTTAAAGTAGCCGATAGTGCGCCCCACTGCACTCTGGCAGTTGCAGGAGGCCATAGTCAAATGGATCTTGGACCCACGATCAAGTGCTTAAACCATTTAACGTGGACTAAAGTCACGGATATCCGAGGAGGTACCGTAATACAGCTAGATGAAGGAGCTGGCTTTGCCATTTTCATATATCCTTCTGTAAACAATCACGCAATTTTTGAACGAAAGGTGTGAGACAGAGACTTCCTCGGAAACCGGAGTGAATATGTATGTACCACGGAAGCAGCGAATCTGTTAGATAGGGTCCCCGAGCAGCTCTGGTCCCAACATGTGAATGAAGTGGGAAAAATGCTCACTGCTCAGCCATACAGGGTTACTATGAAACCTGGAGTGCCCTTCCCTAGAGTCTCTCAATACCCCATGTCAGCAGAGGCAGAAGAAGGCATCTCCATGGTGGTCTCGGACTTGTTAAATCAGGGAATCATTATACCAACTAAAAGTCCTTGCAACACTCCTATTTTGCCTGTTCAGAAGAGGAAAACAGGCAACTGGCAGCTCGTACAAGATTTACGGGAAGTGACTGCCTCTGTTCTCCCTGTTTACCCTGTTGTGCCCAACCCTGCTGTAATTCTCACCAGTATACCTTGCGGCTCCACCCATTACACAGTTCAGCGTTTTTCAGTGTCTCAATTCATCACGACTCCCAATTTCTTTTCGCTTTCACGTTTAAAGGGAGACAATATCCATGGACACGATTGCCTCAAGGTTACACTGAAAGCCCAACCATATTTTCACAATGTTTAAAGGCAGACTTACAGGACATCGTCTTAGAAGCAGGTTCCGCTCTGATCCAGTATGTAGACGATCTGTTAACAGCCTCACCTAATTCTTCTGCCTGTCAGGCTGACTCTATTACCATGTTATGTGCCCTCGCTGAAAAAGGACACAAGGCCTCTAGGTCTAAACTCCAGTTTGTTTCGGAAACTGTAGAGTATTTGGGACATGAATTATATAAAGACACTCGACGATTATCAAAGAAAAGAGTCACAGCTATTTGTGAGGCTCCCGTCCCACAGACCCAGCAACAATTGAAACATTTTCTTGGAATGACAGGATACTGTAGGCAATGGATAATGGGTTATTCTGGAATAACAAGACCTTTACTGGACATGATAGGTGACGACAAGCCAGTCTATCTTATATGGAGCGATAAAACACGAGACCACTTTGAGCAGATGAAACAGGCATTAATATCTGCACCTGCGCTTGGACTCCCCAATTATGAACTACCATTCCACCTGTACGTCCATCATAAAGCTGGGTTTGCACAAGCAGTCCTCACCCAATCTCACGGTGACCATGAGAGACCGTTAGCATACTATAGTGTCCAGCTGGACCCAGTCGCTAGGGGACTACCTGGCTGCCTACCGGCATTGGCTGCTGCCTCATATGCGGTGCAGAAAGCACAGACCATTACACTCAACCATCAAACCACCTTGTATGTGGCCCATTCGGTGGAAATCCTGCTGACACGATGTGCTACCCAACACATCACTACTGCTAGAAGCAGCAGGTACGAAGTGGAACTGTTGTCAAATCCTAATCTTACTATACAACGCTGTACCACCCTGAATCCAGCTACTCTACTGCCTACTGCAGAAGACGGCTCACCACACTTCTGCGAGGCAGTAACTCAGCCAGTAACCAAGCCACGAATTGACCTTTTCGAACAACCTATTTCGAACTGTGAATTAAACCTCTGTGTCGATGGGTCAGCATTGCGAGACAGAGGAGGGTCCCCTCGTGCAGGCTCCGCGATTGTTGATGACCATTCTGCTATAGAAGCCTATTCACTACCACCCACCTTTTCAGCACAACAGGCAGAACTATTCGCCCTAACGCGAGCTTGTATTGTTGCTGCTGGAAAAACAGCCACCATTTACACAGGCTCACGATATGCATTCGGCGTTGCACATGATTATGGACAGATTTGGAAATTGCATGGATTCCTGACATCAAATGGAACAACCATTAAAAATGCTGAACAGATTAACCATCTCTTGCTAGCACTAATGGAACCTGTTTTGGTGGCTGTGGTAAAATGTAAAGCCCATACCGGAGGACGAGACCAAGTCTCTCTGGGCAATGAAAGAGCTGATCTAGCAGCAAAACAAGCAGCACTTTCTGACACAGGGCCTCTGGTCTCCCTTATGGTTTCCAGAGAGAAAGATCCAGAATCGGTACCCCCATCATTAAAAGATGTCATTGAACATCAGCCCAGGGCAGGGGAAAATGAAGTGGTGGAATGGGTTAATCATAATTGTACAAAGAACCGGGAGTGTTTATGGGTCGACCATGACGGCCGCGTGGTGGCCCCTCGCCAACTCTTACCCTGGCTCGCTAGATGTGTTCATACCTTTACGCACGCTGATAAGACCGGAATGACCGACTATGTGAATCAAACATGGTTTGCGCCAGGTCTAACCAAGGCTCTCGCTCAAATTAGTGACCAATGTACCATCTGTCACCGAATGAATCCTGGAAAAACTGAAAAGACAGTACGTTCTGTGCATCCGGGTCCTGAAGGACCCTTTACACACTTGCAAATGGATTTTATTGAATTATCCCCATGTATGGGATATAAATATGTGTTAGTGATAATTGACATGTTTTCTAGATGGATTGAAGCTTTTCCTTGTAGAAAGAATGATACTACTGCTGTTGCTAAATGTCTGCTTCGAGAAGTTATACCGCTCTTCGGTATACCCCATAAGTTGTCGAGCGACAACGGGGCCCATTTTACAGGGATTGTTGTAAAGGAACTGTGTAAAGAACTACAGATTGATCAACACTTCCACTGTAGTTATCACCCACAGTCATCAGGCGCAGTTGAGCGATACAACGGCATGTTAAAAAATAAATTGTCTAAACTTTGTGAGGAAACGGGACTCAAGTGGGTCGATGCATTGCCTTTAGCCCTCATGGTCATGAGGTCCTCAACCAGCAGGGTGACAGGACTGTCACCACATGAGATTGTAATGGGGCAGCCACAACGTCTGCCGTTCTCAGCACCCCTGTCTGTAAAACAGATGGATTTACATACAATGGAGGAGGACATGTTACAGTGTTGTGTCACGTTAACTAACTGTATTTCTAGTTTTCACCGACAGGTCAAACAAGCACAGCTTGAACCCACAGGAGAGAAGTGTCACAGTATCGAGCCGGGAGATACTGTCTACATAAAGATCTTTAAGCGAAAGAACGGACTCCAGCCCCGGTTTGAAGGACCCTATCAAGTACTCCTCACAACGAGCACCGCCGTGAAAGTGAAGGAACGACCTACGTGGATACACACGTCCCACTGTATGAAATCCCCATACAAGGACCCCGGCGGTGGCAAATCAGCCGAACCAAAGGAAAAGAACTGATTAATCAAACTATCATAAGAGACTGTTGCAGCATGGCATGTCCTAAACTGTTAAATCATTTGGGAATGATTGGCTTAGCATGCCTGATCCTATGGGTGGGAATTAGCATGGGACCTGCTACAACCCCCGCTCCAAGTAGAACCAATCACGTTTCAAGGGAACTGCACATCAATACTTTCTTATACATGTCCTATATTTATGCAAAACGTCAAGGTATCTCTAGTTGCTGGGTGAGCTCCCATATCCCCATCCACTCCAAGGGAGGCATTCCCCTCAGACCAGTCCCCTTAACTTCCCCAGAAATAGCGGAATGGGTAATAAATCAAAATGAAACTGACGGGAACGGAATGCGAGATGACGGCTGGGTGAACGCGGAGACAAGTAAGGTAATACCTGTGGGAGAACAATGAAAGGAGTATACAAACACAACAAGGATATTGTCCTTTATGAAGGACAAAAGGGGGGAATGTGGAAGTGCATGAAGGGATACTTGAACATATTAATTCACTTAACTCACATAATAGACTTAGCCACGAGTATACATAGAAGCACAATTGTGTAATTACTTTTGAGTTTCTCATGTTGATAATTAATTTAGTTGAGCATGTCGCCTAGCACAGCCTGTGCAGCCTGTCCTCCCCCAAGATAGGGATGTAACTAACTACAGGAATAAATGGCCATACAGCCTTGAGACTAGCTACAGTCCTACTGATAATGAGAGACAGGAATGTAGGGAGAAAGCAGATGACTAACACTTTCTCAGGCCTACGTGCAAGGTAACAAGATGGCTATGGGTGTTCGAGGGCAGGCTCACTATTTGATTGACCAATTACCTGAGCCAATAAAGAATGTACGTGTATGCCCATATTCTGTAACAGGTGGGGCGTTGTTTACTGAATTGTATAAACGTGAGCTGTTTCTTTAACCTGGCGAAGTTGTACCCTCAACCATTGTTTGAGGTGCTCTTCCACTTGTATACAAGTTAAGGTTCAATAAAGTTTCTCTTTGTACTACTTGTTTGGGTGTTAATGCATTTGTATAGTAATAAGTAATATTAAGTTTCGACAGTAGAGTGAGGAATATGCCAGGCCATGAGGTTACAGATTGTGCTGGAATACAATTCTGCTGCTGCTGGTGGCCCACAGCGCCTCATGGATGCCCAGTTTTGAGCTGCTAGATCTGTTCTGAATCTATCCCATTTAGCACGGTGGTAGTGCCACACAACACGTTGGATGGTGTCCTCAGTGTGAAGATGGGACTTCATCTCCACGAGGACATCGTCAAGCCATTTACCCCATCATGCCCTCTAAGAATTTTATACATTTCAATGAAATTACCTCAATGAAATATCCTTCCTTAGGTAAGGAGACCAAAACTGTACAGTCCAGGTGTGGTATCACCAGAGCCCTGTATAATTGCAAAAATACCTCCTTACTTTTATACTCCAACCCCCTTGCAATAAAGGCAAACATACCATTTGCCTTCCTAATTGCTTGCTGTACCTGCATGTTAATATTCTGTGATTCATGTACAAGGACACCCAAATCCCTCTGAATACCAACATTTCTTAGTCTCTCACCTTTTAAAAAATATTCTGCTTTTCCATTCTTCCTACCAAAGCGGGTAATTTCACATTTTCCCACATTATACTCCATCTGCCACTTTCTCGCCCACTCACTTAACCTGTCTATATCCCTTTGCAGTCTCTTGTGAGCTCCTCACAGCTTACTGTCCCACCAAGCTTTGTATCGTCAGTAAACTTGGATACATTGCACGCGGTCCCCTCATCTAAGTCATTCCCACCAAATTGCTGACCACCCAACTTCCCTCCTGGCCCCCATGTTAGCTGATATCGTTAACAGTTCCCTCTCCTCAGGTACTGTCCCACTCCTTTTCAAATCTGCTGTCGTCACCCACCTCCTCAAAAAATCCACCATTGACCCCTCTATCCTTGCAAACTACCATACCATCTCCAACCTCCCTTTCCTCTCCAAAGTCCTTGAACGTGTTGCCATCTCCCATTTTTCCCAATTGAGTGGAATGGGCCTATACTCTCTGGAGTTTAGAAGAATGAGAGGTGATTTCATTGAAATGTATAAAACTCTTAGAGGGCTTGACAGGGTAAATGGCTTGACAGTGTCCTTGTGGAGATGAAGTCCTGTCTTCACACTGAGGACACCATCCATCGTGTTGTGTGGCACTACCACCGTGCTAAATGGGATAGATTCAGAACAGATCTAGCAGCTCAAAACTGGGCATCCATGAGGCGCTGTGGGCCATCAGCAGCAGCAGAATTGTATTCCACCACAATCTGTAAACTCCATGTTAGAATCCCTCCAATCAGGTTTCCGCCCCTGCCACAGTACTGAAATGGCCCTTATCAAAGTCAGAAAAGACATCCTGTGTGACTGAGACCGTGGTAAACTATCCCTCCTCATCCTTCTCCACCTGTCTGCAGCCTTTGACCACACCATCCTCCTCCAACACCTCTCCTCCGTCGTCCAGCTGGGTGGGACTGCGCTCACCTGGTTCCATTCTTATCTATCCAGTCGTAGCCAGAGAATCGCCTGCAATGGCTTCTCTTCCCGCTCCTACACCGTTACCTCTGGAGTCCTCCAAGGATCTATCCTTGGCCCCCTCCTATTTCTCATCTATACGCTGCCCCTTGGCAATATCATCCGAAAACGCGTCAGATTCCACATGGACGCTGATGACACCCAGCTCTACCTCGCCACCACCTCTCTCGACCCCTTCACTGTCTCTCATTTGTCACACTGCTTGACCGATACTGGATGAGCAAAAATTTGCTCCAACTAAATATTGGGAAGACCAAAGTCATTGTCTTCGGTCCCCGCCGCAAACTCCATTTCCTACCATCCGACTCCATCCCTCTCCCTGGCCACTGTCTAAGGCTGAACCAGACCGTTCGCAACCCTGGCATCCTATTTGACCCTGAGATGAGCTTCCAATCACATATCCACTCCATCACCAAGTCCACCTACTTCCACCTCCGTAACATTGTGCATCTCCACCCCTGCCTCAGCTCATCTGCTGCTGAAACCCTCATCCACGCATTTGTTACCTCTCAACTGGATGATTCCAATGCTCTCCTGGCCGGCCTCCCATCTTCCACCCTCCATAAACTTAAGCTCATCCAAAACTCTGCTGCCCGTATCCTAACTCGTACCATGTCCCACTCTCCCATCAGCCCTGTGCTCGCTGACCTACATTATCAGGGAACATCTCGATTTTAAAATTCTCATCCTTGTTTTCAAATCCCTCCACAGCTTCACCCCTCCCTATCTCTGTAACCTCCTCCAACCCTACAATCCTCCGAGATCTCTGCTCTCCTCCAATTCTTGCCTCTTGCGCATACCCGATTTTAATCGCTCCCCCATTGCCGGTCGTGCCTTCAGCTGCCTCGGCCCTAAGCTCTGGAATTCCCTCCCTAAACCTCTCCACCTCTCTATCTCTCTCTCCTCCTTTAAGACGCTCCTTAAAACCTACCTCTTGGACCAAGCTTTTGGTCACCTGTCCTAATACCTCTTTATGTGGCTCAGTGTCAAATTTTGTTTGTTAACGCTCCTGTGAAGCTCCTTGGGACGTTTTACAACGTTAAAGGTGCTATATATATGCAGGTAGTTGCTGTTATTGATATATATTGTAAACAGATGAGGCCCAAGCACTGATCCTTGCAGCACCCCACTAGTTACAACCTGCCAACCCGAAAATGACCCGTTCATTCCTACTCTCTGTTTTCTGTCCATTAACCAATCCTCAATCCATGTTAATATATTACCCCCAATCCCATAAGCCCTAATCATGTGTAACAACTTCTTGTGTGGCACCTTATCAAATGCCTTTTTTGAAAATCCAAATAAACAACATCCACTGGTTCCCTCTTATCTACCCTGCTAGTTACACCATCAAAAAACTCTAATAGATTTGTCAAATACGACGTCCCTTTCATAAAACCGTGTTGACTCTGCCTAATCATGTTGTGATTTTTTAAGTGCCCTGTTACTACGTCCTTAATAATAGATTCTAGCATTTTCCCTACTACTGACGTCAGGCTAACTGGCCTATAGTTCCCTGTTTTCTCCCTCGTTTCTTTAATAGTGGGATTACATTTGCTACCTTCTAATCCACAAGGATCGTTCTCGAATCTAGGGAATTCTGGAAGATCAAAACCAGTTCATCCACTATCTCTGCAGCCACCTCTTTTAAAACCCTAGGATGTAGGCCGTCAGGTCCAGGGGATTTGACGGCTTTTAGTCCCATTATTTTCTCCAGTACTTTTTCTTTACTAATCTTAATTACTTTAAGTTCCTCACTCTCATTCCGGTATGTTTTTTGTATCTTCTACTGTGAAGACAGATACAAAATATTTGTTTAATGTCTCTGCCATATCCTTATTCCCCATTATAATCTGTCCTGTCACCATCTATAAGGGACCCTCATTTACTTTCGTTAATCTCTTCCTTTTTACATACTTGTAGAAGCTCTTACAATCTGTTTTTATATTTCTTGCTAGTTTATTCTCATATTCAATTTTTTTCCTCTTTATCAATTTCTTGGTCATCCTTTGCTTATTTCTAAAACCCTCCTAATCTTCAGGCTTACTATTATTTTTGGCAATATTGTAAGCCTCTTCTTCTAACCTAGTGCTATCCTTACCTTCTCTAGTTAGCCACGGTTGGATCATTTTTCCTGTGGAGTTTTTGTTCCTCAAGAGAATGTATATTCATTGAGAATTATTCTTACAGCTCAGTGTAAGCTTGGTGTAGCATGGCAGAGGGACAAGTCAGAGTAACTGTTCATTTACTTTCCAAATGCACTGGTTTGCCCATGTTTTACAGAGGCTCCCTGCACTGAAGGCTGCTGGTAGCACTCACCGCTGAATCAGATGGCGATGGGTTCAAGTCCCAATTCAGGACTTAAGCACATTGCCCAGGCTGACACTTCAGTGCAGCATTGAGGGAGTGCTGCACTGTCGGAGGTGGCGTCTTTTGGATGAGGCGTGTTACATATTTTGATAGTCTCTTGGGTACAGCAGTGATAATCACTCGTGTAAGTGGTTTGAGTGGCTGTGGTTCAGGGCTGCACCCATACTGCCCAATATCAAATGATACGATAGCATAACCTAAGGGTGTAAGAACGGGGGTGTTCCCTGTGATCGGAACTGGATATTGTGTCTTGTGCGTGCGCAATTCTACAATCTTTCAGTAGGCAGACTGAACACTTTGGGGAGACGAGACCAGCTATGAATCATTTGGCTTCTTTATTTAACAGACGGCAAGCAAACATACAGAGTAATAGTTATAAATAAAACTCATTTGCTTCACTCAATCTCACTGCTGTCCTCAAAAAATGAGAATAAAATAATAATCTCTTTGGTTTTTGGTATTACCTCTCTTCCTAGACTGCCTGCATCTCAGCTTCTAGCTCTGGGTCCAGGCCTGCAGCTCGCAGTGTCCTGTTTAAAACCTGACTGACTGCCCAATCGCCTCTTTACTCTCTGTGCATTCATAGGACATGGAAGGGCAGTGCCTGCAACTCCTTCCCTGCTTCATGGATTCACCAGCAGGCCTGTCAATCAAGTCTGACTAACCACTCTCTCAGGGATATAGCCTCAGCAGACGCCTCATCCTGGGTTCACACGAGTGGAATTATCCCCACTATAATTGGTGTGGATATTTACTCAGGCTGTCTAAGACGAGATAATAAGAACATAAGAACATAAGAAATTGGAGCAGGAGTAGGCCAATCGGCCCCTCGAGCCTGCTCCGCCATTCAATAAGATCATGGCTGATCTGATCCCAACCACAAATCTAAAGAACACAAGAAGTCGGAGCAGGACCCGGCCACATAGCCCCTGGGCCCTCTCCGCCACCCACAGGGCATTGACCGATCCGAACTCAGCTTCATGTCCAATTTCCTGCCCGCTCCCCATAACCCCTAATTCCCTTTACTTCTAGGAAACTGTCTATTTCTGTTTTAAATTTATCTAATGATGTAGCTTCCACAGCTTCCTGGGGCAGCAAATTCCACAGACCTACCACCCTCTGAGTGAAGAAGTTTCTCCTCATCTCAGTTTTGAAAGAGCAGCCCCTTATTCTAAGATTATGCCCCCTAGTTCTAGTTTCACCCATCTTTGGGAACATCCTTACCGCATCCACCCGATCAAGACCCTTCACAATCTTATATGTTTCAATAAGATCGCCTCTCATTCTTCTGAACTCCAATGAGTAGAGTCCCAATCTACTCAACCTCTCCTCATATGTCCGCCCCCTCATCCCCGGGATTAACCGAGTGAACCTTCTTTGTACTGCCTCGAGAGCAAGTATGTCTTTTCTTAAGTATGGAGACCAAAACTGTATGCAGTATTCCAGGTGCGGTCTCACCAATACCTTATATAACTGCAGCAATACCTCCTTGTTTTTATATTCTATCCCCCTAGCAATAAAAGCCAACATTCCGTTGGCTTTCTTGATCACCTGCTGCACCTGCATACCAACTTTTTGATTTTCTTGCACTAGGACCCCCAGATCCCTTTGTACTGCAGTACTTTCCAGTCTCTCGCCATTAAGAAAATAACTTGCTCTCTGATTTTTCCTGCCAAAGTGCATAACCTCACATTTTCCAATATTATATTGCATCTGCCAAATCTCCGCCCACTCACCCAGCCTGTCTATATCCCCTTGCAGGTTTTTTATGTCCTCCTCACTCTCTACTTTCCCTCCCATCTTTGTATCATCTGCAAATTTTGATATGTTGCACTCGGTCCCCTCCTCCAAATCGTTAATATAGATTGTAAAGAGTTGGGGACCCAGCACCGACCCCTGTGGAACACCACTGGTTACTGGTTGCCAGTCCGAAAATGAACCATTTATCCCAACTCTCTGCTTCCTGTTTGATAACCAATCCTCCACCCATGCTAGAATATTACCCCCAATCCCGTGATTTTTTATCTTAAGTAATAATCTTTTATGTGGCACCTTGTCGAATGCCTTCTGGAAGTCTAAATACACTACGTCCACTGGTTCCCCTTTATCCACCCTATACGTTATATCCTCGAAGAACTCAAGCAAATTTGTCAGACATGACTTCCCCTTCATAAAGCCATGCTGACTTTGTCCTATTAAATTATGCTTATCTAAATGTTCCGTTACTGTCTCCTTAATAATAGACTCCAAAATTTTACCCACCACAGATGTTAAGCTAACTGGCCTATAATTTCCAGCCTTCTGCCTACTACCCTTTTTAAATAACGGTGTTACATTAGCAGTTTTCCAATCTGCCGGGACCTCTCCTGAGTCCAGGGAATTTTGGAAAACTATCACCAAAGCATCCACAATCCCTACTGCCACTTCCCTCAAGACCCTAGGATGGAAGCCATCAGGTCCAGGGGATTTATCCGCCTTGAGTCCCATTATTTTACTGAGTACCATCTCTTGAGTGATTTTAATCGTATTTAGCTCCTCCCCCCCGAGAGTCCCCTGTTTGTCCAGTGTTGGGATATTCTTAGTGTCCTCTACTGTAAAGACTGAAACAAAATATTTGTTCAGCATTTTTGCCATCTCCATGTTTCCCACCATTAATTTCCCGGTCTCATCCTCTAAGGGACCTATGTTTGCCTTAGCCACCCTTTTTCTTTTTATATAACTATAGAAACTCTTGCTATCTGTTTTTATATTTTTGCTAATTTCTTTTCATAATCTAACTTCCCTTTCTTAATCAATCCTTTAGTTACTTTTTGCTGTCTTTTGAAGACTTCCCAATCTTCTATCCTCCCACTAAGTTTGGCTACCTTATATGTCCTTGTTTTTAGTCGGATACTATCCTTGATTTCTTTACTTAGCCACGGGTGGCTGTCATTTCTTTTACACCCTTTTTTCCTCAGTGGAATATATTTATTTTGAAAGTTGTAAAATAACTCCCTAAATGAACACCACTGCTCATGTACTGTCTTACCCTTTAATCTATTTTCCCAGTCCACTTTAATCAATTCCGCTCTCATACCATCATAGTCTCCTTTATTCAAGCTCAGTACGCTTGTTTGAGAATCAACCTTCTCACCCTCTAATTGGATATGGAATTCAACCATGTTGTGGTCGCTCGTTCCAAGGGGATCCTTAACTAGGACATTATTAATTAATCCTGACTCATTACACAGGACCAGGTCCAAGGTTGCCTGCCCCCTTGTAGGATCAGTTACATACTGCTCAAGAAATCCATCCCTGATGCACTCAATGAACTCGTCCTCAAGGCTGCTCTGCCCAATTTGATTTGTCCAGTTAATATGATAATTAAAATCCCCCATAATTACATAACTTTCCCACTTGTCATGGAAATCTCTACAATTTAACATCTCAAACCCTCTCGGTCTCAGGGGTTGTAGACTGTGGCTTTTTAAATTTGTGCGGATTCACTTTGTTTTAAAACACAAATCCTATCCATGAGAAAAAAAATGATCAAAAATCGCAAAACACAACCAGGCTTTAAACTGACGTCCTGTTCCGGTGGGCATAAAAAAAAATCCCATGCTGCAATTTAAAGACCATTTATCCCTCCGACAAAAACAGATTAACTGGTCATTTATCTCATTTGTTGTTTGTGGGATCTTGCCATTTGTAAATTAGCTGTTGCGTTTGCCTGCATAACAACAATTTCAAAAGTACTTCATCCGCTGTGAAGCGCTTTTGGGCATCCTAATGAGGTCGTAAAAGGAATTAACTCACGTTCTTTCTTTAGCGCTGCTATCACAATACATTTACTCATAAAATGTGGCAAGCAGTATGACACACACTGCTCACACATGGTACCCGCATGCTGCATGTTCACATATAGGCCAGTCAGTTTAACCTCGGTGGTGGGGAAACTTCTGGAAACGATAATCCGGGCCAGCGTTAACAGTCACTTGGACGAGGGTGGATTGATTAGGGAAAGCCAGCATGGATTTGTTAAAGGCAATTCGTGCTTAACCAACTTGATGGAGTTTTTTGATGAGGTAACAGAGAGGGTAGATGAGGGCAATGCGGTTGATGTGGTGCATATGGATTTTCAAAAAGTGTTTGATAAAGTGCCGCATGGTAGGCTTGCTATTAAGATTGCAGCCCATGGAATAAAGGGGGCAGTAACAACATGGATACAGAATTGGCTAAATGACAGCAAAGAGAGTAGTGGTGAACGGTTGTTTTTTGGACGGGAGGGAGGTGTACAGTGATGTTCCCCAGGGGTCGGTACTAGGACCACTGCTTTTCTTGATATATATTAATGACTTGAACTTGGGTGTACAGGGCACAATTTCAAAATTTGCAATGACACAAAACTTGGACGGGTAGTGAACAGTGAGGATAGTGATAGACTTCAAGAGGATATAGGCACAGCGGTGGCATGGGCGGACACGTGGCAGATGAAATTTAACGTGGAGAAATGCGAGATGGTGCATTTCTGTAGGGAAAATAAGGAGGCAATATAAACTAGAGGGCACAATTCTAAAAGGGGTGGAGGAACAGAGAGATCTGGGGGTATATGTGCACAAATCGTTGAAGGTTGCAGGACAGGTTGAGAAAGCAGTTAAAAAAGCATATGGGGTCCTGGGCTTTATAGAGGCATAGAGTACAAAAGCAAAGAAGTCATGATGAACCTTTATTAAACACTGGTTCAACCACAACTGGAGTATTGTGTCCAGTTCTGGGCACCGCACTTTAGGAAAGATGTGAAGGCCTTAGAGAGGGTGCAGAGGAGATTTACTAGAATGATTCCAGGGATGAGGGACTTAAATTTCATGGATAGGCTGGAGAAGCTGGGATTGTTCTCCTTGGAACAGAGAAGGTTGAGGGGAGATTTGATAGAGGTATTCAAAATCATGAAGGGTCTAGACAGAGTAGATACAGAGAAACTGTTCCCGTTGGCAGAAGGGTCAAGAACCAGAGGACATAGATTTAAGGTGTTTGGCAAAAGAATCAAAGGTGACATGAGGAAAAACTTTTTTTATACAGCGAGTGGTTTGGATCTGAAATGCACTGCCCGAGGGGGTGGTAGAGGCAGATTCAATCATGGCCTTCAAAAGGGAACCGGATAAGTACTTGAAACGAAAAAATGTGCAGGACTACGGCGATAGGGCGGTGGGGGGGGTGTGGAGGGGGTTGGGACTAGCTGGATTGCTCATGCATAGAACCAGCAAGGACTCAATGGGCCGAACAGCCTCCTTCCGTGCTGTAACCTTTCTATGATTCTATCATATCTGCTGGGCACATGGATCACACATGATGCATTCTCTCACACTCCTGATTGCAGCACCTTGAAAGTTCTACTTGGCTGACATCAGCAAGTGCAAGCAGGCGAAGAGAGGGGTCATCTAAGCTGTGACCCATGACTCCTTATGAGGAGATCATCCTGGAGAACCTAGGCATGGAGGCAACAGAGCGTGGGGAAAAGGAGGGGAAGTCTGAGGAGTCCCCTAAGCTCATGGCTTGTGTTATTCATTTGTTTTCAATCTTAGGGGGGTGATTTTAACCCCGCCCATTCGGCAAAAACCGGATGGGCGGGCAGTTAAAATCACCTGTGGGACTCACCCACTGATGTACTGCACCGATCTGAGCAGGCGAGGACACTTGTTGGAAACCGGAGGGCTCGTTCCTTAACTATACAGATCGGGCTCCAATGATATCATCGAGGCCCGACTGCTATGTGAACCCGAGGCCTGTGTGGGGAGGCCGTTGTGGCCTTCCCTCCAGGACAACCTAGCGGGAAGAGGTGTCAGGGTCAGAAGAGGCCAAAAGAGGTACATTTTTAAAACACATTGTTTTACTTTCCTCGTGGGGCCAGGAGGAACAGGAACACTCCTCTGAGCCCCGCAAGGGAAAGTTTTTTTTTATTTGTTCGTGGGATGTGGGCGTCGCTGGCGAGGCCGGCATTTATTGCCCATCCCTAATTGCCCTTGAGAAGGTGGTGGTGAGCCGCCTTCTTGAACCGCTGCAGTCCGTGTGGTGAAGGTTCTCCCACAGTGCTGTTAGGAAGGGAGTTCCAAGATTTTGACCCAGCGACGATGAAGGAACGGCGATATATTTACAAGTCGGGATTGACTTGGAGGGGAACATGCAGGTGGTGTTGTTCCCATGTGACTGCTGCTCTTGTCCTTCTAGGTGGTAGAGGTCACGGGTTTGGGAGTTGCTGCAGTGCATCCTGTGAATGGTACACACTGCAGCCACAGTGTGCCAGTGGTGAAGGGAGTGAATGTTTAGGGTGGTGGATGGAGTGCCAATCAAGCGGGCTGCTTTGTCCTGGATGGTGTCGAGCTTCTTGAGTGTTGTTGGAGCTGCACTCATCCAGGCAAGTGGAGAGTATTCCATCACACTCCTGACTTGTGCCTTGTAGATGGTGGAAAGGCTTTGGGGAGTCAGGAGGTCAGTCACTCGCCGCAGAACACCCAGCCTCTGACCTGCTCTTGTAGCCACAGTATTTATGTGGCTGGTCCAGTTAAGTTTCTGGTGAATGGTGACCCCCAGGATGTTGATATGGGGGATTCGGCGATGGTAATGCCGTTGAATGTCAAGGGGAGGTGGTTAGACTCTCTCTTGTTGGAGATGGTCATTGCCTGGCACTTGTCTGGTGTGAATGTTACTTGCCACTTATCAGCCCAAGCCCAAGTTTAGGCCACCCCTGTCCTGTGGTCCCCGTCCCCATCCTGATCACAAGAGAAACCCCTGCCCCGCGACTTACCTGAGTGCCTGGGACCGTACCTTTGGTCCCCAGTGGCAGCCTCCTGTCAACTGTCATTGCACTCCCTTATCAGCTGTGGCTCAGTGGTAGCACTCTTGCTTCTGAGTCAGAAGGTTGTGAGTTCAAATCCCACTCCAGAGACTTCAGCACAAAATCCAGGCTAGCACTCCATGTGCCGCACTGTCGGAGGTGCCCTCTTTCGGATGAGACATTAAACTGAGATGCCCTAAAAGATCCCACTGCACTATTTCAAAGAAGAGCAGGGGAGTTCTACCCAGTGTCCTGGCCAATATGTATCCCTTAACCGTCATTAATAAAACAGATTATCTGGTCGTTTATCTCATTGCTGTTTTTGGGACCTTGCTGTGTACAATTTGCCTGCCCTGTTTCCTACACTTCAAAAGTACTTCAATGGCTGTGAGGTGCTTTGGGAGGTCCGAGAGAACGAAAGGCACTTTATAAATGCAAGTTCTTTCTTTTCTACTTTCCCACCCCTTCGATAGAGCTATTGCTTCCCGGGCGAGAATCTGACCGCAGATATGCAGATGAGGCCTAGGAGTTCAAATCTCCCAGGCCTCACGCTGACGAGGTCAGGATGGATTTTGCTGCCTGGCCATCTCCTGCCCTGAGTTAACATCAGGTCTTTTATTCGCTTACTCGTCCACTCACTCGCGTGTACACTACTACGTACTGTAGTGTCCGGCCCTGTAAAGCACGGTTTTACTGCTGGCGTTCTCCAACACGATCTTCTTCCGTTTCCCCCATGTGCCCAGGAGGAGTTGGTGTCAGAACCGGCCTCAAACTGGCAGGTCACGGCCTCTTGCATCACCCACCCCGACAGCGGTAAGCAGCAGGACGCTGTGACATCATTGCCCAACAACCTGTCATCCCAGTCCAACACCGGGACTGGCGATCGGCCGATGTCTTACAGGTCTGACCCCATGGGAATTCCCGGGTCTGGAGTTCAACTGTGCCCGTGCCAGTATTGGTGGAGATAGGGCATGTTAGGTAGGGCAGCAGGAATATGGCCAACCGCTTGGGCCCAGCAGCTTAATGGATTAATGGAACAAATGAAAATGGCCTCTTCTGCTGGAAGGCAAAGCGGCCAGCTGCAGGTGGGCCCCATATCTACCCCCCACCACTCTAAAGTACTGCACGTCTCCCTCTTGCAGGCGCACACCGGAGGCGGGAATTCCAGCGGGCGGTGTCATCGCGCCAGTTCCCGCCTCCATTCCTGATGTACGGCTGCAAGGGGGCGGGCACAAGAATCACCCCTCCCTCCCACAGGAAGCCCCAGCCCGTCTAGACTCACCTCCACTCACCCCAATAGACAAGACAGAGGGCTTCTACAACCCAACTGCTGTCCAGGGGACTTGTCTCACCCTGATCTCTGGACACACACTGAGAGAGTATTCAGCAGCAGAGGAATGGCAGGAGCTGGCACGGGTGATGATGTTTCTCAGGGCAATGCCAAGTTTGTGGTACTGAGTCACACTAGTTCAAATGAAGACCAAAGTATCACACAACGTACAGACCCAATGGCAGCAGCTACATCAATACAGTGAACATCTTTTTTCAAAAATGTAATGTGGTGACTGGTTTTGGTTTCATCCCTTGCGTATGCCAATACTGTTTCATCTACTTAGAAGGTCAAATTAGCCGTGGTTCTGGGTTGCTGTCTTGTTAGCTCCAGGTATACATAGTTTTTGGAGAAGGGAATACTTGAAGACAAAAACTTTACAGGGCTATGGGGAAAGAGCAGGGGAATGGGACTAAGTGGATAGCTCTTTCAAAGAGCCGGCACAGGCACGATGGGCTGAATGGCCTCCTCCTGTGCTGTATCTACTATGATACCTACATGAGGAGGTACTGGGCTAATTTCATCCCCAGAGGCAGACACCAACACCCAGCAGCAACCCCAGCTCCCGTCCTCCTCCCACTGAGGGATGAAACACGAAGGAGCACACAGTTAGATTCACACACCATATACAATCATTAAGGGGAAGCACATGGGCAAGACCTAATGAACTGCATCACAAACTACTGGGGTGGTTACATAGAATTATACAGCACAGGAGGAGGCCATTCGGCCCATCGTGCCAGTGCCGACTCTGTGAAAGTTCTGCCAATTAGTCCCACTCCCTGCTGCTCTTCCCCCGCAGCCCTGCACATTTTTTCTCTTCAAGTATTTATCCGATTCTCTTTTGAAAGTTATTATTGAATCTGCTTCCACCGCCCTTTCAGGCAGCGCATTCCAGATCATAATAACTCGCTGTGTAAAAAAAAAAATCTCATCTCCCCTCTGGTTCTTTTGCCAATTATCTTAAATCTGTGTCCTCTGGTTACTGACCCTCCTGCCAGTGGAAACAGTTTCTCCTTATTTACTCTATCGGAACCCCATATAATTTTGAACACCTCTATTAAATCTCCCCTTAACCCCCCCCCCCCCCATTACTGAAACTGGCAAAGCGTTGCAACAATGTTCTCCCCCACCCAAATAGCGGGATAGAGTGGCTCGGTAAAGACCGAATGAAAGGTGTGGATCAAAGTCATGGTGCTGTCAATGCCGTAGAAAGCCAGGGTCCCCGCGGTGCAGTCCAGGTGCATCCCGACTCGCTGGTACTTTGCCGGCTGCAGTTTCACTTCCCGGCTGTCGTGCCAGGCCGAGTAGCTGTTGCTGAAGAGCTGCAGGGACCAGGAGACATTGTTCCTGCCAATCAGGGAGCAGCTGTCCCGTCTGTCGATCTTTTTGTACGTGACTCCGACGTAGGCCCACTGGTCGCTGATCTGGACCTCCCAGTAGTGCCGGCCTGCGTCGAAGCCCTCACAGCACAGGACCTGCCACACCTTCTCAAACCGCTCTGGGTGCGTCGGGTATCGCTGGGTCGCTTTGTGTGAGACCCTGCGGTTGTCTTTGGACAGGGTAAGGAATCGGTGCGCGGTGTTGGGATTGAACCTCAGCTGACGGTAACCTGCAGAGACAGCCGGGCAATCGAGAGTTTATTCAACCTCAGCGAAAGTCATTTAAAACAATACAGACAACTGTACGGTGCACAATCCTGACCCTGCTGAATAAACAGTAACTCTGCACAGTTAGAGTGAGTAACCCTTACCCTGAATAAACAGTAACTCTGTACAGTTACACGGTGAGTGACCCTTACCCTGAATAAACAGTAACTCTGTACAGTTACACAGTGAGTGACCCTTACCCTGAATAAACAGTAACTCTGTACAGTTACACAGTGAGTGACCCTTACCCTGAATAAACAGTAACTCTGTACAGTTACACAGTGAGTGACCCGTACCCTGAATAAACAGTAACTCTGTACAGTTACACAGTGAGTGACCCGTACCCTGAATAAACAGTAACTCTACAGTTACACAGTGAGTGATCCTTACCCTGAATAAACAGTAACTCTGTACAGTTACACAGTGAGTGACCCGTACCCTGAATAAACAGTAACTCTACAGTTACACAATGTCTGATCCTTACCCTGAATAAACAGTAACTCTGTACAGTTACACAGTGAGTGACCCTTACCCTGAATAAACAGTAACTCTGTACAGTTACACGGTGAGTGACCCTTACCCTGAATAAACAGTAACTCTGTACAGTTACACAGTGAGTGACCCGTACCCTGAATAAACAGTAACTCTACAGTTACACAGTGAGTGATCCTTACCCTGAATAAACAGTAACTCTGTATAGTTACACAGTGAGTGACCCTTACCCTGAATAAACAGTAACTCTGTACAGTTACACAGTGAGTGACCCGTACCCTGAATAAACAGTAACTCTACAGTTACACAGTGAGTGATCCTTACCCTGAATAAACAGTGACTCTGTACAGTTACACAGTGAGTGATCCTTACCCTGAATAAACAGTAACTCTGTACAGTTACACAGTGAGTAACCCTTACCCTGAATAAACAGTAACTCTGTACAGTTACACGGTGAGTAACCCTTACCCTGAATAAACAGTGACTCTGTACAGTTACACAGTGAGTGACCCTTACCCTGAATAAACAGTAACTCTGTACAGTTACACAGTGAGTGACCCGTACCCTGAATAAACAGTAACTCTGTACAGTTACACAGTGAGTGATCCTTACCCTGAATAAACAGTAACTCTGTACAGTTACACAGTGAGTAACCCTTACCCTGAATAAACAGTAACTCTGTACAGTTACACAGTGAGTAACCCTTACCCTGAATAAACAGTGACTCTGTACAGTTACACGGTGAGTGACCCTTACCCTGCTGATTAAATGAGAACTTTTTACAGATCTGTAACAGATACACTGACTGAAGCTTTACGGAGTTACGAATTTGACATTAGCTGAACACAATAATCACACAGGAATACTTAATAAGTGTGTAACAGAATAATTACACTCACTCTGTAGGAACGGACCCCTGATGTGCAAAATTGAAGGGGGTGGCCGAGGCTCTAGAGGTTTCACAGGAACACATCGGTCAGTCCCAATGGTCTCTGTACCAAACAGATTAGTTACAATGAAAAGGGTGACTTTTACAGACAGACTTACCAGCCCTGCTGTGAAAACCTGAGGATATAAAGCAGCAGTGTAAAATAAATCCAAGTATCTATCTGCCTATGTCTTGCATCCAGCATGTGTCCATCAAGAAAGCCAGTCATTTCCTGCCAGCTTCTGACCTTTAATAGGAACTTGGGATTCACCAACAGCCTCTACTCCACAGAGACGCTGCCCAAACAGTCTGCTGTATTAGGCCTTGCTGTAGTAACTGTTCCTTTAATCAGCCTGCTGTACCATCAGTTTGCTGATGTAAGCCATGCTATAAGATAGGCCTTCTGTAGTAGCCTTGTCTGCTACAGCATATGCCTGCCACGTTAGGCCTTAACATACATTAGGCCTTGTTAGATCACTCACAGGAACAGGACACTAAATGCCAACCATCACGCTGCCAATCAGCATTTTGGAAGCCTGGTTCTGTGTCAGCATTTGTAGGGACCAGACCCCTTTCCCTTCAGTCCCGTTTCTATTGTTAGTGGACAGGTTCCAGTCTGTGCATACTCCAGACGGGAATTCCAGCCTACAGTATATAGTTTCTCGAATTAATTTAGGCAGCAGCAATCAGGCAGGAGTGGTGTTGAGCAGTGAGCAGAAGGGGGAAATGAAAATGGAAATGCAAGAGAGTAGAAATCAGAGCAGTGCTTTGGGGTTAGGGGAGGAGTGGGGGAAGAGTGCGTCTATAATCAGCGAAAGCTGGGGAAGGACAGTACCTGTGTGAAAAGGTGGGGAGCTGGATAGGGTACAGGGTCCCTGTGAAAAGGGTAGAGAGTTGGATGGGGTACAGTGTGTGTGTGAAAGGGTGGGGAGTTGGATGGGGTACAGTGTGTGTGTGAAAGGGTGGAGAGTGGGATGGGGTACAGTGTGTGTGTGAGAGGGTGGGGAGTTGGATGGGGTACAGTGTGTGTGTGAAAGGGTGGGGAGTTAGATGGGGTAGTGTCTCAGTAGAAGGGTGGGGAGTTGGATGGGCTACAGTGTCCCTGTGAAAGGGTGGGGAGTTGGATGGGGTAGTGTCTCAGTAGAAGGGTGGGGAGTTGGATGGGCTACAGTGTCCCTGTGAAAGGGTGGGGAGATAAATAATCTATTAATTGAGGAGAAAAAAAATGCTTAAAATTTACCAGAATGTATCATTTTTAATGCAAAAATTCAACATTTTCCAGGGTGCATGGCCCATAAACCCACCTCAAAAGACACTGCCAATGGCAGCTGTGCCTTCAGCCGTCTAGGCCACAAGTTCTGGAATTCCCTCTCCGCCTTTCTCTCCACCTTGAAAATCCCTCTGACAACCTACCTCTTGGACCAAGCTTTCATTCACCCCTCCTAACATCTCGTTCTGTGGCTCAGTGTCCATTTTGTGTCTGATTACGCTCCTTGTGAAGCTCCTTGCGACGTTTTCCTATATTAAAGGCGCTATATAAATGAAAGTTGTTGTGATGGTTTTTTTTTTAAGTTGTTGGTCAGCTTTTGCTCGTTGTCTAGGTTGGCCTGTTGTATGGAACAGATTGAGCATGGTTTCAGCTCGGAACAGGGAACCCAGTCGTCCGTAGATATTTGCGTGGAGATCCTGGAAGCCAAATGAGTGCGTCGCAATCTGCGATCGCAACTCAATTAAATTTGTGCTTCTGAGTTTCCCACTCACCAGGCATCCAGATTGACAGGCTGGCTGCCTGTCGGAGATCACGGGGAGGGGGGGGGGGGGGGAGGGAGGGAGAGAGAATGTAGGACATGGAAGAAATCGGAGGGGTGGGGCGAGCTGGGCGCCATCGGGTGGACCGTGGAGGAGATCGGGGTGTCCACCTCGGTTGGGAAGGGATCCAGCATTTGGGTGAGGGGGGTGGGGGGGGTGGAGGATCAGCCGATACCGGGGGTCTGATCACGCCACGGTGAGCTTGTCGGGCCTGGATGAAGCACTCCTGCTCCTCTGGGCTCACAAGCAGTGCAATAAAAGCACTCGGCTCATGGATCTGGCCCTTCCCATCTGCTTTCACCCGACGTGAATCGGAAGTGATGGGAAACCTGAACAGGTAAGGTTAAATTTGTTTGACATTTCTAATGCACAAAAAATTAAGTGTCTCAACCATCACAATGAGTTACAGTGCCCCATTAAGTATCGGCCTGCTGGCTTTATGTGGGGATGGGCCTTCCGGGTTTCTGTTGTGTGCACATCCATACACGCCTGGGTTAAACCCGGAAGTGGGCATGTCGGAGCCGGGATGCGGTCCCACTCCAAAAAGCTGGTACTTTAAACTTCCACCCACCCGTCCTTAGGGGTTAAAATTACCCCCATTGCGTCACTAGAATTTTGAACACATATCAGTTTGAGCTCCAGAACCTGAGGTAAAATTCCTACTTCCATCTTTTCCAACTGACAGAGTGTATGTGAGGAGAGGATGTAATGGGGAGGAAAGGTAAAAATCCAGAGAAAAAATTTCTCTCCCACCTGGAATTCCCAGCGACCGCGGTGCTGGCCTGAAGAAGCCCTGTAGGTTCTCGGCGATGAGTATGGAAATCGTCTCCAAGGCCTTTTTTACTCCTCCCAGCTTGTTCTCTATTGCCAGGTCTGAGGCAGGCAACACAATGTCCTGGTGGCTGTTTTTCAGAGTGTAAACCTCCTGAGGAAACTGAGAGGCAGGATATCACAGATAGAGCAAAGAAAGGAAAGAACTTGCATTTCTATAGCTCCTTTCAAAACCGTAGGACGTCCCAAAGCACTTTACAGACAATGAAGTGCTTTTGAAGTGTAGTCACTGTTATAATGTAGCAGCCAATTTGCGCACAGCAAGGTCCCACAAACAGCAATGAAATAAATGAACAGATCATCTATTTTAGGTGGTGCTGGTTGAAGGATAAATATTGGCCAGAACACCGGGAGAAATTCTCCTGCTCTTCTTCGAAATGGTGCCGTGGGAGTTTTTATGTCCACCAAAGAGGGCAGATAGGGCCTCGGTTTAACAATTCATTTGAAAGACAGCACCTCCAACAGTGCAGCACTCCCTCAGCACTGCACTGAAGTATCAGCCTAGATTTTGTGCTCAATCTATGGAGTGGGACTTGAACCCACAACCTCTAACTCAGAGGCAAGAGTGCGACCACTGAGCCACGGCCAACAGGGAGCGGATGGCACATAATGAGTTACTGTAGATATCCCACCCAGGCATGGTTTAAACTAGATTATATTCATATGCTCTGAGTAAAATGAGAAACTAGGCCAGTTGGCCTGGTCTAAAATTATGGGATTTTTTTTTGTTGTGACTTCAGATTCCAAGAGCAGGACTGCAAGAAATGCTGGAATCACTCTCACTGGTACACAAAGATATTCTGTGCATCTACCCGTTCGAATAAAGTAAGAACTTGCATTGATATAGCTCCTTTTCAGATTCCCAGGATGTCCCAAAGCCCTTTACAACCAATACCTCTGACGGTCAGTCATTGTTGTTATGCTGGCAAACGCAGCAGCTGATTTGCAAACAGCAAGATCCCACAAACAGCAAATGAGATGAATGACCAGTTAGTGTGTTATTGATGCATTGGTTGATGGACAAAGGACGGCTAGAAAACCGGGGAAACGCCCTTCCTTTCCCTTCCTAATTAATGGCATGGGATCTTTAACATCCACATGAGCAGTTTGATTGAATGCTCCAGTACGGGCAGTGAATTTACCAAATGAGCCACTAGGAACGCTCCACGTTCAGCTTTAGTTTGGCATGTTAATCTCACTGACAAGAGTGTTGAATGTTTTTCAGCTGCCGAATATTCTTTCACAATCTCTTTCTGCTCTGGGGGACCATGCCCATTGCATGCTATACATTCCAATCTACACACAACAGCGTGGGTTGGCCTGTTATATGGAACTGACAATTTGGGTGTGATTTTAGCTCGGAGCTGGGAACCCAGCATGTCTGTGACCAGTGTTGACTCAATGGGTAGCATTCTTGCTCTCTGAATCATAAAGGTTGTGGGTTCAAACTCCACTCCAGAGACTTGAGCACAAATCTAGGCTGGCACTTCAGAGGGAGTGCTGCACTACTGGAGGATCCAGCTTTCAGATGAGACATTAAACTGAGGCCTCATGTGGATATAAAGAATTGTGAAATGATGCATTTTGATATGATGAGAAGAGGCAATATAAACTAAATGATACAATTCTAAAGGGGGTGCAGAAACAGAGCAGACCTGGAGGGACAAGTTGAGAAGGCTGTTAAAAAAGCATATGGGATCCTGGGCTTTATTAATAGAGGTATAGAGTACAAAAGCAAGGAAGTTTTGCTAAATCTTTATAAAACACTGGTTAGGCCTCAACTGGAGTATTGTGTTCAATTCTGGGCACCACACTTTAGGAAGGATGTCAAGGCCTTAGAGAGGGTGCAGAAGAGATTTACTAGAATGGTACCAGGGATGAGGGACTTCAGTTATGCGGAGAGACTGGAGAAGCTTTTTTTTAATTCATTCATGGGATGTGGGTGTCACTGGCAAGGCCGGCATTTATTGCCCATCCCTAATTGCCCTTGAGAAGGTGGTGGTGAGCCGCCTTCTTGAACTGCTGCAGTCCGTGTGGTGAAGGTTCTCCCACAGTGCTGTTAGGTCGGGAGTTCCAGGATTTTGACCCAACAATGATGAAGGAACGGCGATAAATTTTCAAGTCGGGATGGTGTGTGACTTGGAGGGGAACATGTAGGTGGTGTTCCCACGTGCCTGCTGCCCTTGTCCTTCTAGATGGTAGAGGTCGCGGGTTTGGGAGGTGCTGTTGAAGAAGCCTTGGCGAGTTGCTGCAGTGCATCCTGTGGATGGTACACACTGCAGCCACTGTGCGCTGGTGGTGAAGGGAGTGAATGTTTAGGGTGGTGGATGGGGTGCCAATCAAGCTGGCTGCTTTGTCCTGGATGGTGTCGAGCTTCTTGAGTGTTGTTGGAGCTGCACTCATCCAGGCAAGTGGAGAGTATTCCATCACACTCCTCACTTGTGCCTTGTAGATGGTGGAAAGGCTTTGTGGAGTCAGGGGGTGAGTCACTCGCCGCAGAATACCCAGCCTCTGACCTGCTCTTGTAGCCACAGTATTTATGTGGCAGGTCCAGTTAAGTTTCTGGTCAATGGTGACCTCCAGAATGTTGATGGTGGGGGATTCGGCAATGGTATTGCTGTTGAATGTCAAGGGGAGGTGGTTAGACTCTCTCTTGTTGGAGATGGTCATTGCCTGGCACTTGTCTGGCACAAATGTTACTTGCCACTTATGAGCCCAAGCCTAGTTATTGTCCAGGTCTTGCTGCATGTGGGCACGGACTGCTTCATTATCTGTGGAGTTGCAAATGGAACTGAACACTGTGCAATCATCAGCGAACATCGCCACCTCTGACCTTATGATGGAGGGAAGGTCATTGATGAAGCAGCTGAAGATGGTTAGGCGTAGGATACTGCCCTGAGGAACTCCTGCAGTGATATCCTGGTGCTGAGATGATTGGTCTCCAACAACCATTACCATCTTCCTTTGTGCTAGGTATGACTTCAGCCACTGGAGAGTTTTCCCCCGATTCCCACTGACTTCAATTTTACTAGGGCTCCTTGATCCCACACTTGGTCAAATGCTGCCTCGATGTCAAGGGCAGTCACTCTCACCTCACCTCTGGAATTCAGCTCTTTTGTCCATGATTGGACCAAGGCTGTAATGAGGTCTGGAGCCGAGTGGTCCTGGCAGAACCCAAACTGAGCATCGGTGAGCAGGTTATTGGTGAGTAAGTGCCGCTTGATAGCACTGTCGACAACACCTTCCATCACCTTGCTGATGATTGAGAGTAGACTGATGGGGCGGTAATTGGCCGGATTGGATTTGTCCTGCTTTTTGTGGACAGGACATACCTGGGCAATTTTCCACTTTGTCGGGTAGATGCCAGTGTTGTTGCTGTACTGGAACAGCTTGGCTAGAGGCGCAGCTAGTTCTGGAGCACAAGTCTTCAGCACTACAGCCGGGATGTTGTCGGGGCCCATAGTCTTTGCTGTATCCAGTGCACTCAGCCGTTTATTGATATCACGTGGAGTGAATCGAATTGGCTGAAGACTGGCTTCTGTGATGGTGGGGATATCGGGAGGAGGCCGAGATGGATCATCCACTCGGCACTTCTGGCTGAAGATGGTTGCAAACGCTTCAGCCTTGTCTTTTGCACTCACATGCTGGACTCTGCTATCATTGAGGATGGGGATGTTCACGGAGCCTCCTCCCCCCATTCACAACTGGATGTGACAGGACTGCAGAGCTTTGATCTGATCCGTTGGTTGTGGGATCGCTTAGCTCTGTCTATATCATGCTGCTTCCGCTGTTTAGCATGCATGTAGTCCTGTGTTGTAGCTTCACCAGGTTGGCACCTCATTTTTAGATACGCCTGGTGCTGCTCCTGGCATGCTCTTCTACACTCCTCATTGAACCAGGATTGATCCCCTGGCTTGTTGGTAATGGTAGAGTGAGGAATATGCTGGGCCATGAGGTTACAAATTGTGGTGGAATACAATTCTGCTGCGGCTGATGGCCCACAGCACCTCATGGAAGCTGGGGCTGTTCTCCGTAGAACAAAGAAGGTTAAGGGGAGATTTGATAGAGGCGTTCAAAATCATGAACGATTTTGTTAGAGTAAATAAAGAGAAACTGTTTCCAGTGGCAGATGGGTCGGTAACCAGAGGACACAGATTTAAGGTAATCAGCAAAAGAGCGAGAGGCAACATGAGGAAACATTTTTTACGCAGCGAGTTGTTATGATCTGGAATGCACTGCCTGAAAGGGTGGTGGAAGCAGATTCAATAGTAATTGTCAAAAGGGAATTAGACAAATACTTAAAGGGAAAAAATTTACAGGGCCAAGGGGAAAGAGCAAGGCAATGGGACTAATAAATGCTGAATCCAATTTCACAATCCCACGGATTTCCAAACCCAGATGCACGAGTTTTGGTAAGTGCAGATTTCAAACGTCACTGGGGATGATTCAGGCAGCCAGTTCTTGGCCTGTTGCTGCTTGCCCTGGGTGTTATAGTTTTATTAAGCCTACAATTTGCTCTAATGTTAGTGGCTGCGATTCACACAGGAAAGTCCAAAGTCTTTTCCCTTCAACTGCATCTAAGGACGACCTAGAAAAGTAGCAAAAACTGACCAACCGGTCCAGAGAACACAGGCCTAAACATAGGCCAATAGGCTAGGAATGACCCTGGGGTGTTCCACCAAATATCAGAAGGTAATACGCAATAAACAGAACACAGTCAGGCACACAGATATGCGTACCACAGATATTTGAGTAATACAGAAATATATAGTAAAACAGATTAACTGGTCATTAAAAAAGCACACGGGATCCTGGGCTTTATAAATAGAGGCACCAGAGTACAAAAGCAAGGAAGTCACGATGAACCTTTATAAAACACTGGTCCGGCCACAACTGGAATATTGTATCCAGTTCTGGGCACCGCACTTTAGGAAAGATGTGAAGGCCTTAGAAAGGGTGCAGAAGAGATTTACTAGAATGATTCCAGAGATGAAGAACTTCAGTTACGTGGATAGACTGGAGAAGCTGGGTTTGTTCTCCTTAGAGCAGAGAAGGTTGCGAAGAGATTTGATAGAGATAGTCAAAATCATGAATGGAGAAACTATTCCCATTGGCGGAAGGGGCAAGAACCAGAGGACATAGATTTAAGGTGATTGGCAAAAGAACCAAAGGCGACAGGAGGAAAAGCTTTTTTACACAGCGAGGGGTTAGGATCTGGAATGCACTGCCCGAGGGGGTGGTGGAGGCAGATTCAATCGTGGCCTTCAAAAGGGAATTGGGTAAGTATTTGAAGGGAAAAAATTTGGAGGGCTACGGGGAAAGGGCGGGGGAGTGGGACCAGCTGGATTGCTCTTGAAGAGAGCCGGCACGCACTTGATGGGCCGAATGGCCTCCTTCCGTGCTGTAACCATTCTATGATTCTATGATTTATCCAATTGCTGTTTGTGGGATCTTGCTGTGTGCAAATTGGCTGCTGTGTTTCCCACATTACAACAGTGACTACACTTCAGAGTGATTCAATGTGTGTGGGACATTTCTGAGAGATGTGATGAGGCATTATGTAAACTCAAGTCATTCTTATGATTTTAAACTGCTTAAAGTTATTCAGCTAGACAAATAAACTGAACACGATTGATGCAAATAACAAAATGATGTAAACAGCACATAATTAGTCAAATTATGGCATTGATGACTTTTAGAAATTTTTGATAGTCAGTCCAGCCAGGTGAATGACTTTAGTGATTTTTTATTGGTTGACCTATAATAATCAGATAGTGAGCTTAAAATAGTGTGCAATATCAGCAACCAGACAATTACTGCCGTCATAGAATCATAGAAAGGTTACAGCACGGAAGGAGGCCATTCAGCCCATCGAGTCCATGCCGGCTCTATGCAAGAGCAATCCAGCCAGTCCCACACCCTCTCCCTGTAGCCTTGCAATTTTTTTCTGTTCATGTACTTATCCAGTTCCCTTTTGAAGGCCATGATTGAATCTGCCTCCACCACCCCCACTGGCAGTGCATTCCAGATCCTAACCACTCGCTGTGTAAAAAAGTTTTTCCTCATGTCACCTTTGGATCTTTGGCCAAACACCTTAAATCTATGTCCTCTGGTTCTTGACCCTTCTGCCAATGGGAACAGTTTCTCTCTATCTACTCTGTCTAGACCAGTCATGATTCTGAATACCTCTCTCAAATCTCCTCGTAACCTTCTCTGTTCCAAGGAGAACAACCCCAGCTTCTCCAGTCTATCCACATAATTAAAGTCCCTCATCCCTGGAATCATTCCAGTAAATCTCTTCTGCACCCTCTCTAAGGCCTTCACATCTTTCCTAAAGTGCGGTGCCCAGAACTGGACACAATACTCAAGTTATAGCCAGGGGATCAACCCTGGTTCAATGAGGAGTGTAGAAGAGCATGCCAGGAGCAGCACCAGGCGTACCTAAAAATGAGGTGCCAACCTGGTGAAGCTACAACTCAGGAATACATGCATGCTATAGACAGAGCTAAGCGATTCCACAACCAACGGATCAGATCAAAGCTCTGCAGTCCTGCCACATCCAGTCGTGAATGGTGGTGGACAATTAAACAACTAACGGGAGGAGGAGGCTCTACAAACATCCCCATCCTCAATGATGGCAGAGTCCAGCACGAGTGCAAAAGTCAAGGCTGAAGCGTTTGCAACCATCTTCAGCCAGAAGTGCCGAGTGGATGATCCATCTCGGCCTCCTCCCAATATCCCCACCATCACAGAAGCCAGTCTTCAGCCAATTCGATTCACTCCACGTGATATCAAGAAACAGCTGAGTGCACTGGATGCAGCAAAGGCTATGGGCCCCAACAACATCCCGGCTGTAGTGCTGAAGACTTGTGCTCCAGAACTAGCTGCGCCTCTAGCCAAGCTGTTCCAGTACAGCTACAACACTGGCATCCACCCGACAATGTGGAAAATTGCCCAGGTATGTCCTGTCCACAAAAAGCAGGACAAATCCAATCCGCCAATTACCGCCCCATCAGTCTACTCTCAATCATCAGCAAAGTGATGGAAGGTGTTGTCGACTGATGGAAGGTGTCGTCCTGTCACACTCACCTGCTATGTTAAAACAAGAGGCAGAAAAACCCCATGTTAAATGTCAATAGGTTAATATCGCATACAGTTATTTCTAGGTTCTACGATTGAAATATCATCTCTCCCATTAATCAGTTTAATTCCTCTGTGCAATTTCTGAGGAGCCTCATTTCTCAATTTGTGTTAAACAATCAAATCAGGACAGAAGCACTCAGTTGGAAACACTCCCCCAACTGTACTACAACCTCTGGATCGCAATTTCTGGATTGCAATCCCTGATTTACAATCCCTGATTTACAATCCTTCAGCCTGATTAGACACACCGGGGAGTAATTTTCCAAGTACGAGCTGGGACTGGGAACGTTGCCTGCTGCTGTCACAATTCGGAAAATCGAGAGCGTGCCCCTTTATGTCAACCCCTGGATTACCAGCCAATCTCTGTCCCAGATACCGCACCCCACCCCCGACCCCTCCCTCATTTGTCTTTCTGCCCCATGCACGTACAGTGGTGCTGATTTTAATATCTGCCACAAAATGGGCGGATGGCGGGAGGGGTGCACCTGTTGCTCGCCTGTAGTCGCTGCCGTGAGGCCCGGACCTTATTTGCAAGGATCCGGTGAGCTGTGTGAGCCAAACCAAGACAATTGGATGGTTGGAGAGGGTGAGTAATCTGCTGGCTCCGCACAGGACCTAGCCTGGACAGTCCGGGCTGGACGGGGGTCGGTGGGAAGATTTAGGCGGTCCCGGGGGTGGGGGGGGAGGGGGCTGTGCACAGACTAGGAGTGGGCCGGAGTACTCGTGCTCCTACTGGCCCCACAAAAATAAAAGATGAAAATGGTTTCAGGCTTGTTTTTTGAGCAGACATCGGGTTAGGCTGCTCAACCCTGGTACAAACGTGCGGAATGTGCTCAGCACACATGCGGCCCATTTGTAACTTAAATTTGCAATCGGGGTCCCGGGTACCTCACAGGACCCGACTTTACATGTTGAAAGTGGCCTCCCATCTGAAACAGGCAGGCTCTCTGGCCACCCATCTCAAGGCCCCCACCAAGATGGCAGCAACTGCAGCACCAACAAATTCGGGGTGAGAAGTGACGCGGCGCCATTTTCAGGGCGATACCGTCCCGTTGACACCGCGCAGCCAGTTTTTTTTTTATTATTCGTTCATGGGATGTGGGCGTCGCTGGCGAGGCCGGCATTTATTGCCCGTCCCTAATTGCCCTCGAGAAGGTGGTGGTGAGCCGCCTTCTTGAACCGCTGCAGTCCGTGTGGTGAAGGTTCTCCCACAGTGCTGTTAGGAAGGGAGTTCTCAGGATTTTGACCCAGTGACGATGAAGGAACGGCGATATATTTCCAAGTCGGGATGGTGTGTGACTTGGAGGGGAACGTGCAGGTGGTGTTGTTCCCATGCGCCTGCTGCTCTTGTCCTTCTGGGTGGTAGAGGTCGCGGGTTTGGGAGGTGCTGTTGAAGAAGCCTTGGCAAGTTGCTGCAGTGCATCCTGTGGATGGCACACACTGCAGCCACAGTGCGCCGGTGGCGAAGGGAGTGAATGTTTAGGGTGGTGGATGGGGTGCCAATCAAGCGGGCTGCTTTGTCCTGTTAAAATCAGCCCCTTGTGTGAGTCAGTGCTGTGCTCTCTGTTACCCTCTCCTTCCCTCTGCATTCTTCTTTTTCACTCACCTTTCTGAGTTAACAGATTGCCAAATCATTGACAACACGCAGCCAACACGCCAATTTCCCCACATAAATCCACATGTGCCGCCTTTACTGGCACCCAGGGGAACCTCCCCTTTAAGAACAGCTTTTACACAGCAGATCCTCGCTCACTGTTGGGATGTGTTGGTTCAGCAGCACAAACACTGAACCGATGCAATGCAACTTGCCTTTTACTGATTTACTGATTTACACCACTGTCAATGATAAACCTTTCAGTGAAAGAGTTTTAAGCACAGCGTGGCTGGAATATAGAAGGGACAGTGTCTCCTAACAGCAAACTGCACCTAACTTCAACATCTTAAACTGACTGCAAGTAAATCATAATCGTATCAAGATTGGAGCATTTCAATTCAAAACTCTAGCACTCGCTAACGATGAGCATTTCAGATAGTTAAACCTCTAACAGGGAGATGGAACGAGATTAAGAGTTTTAAAGTGTGTAACGCGCACTTTTAATAATACTCCCTCCGCACCTGAATGGTCCTTCTTGGTATTAAAATGTATGGCATAAATTTGATTAACCAGCGCTACTGTCAGAGAGCTTTGTGCGATGGGAGCGCGTGTCCAGGGTCAGAGGTCAACGTGCCCATTAATTTAATGGAGGGAAATTCAGTGCGAGCAGCAAACTGACTGCGCTAACCTCCACACCCAAATTCCCGATATTAAATCCCGTCCCGTGAAGGTCTGCTCCATTGTTAAGCTGTAAGATGTCCCGTTTACACTGTCTGGCACTGCGGTTGCCCTGATTCTGGTGCTGGATGCAATGACTTTGGCCCTGTCTCCCCCTATCTATTTCTGTCTCTCTATTTCTCTCTCTCCATATCTTGCTCTTTCTATCTCTAGCTCTCTCTTTCTCATCCTCCCTGTCTCTACCTTTCTATCTCTGGCTCTCTCTATCTTTCTCTCCCGCCCTGTCTCTAAGTCTCTCCCTCCCAGTCTTTCTCTCCCTTTCTCTCTCTCCCTCCCTGGCTCTCTCTCTCTCTCTCTGTCTTGCTTTCCTTCACACCCTCCCTGTCTCTCACTTTCTATCTCTGGCTCTCTCTCTCTCTTTCTCTCCCTCCCTGTCTCTATCTCTCTCCCTCCCTGTCTTGCTCTTTCTATCTCTCTCTCTCTCTTTCTCCCTCCCTGTCTCTCACTTTCTATCTCTGGCTCTCTCTCTCTCTTTCTCTCCCTCCCTGTCTCTATCTCTCTCCCTCCCTGTCTTGCTCTTTCTATCTCTGGCTCTCTCTCTCTCTCTTTTTCCCTCCCTGTCTTGCTCTTTCAATCTCTGGCTTTCTCTTTCTCTCCCTCCCCGTCTCCCCCTTTCTATATCTGGTTCCCTCTTTCTTTCTCTCCCTCTCTGTCTCGCTCTTTCTATCTCTGTCTTTCTATCTCTGGCTCTCTCTCACTTCACCTTTCCTGTCTCTCTCCATTTGATCAATAATACTGAGCTCAGTGTTCTGGACTCCTCCTTTGTTCCTACTGGAATGCTGTGAATGGCGCTGGAAGAATTTGGTTTAAGCCCATGTCACACAGTCGAACTCGCCTCTTTCAGCTCAACAGCACCAACATCAGCAGGAGTGGGGAGATCTGGATCTCCCTGTCCAACTATGGGTACTTTCTCCTTCCTGTAGGGTGGGCTGTGTCGTACAGCAGTCTTTGTAATTTTTGTAAATGGGAAAACTGTCGCCGAGCTGTGGCACGAGTCAGAGAGGCAACTACTGCTTGTGACCTCCCCCACGCATACTGCCCGACAGTCTTGCCAGACGTGGGGCAGTTGACTTGCAGAGGCCACATACACTCCCAACACACAAGGGGCAGGGGAGATGGAGACAACCCATTGTCCCCTCCCTGAAGCACAGGCTGCAGATCAGAGTTGGAATTCCCCTTGACATTCAATGGCATCACCATAACTGAATTCCCCCACCATCAACATCCTGGTGGCTCACCATTGACTAGAAACTCAACTGGACCAGTTACATAAATGCCGTGGCTACTGAAGCAGATCAGAGGCTGAGTATTCTGTGGCGAGTGACTCACCTCCTGACTCCCCAAAGCCTCTCTGCTACCTACAAGGCACAAGTCAGGAGTGTGATGGAATACTCTCCACTTGCCTGGATGAGTGCAGCTCCAACAACACACAAGAAGCTCGACACCATCCAGGACAAAGCAGCCCGCTTGATCGGCACCCCATCCACCACCCTAAACATTCACTCCCTCCACAACCAGTGCACAGTGGCTGCAGTGTGTACCATCCACAGGATACACTGCAGCAAGTCACCAAGGCTTCTTCGACAGCACCTCCCAAACCCGTGACCCCCCCCACCACCAAGAAGGACAAGAACAGCAGGTGCATGGGAACACCATCACCTCCAAATTCCCCTCCAAGTCACACACCATCCTGATTTAGACGTATATCGTCGTTCCTTCATCGTCACTGGGTCAAAATCCTTGACCTCCCTCCCTAACAGCACTGTGGGAGCACCTTCACCACACGGACTGCAGTGGTCCAAGATCAAGGCCCACCACCGCCAAGGGTAACGAGGGATGGGCAATAAATTGCCAGCGACGCCCACATCCCAAGAAGAATTTTTTTTTTAAAGTTGCAGAGGGGTCTAGTTAAGGGGAGGGGAAATAAATTTTGCCCTGATAACAAAAGGAAAAGGGTCAGTGGCAACGCCAGCCTTGTTAAATTCAAAATGGCGCCGGCGGGCCACCCGTACCTGTAAAATCTGCACGGAGTTGTTGCTCTTCAGTGTGGTCTCCAGCTTCAGCCTGACCTCTCTCAGCTCAGCACACTTCTGTTCCAGTTTCCCCATGGCGCTGTCGACCCGCTCCAGTGCGCAGCACTCCTCGCTCGTTATGTACTTGAACACTTTGGCCTGCACCTCCTCCAGCTCCTTCGCCAGCATGACAAACTTGTTGGAGTAGTTTGTTTTCGCCCGGGAGGCGGTGTCCTGAAAACACGGCAAACAAACCTCAACAGTGGTACCGACTGGTATTTCCAACCCCTTCCCTTCATTGGTGTCTGCCGTGGCTCAGTCGTCGCACTCTCGCCTCTTGAGTCCGAAGGTTGTGGGTTCAAGTCCAGAGACTTGAGCACAACTTCTAGGCTGACACTCCAGTGCAGTACTGAGGCACTGTCGGAGGTGCCGTGTTTCAAATGAGGCGTTAAACCAAGCTCCCATCTCGGGTGGATGGAAAAGATCCCAAGGCTCTATTTCAGGGGAGAGCTCCCCCGGTGTACTGGTCAATATTTATCCCTCAATAACAACAACTAAAAAAGATTATCTGGTCATTATCACATTGCTGTTTTGTGGGATCTTGCTGTGTGCAAATTGGCTGCCACGTTTCCTACATTACAACAGTGACTGCACTTCAAAAGTCCTTCATTGGCTGTAAAGCGCTTTGGAACAAACCAAGGTCATGAAAGGCTCTATATAAATGCAAGTCTTTCTTTCATAGAATCGGGGGGGGGGCTGGGGTCTGTGCCTCCCAGACATAAGGCGGCCCCTAGGTGGTGTGCAGAATGGAAAATCAGGCTGGGAGAATCGCGAACCCGTAACAGATCCCGCTGGATCCCGACCGATTTAACCTCCTAGTAAATTGATGGAAAGGAGGATCAGGCAGGTTCTGTAATCAGCGTGCGATTGGCCCCACCCAATTTTCCTCTGAGCATTCTCCCCTCCCCCCCAAAATGGGACCTGACTATGCCATTTAAATTAGGCCCCCGCTTCTCTGGGACAGGCGGCCGGTATGCACCTGACCTCAAGCTAGTTAAGATTGGGGGGGGGGGCCCAAAAAGGAATCTAGAACACAGCACAAACCCTCCTACCATCCTAACCCTCTTGAACCATTCTCGACAGGCATGAGGGTTAAAATGCCCCCTATAAAATGGGACGGTGAGAGCAGCTGGTGCACGGTATGGGTGACTAATGTACCAAAGTGAGCAGCACATATCGAGCAGATACTATTACTTGCCCTGCTTAGAACGAGCCAGCTCACTAAAGGTGGCTGCGGCCTCCCTATTTAGCACAGTCACGGGGGTGATGCTGACCCCACAGTGATAACATTGTTTCTGCTTCCCTCTGAGATAAGCAGAGCAAACACAGGGATGCATGTCACGCCCGATTCCTGAGCAGAGCGCTTCCCCCAAGGAGAAAGAAAGCTGACAGCTGCCCAAGGTGAGTCACACGGTAATCATAGAGTAAGAATAAATTAACTTATGTTGGGGCGGTGTCTTATCAAGGCTCACCTACACCGAGTTACTTTGACAAGCAGCAACCGCTCCTGTATAGGCAGCCATCTTATGCAATGCAAGATCCCACAAACATCCACAAGATGGCTGCTCAGCTATTCCATTTTAAGTCATATTGGTTGGCCTGCTGTTTCTCAAATTGTGCCTGGGGATCTTTTACGTCCACCTGAAAGGGCAGAAGGGCCGTCGGTCCAACGTCTCATCCAAAAAGACCGCACCTCCGACAGTGCAGCACTCAGAGTGTTGGCCTGGATTAAAGCCCCGACTTTAACCTGATTGTCTGTCTGTTCCTCGCGCCCCACCCCCACGCCCCAAAACCATTGGACTCTACCATCATGCTAGAATGATGGTAGAGTCCAATTATCCCTACCATCATTTTAGCTGAGATTAGCTAACTCAGCACGGATCATGGATCGTACCCACGACCCTCCTCATCTGTACGGCTCAGCTGCTCCGAACAAACCCAATGGACCTTCAGGGGATCTCGGATTTGAACCAATACAGATGAAAGAATATGAAGTGAAAACAGAAATTACAGGAAGGCACAGCAGGTCCATCAGTAGCCAATGTCAGTCCCCTTTCGTCTTTCTAATACCTTTCCGCTACCTGACTGAGATTGTTTCTCATCCAGCACTTTATATGTGAGTGTCAGCTGTAGCTCAGGAGTAGCACTCGTGCCTCTGAGTCAAAAGTTTGTGGGTTCGAATCCCGCTCTAGAGACATAAGCATGTAATCTAGGCTGATACCTCAGTGCAACACTGAGGGAGTGCTCCACTGTTGGAGGTGTCGTCTTTTGGATGAGAGATTAAACCGAGACCCTGTCTGCCCTCTCAGGTGGACGTAAAAGATCCCATCAGAAGGAAAATGCTACGGATGCTGGAAATAAAAACAGAAAATGCTGGAAAAGCTCAGCATCTGTGGAGAAAGAAACAGAGTTAACGTTTCAGGCCGATGACCAGTTCTAACAAAGGGTCTTTGAACTGAAATGTTAACTCAGTTTCTTTCTCCATAGATGCTGCCTCACTTGCTGAGCTTTTCCAGCATTTTCTGTTTTTGTTATTTACATAAAAGAGCCCATGCCACTTTTCGAAGAAGAGCAGGGGAGTTTTCCCTAGTGTCCTGGTCACTAGTTATCCCTCAACCAATCATCACTTAAAAAGAAAATCAGATTATCTGGTCAATATCCCATTGCTGTTTGTGGGATCTTGCTGTGCGCAAATTGGTTGCCGTGTTTCCTACATTACAACAGTGACCACACTTCAAAAGCACTTCATTGGCTGTAAAGTGCTTTGGGACAGCCTGAGGTGTGAAAGGCGCTATATAAATGCAAGTTCTTTCTTTCTTACATCTCTTTCCAGCTTTTTGCAGTGTATTAAATCCATCGATCCCTGTCTGTGCCAGAGGTCGGCATTCCTGCCTTTTACCTGTTGTTCCCTCCTCCTGCCCATCATTTTGTTATAACCAGTCCCCATTCTTTTTTTTTATTCGTTCATGGGATGTGGGCGTCGCTGGCGAGGCCGGCATTTATTGCCCATCCCTAATTGCCCTTGAGAAGGTGGTGGTGAGCCGCCTTCTCGAACCGCTGCAGTCCGTGTGGTGAAGGTTCTCCCACAGTGCTAGGAAGGGCCTTCACCTTTAACGTCACTATTGTCTTTCCCCTTTTCAGACCTGCAGTGTATTTCCAGCATTTTCTGTTTCCATCAGTAAAACGATGCTTTACTCTAAGGAAAGCTTTGGAAAAATCAGAGCAATCATTACCTTAATAGATATGTTCTGCTGTTTGAGTGTGTCGATCAGCTCTTCTGTCTTCTTTACTTGTCGATCCATCTCTTCATGTTTTGCCACAAGCTCCTTCTAAAATATTTTAATGAAAAGTAGAGGTGTTAATTAACTATAGCCTTTTTTCAGTGGTTGCATTCTTACCTCCGAGTCAGGAGGTTGTGGGTTCAAAACCAGAAATTTGAGCACAAAATACAGGCTGACACTTTAGTGCAGTACTGAGGGAGAGCTACAATGTCAGAGGTGCCATCTTTCAGATGAGATGTTACACCGAGGCCCCATCTGCCCTCTCAGAGTTCTCCTGCTTTTTCATCCCTGGCCAATTTTTATCCCTCAACCAACACCTAAAACAAAATATCTGGTCATTATGTCATTGCTGTTTGTGAGACCTTGCTGTGTGCAAATTTATTTCATTATTTGTTCGTTGGATGTGGGCATCGCTGGCGAGGCCAGCATTTATTGCCCATCCCTAATTTCCCTTGAGAAGGTGGTGGTGAGCCGCCTTCTTGAACCGCTGCAGTCCGTGTGGTGACGGTTCTCCCACTGGGCTGTTAGGTAGGGAGTTCCAGGATTTTGACCCAGTAACGATGAAGGAACGACGGTATATTTCCAAGTCGGGATGGTGTGTGACTTGGAGGGGAACGTGCAGGTGGTGTTGTTCCCATGTGCCTGCCGCCCTTGTCCTTCTAGGTGGTAGAGGTCACGGGTTTGGGAGGTGCTGTTGAAGAAGCCTTGGCGAGTTGCTGCAGTGCATCCTGTGGATGGTATACACTGCAGCCACAGTGCGCCGGTGGTGAAGGGAGTGAATGTTTAGGGTGGTGGATGGGGTGCCAATCAAGCGGGCTGCTTTGTCCTGGATGGTGTCGAGCTTCTTGAGTGTTGTTGGAGCTGCACTCATCCAGGCAAGTGGAGAGTATTCCATCACACTCCTCACTTGTGCCTTGTAGATGGTGGAAAGGCTTTGGGGAGTCAGGAGGTGGGTCACTCGCCGCAGAATACCCAGCCTCTGACCTGCTCTTGTAGCCACAGTATTTATGTGGCTGGTCCAGTTAAGTTTCTGGTCAATGGTGACCCCCGGGATGTTGATGGTGGGGGATTCGGCGATGGTAATGCAGTTGAATGTCAAGGGGAGGTGGTTAGATTCTCTCTTGTTGGAGATGGTCATTGCCTGGCACTTGTCTGGCGCGAATGTTACTTGCCACTTATCAGCCCAAGCCTGGATGTTGTCCAGGTCTTGCTGCATGCAGGCACGGACTGCTTCATTATCTGAGGGATTGCAAATGGAACTGAACACTGTGCAATCATCAGCCAACATCCCCATTTCTGACCTTATGATGGAGGGAAGGTCATTGATGAAGCAGCTGAAGATGTTTGGGCCTAGGACACTGCCCTGAGGAACTCCTGCAGCAATGTCCTGGGGCTGAGATGATTGGCCTCCAACAACCACTACCATCTTCCTAGGTATGACTCCAGCCAGTGGAGAGTTTTCCCCCTGAATCCCATTGACTTCAATTTTACTAGGGCTCCTTGGTGCCACACTCGGTCAAATGCAGCCTTGATGTCAAGGGCAATCACTCTCACCTCATCTCTGGAATTCAGCTCTTTTGTCCATGTTTGGACCAAGGCTGTAATGAGGTCTGGAGCCGAGTGGTCCTGGCGGAACTCAAACTGAGCATCGGTGAGCAGGTTATTGGTGAGTAAGTGCCGCTTGATAGCACTGTCGACGACACCTTCCATCACTTTGCTGATGATTGAGAGTAGACTGAAAGGGTGGTAATTGGCCAGATTGTTTAGAGTGGTGGATGGGGTGCCAATCAAGCGGGCTGCTTTGTCCTGGATGGTGTCGAGATTCTTGAGTGTTGTTGGAGCTGCAGTCATCCAGGCAAGTGGAGAGTATTCCATCACACTCCTGACTTGTGCCTTGTAGATGGTGGAAAGGCTTTGGGGAATCAGGTGAGTCACTCGCTACAGAATACCCAGCCTCTGACCTGCTCTTGAAATTGGCAGCCGCGTTTCCCCACATTACAACAGTGACTTCAAAAGTATATCATTGGCTGTCAAGCTCTTTGGGACGTCATGAGGTCATGAAAGATGTGCTATAAATGCAAATTCCTTCTTAATTAATGTTAAAAAAAGGACTGCGTTAACTGCAAGCATCATAAACCATTGCATTGTTGGAGAGGACCCCCTACTCTTCATCATGTATGAGCTGTGGCACAAGCCAGCTTGCACTTGGACATATAGTCCTCCCTTGTGTGTACATTTGTGCATGGGTCACTATCCAAACGTTTCCTACGGCGATTTTCATATTAAAATGTCCACGGGTAGTTGTCAGATACCTGCTGCAATTCCCAGTAACTTCAGTAGGAGGCACTCGAATAGGAATCCCCAGCTTAATGTGAGATTTCAGGCTTAACACCTCCCTGTCCTACTCGGAGGCTGCTGATCCCAGGAGGGTTCTTGAGCAGAGCTCCAGACAGAGAAAGAGGGAGAGACAGAGAGAAAGATCAGGAAGACAGAGAAAGAAATTAAGGGACAGGGAGTGAGAGACTGGGGAAGAAAGAAGCATCACAGAAGACAGAGATCAATGAGAGTGAAGAAGGTTGGGGAAGAAAGGGACCGAGACGCAGAAAGATCACAGTGACAGACTGAGAAAGACATAAAGATCGGGTGAAGAGAGGGCTCACATGAGCAACGCCACAGAAGGTCCCTGGCACTCTCTAGCCCTCTGGCTCCGGCCTCTTGTGAACACCCCACTCCCCTCTCCTCTCTCTCCCTCCCTTTCCCTCACCAGCACCTTCCCCCACCCCCCCCCATCAACATTAGTGACCATGCCTTGAGCCATCTAGGCCCCATGTTTTGGAATCCCCTGCCTCTCCTCTTTCTTCTGCTAAATTAAGGCCCTTCTTAAAACACACCTCTTTGACCAAGCTTTTGGTCACCCCTCCTAATATCTCCTTCTTTTGCTCGGTGTCCATTTTTCCACCTTTGTGAACTGCCTTGAGATGTTTTACTATATTAAAGGCACTTTATTAATCCAAGTTGTTGTTGTTGAAGTTAAGTGGTGGATGGCGGGGAAGATTCCTGTAGGCCTGAAACCGCTCTTATCTCAGTGAAGCTGCTATCCCTCAGGGTCCCGTTTCCAGTTGGCATTCTCTTGCAGTGTGAAGGAGAGCTGGGCCCAGGTCTGGAGTACCCCCCAAGGCACTGGCGTCGGAGGGAAGGCCTTAAAGACATAGGCAAACTGTCACTACCATGAGGCACAGCAGCATCTGCGACCACTTCTTGCAGCCCACTGCTGCACGGCACAGGCTCAGAGGCACTACAGGTTGGCGTCATTACAAAGCAAATAAACCCACTGAAGTCTTGGAAGCCCTGTGAAAATGTCATGTTCAGGCTGACCCCCTCAAGGCATCTACTGAAGCTGTGCTAGCTGACATGGATGCAAGAGCGAATGCCAGGGGAGGGGTGAGAGTAGCTGCCCTCGACATCAAAGTAGCATTTACTGAGTTCTTCTTCTTCTTCTTTGGCAGTCCCTCAGGGTCGAGGATGACTTGCTTCCACTCGGGGAGGGTGGGTTCTGCGGTGGCTGAATAATCCTGGGCCACAGACTCTGCCAAAGGTGGGGCAGGTAGTGTTTAATAAGGCGGGTGGGTGAGACGCTCTGGATTCTGCGCGCTCTTTCTGCTGCTTACGCTTGGCCTCCACGTGCTCCACCCGGTGACGCTCGAGGTGATTGGCTCCTTCGCGGATGCTTCTTCTCCAGTTTGGGCGTTCTAGGACAAGCGATTCCCACGTGTCGGTGGGGATGTTGCAATTTTTTAGGGAGGCTTTGAGAGTGTCCTTATAGCATTTCCTCTGCCCTGCTACTGATCGCCTGCCATTTACTGAGTACGGCACCAAAGACCCCTAGCAAAACTGAGGTCAATGGGAGTCAAAGGAAAAGTCCCATAGTGGCTGGAGTTATAACAGACACATAAGAAACTGGTCGTGGTTGTTGGAGGCCAATCACCCATGCCCCAGGACATTGCGGCAGGAGCTCCTCAGGGAAGTGTCCCCGGCCTGACCAACATCAGCTGCTTCATCAATGACCTGCCTTCCATCACAAGGTCAGGATTGGGGCTTTTACGATTCTACAGCGTTCAGCTCCATTGAGAACTCCTCCGATAATGAAGCAGGCTATGCCAAATGACTGCAGGACTGGATAATATCCTGGGCTGACAAGTGCCAGGTAACATTAACGTCACAAAAGTGCCAGGCAATGGCCAATTCCAACAAAAGATCCAACCACCTCCCCATAACCTTCATCAGCACCACCATGGCATCAACATCTTGGTGGTCACCACTGGCCATATCAAAAACACAGCTGCAAGAGCAGGGCAGAGCCTTCAAAGATGGAAATTATGGGGGGAGCAATAAACATTTTTGCAACGTGATGCCATGCTTTGGTGCAGTTGCAGTCATGGCATCACAGTATTTTGTGTATTTGATCTTGAGATATGGGTGACGCTAGCAAGGCTGCATTTATTGCCCTTCCAAAACTGCCCTAAGGAGTCAACCACTGGAGTTCAATGTAGACCAGACCGAGTAGAGGGTATAAGGCTCCCATCCCAGTTGGGTTTTAACGACAATTCGGCAAGATTCGGGGTCGTTCTTTCTGGTGCCAGCCCACAAATTACTGCATCTATTGAATTCAACTTTATGGTGAGATTTAAACGGTACCAATACTACTCCATAATGGGAGCAAGCCTTTGGCTTAGTGACAGCATTCCTGCCTCTGTGTCGTAAAGTGCAAGGTTCAAATCCCACTTCAGACAGTCCCAGCGAGTGGAGACCGGAGCTCTGGCTCTGAATTTTGGGATGTCATCCAGCGGAATACTTGGTTCTGCTGGGGCTGGGTGTGGGTGTGAGTGCCCCCCTCCCCCCTTCATCGTATGGCTTGTGGGAGCCCACAAAACCCTCTTCTGCATGAGACTATCGGCTGGTATAAGGACGGTCATCGCCATGGAAGGAGCACTCATGTCGCAGCCTGTCAGGTTGAAAAGAAAGAACTTGCATTTATATAGCATCTTTCACGACCTCAAACTGAAGTAGTTTTGAAGTGTAGTCGCTGTTGTAATGTAGGGAATGTGGCAGCCAATTTGCACGCAGCAAGATCCCACAAACAGCAGTGAAATAATGACTAGATCATCTGTTTCACTGCTTTTGCTTGAGGGCTAAATATTGGCCAGGATTGTGAGAGCTCCCCTGCTCTTCTTCAAAATAGTCGCTGTGGGATCTTTAACCTCCGCCCGGGAGGACAGACAGTTTAAGGTCTCATCCGAAAGACATCAAGAGTCTCAACGCAGCACTGAAGCGCCAGCCTAGATTTTAACCTAACCCGTGGGACTTGAACTCACAATCCTCGGACTCAGAGGCAAGGGTGCCAACCACAACAAGGGACGCCGCTCGAAGCCGGCCCGGCAGGTCGGGCAGTCGAAGGCTCCCGTCAAGTAGTGGCTGGCACCCTTGCCTCTGAGTCCGAGGATTGTGAGTTCAAGTCCCACGGGTTAGGTTAAAATCTAGGCTGGCACTGCTCGTCCTCCCACTACTTGACACTAATCTCCAAGGGAAGAGTGCGAAGATGCACCAAGCCCCCTGTGAGAGGGGAAGCACACAGAAAGTGACCTCTCGCTGGAGCCTCTCTTCCTCCACGGTGACCAGGTCGTGCCCCTTGTGTCCCTTGGTAGCGCAGACGGAGCAGATGCACAGGCCGTCCTTCCTGCAGTACAGGTCGAGCGGCTTGCGGTGAGCCGGGCAGCCCGACTCCTCGCCCTCCAGCGGCGGGGGCTCGGGCCCTCTCAGTCTCATCATCTTCACCATGTCGTCCAGCACCAGGTTCTTGCAGAGGGGCTCGGGACGCCGCTCGAAGCCGGCCCGGCAGGTCGGGCAGTCGAAGGCTCCCGACGGGCTCTGGCTGTCGAAGTGGTCCCGCAGGCACCGCAGGCAGAAGTTGTGGCCGCAGGGGGTGGTGACCGGGTCGGTGAAGCAGTCCAGGCAGATGGCGCAGCTCAGCTTGTCCTCCAGGTCCTGGCGCTGCAGACCGGCCATGGTCCCTGCGACCAGCTCCCGGGCCAGTGAAACCGAAAGCAAAGCCCAGACTTCCTGCAACCAACACACTGCACGCTCCCTCTCTCTCACTGCTGGGGTTGCAGTCATTCCTGCCTCGGTGTAGATTTGCTTCGGTGGAACATTTTAATCTTGCTATGTATTTTTTTTTTGTTGCAGTATGTGATTACACCAGGACTGGTGAGGGGAGAGGGTTCCTCTGCAGAGTGCAGCCAGAGCCAAGACCATAGCTGGCCAAGCTGTACAGGGGGTGGAGGGAGGAGAAAGGTCAGGAGAGCAATAGTGATAGGGGATTCCATAGTTAGGGGAGCAGACAGGCGTTTCTGCAGACGTGATTCCAGGATGGTATGTCGCCTCCCTGGTGCCAGGGTCATGGATGTCACTGAGCAGCTGTAGAACATTCTGGGGGGAGGGTGAACAGCCAAAGGTTGTGGTCCATGTCAGTACTAACGACATAGTTTGGAAGAGGGATGAGGTCCTGCAGGCAGAGTTTAAGGAGTTAGGAAAGAGATTAACAAGCAGGACCTCAAAGGTAGTAATCTCCGCATTACTCCCAGTGCCACGTGCTAGTGAGTACAGAAATAGGAGGATAGAGCAGATGAATGTGTGGCTGGAGAGATGGTGCAGGAGGGAGGGCTTTAAGATTCCTGGGACATTGGGACCGATTCTGGGGGAGGTGGGACCTGTACAAGCCGGACGGGTTGCACCTCAACAGGGCTGGGACCAATATCCTTGTGAGGAGGTTTGCTAGTGCTGTTGGGGAAGGTTTAAACTAACTCGGCAGTGGGGATGGGAACCTGAGAGGAGATTCAGAAGTGAGAGTAACAAAGCTGGAAGTGGAAGGCAGAAAAGTAGTAAGTGAAATTGGAAGGCAGCGGATCAGAGGCCAGCAGTGAATAAAGTCAAAATAGGAAAAAATGTTAAAAAGGCAAAATTAAAGGCACTTTATCTGAATGCACGCAGCATTCGCAACAATGTAGATGAATTGACGGCACAAATAGAAGTAAATGGGTGTGATCTAATAGCCATTGCAGAGACGTGGCTGCAGGGTGACCAAGGCTGGGAACTGAATATTCATGGATATTCGACATTTAGGAAGGACAGTCAAAAAGGAAAAGGAGGTGGGGTAGCGCTGTTAATAAAGGATGAGATCGATACAATAGTGAGAAAGGATCTTGGCTCAGAAGATCAAGATGTAGAATCAGTTTGGGTGGAGCTAAGAAACAGCAAGGGGCAGAAAACACTGATGGGAGTTGTTTATAGGCCACCAAACAGTAGTGGTAATGTAGGGCACGGTATAAAGCAGGAAATTAGAAGTGCTTGGAACAAGGGTAATACAGTAATCATGGGGAACTTTAATCTACATACAGATTGTGCAAACCAAATTAGCACTAATACTGTGGAGGACAAATTCCTGGAATGTATACGAGATGGTTTCCTAAATCAGTATGTTGAGGAACCAACTAGGGAACAGGCTATTTTAGATCTAGTATTGTGCAATGAGAAAGGGTTAATTAATAATCTTGTTGTAAAGGAGCCCTTAGGGCAGAGTGATCATAATATGATAAATGTAAGGACTTGCACAACACCAGGTTATAGTCCAACAGTTTTATTTTAAATCACAAGCTTTCGGAGCTTACCTCCTTCGTCAGGTGAGTGAAGGGTTCTAAAAACGCATAGCATGTATAGTCAGAGAATAATGCCTGGTGATTACAGATAATCTTTCCAACTGCCCCCTATCACATCTCGTCAGGGAGACGATCACAGCAATCAAAGGTGTCGTTGGTGTTCAGACAGGTTAGCCACGGAAAACATTACATCCCAGTATACTGAATACACAATGGGTCAGATTACAAAGACACAGAGAATGTCCAGTTGTATTAAAAACAGATAACTTTTTTTCACTGGTGGGGTTACATGTAGCGTGACATGAACCCAAGATCCCGGTTGAGGCCGTCCTCATGGGTGTGGAACTTGGCTATCTTCGGGTAAGCGTTCTCCAAGGCGGCCTTCGAGACACACGGCAACGCAGAAATTGATAGCCAAATTCCGCACCCATGAGGCCGGCCTCAACCGGGATCTTGGGTTCATGTCACACTACATGTAACCCCACCAGCGAAAAAAAGTTATCTGTTTTTAATACAACTGGACATTCTCTCTCTCTGCCTTTCGGGTCTCTTTCTCTCTCTGTCTTTGTAATCTGACCCATTGTGTATTCAGTATACTGGGATGTAATGTTTTCCGTGGCTAACCTGTCTGAACACCAACGACACCTTTGATTGCTGTGATCGTCTCCCAGCCGAGATGTGATAGGGGGCAGTTGGAAAGATTATCTGTAATCACCAGGCATTGTTCTCTGACTATATATGCTATGCGTTTTTAGAACCCTTCACTCACCTGATGAAGGAGGTAAGCTCCGAAAGCTTGTGATTTAAAATAAAACTGTTGGACTATAACCTGGTGTTGTGCAAGTCCTTACATTTGCCCACCCCAGTCCATCACCGGCATCTCCACATCATAATATGATAGAATTCTTCATTAAGTTTGAAAGTGATGTAGTTCAATCCAAAACTAGGGTCTTAAATCTAAACAAAGGAAACTACGAAGGTATGAGGCACAAGTTGGCTGTGGTTGATTGGGGAACTACGTTAAAAGTTATGATGGTGGACAGACAATGGCTAGTATTTAAAGAATTAATACATAATTTACAACAAATATATATTCCTTTAAGGCACAAAAACCCAACAGGAAAAGTGGTCCAACCGTGGCTAACAAGAGAAATTAAAGATAGTATTAAATCAAAGAGGCATATAAAGTTGCCAGAAAAAGCAGTAAGCCTGAGGATTGGGAGCATTTTAGAATTCAGCAAAGGAATTGATAAAGAAAGGGAAAATAGAATATGACAGTAAACTAGCGAGAAATATAAAAACGGACTGTGAAAGCTTCTACAGGTAAGTAAAAAAGAAAAGACTGGCGAAGGCTCATGTGGGTCCCTTACAGACAGAGACGGGAGAATTTATAATGGGGAATAAGGAAATGACAGAGAAATTAAACAAATACTTTCTGTCTGTCTTCATGGAAAAAGGCACAAAAAACCTCACAGAAATACTAGAGAACCAAGGGGCTGGCGAGAATGAGGAACTGAAAGAAATTAGTATTAGTAAAAAAAATAGTACGAGAGAAATTAATGGGACTGCTCAATCTCTACTCCCCATCATTGATCAAACCCCATCACTGCCCAATCCCCATCACTACTCCTTCCTATTCCCAATTACTGCTTGATCCCCATTACCTCCGACTCCCCGTTACTGCTGTCCCCTTCACCCCACCATTGATGGTCATGTCTTTATCCATCTAGGCCCCATCCTCTGGAATTCCCTCCCTAAACCTCTCCGCTTCTCCTCCTTTAAAGACCCTCCTGTAAACCCACCTCTTTGACCAAGCTTTTGGTCACCCGTCCTAATATCACCTCTCTCCGATTATGCCGATAAATTTTTTTACATTAAAAGTGCTATATAAAAGCAAGTTGCTGTTTGTTATTTTTTATCTTCCAAGGAGGAATTAGTTAAGCCTGTAATTACTATAAACCTATAAGGTGTTATTGCTTCTGTAATTTAACAGTTTGCTGTTACATTTGGCAGTTTATTAAACCATGGTTTAGGCTATAAAGTGTTCATTTTTATAAATTCATTCTCAGGATTTGGACATCACTGGCAAAGCCAGCATTTATTGCTCATCACTAGAAAGTGGTGGTGGGATTTCTTCTTGAACCGCTGCAGTCCGTGTGGTGAAAGTGCTCCCACAGTGCTGTTAGGTAGGGAGTACCAAGATTTTGACCAGCGACGATGAAGGAACGGCGACATATGTGCAAGTTGGGATGGTGTGTGACTTGGATGGGAAGGTGTTCCCATGCATCATTTTACTGCCTTCCAAAGTTGAGGAAAATCCAGTGAAAGCACATAGTATAACTGGCCAGCAAAAACACAGTAACAGAAGTTTTCTTTGACCCCAGGAGAGACAATATAAACTAAAGGATACAATTCTAAAAGAGGTACAGGAACAGAGAGATCTGGGGGTATATGTACACAAATCGTTGAATGTGGCAGGGCAGGTTGAGAAAGTGGTTAAAAAAGCATACGGGATCCTGGGCTTTATAAATAGAGGCATAGAGTACAAAAGCAAAGAAGTCATGATGAACCTTTATAAAACACTGGTTTGGCCAGAACTGGAGGATTGTGTCCAGTTCTGGGCAGTGCACTTTAGGAAAGATGTGAAGGCCTTAGACAGGGTGCAGAAGAGATTTACTCGAATGATTCCAGGGATATCGGACTTTAGTTACGTGGATAGACTGGAGAAGCTGGGGTTGTTCTCCTTGGAACAGAGAAGGTTGAGAGGAGATTTGATAGAGGTATTCAAAATCATGAAGGTCGAGACAGAGAGAAACTGTTCCCATTGGCAGAAGGGTCAAGAACCAGAAGACATAAATTTAAGGTGATTGGCAGAAGAACCAAAGGTGACATGAGGAAAAACTTTTTTTAAAACACAGCGAGTGGTATGATCTGGACTGCACTGCCCGAGGGGGTGGTGCAGACAGATTCAATCGTGAGATTCAACAGGGAATTGGATAAGTACTTGAATTTGCAGTGCTACGGAGATAGGGGAGTGGGACTAGCTGGATTGGTCTTGCATAGAGCCGACATGGACTCAATGGGCCGAATGGCCTCCTTCCATGCTGTAAACATTCTACGATTCTGTGGTCTCGCTAGATATTGGGCAGGTAAAGGCACTCTCCAGTTCATAGGCAGCTTGCCTATAGGTGTGATCTGAGATGCTAAACCTGCAAAAAAAAATCTGGAGTAAAAACCACCAAGAACGTAACAGCAACATTAAGTTGCATTGTGCATCAGCCCACTATCCCAATTCAGGAGGTCAGTGAACTTCACATGCCTCAAAACGTTTGCAAGCTAAGCGCAGACAGCAGTTCTGAAGCATTCAAGGCAGAAATAAGGGGGACCGAGATAAAGATATTTATTTCCCTTTATAACGGAGTACAAACTCTGGTCAGTTAGCCAAGCGTGAGGCTCCTGAGCCCTGGCAATCCAGCCCACGCAGCCCAGCTCCATTTGTGTCTACATTTCTTGTTTTCTCATTTGTCCCCTTTGAACTTCGTGGGTCTGCTCGTAGTAACGTTGCCTGGGTGGATAAACCCTAAATCAGAAGACAAAGTTCGGAGCAACTGGCGCTTGAGATACAGACTGCTCCTCTTAATTCAAAGCTGTTCAAATCAACTTATCTGATAATTCAAGAGTTTTTTGGCACTAGAATTCCCACGTTACTGTGTTATTTATGTTGTTTAATTCAAATTAGTAGATAATTCAGATCTTTCAGCACAAAATCCAACTTCAAATTATGAGTAGACTGCATATGCAGATCATTGGGAACATGGATTTGAACTTCAAATGTGGCCTTGGAGGCTCCTTGGAGACAAAAAGCTCGGACACTACCGATCCAGGGTTAGGATTAAGATTCTTTAAGAAATGTACAGTAATTCGGTGGTATGCAAGAAAGATCCTGCATTTATATAGCGTCTATCACTACCTCAGAATGTCCCAAAGCACTTTACAGCCAATGAAGGACATCTGAAGTGTAGTCACTGTTTTAATGTACTCCCTCTCAGAAGTTTGCCTTTTTAAAAAAAAATACAATTATCTGGGTCAGTGACTCAGGGCCAGCAGCTTTCAGTTTGAGTCAGTAACTCTGATGAAAAAAAAATATTACTTGCCCACTATTTTGCGATTTCTCCAAAGTACACTAAAGTATTAAAAAAATATTTATTTCTGTTCACCATTTCAGAAGTTATTTTGACAAGTGTCACATGAAATTGTTTACAGGATTGCCACTGAAACAACAGACGGAGGTGGCGAGAACAGCCTTGGCCGGTCGGCCTCAGCTTCAGCTGCCATGGCTTGGGATCTTCGTGAAAAGCTGTTGCTGGATCAGTAGATGCCATAGGTGGGCTCGTGGTTGTCCCTGTACCTGTCCAGGTATCGGAGTGGCTGACCATGTGGGTATTTCTTCTGAGGCGGATGGTAAACTGGAGGGAAGTCATATTCAAACACTGGCTCCTTCATATCTATCGGAGAACACAGAGAAATTATTGTTTCTCCTCCAACACCGAAATGGCTGAATCCTATCAGCTTGATCTCCTCTATCCCTTCATGCAGCAATGAAAGCCCAGTTCCTTTCATTGTCTCATGCAACTGAAACCCACAGGTTCCATCTCTTTCCTTTGATGGCTCCACCTGCAGTCTGTCAACTATTGACAGTTTTGGTCTCCTCCGCTACTAAAGCTCCCTCCAAGGAGCTCGGTTTCTTCTTTCGATGCCGAACACTCCTTTTTCATTCAATAACTCTCATATATCTCCATAAAGCTCTCGCCCCTCCGAGACTTCAATACTGCGCCCAAATCTGATGAGGCTCTTCCAGCACCCCTCTCTCAGTATCATGAAAAGAATATTGCTTGCCCACTTTGAACAAGATACAAGAAGAAGCTTATATGATAGACGACTCCTCTCTCACATTCAAGCTCCCAACAACTCTCTCCCATTATAACTGCTCTTTGTCTCACTATTTTATCAATACTGCTATGGTCATTGCTCCTATAAACTTTCCGCTCTTATTCTTCCTAATACGCAAACACTCTCTCCTGCACACTTCCTCCTCCCTACGTCCTCACTGTCTTGTAACTAAGACTCATCGTATTGTCTCCATTCCGATTCGTTCTTTCCCAGGACCTCAAAACTGGAACTCCTCAATTCCCCTCAGTCTTTCCTTCCTGCTACAATTTTCAGGCTTTAAAAACCCAAGTTTGGCAACCTGTAATCACTACTTCCCGATTTATATCACCTCCCCTCTTATTCTTTCCAGCGCGGGTGATATCCCGCAGTGTCGTCCTTGGCCTTTTGTTAATAATATTAAAACACTTCTAAAAATTCAGATCTTTGGTTCCTGTCGACACCTAGTCCGGTCCCTGACAGGTATATGTCCAGTCTCATGGTCTCCATTTAACTGAGCTCATTGCCTTCTCTTTCCGTGGGGCTGTTCCTTTCGCCACTCTCACTCTTTCCCTCCCATTCTTCACTCGATTTCCTCCTCTCTACACTTCTTTCTTGCCTCGGTGCTATCCTGTCAGTTCTCGGTTTCTTTCCTGATTCCCAGCTGCATCCCCCGCCCTACGGCAATCACATCATAACTTCAAATGTTTGCCCCTTAATCCTCCTCATAAAACACAAAGTAAAAGCACCGTATGAAGGGAATACCACAGTAATCCCTGTGTGACACAACAAAATCTATATAACACACGGACCCCAGCAGGCGTAACGCAATCGCCGCTTTACTGTGTATGTTACATGGGTGGGCCCCCTCTGTTTAAATGTCATGCCTGGTGCTAGAGGCATGTCGTGGTTGCTGAGCAAACAGCAATTCCACCGCTTCCAGGCCTGTTTATGCAAACCGCACTACGCACAGTGAACACCGAAACTTGACGGATGTATTCCAGGAAGTCGACCTGCACCAAATCATTTGTCCTAGCCATCCTCCAAGGGAGGTAGCCTCAATATTAACACCAACTCCCATGGGTGGCGCTGGGTATTGGAGCGTCAACACTCAGCACCATTAGTCGGAAGGACACAGGTTGGATCGCCCCACTCCAGTCGGTTCCCAATCTGAGCTGCATCAGACAGAAACGTGCCAGGTAGAGGATGCGCATGGGGGAGGGAGAGATCAACGGTGTGGCGAGTCTGGCTGGATTCTTATCATGCGCTTCCTGGCAGCCGGCCAATGGCAGAGGTTTCAAAGCAGGCTGCATGGTTAGCCCATTGTTGGTAAAGTCAACAAGATGGGACCCACATATACTGGAAAGCTGAGGGCAAGCGCTCTCCCCAAGAGGGTAAATACCCAGCAAAATGTTTTAAAATGTCTCATCCACACTTAGATCTCAGTACTACATCCACAGTATACTTCTGCAGAGGTCACCCACCGGTTGTGACTATCTGTACACACCGTTTTTAAACATGTGGGGAGTGCGGGTGCAGGGCTTACCGAGAAGATTGTGGAAGGTGTGCGTGACCGACTCATCCCAGCGACACTGGAAGAAAGCCAGCCCGGCCGGAGTCATCAGATCCTGATGCTTCTTGTAGAAATCAAAGGTTTTAAAGGTTCTCATTTTCAGGCTGTGACTGTAAAGAAGTACACATGGTGAAGCACATGAGATATTCATATACCAGTGATACCAACTCACTCAGGTATGCACAGATGAGTGCACTCACTGACGCACATACTTATAACATATCTACTATATCCAGTTACACAGAAACAACATCCATGGGCTGACACATGCACACAGACAGACATGTATCTACTAAACCTACTTATACATAAGCAGACCTTAGTTCATTATTATGCAGGGGCACTGAATAGGTAAATACAGAAGCTGCACTTAGATCAACCTTGAAAAGTTTCACCAAGCTTTTATGTTATGAACTGATCAGGCAACTTTTACCTGCAAAATTGAGAGTAAATTGTGCAATACCCAGCACTGCCCATCTCACCCCGAACATCAGAGGCAGGTCACAGCTAGATGTGAATACTCTATACTGTCAAGTCAAGCCTCTTGGGCAATGAGGCACCCTATGCTTCTATTAGGAAGTGTTTATAGTTTCCTCTTACCAGGGCGACGGTCTGTAGTCTTTCTCGAAATTGATTGCTTTATCCTGTTTAAAAAGGATGAAGATGCATCGGTGGTATCCCGTGCCTTTCGCAGGGAAAGGGGGAAAATAGTGGCAGATTTCCTCTCCCTCCAGTACAGCATTCCCAGGAATATTGCCACTGTACAACAAGAAAATAATGAAATAAACTGGAGTCCTGTTTAATTCATTTGCCATACCCATAGAGTGAGCTCAGTATGACACAACAAAATGCTTAAAAACCTTTGAACAAAGTTCCACACAAAAGACTGCTACTAACACTTAAAGCAGTGGGGATATAAGAAATAGCCTGGGAATGGATAAGAAATTGGCTGAATGATAGAATCAGTGGGTATTTGTTAGGGAAGCGATGTCAGGGTGGAGAGAAGTACCCCAGGGATCAGCCTGAGACCCCTATTGTTTGTAATTATATTACTAAGCTGTGATTTTTTTAAAATTCGTTCATGGGATGTGGGCGTTGCTGGCGAGGCCGGCATTTATTGCTCATCCCTAATTGCCCTTGAGAAGGTGATGAGCCGCCTTCTTGAATCGCTGCAGTCCGTGTGGTGAAGGTTCTCCCACAGTGCTGTTAGGAAGGGAGTTCCAGGATTTTGACCCAGTGACGATGAAGGAACGGCAATATATTTCCAAGTTGGGATGGTGTGTGACTTGGAGGGGAACGTGCGGGTGGTGTTGTTCCCATGTGCCTGCTGCCCTTGTCCTTCTAGGTGGTAGAGGTCGCGGGTTTGGGAGGTGCTGTCGAAGAAGCCTTGGCAGAAACTTAAATGCAAATTTGCAGACAAAACCAAACTGGGAGGTTGGGGGGGGGATGGTCGAGAGAAGGATGGGCAAGTGAATCTGAGGAGGTGGCCAGGGACCCACAGAATAAGTTACTGAACTAGTTAAGTGGGCAGAACAGTGGCAGATCAAATTCCAGTAAAAAGCAAAATGCTTCGAGTGGTGGAAATCTGAAACAAAAACAGAAAAAGCTGAAAGACACAGCAGGTCAGTCAGTATCTGTGGACAGAACAGATAAGTTAACGTTTCAGATGCAGACCCTTCATCAGGACTGTAAAATAAGAGGCAGACAGGCATCAGAAGGAAGAAAATGTAAACAGACGGAGAAGGGAAGCATCAGTGGAACCATGTTACAGGTCATCTCAGTCAAGTAATAAGACTGAAGCACTGCAAAAATAAAAGGCAGTAAAGAAACGAAAGTACTTGTGAATACTAAGTGAGAGCCAAAGAAAAATAGGAGAGAGGGAAAACCTGTCGTCAGGTTATGAAATTAAAACAGATTTGAAAATTAAATAGAAGGTTGCTGGCAAAGTACAGTGGGTCTACCAGCCTGAAAAGAGAAAGAACAGGATAACAGGGAGAGTACAGTTCCTGTACACCCCCCACCACCACCGTGGAGGGCCTTCCCCCATCCAAAACTTTAACCCATCTTCCTCTTCCTCAGACACCTACTGCCAGCCCTAGACGCGAACCCCAGTCAAGAGTCCCAAGATTGGGGAGGAGGTTGCTTGTGGAATACAAACGGTGACTTTAAAAAACGAAAGGGCTCTTATTGAATACTTCTGCAATGCTGTAGTGACATGAATGGGAATGGATGTAACACAAAACATCCCTCCTGCTCTGTGAATTATATCAGGCCCCAAATAAGATTAAAAAAGGAAAAATCGAAGTAGCAGACACAGCTGCCAGTCTGTGATCATATTACACAGGCAACTACACAGCGATCAACAGCAGCTGTATGCAATGTGGTTGGGGGACCGCGGGTCACATATAGCCCACATCCACCCTTTCATTTTAAAGGCTATAGCTTCCCTGCATACCTGCAGTAAACCCAGCCCTCCCACTGGTAATGACCTGGGAGTTACTTCCAGCTGTGGATGAAACGGTGTTAGACTTGGAGAGTAACGTTTAGTTGCCAAACCTAATACTCACACCAGCCACTGGATGTACTCTGACTCATTGTCTCTCAGATGTCCATCTGAAATATGAAAGACAATAAACCAGTTAAAATCTTTAGTTGATCAGCACATTTCCACTCAAACCTCAGATGCCAAGTTGTTGGAAGCTTGTAAAAGACTGACGATTATCTTCCTTAGTCTTTTAGAGTAGAAGTGTCCAAACTGAAACCCGAGGGTGACAGGTCACCATTGGGCACTGACATCCCAGTCCTACTTCCACTTAGATTTTGTACTTGCTGTTTGGATTTTGTGGGCTGGCAGTTTGGAAAGGGCTGATTGAGCTTGAATCCACCTTGATTCAGGTAACACACGATGATAGTGCTTACTGTAACACTAAAATCAGAGCAGTGTTCCCAAATATCAGTCCTTTGTCCCATTGTCAACTTGGATGTCAATAAAACATAATGGCGTGTTTGTGAATTTTTCATACTTTGTTGAGGACCTGTGAAAAACACCCAGCAGTACATTTTCTAAAAGATGATTTTGTCCTTCTAAACTTGAGTTGTGTCTGAAGAGAGCATTTTGAGCTTTATAACCTAGATTCTGTCACTGTATAACATTGGGTTACAGTACTCGTGGGTACAGGTCTTTCACTGTATAACACTAGCATGCAGTACTGGTGGGAACAGGTCTGTCACTGCATAACACTGGGAGTGAGTACTAGTAGGTATAGGTCAGTCACTGTAACACTAGGGTACAGTACTGGTAGGTATAGCTCAGTCACTGTATAACACCGGGTACAGGTCAATGTTTAACAATGGGGTACAGTACTGGTGGGTATAGGTCTGTCACTATATAACATGGGTACAGTACTGGTGAGTTCAGGTCTGTCACTGTATTACACGGGTACAGTACTGGTGTTTACAGGACAGTCAATGTGTAACACTGGGTTACAGTACTGATGGGTACAGGTCTGTCACTGTACAACACTGGGGTACAGTACTGGTGGGTACCGGTCTGTCACTGTATTACACTGGGGTACAGTACGGTGGGTACCAGCCTGTCACTTTAAGACTCTGGAGAAGGTCACATAAGCTGGGAAACCTTCTCTCTCTGCCGGTGTCATGGCTCCCTGAGGTCCCACAGCTCCGGAGCAGATCCCAGGCCAGACGGAAGTTATGGTCCCTTTATTATCAAGCTGCATTACGACACTACCCATCAGGAGCAGCTAGGGAGATATATAAAAATTAGGGACAGCTTTAAGTGGAAAATACTCCTCTCAGACGTTCCTTCCCCTAAGTGATAGAACAGTATTTTTGAGTTGGTCACTTTTTAAACTTTGAGTATGCTCGAAGTTCCAGACAATACGGACCTGGATTGGTGAGTAGAAGTGTCCACAGGGAGCCCTCTTCTGCTTCGAATGACACCTTTGGAAGATTTGCAGCCTGGGAATGGCAAAGAGCGAGCAGGTGAGATGCAGAATTGGGAAATAATCTGCACTAAAGCACAAGTAACATCACCCATCTCTAAAAGTTTGCTTTTAGTGTTACACTGTCATTAATACAGGGTAGTGAGACATAACTGGATTATACTGTCCAGGGTCAGCAACATATCACATGTAGGGACACTGACTCACAGGATCAAATCATGTTTCACGTTAGCCTTTCACACCACTTGTGCCAGAAGATCTGTACCTAGGGTAACTGGTCTACCATTGCAAGGATGAAAACAAGGTGCATGCTTCTTTATTGAGGGCAGCAGAGAGGAAAGCGACTGCAGAGCCCTGTGCTCGGATGGGCTAAAGATCTATTCCACATACAGGTCACTGGCACTAATTCACCATTTAAATGTATAAGTCTAATGGCTGCATGATAGTGGACCAGCACATATTGACTTATCTGAACAAGCCCATTCCCTCTAGGTGGCTGTGGATGAGGCCCCAAGGCAACATCTGCCTCCAAAATTAACACAGATCCAGGTCATGGGGAAAGTCTGAAACACTCGAGTCATTCTCGTTACACTTCAATGCCATATATAAATAATTCAATCAAAAACTGAATTTACGTGCTTCAAAAATGCCCAGCTGTTATATATCGCTGATCATAAAAGTTGAAAATGCTCTTGGATGGAGGCTGGATGGTGCAACAGCCCAGACTGACCAGACAAAGTCTTCCCTCTCTGCAAGGATCCTATGTAAAATTAGCCTGCGCAGTCTCAATCTAGTCCCCAGTGGATACGGCCCATGGGGTGGCAATGCCCCTGATTTCTAAACTAAATGGGCAATCTCACTCAGAGGCCATGGTATGGTCAATGTGGGAAATAGAAAAATGCCAGACTGGCCCAGTAAAAGATGCTCTTGAGATTGGGGCAGAGTAGATGAAGCTTTGTTCTGCATCTAAACATGTGCATGTGACTTGGGAGTTCTTAATACTGATGACTGGAGCCAATAGTGGGTGAGCATTCCATTCCGCTGCACTCATTGCTCCAACCTAGCAGTTTGTGAGATCCAAACTCTTAATCACTTTGTAATTTATTGATACAATCTACTCTTAATTCAAAAGTTGTTTAATTCAAATTTCAATTTAATTTTTTTTTTTCCTACTTTTAAGTTGCTTAATTCAAACTATTGGATAAGTCAAAATTGATCGAGTGCAAAAAACTATCAGAAATAGAGTGTGGCCTCCTATTCAACGTTTGCAGCTGTGTGTTACGTACGTGTAGAGCGTGTGTGTAGTGTAAACAGTACACGGGAGGTCTGCACCTTCATACCTCTGTGGGGGTCACCACATTTCCATGATGCACTGGCATGACGTGGTCCTCGTGATCGTATTGAATGCGCAGCATCACGTGCGGAACAAAGGTGGCTCCGTTGAACATGTCTCTGTAAACACCGTAGTGCTCACCGATAGTACGCAAGTGAAAAGGACCGTTCGTTTTCTCCCATTCAGCTTTCACCTCATCCAGTGGAATCAACACTTCAAGAGAAGGAAATATGGCTTAACACCACTCAAACAGCTCTCAAACAACTCAAACACCCCAATCACCTCTCCATACTTTTCACATTTGCAGCCTCTACAATGAAACTGCTCCCACGGGCTGAGCTTACAGACATTACACTCCGTTTTACTTTTCTCCCCTTTTAAAGGGGTCGACTCTTGGCTCGGGTGTGAATGCACAGATGCCAGCTGCAACTCCAGCACCGTGCCCAAATGGACACCACTTGTGTGAACCTGTCACCAGGCTGGTCACATAATTTTACAACACAAAAGCAGGCAATCTGGCCCATCGCACCTGTGCTGGCTCTGTGAAAGAGCTATGGACTAAGTCTCATTGCCCTGACGTTTCCTCATACCCTTTCAAATGTTTCATAAGAACATAAGAACATAAGAAATTGGAGCAGGAGTAGGCCAATCGGCCCCTCGAGCCTGCTCCGCCATTCAATAAGATCATGGCTGATCTGATCCCAACCACAAATCTAAAGAACACAAGAAGTCGGAGCAGGACCCGGCCACATAGCCCCTGGGCCCTCTCCGCCACCCACAGGGCATTGACCGATCCGAACTCAGCTTCATGTCCAATTTCCTGCCCGCTCCCCATAACCCCTAATTCCCTTTACTTCCAGGAAACTGTCTATTTCTGTTTTAAATTTATCTAATGATGTAGCTTCCACAGCTTCCTGGGGCAGCAAATTCCACAGACCTACCACCCTCTGAGTGAAGAAGTTTCTCCTCATCTCAGTTTTGAAAGAGCAGCCCCTTATTCTAAGATTATGCCCCCTAGTTCTAGTTTCACCCATCCTTGGGAACATCCTTACTGCATCCACCCGATCAAGACCCTTCACAATCTTATATGTTTCAATAAGATCGCCTCTCATTCTTCTGAACTCCAATGAGTAGAGTCCCAATCTACTCAACCTCTCCTCATATGTCCGCCCCCTCATCCCCGGGATTAACCGAGTGAACCTTCTTTGTACTGCCTCGAGAGCAAGTATGTCTTTTCTTAAGTATGGAGACCAAAACTGTATGCAGTATTCCAGGTGCGGTCTCACCAATACCTTATATAACTGCAGCAATACCTCCTTGTTTTTATATTCTATCCCCCTAGCAATAAAAGCCAACATTCCGTTGGCTTTCTTGATCACCTGCTGCACCTGCATACCAACTTTTTGATTTTCTTGCACGAGGACCCCCAGATCCCTTTGTACTGCAGTACTTTCCAGTCTCTCGCCATTAAGAAAATAACTTGCTCTCTGATTTTTCCTGCCAAAGTGCATAACCTCACATTTTCCAATATTATATTGCATCTGCCAAATCTCCGCCCACTCACCCAGCCTGTCTATATCCCCTTGCAGGTTTTTTATGTCCTCCTCACTCTCTACTTTCCCTCCCATCTTTGTATCATCTGCAAATTTTGATATGTTGCACTCGGTCCCCTCCTCCAAATCGTTAATATAGATTGTAAAGAGTTGGGGACCCAGCACCGACCCCTGTGGAACACCACTGGTTACTGGTTGCCAGTCCGAAAATGAACCATTTATCCCAACTCTCTGCTTCCTGTTCGATAACCAATCCTCCACCCATGCCAGAATATTACCCCCAATCCCGTGATTTTTTATCTTAAGTAATAATCTTTTATGTGGCACCTTGTCGAATGCCTTCTGGAAGTCTAAATACACTACGCCCACTGGTTCCCCTTTATCCACCCTATACGTTATATCCTCGAAGAACTCAAGCAAATTTGTCAGACATGACTTCCCCTTCATAAAGCCATGCTGACTTTGTCCTATTAAATTATGCTTATCTAAATGTTCCGTTACTGTCTCCTTAATAATAGACTCCAAAATTTTACCCACCACAGATGTTAAGCTAACTGGCCTATAATTTCCAGCCTTCTGCCTACTACCCTTTTTAAATAACGGTGTTACATTAGCAGTTTTCCAATCTGCCGGGACCTCTCCTGAGTCCAGGGAATTTTGGAAAACTATCACCAAAGCATCCACAATCCCTACTGCCACTTCCCTCAAGACCCTAGGATGGAAGCCATCAGGTCCAGGGGATTTATCCGCCTTGAGTCCCATTATTTTACTGAGTACCATCTCCTGAGTGATTTTAATCATATTTAGCTCCTCCCCCCCCGAGAGTCCCCTGTTTGTCCAGTGTTGGGATATTCTTAGTGTCCTCTACTGTAAAGACTGAAACAAAATATTTGTTCAGCATTTTTGCCATCTCCATGTTTCCCACCATTAATTTCCCGGTCTCATCCTCTAAGGGACCTATGTTTGCCTTAGCCACCCTTTTTCTTTTTATATAACTATAGAAACTCTTGCTATCTGTTTTTATATTTTTTGCTAATTTCTTTTCATAATCTAACTTCCCTTTCTTAATCAATCCTTTCGTTACTTTTTGCTGTCTTTTGAAGAATTCCCAATCTTCTATCCTCCCACTAAGTTTGGCTACCTTATATGTCCTTGTTTTTAGTCGGATACTATCCTTGATTTCTTTACTTAGCCACGGATGGCTGTCATTTCTTTTACACCCTTTTTTCCTCAGTGGAATATATTTATTTTGAAAGTTGTAAAATAACTCCCTAAATGAACACCACTGCTCATGTACCGTCTTACCCTTTAATCTATTTTCCCAGTCCACTTTAATCAATTCCGCTCTCATACCATCATAGTCTCCTTTATTCAAGCTCAGTACGCTTGTTTGAGAATCAACCTTCTCACCCTCTAATTGGATATGGAATTCAACCATGTTGTGGTCGCTCGTTCCAAGGGGATCCTTAACTAGGACATTATTAATTAATCCTGACTCATTACACAGGACCAGGTCCAAGGTTGCCTGCCCCCTTGTAGGATCAGTTACATACTGCTCAAGAAATCCATCCCTGATGCACTCAATGAACTCGTCCTCAAGGCTGCTCTGCCCAATTTGATTTGTCCAGTTAATATGATAATTAAAATCCCCCATAATTATGGCTGTTCCCTTATTACATGCCCCGACTATCTCCTGATTAATATTTCTTCCAGCAGAGTTGCAACTATTAGGAGGCCTATATACTACGCCCACTAATGTTTTTTTTCCCTTATTATTCCTTATCTCCACCCAAACTGTTTCATTATCTTGATGCTTTGTCCCAATATCATTTCTCTGTATTACAGTGATTCCTTCCTTTATTAACATAGCCACCCCACCTCCCCTTCCTTCCTGCCTGTCCTTCCTGATTGTTAAATACCCTGGCATATTTAATTCCCAGTCGTTGTCACCCTGCAGCCATGTTTCTGTAATGGCCACAAGATCATACCCATACGAAGTTATTTGTGCCGTTAACTCGTCCATTTTATTACGAATGCTACGTGCATTCAGATAAAGAACTTTCAAATCTGTTTTGTGACGCTTAGTTCCTGCTTTTTCCTTTTTTAACACTTTACCTATTACTCCATACCTTCTGTCCCTTCCTGTTACGCTTTCCTCTCTCTCCCTGCTCAGGTTCCCAACCCCCTGCCACTTTAGTTTAAACCCTCCCCAACAGCACTAGCAAACACTCCTCCTAGGACAGCGGTCCCGGCCCTGCCCAGGTGCAGACCATCCGGTTTGTACTGGTCCCACCTCCCCCAGAACCGTTTCCAGTGTCCCAGGAATTTGAATCCCTCCCCCTTGCACCATTCCTCTAGCCACGTATTCATTTGAAATATCCTCCTATTTCTACTCTGACTAGCACGTGGCACTGGCAGCAATCCTGAGATTACTACCTTTGAGGTCCTATTTTTTAATTTACCTCCTCACTCCCTATATTCTGCTTTTAGGACCTCATCCCCTTTTTTACCTATATCGTTGGTGCCTATGTGCACCACGACAGCTGGCTGTTCGCCCTCCCCCTCCAAAATGTTCTGTAGCCGCTCCGAGACATCCTTGATCCTTGCACCAGGGAGGCAACACACCATCCTGGAGTCTCGGTTGCGGCCGCAGAAACGCCTGTCTATTCCCCTTACAATTGAGTCCCCTATCACTATAGCTCTGCCACTCTTTTTCCTCCCAGCCTGTGCAGCAGAGCTACCCGTGGTGCCAGGAAGTTGGCTGCTGCTGCCTTCCCCTGATAAGTCATCCCCCCCAACAGCATCCAAAGTGGCATATCTGTTTGAGAGGGGGATGGCCACAGGGGACCCCTGCACTACCTGCCTGCATCTCTTACTCTTCCTGGTGGTCACCCATTCACTTCCTGCCTGTATACCCTTTACCTGCGGTGTGACCAACTCGCTAAACGTGCTATCCACGAGTTTCTCTGCATCGCGGATGCTCCACAGTGAGTCCACCCGCAGCTCCAGCTCCGAGATACGATCGGTCAGTAGCTGCAGGTGGACACACTTCCCGCACACATGGTCGGCAGGGACACTGGTAGTGTCCATGACTTCCCACATCTTGCAGGAGGAGCATATCACGGGTGCGAGGTCTGCTGCCATGACTTGCCTTAGCTTAGTTACCCCTTTTAAATTACGTTGAAATTAGAAAATGTTAACTATACTAGGGACCTAGGTTCACTAAAAAAAAACACTATCTGCTATAAAACCTGCAGATCTTCCCTTTCTTATTACTTTATTTACAGTAAAATGGTAGAAATACTCACCTGAACCTACTCACCAATCAGCTGCCTCCCCTGTGCCGCGTCACTTTCTGACTGGTGACGTCACCCCGAACTCTGCCGCTGGTCTCAGAGTCTCGCTCTCAGAGTAAGCTCTGGTCTCGCTCTCTCCGCGCTGTTTATATCCCCGCTCTGGTCTCGCTCTCTCCCGCCGCTCACCGACTGGACTCTCGCTCTCTCCGCGCTGTTTATATCTCCGCTCTGGTCTCGCTCTCTCCCGCCGCTCACCGACTGGACTCTCGCTCTCTCCGCGCTGTTTATATCTCCGCTCTGGTCTCGCTCTCTCCCGCCGCTCACCGACTGAACTCTCGCTCTCTCCGCGCTGTTTTTATCCCCGCTCTGGTCTCGCTCTTTACCGCCGCTCACCGACTGGACTCTCGCTCTCTCCGCGCTGTTTTTATCCCCGCTCTGGTCTCGCTCTTTACCGCCGCTCACCGCTCTCAGGTCCACTCCTTTTGAAATATTTATCCACTTCCTTTTTAAAAACCATTATGGATTCTGCTTCCACCACTGTTTCTAGTCGGGTATTACATGTCAGAACAGCCCTTTGTGTAGATAAAATTCTACTAAGTGCGAGTGTGAGCGATTTCTATTTTCTTTCATCAGTTTTTTTTTTAAAAACTAATTTTGATTTATTTTCCTTTGTCTCAGACTCAGAGTGGGGATAGTTATTGCCTTGTACGAGGACTGTTTTGTGAATCTTCACTTTGCCAGGCAGCTGAATTAACTCATTTAAAAAATACCTGGATGTGCACCTGAAGAGCCATGACCTGCAGGGCTACAGACCAAATGCGGGAAAGTGGGATTAGGCTGGGTGGCTTGTTTCTCAGCCGGCGTGGACACGATGGGCCAAATGGCCTCCTTCTGTGCTGTAAATTTTCTATGATAATTAGGGCTAAAGGAAACACTCCGTTAACATCCAGTTCCACTCAAGCTTTTCCTCACGCATGTGTGTTCCAAGATAAGAGAATTATTAAAGTTTTGAGATGTTTTTATCATTTTGATAGGGGTTTAAAGTGCTGGTGAGAAATCAAATATTCCTTTATTGTAATCTAATGAAAAACAACTTGCGTTTATATAACGCCTTCAACACAGAAAAACGTCCCAGGACGCTCACAGAAGTGATAAAAGAAATTGACACCAAGCCAAAGGAGGAGATATTAGGAGGGATGAAGAAAAGTTTGGTCAAAGAGGTGGGTTTCAAGAAGGTCTTAATGGAGAAGAGGAAGATGGAGGGGTTTAGGAAAGGAATTCCAGGGTCTGGGGCCTAGGCAGCCGAAGGCATGGACACCGATGGTGGGGTGAAAGGTGTGGAGAATGCCCAGAGTTGGAGGAACAAATTTTGGAGGCTGTTGGTCAAAGATATAGGGAGGGGTGAGGTCATGAAGGCATTTAAACACAAGGATGAGAATTCTGGGGCATTGGGGGATGGGGATCGGGAGCGGGAGCGAATGTTGATCAGCGAGCACAGGGGTGATGGGTGAGCAGGACTTTTAGCAGAATAGGGTACGGGCTGCAGAGTTTTGAATGAGCTGAAGTTTACAAAGAGTGGAGGATGGGAGGTCGGCCGGAAGTTGAGGGAAAGATAAGCATGGATTTGGAAGGCGACAAGACGCTCAAGGACTTTGGAGAGGAAGTGGGAAGAGGGCGGGGTGGGGGGAGGTGTTGGAGATGGGGTGGTAGTAAGCAAAGACAGAGGGATCGAGGGTGGGTTTTTTGAGGAGGGTTGACAGCAGTTTTGAAAGATAGGAGGACAGTATCTGAGGAGAGGGAACCACTTACAATGGCAGCTAGCATGAGGGCCAGGAAAGGAAGTTGGGTGGTCAGCAGGTTAGTGGGAATGAGGTCAAGGGAGCAGGAGATGGGTTTCACGGAGATGAACTCGAAGAGTGCATGAGGAGAAAAGCTAAAGAGGCACAGGTTCAGTGCTGGGGCAGCGATGAGCTTGAGGGGCGACTTGGCTTGGTGACCAAGGGGAAGTAGCAGAGGTAGCTTAATATATGGTCTCAATCTTAAGGGTGAAGGGAGTGGAGGATAGGTTTAATGAGATGATTGAAAAAGAATCTGGGGGGTTATCTCTGCTGTGCAGGGGGATCCTGGAGCAGTGGGTGGTTTTGGCACAGGAGAGTGAGACCCAATAGCGCTTGATGCTCTGCTTGTTCTTGCTTCAGTTTAATTTTACTTCTTAATAAATCTAATAAATGGCTTTAGCCTGAGATTTCTCAGCATTATTTGTCTGCCAGTCAGAGAGATTCTGGGTTACTGTTATCAATGTACATATTGATGATAAATATGTTTATTGTTCACCCAGAGCACCCTATCTCTCAGATGACTTCATGCATAAGCTTACATTTTGGTTCATTAGAAGTGTGACTTTGCTTGCAGAAGCATTCGTTTGTAACAGGCACGAGAAAAGAGTGTTTGGAGAGCACCAGAATCATAACAATCCTATGAACTCTATATACAGTCTAACCCGGGCCTGAGCCAATGCACACGACCACCAGCAATGGTTGCAACTCAGGACAAACAGCCGCCGAAACGAAGCAAGCAACAAAACAATGACAAAAGAGTAGTTACAGATGTGTCCAGGGACCACACCCAGCTTAGGTTAGCTTGCTTGTCCAACCTTGGTCACCTGCTTGCCCAACCTGACGTACATGTTCTGTGTCGCGATGCTCTCTCAAGATCACTGTTTTTGTGGTTTTCCTTGACAACCTGTCTGCGTTCTTTCAATTCCTTCTTCCGTGACTCTCTAAAATGAGGGAGACCAATGTCAATTCTCTCCGGAGCTGAAAAGAATTCAATGGAAAGTACTGAGAAGTGGTACCAAATCCCTCTGTTGCTCCCCATATGTTGTAGAATTTTTTAAAAAAATTCTCCCACACTATTCAAACGAAAACATTTAGCTATTTTATTGTCCAATAGTTATGGAGCTTGAAAGCAGCAAATGCAAAAATACTTCATAGAAGAAACGTTGGTTGATTTGCCAAGTAAAATATCAAAGTCTCAAGGCAATTTAACCAATTTCACATAACTCAGGGTACCACAGAGTCAATGCACTCTGATGGGAAAGAACCAATCCCAGCATAAAGGAGGGAGAGCAAGGAGACTTTGAGGTGAACTTGGAAATAACTCCAAAAACTGAAGGTTCATATTTGTCTGCACAATCATACACGAGACCCACTGCTGATGAATCGATCAACCAACTTCCCAATTTTCACATTCACAGCCAGGCTACAGGACAGGTTGGATGTAGAGTAAAGTTCCTTCTGTACTGCATCATCAGGCACTTCCAGGTAATGTATAGCAGATAAAACAGTTTCTACAGTGCACCGACAGTATGCTTCAAATCCCAACCTAAGGGCATCTTCTGATGGACAAATGACATATTTTGCTTTTCTACATAAGCCACATGCACTCTGAGTGAGATTGCCAATTAAGCACCAAACTACAGAAAGTTTTGGTTAACTGAGTAGAGACTGGCCAAACTCATCTCACATGGAACAGTCACAGCCAGCAAAGAGCCACACATCCCATTGGCCTCAGCTGGATGTAAGCCAACGTCCCAGGAAGCAAAAGGTCACAGATCTAAAATACCCCATCACTAAGTTCACTTCTAAACACTTACAAACTTCTTTGCGCTCGTACATTGTTCACATCATAGAATTTAAACTTACTAGGTTCTTGCGTGTACTGTTTATACGTCCTCCACCAGTTTGGCTGCTGGCTCTTTTCCTCCGCCATCCGCAGGTACCGTGCATAGCTGCGGTATTTCTCTAGGGACTCCAGGTCTGTCACGTCGATCTCCTCATTGGGCATTAGCCCCAGTGGAGCTGCGCGTTTACACAGCACGGCTGAACGAGAAGAGCACTGAATAAGAAACGCTGCACCAACTTGTGTTTCTATAGCATCTTCAATGTAAGCAAAACATCACAGTTGTGGGTCATACCTCAGCAGGAGTAGGTGGGGTGATCAGGGGAGGTCAAAGAGGTAAGTTTTTTTAGGAGGCTACTTAAGGTGGGAAGAGATATAGCAACAGGGAGGGGTTTAGGGAGTCACCCCTGCCTCAGCTCATCTGCTGCTGAAACCTTCATCCATGTCTTTGTTACCCCAGACTCAACTACTCCAATGCTCTCTTGGCCGGCCTCCCACCCTCCATAAACTTGAGCTCATCCAAAACTCTGCTGCCCATATCCTAACTCGCAGCAAGTCCCATTCACCCATCACCCCTGTGTTCGCTGACCTACATTGGCTCCTGGTCTGGCAACTTTAATTCGATTTTAAAATTCTCATCCTTGTGTTCAAATCCCTCCATAGCCTCGCTCCTCTGTAACCTCCTTCAGTCCTACATCCCTCCTAGATCCCAGCACTCTTTCAATTCTGGCCTTTGTGCTTCCCCAATTTTCCTCACTCCTCCATTAGAATTCTCTCCCTAAAGCTCTCCGCCTCTCTACCTCTTTTAAGTTGCTCCATAAAACTTATCTCTTTGACCAAGCTTTTGGTCACCTGTCCTAATATCTCCTTATGTGGCTCAATGATAATTTTCTTGTCTGATTACGCTCCTGTGAAGGATGTTTTTACTATGTTAAAAGGTGCTATATAAATGCAAGTTGTTGTTGATTGTTTCATGGTCTCCCACTTGCAGCAGACCAGAGCTGGAAGAGCAGAGCTGGAAGAGCAGAGGGCAAGAGCAAGGGCTTAGGGATGGAGCAGGCTGCAAAGACAGGGAGAGGTAAATTAGATTTGAAGACCATATCAAGGATTTTGAAGCTAATGCACTGGGGATACAATAAAAACCGACAAGGATCAGGATGATAGGTGATACGGTTGTCATGCAGGAGAGGATGTTGGCATGCCGCCCTGGATGTTTGTGTACGGTAGAGCTCAGGAGGCCAGCGGGGCAGGCTTTGGAAAAGTTGAGTCGTGAGACTAATATGTGGATGAGGATTTCAGGAGCAGTGGGGATGAATTAGGAGTAGAGACAGGTAATGTTTTGACGGTGGAAGTAGGGGGTCTTGGTGATGGACTGGATGTGGAGTCTGAAGTTCAGCTCAGGATGTCCACTGTTAGGTTGATCCAAGGAGTGGGAGGTGATTGGGGCAAGAGGTGAACATATTGATATGGAATGTGAGAAAGCCAAAGATGGAATCTTGGGCTGCACCAGAGCAGGATGGTGTCATTGTCCATGTGGAAGGCCGCAGAGAGGTTGAGGAGAGATAACACACCATGGTCACAATCACACATTTGATGACTTTGACTAGGGAGCCAAAGCCTGCAGGCAGACAGGGGAGAAAATCAGTGACGAAAACAAAACATTCCTACTGTCTCCATGTTAACACTCCCCCCGTCTTTAAATTAAATAGCTTAAACTATTTTAAATCATTTATTGCCTTGGCATCCTGCTACCCGATGCTGCCTCCATTCCTGCTCTGGGTTATTGAGTTAGCTTTGCACTAAGCAGAAGATCAGGACCCACGCGGTTCTGGAGGTGGCTGAGCTCAGCCGAAAAGGCAGGAGGTGATGCTGCAATTGGCCTCAGTGCCCCTGGACTGGGAGGTGAGGAAAATCAGGCGCGCTCAGAGGGTTCCCATGGTGACCCTGGCTGATGCCGCTGCTCAATGGGCTCACAGTCCGGACTTTTCCTACCCCAGTTAATGAGAACATTACAGCCCCGGAGTCCCGCCGCTCACTGACCCGTGCCCGTCACCGTCCTGACCGGCTCTGTGACCCTCAGGGTCCGAACCAAACCACACAGCAAACCCGGCTGCATCCTCACCAACGCCGCCATTTTCCTACTAATACTCAGTCCGCCAGTATCCCGTCAGCCACTCGGCGCAGACCTCCCACAGCTGCTCAATAGCAGTCCGCCAGTATCCCGTCAGCCACTCGGCGCAGACCTCCCACAGCTGCTCAATAGCAGTCCGCCAGTATCCCGTCAGCCACTCGGCGCAGACCTCCCACAGCTGCTCAATAGCAGTCCGCCAGTATCCCGTCAGCCACTCGGCGCAGACCTCCTACAGCTGTTCAATAGCAGTCCGCCAGTATCCCGTCAGCCACTCGGCGCAGACCTCCCACAGCTGCTCAATAGCAGTCCGCCAGTATCCCGTCAGCCACTCGGCGCAGACCTCCCACAGCTGTTCAATAGCAGTCCGCCAGTATCCCGTCACACTGTTGTTATAGAGGATGTTGTGAAGAGTTTGCAGGATTTAGATGGGTTGGGATGGGGATGGGGATGGGGATGAATGATGTGGTGGGTGGGTGGTGGCGAGGTGGGATTGGGCCCACTGGCTGAGAAAGCCAAGTACCCAGGGCTGCCGTTAGCACCGTGATTAGAGAGGCCGAGTGAATGGTGCAGGGCTGCAAACATCCGATGGATGGTCAGACCGGAATACAATTAAACACCTGGAGCTGTGATTATTATTCAGTGAGATGCATGCTGACATTTTCAAACTCTTGTGTTGGACAGCACAGCCATTCGGCCCATTGTTACAGTAATCCAACCCTAATCTGTCTGTTTCTCCATAATCCTGTTTCTTCCTGTGATTCAAACATTTATCCAATTTTCCCTCAAAAGATACAATGTTCTCCGCCTTAACCACTCCATGTGGCACATATTTCACAGTTGAGGCCTTACCGTGCCCTGGTTTTCAGTTTAGATCACATATATTAGAGGGTTTGAAGAGGAGTGACTGATCCATTTTCTAAAAATGTCCTCCAGCTGTCAAGGCCACAACACTAGTTCCTCTGAGAAGGTGGTGGTGGACTGCCTTGAGTAGTAATGTTGGAAAGTTACTCCTCATAACTATTAATATAGTATTTTTCTGCATACATTGTATAATAGAGCTCTTGAAAATGGCAACTCTTGGCCCAGTGATAGCATTCTCACCTCTAAGGCAGAAGGTCATGGATTCATTCCAGAGACTCATGGATTCATTCCAGAGACTTCAGCACATAATCTAGTCCAACACTCTAATGCAGTACTGCGGGAGTGCTGCATTGTTGGAGGTGCCGCCTTTCGGATGAGTCGATAAACCAAGGCCCCGTTTGCCCTCAAGTGGATGTAAAAGATTCCATTGCATTATTTCAAAGAACAGCAGGGGAGTTCTCCCCAGTGTCCTGGCCAATATTTATCCCTCAACCAACATCACTAAAAAAAGATTATCTGGTCATTGTATCATTGCTGATTGTGGGACCTTGCTGTGCACAAACTGGCTGCCACATTTCCCTACATTACAACAGTGACTTCATGTTAAAAATATGTTTGGGACATCCTGAGTTTGTGAAAAGTGCTATATAAATGCAAGTCTTTTTCTTTTAATGCAATAATTGTAATTGATAATTAAAGTACTATTAAATTGATCACTAGAAAGCACAAAGGGGCTATCATCAGTCTTCTCTCCAGCTACCATGCTCACCCATCAACTGTTCTGAAGATAGGTCAAGCTCAAGAATGTGTGTTACACAGAACCGGGCAGCATGTGGACAGCAACATAGCTAAGGTTTGGAAGAACATCAACAACTTGATTTACATAGCATCTCCAACTGAACAGCGTAGAAGAGAGGAGGAAGGACAAATATAATAGATGAAAATAAAGAAACAGACACAGCTCGAAGTTGGAATAGGAGAGGTGACCAAAAACTTGATCAAAGAGGTGGTGGGTTTTGAGAATGTTTTTAAATAAAGGTGGTGGGAGAAATTTCCACACAGTGGGGGTGAAGCAGCTGAAAGATCTGCCAGCAATGGTGGGGAAAATGGGAGTAGATGCACCTAACAACAATGACAACCTCGTTTACATAACAACATTAACAAAGAAAAATTGTCCCAAGGCACTTCACAGAGACATAAAAAAAAATGAACATCGAGCCAAAGGAGAGATTAAGAGAGGTGACCAACAGCTTGGTCAAAAAAGAGGTGGGTTTTAAGGAGGCGGAGAGGTTTAGGGAGAGAATTCCAGAGCTTAGGGCCTAGGCAGCTGAAGGCACGGCCGACAATGGTGGAGCGATTAAAATTGGGGATGCCCAAGAGGCAAGAATTGGAGGAGCGCAGAGATCTCAGAGGGTTGTAGGGCTGGAGGAGGTTACAGAAATAGGGAGGGGTGACGCCATGGTGGGATTTGAAACAAGGATGAGAATTTTAAAATCGAGGCGTTCCCAGACCTGGAGCCAATGTAGGTCATCGATCACAGGGGTGATGGGAGAATGGGACTTGGTGCGAGTTAGAACATGGGCAGCAGAGTTTTGGATGAGCTCAAGTTTATGGAGGGTGGACGATGCCAGGAGAGCATTGGAATAGTCAAGTCTAGAGGTAACAAAGGCTTGAATGAGGGATTCAGCAGTAGATGAGCTGAGGCAGGGGCGGAGACGGGTGATGTTAACGGAGGTGGAAGTAGGCGGTCTTAGTGATGTAGCAGCTATGTGTCGGAAGCCCATCTCTGGGTCAAATAGGAGAGAGGGATGGAGTTGGTGGCAGGGACCAAAGACAATGGCTTCGGTCTTCCCAATATTTAGTTGGGAGGAAATCTTTGCTCATCCAGCACTGGATGTCGGACAAGCAATGTGACAAATCAGAGAGAGAGGAGGGGTCAAGGGAGGCGGTGGTGAGGTCGAGCTGGGTGTCGTCAGCATACATGTGGAACCTGACGTGTTTTCGGATGATGTCGCCGAGGGGCAGCATGTAGATAAGAAATAGGAGGCGACCAAGGATAGATCCTTGGGGGACTCCAGAGGGAGTGGTGCGGGAGTGGGAAGAGAACCCATTGCAGGTGATTATCTGGCTATGACTGAATAGATATGAATGGAACCAAGCGAGCACAGTCCCACCCAGATGGGCGGCGGAGGAGAGGCATTGGAGGAGGATGGTGTGGTCAACTGTGTCAAAGGCTGCAGACAGGTCGGAAAGGATGAGGAGGGATAGTTTACCATGGTCACAGTCACATAGGATGTCATTTGTGAGTTTGATAAGGGCTGTTTCGGTACTGTGGCAGGGGCGGAAACCTGATTGGAGAGATTCAAACATGGAGTCGTGGGAAAGATGGGCACGGATTTGGGAGGCGACAATACGTTCAAGGACTTTGGAGGTTGGAGATGGGACAGTAGTTTGCAAGGACAGAGCGGGGGTGATGATGCAGATTTGAAGGGGAGGGGGACAGTACCAGAGGAGGTATCCCCTTACATCCGAAGCTTTAACCTAGCTTGCTTTCAGATGCCAATCGACTGCTGTGCACTTCCAGCATTTTCTGCTTTTACTTCAAAAATTCATATAGATGCAAATTCATAACGTGCTGCATTGACTTGATTACACAGAGAACTTTGTACAACTTTTACATGAATTAATCATAAAGTTTACTGGAAAAATATTAAAATCCTGTGAAACAAAGACAGGTTAACCATCATTGGCAGGATCTTCCTGAATCAAAACTATCTTCATTACACCAAGGGGTTGTTTATTGTGTTGTGTCTAACATTTGCTGCCCTTTAGGTTGGAGCGGGAAGGGTGGGACAAGAAAGAGACTTCCCAAAGTATGTGACGAGCATGGATTAATCTGCAGTAAGGATAAAAATAAGGACCGTTCTGTAACAATTGGGACTCTGGTGTCCATCCACGTGGCAACGGGATGTAGTAAAATGACACTACTCTTTGAATGTGACCTTTAACACCCCCCCCCCCACCTCCACCCCCACCCACAGACAGACACAGACTGACAGTTGATGAACTAGGTCTGGCCCTAGGTCAGACCCCTTTGCAGTTCCAGGGAGGCAAACATACTTGAGCTGGACATGTCATGTCAAAAAAAAATTGACTTGGGGTGGGAACCAGATCTGGGCCTTGGACAAACCCTCTTTATTATGACTCCGAAGTGCATTCTTCAGGAAAGTCCATGCTTGTGCGCAGAGGCAGAGTTTTGGTCCTGAGCTGGTGGAAAGGTCCAGTAACCGACCAACTCCTCACATTTATTGGGAGTCCCATGCAGGTGATTTGATCTCCATCCTGGGGACTGTGAATTGCAATATCCGCTGCACTGGTGATGACTGCATTGCTCTTACTGGAGAGCGAGAGAAATCATGAGTCTAAATGCATGCCAACGAATGATCTGCATCTGTGCCAGAAGATGTATTGGAAATGTTTTATCACTGGAATGGTCAGGAACATAGTTCATTTACAAAATGATTTACTTAAGTAGCAGGCTTTGTTCTCTACGGAAGTTATAAACATAAAAAAATAGTATGTATACTGCATTAAAAAAAACTGTACATCGATCACACAGAATGGAATTTATATAGAAATGTAAAAATTCCCCAACAACGTCAATGTCACTTGTGGCTTTATACTGTTTGGGAAGATGAGTTATACGGAGCTTTCTTCAGCATCTCTAGGAAGAACTGCTCATCTTCAAGGAAGTTGCGATCCTGCAAAGGAGAAATGAAGGCAAGAGTCACTGAAGGGCCAACAGTAGGCTGACTACACTCTGGGCTGGATCACTTGGGAATATGTTGTCCCCACACAGAACCATACAGGTTCATTTGGGAATACTTTGATTCTGGGAATGCGCTGATCCTAGCCCATGTCCAAACAGGATGTCCTCCAAGGTCACTTGGTGATGATGGATCACTGGCTGAGGCAGGAATGCAACCTTCTTAAGCCAGTTCAATTATTTCTTCCTCTCACCTACTCCCAGGAAACTGAATAGGAGGAAAAAGGCAGGTTTCCGGTCTGCATTTATTGAACTAATCTTAGCCAGGTCAATAGCAGGGACACAATTTCCCTCAGCACCCTGGGATTGGGAGGGGAAAACTGCCCATAGTTCCTGCTCCTGATGGCTATCCAGTGACTTCAGCTGTAAATGGGCAGGGGTGTATGTCTGGTGAGGACAAGACTGGGCTCGAATGTAGACCAGGAATCTAAACTGGGACCATTCTAGATAAACTACTCACTGGGTAAACTCACTAAGCCATTCATTCATTGCTATCCATTCAGTTCTTTCTAAGGAGTGGATTTTGGGACCACTTGAATACAAAGACCTCAATTATGAATGCATTATCTATAATCCATCACAAATCACAAAATCTGTGTCGTTTTATTCTTGGTGCATGTAAAATCTGACTCAAGTATTTTTCCAAACAAAGGTTAAAAGCTGTGCTTTCTGAACTTCAGAGGAAGCTGCTTGCCTTCATTCTTGGAAAATTAGTTATTTAAATAGGCTAATGTGCTAAGCGTAAATGCTAGGTCCTGTGATTTGTAGGTATTAAATGGGATTGAACTCTGTAACTTGGTCTCTGTCATTCAATTCAGAATCAGGAATTGCTTATGTGAATTTCAGCATTGTGTAGTAGAGTCAAACGTGGTTTTGTTCAGGTTGTGTGTTAAAACTGACTAACTGGTGGCTTTGACTGTGCTAAAACTAACAAGTGTTATTACATTGTACTTTTGTTGGTAACATCTTTAACATTCATCTGCTTTCCTTCTTCAAAGAAATTAAACGGATTAAAGCAGGCCCTAATTGCAGAGTCTTTGGTTCTTTTTGGATTTCGAAGGTTGTTCACGCAAAAGTGTTTCACAAATGTACGACTCACGTTTCTTGTATAGAATCCCTACTTGAGGGATACGGCTTGAGACAGCACTGTTACCAAGGAGCACTGGGCCAGTTCTCAGGACTTCTGTGTTATTCCAAGAGACATTTTAATTCGAACAATACATTGAAACTGCTGGAGATGGGCTGGGAGGCGCTCCGCTGGGCTATCGGTTATGAATTCCCGTTGTCTAGTAATAGTTGGATTCTCCATATTTTAGAACTCTGCATGATTTTGTTAACAAATGTGGCTATTTCTTTTAGCCTGGTCGAATCTTTGTTCTGTGTGTAATAATTCCTGCCTACCGGACAGAAGTGGGTATGGGAGCGAAGCACAAGGCTGTGTTTAATCTAGTAGCGGTATAGGAACATAGGAACAGGAGTAGGCCATTCAGCCCCTCGTGCCTGCTCCGCCATTTGATAAGATCATGGCTGATCTGTGATCTAACTCCATATACCCGCCTTTGGCCCATATCCCTTAATACCTTTGGTTGCCAAAAAGCTATCTATCTCGGATTTAAAATTAGCAATTGAGCCAGCATCAATTGCCATTTGCGGAAGAGAGTTCCAAACTTCTACCACCCTTTGTGTGTAGAAGTGTTTTCTAATCTCACCCCTGAAAGGTCTGGCTCTAATTTTTAGACTGTGCCCCCTACTCCTAGAATCCCCACCAGCGGAAATAGTTTCTCTCTATCCACCCTATCTGTTCCCCTTAATATCTTATAAACTTCGATCAGATCACCCCTTAACCTTCTAAACTCTAGAGAATACAACCCCAATTTGTGTAATCTCTCCTCGTAACTTAACCCTTGAAGTCCGGGTATCATTCTAGTAAACCTACGCTGCACTCCCTCCAAGGCCAATATGTCCTTCCGAAGGTGCGGTGCCCAGAACTGCTCACAGTACTCCAGGTGCGGTCTAACCAGGGTTTTGTATAGCTGCAGCATAACTTCTGCCCCCTTGTACTCTAGTCCTCTATATATAAAGACCAGCATTCCATTAACCTTATTGATTATTTTCTGCACCTGTTCATGACACTTCAATGATCTATGTACCTGAACCCCTAAATACCTTTGGACATTCACTGTTTTTAACTTTTTACCATTTAGAAAGTACCCGGTTCTATCCTTTTTTGGTCCAAAGTGGATGACCTCACATTTGTCTACATTGAATTCCATTTGCCACAGTTTTGCCCATTCACCTAATCTATCAATATCGCTTTGTGATTTTATATTTTCATCTACACTGCTTACAATACCACCAATCTTTGTGTCATCGGCAAACTTAGATATGAGACTTTCTATGCCTTCATCTAAGTCGTTAATAAATATTGTGAATAATTGAGGCCCCAAGACAGATCCCTGCGGGACTCCACTAGTCACATCCTGATATTTTGTGAGTACCTACCCATTATCCCTACTCTCTGTCGTCTTTCGCTCAGCCAACTTCCTAACCAAGTCCGTACTTTTCCCTCGATTCCATGGGCTTCTGTCTTAGCTAACAGTCTCTTATGTGGGACTTTATCAAATGCCTTCTGGAAGTCCATATAAATAACATCCATTGACATTCCCCTGTCCACTACTTTAGTCACCTCTTCAAAAAATTCAATCAGGTTTGTCAGGCACAACCTACCTTTCACAAATCCATGCTGGCTCTCTCTGATTAACTTAAAAATTTCGAGGTGTTCAGTCACCCTATCCTTAATTATAGACTCCAGCATTTTCCCCACAACAGATGTTAGGCTAACTGGTCTATAATTCCCTGGTTTCCCTCTCCTTTCTTAAAAAGCAGAGTAACATGTGCAATTTTCCAATCTAGAGGGACAGTTCCTGAATCTAGAGAAGTTTGAAAGTTTATAGTTAGGGCATCTGCAATGTGCTCACCTACTTCCTTTAAAACCCTGGGATGGAAACCATCTGGTCCTGGGAATTTGTCACTCTTTAGTGCTATTATTTTCTTCATTACTGTTGTTTTATTTATGTTAATTTTATTGAGTCCCTGTCTCCGATTCAATATTAGTTTTCTTGGGATTGCCGGCATGCTATCCTCTTTTTCTACTGTGAGTACTGACCCAAAGTAATTGTTCAACATGTCCGCCATTTCCCCATTGTCAATGACAATATCCCCACTTTCAGTTTTTAAGGGGCCAACACTGCTCCTGACCACCCTCTTTTTCCTAATATAACTATAAAAGTTCTTCGTATTGGTTTTGATATCTCTTGTAAGTTTGTTTTCATACACTCTTTTTGCAGCTCTTACTATCTGTTTTGTGACCCTTTGTTGATCTTTGTATCTTTCCCATTCACCAGGATCTGTGCCGGTATGGAAACTGGGATGGATCATTTTTCAATCCTCTAGTGCAGGCACTCAGTAAGGGCAGAAGGCAAACCAATGCAGATTTCCGATCACTAAGATCATGTTCTGCTTACAGACAAGAAACAATTAAACAAGAAAATTATACAAAAGAGTCTGAAACCATAACGTGCTTATGGGGTAGTACACAGAATGTACAGCACAGAAACAGGCCATTCGGCCCAACTGGTCTGTGCCGATGTTTATGCTCTACATGAGCCTGCTCCCACCACTCTTCATCTAACACTATCAGCATATCCTTTTATTCCTTTCTCCCTCATGTGTTTATCTAGCTTCCCCTTAAATGCATCTCTGCTATCCGCCTCAACTACTCCTTGTGGTAGCAAGTTCCGCACTCTAACCACTCTCTGGGTAAAGAAGTTTCTCCTGAATTCCCTATTGGATTTAATGGTGACTGTCTTACATTTATGGCCCCTAGTTTTGGTCTCCCCCACAAGTGGAAACATCTTCTCTAAGTCTACCTCATCAAATCCTTTTATAATCTTAAAAATGTTTATCAGGTCACCCCTCAGCCTTCTCTTTCCGAGAGAATACATCATAGTTACCAGTGCACTGGCACCAACACTTAATATCACATGTAATTCAGCTGAAAAATATAATAGCATTTAGGTTGAAAGGCCATATTACATATCACAAGAGGCATCACACTGTCTCCTGCTCCAACTCATTCTTTCCCAGGACCTCTAAACTGCAGCACTCCTGCTTTCCCTCAGCCTTCCCTTCCTCCTTCAAACTACAGGCTTTTAAAACCAACACAGTCCGTGCTTCTTGAATTACCTCGTCTTCTCTCCTACTATTTTCAATCCTGGTGATGTCCTGCACTATAGGCCTGGGCCATTCATCTAGGTTTCTCAATATAAAAGAAAATGTTCTGTAATTGTTGCTTGTGTGACTTAAGTTCGTTAACATCGCTTTAGGAAGGGACTTCAGATTCAATGTACTTCTCCTTTAAGAATTACTCATGTGACATGAATACATTTCTTTTCTTGGTATAAAGCTTTAAAGAGAAACAAGATCAACATTTATTGAGAAAGAAGATTGTGAGTTACTGCGATAGTAATAGATCTGTGTGATCTACATGGTGTCCCTCGTCAACATCATCCGCAGACATGGGATCAGCTGCCACAGGTTCACTAACAACACCCAGCTCTAACTCTCTACCTCCTCGCTCGACCCTTCCGCTGGCTCTGTGTTGTCAGGCTGCTTGGTCGACATCCAATCTTGGATGAGCTGCAATTTCCTCACTTAAACACTGGGAAGACCGAAGCCCCCACCACAAACTCTGTTCCCTAGCCACCGATTCAAACCCCTTCTCCAGCCGCTCCTTCAGGCCGAACTAGACTGCTCACAGCCTCGGCATCATATCTGAACCTAAGCTGAGCTTCCAACCCCATATCCTCTCCATCACAAAGATGGCCTACTTCCACCTCCGTAACATGGTCCAACACCACCACTGCCTCAGCCCATCTGTTGCTGAAACCCTCATCTATGCCTTTGCAATCTCCTGACTTGACTATTCCAATGTTCTCTTTGCTGGCCTCCCATCCTCCACCCTCTGATGCCCGTATCCTATCCTGCACACCCATCAACTCCCTATCTCTGTGAATTCATCTTGCCCTGCAAACCCCACCCCCCCCCCACCGCCAAACTCTCTGTTGATCAGACTCTGGCCTCTGTGCATTCTCCCCCCCACCACCCAATGTTCGCCTACAGTTAGCTATTATAATAGTGAGCATCAGACACCTTCAACAGAGCCTACAGTTAGCTATTTATAATGGTGAGTAGCAGACACCATCAACAAACCAGATCTAAATGATATGCTTTGGAAGCTGCACAGTACCCAGCAAGGTCATCACAACTTTACTCAAGTCAACTACTCAACTGAATCTCAATATTGCTAAGATGGTTATATTTTTTTCCTTCCCTAGTTCATCCCTTCAGCACTCACTTTTACCATTGTCAGTCACCATTACAGTTTGGTAACCAGGCAGAAGGTTATGCACTGTTGCCTGGGCTAACTTGCCGTATGATTTTGGTTGGCTTCCCATACCTGTTCTCTACTCTGCACCTTCTACTTTCAGGATAGCTCATCCCAGGAACTCTGCATGGGAATCACATAAGCTAACCTCTGTCCAAGCATTCCACGACATTCTACATAGTTGTTCCATGTGTGCTGTAGCACCAGGATCTTCGTCAAATAGCACAGGGTTAACTACACAGCAACAGACCTCACCTTTTCAGCAGCATGTCTGAAAATAGCAAGTTTGGCCTCCAATTCTGAAGGCCTAGAGCCCCCAGGTGTCTCAACATTCCTATCGGTCTTAGAATTCCCAGGTAGTCCATGCCGAGCATTATTAACCACTGGAGGATCTGAAAGGCAAATGAACAGAATTCAAATCCTACTCTTGCTGTTTAATGCTACTTACAATAAAAGTTACAAACATCACTAATTCAAAAAATTATTTGCAGTTGGAGGTGGTCAGACAAAAACAAAAAGTCAAACTCCAAAATAGGTTTATGTCAGGATATAAGCCTAAATTTTCCTGAGTTCACATTGTAGAGATTGATCGAATAAAATGACTGAAGGGAAACGTTGAATTGGTGCATCACGGGATATTTGACCTTAGTGTGCTCAACTATTTTGAGCAAGGGACATTCTTTGCAAATTCAACAGTAACCTCGTCTTCGAGCTATCCTGCAGAAACTTAATGCGAGACAGAAAAACAAAGAATCAATGGATTTGAAATAAAAACAGAAAATGCTGGAAACACTCAGCAAGTCAGGCAGCATCTGTGGCGAGAGGAACAGAGGTCACGTTTCAGGTCGGTGACCTTTCGTCAGAACCGGAAGATGTTAATGGTTTAACAGTTTTTAAGCAAGTACACAGCCAGGCAAAGGGGGGGTTGGAAGAGGAGGGGAGGAAAGAACAAAAGGCAAGGTCTGTGATAAGGTGGAGGACAGGTGTGATTAAATGGCAAAAGGGATGATGGTGCAAGGCAAAGGGGATGGTAACGGGACAAGTAAAGAAACAAAAGATGGGTCTAGAGGAGCTGTGAATGACAACAGCAGAACCATTACCAGCACTTGCTGTCCAAAAAAATTGGGAGCAGTGGTTATGATCTGAAGTTATTGAAATCAGTGTTGAGTCCGGAAGGTTGTAAAACGCCTAATTGAAAGATGAGGTGCTGTTCCTCGAGCTTCCGTTGGGCTTCACTGGAATAGTGTTGGAGGCCAAGGATAGAGAGGTCAGAGTAGGAGTGAGTCAGCGAATTAAAAAGGCAAGCGACCGGAAGCAGACTGAACAGAGGTGTTCAGCAAAGCGATCGCCCAATCTGCATTTGGTCTCCCCAATGTAGAGGAGGCCGCATTGGGTCCGGCGGATACAGTATACTAAATAGAAAGAAGTACAAGTAAATCGCTGTTTCACCTGGAAGGAGTGTTTGGGGCCCTGGACGGTGGGAAGGGAGGAGGTGAAAGGGCAGGTGTTGCATCTCCTGCGCTTGCACAGGAAGGTGCTGTGAGAAGGGGAGCGGGTGTTGGGGGTGACGGAAGAGTGGACCAGGGTGTTGTGGAGGTAACGGTCCTTTCAGAATGCTGAAAGGGGAGGGGAGGGGAAGATGTGTCTGGTGGTGGCATCGCGCTGGAGGTGGCAGAAATGGAGGAGAATGATTACTTGAATGTGGAGGCTAGTGGGGTGGAAGGTGAGGACAAGGGGGACCCAATCGTGGTTCTGGGAGGGAGGGGAAGGGGTGAGGGCAGGAGTGCAGGAAATGGGATGGACAAGGTCGAGGGCCCTGAAAACTACAGTGGAGGGGCGTCCTCGGTTGCAGAAAAAGGAAGGCATAGCGGAAGCACTGTCGTGGAAGGTGGCATCATCAGAACAGATGCGACAGAGACGGAAAAACTGGGAGAAAGGAATCGAGTCCTTACAGGAAACGGGGTGGGAGGAAGTGTAATCAAGGTAGTTGTGGGAGTCGGTGGGCTTATCGTGGATATTGGTTGACAGCCTATCTCCAGAAAAGGACATAGAGAAGTCAAAGAAGGGAAGGGAAGAGTTGGAGATGGACCATGAGAAGGCGAGGGAAGGGTGGAAATTGGAAACAAAGTTGATGAAATTTTCCAGTTCGGGGTGAGAGCAGGAAACGGCACCGATACAGTCATCAATACATCAGAAAGAGGTGAGGGAGGGGACCTGAATAGGACTGGAACAAGGAATGTTCTACGTATCCAACTAAAAGGCAGGCATAGCGAGGACCCATACAGGTTCCTATAGCGACTCCTTTTATTTGGAGGAAGCGAGTGGAGTCAAAGGAGAAGTTGTTCAACGTAAGGACAAGTTCAGCCAGGCGGAGGAGGGTGGTAGTGGATGGGGACTGGTTGGGCCTCCGTTCAAGGAAGAAGCTGAGGCCCCGCAGACCATCCTGGTGGGGAATGGAGGTGTAGAGGGACTGAACGTCCATGGTGAAAAGGAAGCGGTTAGGGCCGGGAAACTGGAAACCGTTAAAGTGGCAGAGGTCGTTGGAAGAGTCTCGGATGTAGGTCGAAAGAGATTGGACAAGGGGAGAAGAAAGAGTCGAGATAGGAGGAAATAAGTTCTGTGGGCAAGAACAGGCTGAAACGATGGGTCTCCCAGTGCAGTCTTATTTGTGGATCTTGGGAAGGAGGTAGAAGTGGGCTCCACAGGATTGGGGGACTATGAGGTTGGAGGCCGTGGGGGGGGAAGACCTCCAGAGGAGATGAGGTCAGTGACGGTTTGGGAAACGATGGCTTGATGTTCGGCAGTGGGGTTATGGTCGGGGGGGAGGTAGGGGGAGGTGTCGGAGAATTGCCGTTAAGCCTCCACAAGGTAGAGGTCTGTTCGCCAAACAACAACAGTGCCGCCCTTGTCAGCAGGTTTAATGACAATGTCAGGGTTGGACCTGAGAGAACGGAGTGCTGCAAGTTCAGAGGGAGGTAGGTTAGAGCGAATGAAGGAGTGGAGAAATTGAGACGGCCGATGTCACGTCGGCAGTTCCCAATGAAAAGATCAAGAGAGGGTAAGGGGCTAGAGGGAGGGGTCCAGGTGGAATGAGAATTCTGAAGATGGGAGCAAGGGTCTGCTCTGCGGGGGGAGGACTCCTGGGATGTGACTGTTAAGGACAATAAATGTGGCTAAGATGTGAGACCAGAACACAAAGTGTGATCAGCCTGCAGATCATCAAAAAGCAGATGGCTGATTACAACCATTCGGACACAGAATATGCTGCTTCGTTCCGTAAAGAAGTGCTGAACCAGCAGGATAGACTGATAAGGAAAAATGTGTTGAACCAAGGAACAGACTTAAACGCATTAAGTGTATAAACAAAAGATTGAGATCATAAGACCCCCAAAGCAACACTGGCTGAGGCTATGTCACCAATGACAAGAGAACACATACCCGGAGGCAGGATGGAATTGGCAAATTCGAAAAACAATGCAGGGAAACCAAGAAACAAACAGTGTCAAAGGGGGTGGATATAAGGAGACCTTTTGGGCCAACTAAGTTGTTAACTAACGGTGGAAACAAAGAAACCATCTACGAGGAAGAAAAGCACAAACGTGCGTGGGGGAACATACAGAGATCGAAGGAGCTGATCACTTCTTGATTCTGGGTGTCGTACAGTCCAAAGAAAGGTTGAATCTATTTGGCTACTAAATTTTATAGTAAATTTAGTTATTAAGTTTTGTTAGTAAAAATTGAGATTGTGTAGCGAATTCATTTTTGTTTTAATAAAGTGAACAAAAAGGGAACTACTCTTTGTGTCTGTGGCTAAGTTTATCACTCTACTCAGTAGCTTGTTTAAGCTGAGCCTCACAGGGTTAACGAGAAAATCCTACACGCCCACGATCTTCCGATATGTGCTGACGGCAGACGAGGTTCCTAGCCGTGGTTACATACTTGGAAAATTACCCCCATAGCCTTTTACCATGGGCAAGAAATGTAAGAGGGAAAATTGAGAAGGTTGTTGAGGTTCTACACTCTCTACAACTGCCCCTTCAAGTGGTAGCTTGAGGAAGGCACTTAGTACAAGGACAGGAACATAGGAATTGCTAGATGAAAAAAGACCAAGGTCAATCTGATTCGCATTCTACCATTCTGGTAGTCGCATGATACAATGATAATGGGAGTTGTTCACTAATCATGGCAGTAAATTTCCAACAATTAGTCTACAACAGACCCAGACATGAAGCAAGGAAACCCCCAGTGGTAGAAAGCTTTGGGAACCATAGGTCCATAGAATCATACAACACAGAAAGAGACCATTCTGCCCATTGTGCCCGTGCTGGCTCCTTGAAAGAGTTATCCAATTAGTCCCACTCCCGGGCTCTATCTCCCAAGCATGCTACTGTGAGGGGGATAATAAGATCTACCCCCTCACCACCTGTAGCAGAGGAAGTATCAGCTGGCTCAGTGTAGCACTCTCACCTCTGAATCAGAAGGTTGTGGGTTCAAGCCCCACTCCAGTACATGAGCACACAATCTAGGCTGACAATTCAGTGGCGTACTGAGGGAGTGCTACAATGCCAGAGGTTCCGTCTTTTGAATGAGACGTTAGATCCCACACTATTTGAAGAACTGGCCAGTATTTATCCCTCAACCATCACTAAAACAGATTACCTGGTCGTTTATCTCATTTGTGGAACCTTGCTGTGCACAAATTGGCTGCCACATTTGTCTGCAAAACATCAGTGACTATGCAATTCATTAACTGTGAAGTGCTTTGGGACATCCTGAGGATGTGACAGGCACTATATAAATGCAAATTCTATTTTTCCTACTTCACTGGAATACAATCCGTGGCAGGGATTATTAAAAAAACACACAACAAAATAAGTGTGGCGATAAAAATTTTAAAAATCTGCAAATGATGGAAATCAGGAATGAGAACAGAAAATACCGGAAATACACAGCTGGTCCATCAGCCTCTGATAAGGAAAAATACAGCTTAACATTTCAATACGTAATTGGCAAAAGAACCAGTGGGGAGATGAGGAGAAATTTTTTTTATGCAGCGAGTTGTTATGATCTGCACTGCCTGAAAGGGTGGTGGAAGCAGATTCAATAGTCTCTTTCAAAAGGGAATTGGATAAATACTTGAAAAGGAAAAATTTGCAGGGCTACGGGAAAGTGCAGAGGAGTGGGACTAATTGGATAACTCTTTCAAAGAGCCGGCATGGGCACGATGGGCAGAATGGTCTCTTTCTGTGTTGTATGATTCTACGAATACTGGTTCTGATAAAGCGTCCAAACCTAAAATGTCAACCCATCTTTTGTCTTTTCCAATGCTGACAGAGTTGCTGTATATTTCATGCGTCTTTTCCATTTAAAATTTCATTTGAAATAAAACAGACTATTTAAGGAAAATACAAAACTGAAGGACAAAGTCCATAAAATTGCAAACTCGAAACACACAAGAAATTGGACAATAGGATGAGGATCTTGCAGAAATACAGTTATACTGTAGTGGTTGAATGGCTCAGAGTATAAGAACATAAAAACATAAGAAATAGGAGCAGGAGTAGGCCTTCTTCGACCTCAACTCCACTTTCCCGCCCATTTGCATCTTGCACCCTAAGTCCGAGGAATACAATTAATGAAGAGTGTACTGCCCAGAGGGCTGTGGATGCTGAGTCATTGAGTATATTAAAGATGGAGATCGATAGATTTTTGGACTCTAAGGGATTCAAGGGTTATGGGGATCAGGCGGGAAAGTGGAGTTGAGGTCTCAACTTTGGTCTCACCAAAGACCTGTACAATTGTAGCAAGACTCTTGTACTCTTGTACTCCAACCCCATTGCAATAAAGGCCAACTAACCATTTGCGTTCTTACAAGGAGAAAAAAAAAATAGGCCATGACAGGAAGTGTTGGAATCTGGGGAGCAGAGCAGACTGAAGGCACAGTCCAAGAGATGGGTTTTGGAAGAGAATTCTAGACAGCAGGATCATGGGTGGTTGAAAGTACTATGTATGGAACACAAAAATAAAATGGGGAAGAGGAAAGGCACATAAATATAAGTTAATGAACTACAACTTAAACTTAAGAAGCGACTTCACGCTTACAGAACTAACGGTCTCTTGGTGCAGTGAGTGCTTGCTCCGCCTAAGCACTCAAGCAACAAATGCACAGACTTCTGATTCAACAGGGAGGAGACAGAAACATGTTTGCCGAACTGCAAGGAAGAGGCAGATGAAGACAATCAGCGCTAGTCCCTGTATTCAGATCTACACACTTTTCAGTCCCATCATCTTACATATTATACTGCGTCCTTTCCAACTGAAATGCCCTTTTAAGAGACAAGCATCCCTCAGTTTGCATCTTGCACCCTAAGTCCAAGGAGTACAATTAATGAAGAGTGTACTGCTCAGTCTTAGCAACATACCCATCACCAGGAAATCAGAGTTTCAGCAAAGCACTTACACCAATGGTTTGCCAAGGATACTGGCCGATTCCTGATGGATGGTGCCGCTGTGTTGATGGGGATTTCCACTGAGAGTTGGTGCGGATGATGTCGTTGCTGAGCCAGACTCAGGCGTTCCTGGAAATTAAACATTTAGGCAAAAGGAGTGTAATTTTATCCTTTCGTTTTACTTCCCCTATGCATTTGTATCAGCATCAAGCATCCCATGTCCCATTAAGCACCTCTGGTTAGATGCAGAATAAAGCTCCCTCTACACTGTCCCATTGAGCACTCTTGGTTAGACGTAGAGTAAAGCTCCCTCTACTCTGTTACAATTTGAGAAGAGCCCACACTGTACCAAAGTGACATTTTCCAATCACACCAACCATCTTATGCTCTTTAAGTCAAAATTACTGAAAAAGAGCAGTTAATAATAAAGTGATCCATTTCCTCAAGGAAACGGATATGGAGCCCTACAGGAAAAAGACTTCCATCTCATCAATCTGGCTGGATTTGAATCCAGATTGCAGAGGTAAAAAGCCAGTGTCTAACCCACTGCACCAACCAGTGTTCTCCTACTCTTCATGCGTTTGTGTGGAAACCTGCTCTGCAGGTGTGTAACAATATGGCTACAAGTATTTTACTGAGTGGGCATGGACCTCAAACTACTTAGCAACAGATATCTGTACTCTAATTGGTCTTTCTATCTTTGCTTGCAACTGTGTTTAATGCTTTAAGGATGCTGGTCCAAGAGCCCAAGAACAGCTCTTTTGTTTAGTAACACTGTAATATTGCACTTATAAGGTCCCTGTGCAGCATCTTTTCATGCTGAAGCATCTCAAAGTCTTTCAAATAATGAACTACTTCTGAAGTGCAATGATTGTTATGATGTAGGCAAACACTGAACTTACCCTGATGTGACTTCATGAAGTTCCGCTGAAGTGTCAGCCATGGTTCAGTGGGTAGCATTCTTGCCTCAGAGTCAGAAAGTTGTGGGTTCAAGTCCCAGTCCAGAGACTTGAGCACAAAATCTAGGCTGACCCTTCAGTACAGCACCGAGGGGGTTCTGCAATGCCAGAGGTGCCGTTAAACCAAAGCCCCGTCGGTCCTATCAGGTGGATGTCAAAGATCCCAGCTCTCCAGTGTCCCGGCCAATATTTATCCCTCAACCAACATCACTAGGACAGATATCTGGTCATTATCTCATTACTGTTTATGGGACCTTGGTGAGTGCAAATTGGCTGCCGCGTTTCCCTGCATTACAACAGTGTCTACACTTCAAAACAGTGTCTACACTGGCTGTGAAGCGTTTCGGGACATTGTGAGGTCATGAAAGGTACTCTATAAATGCAAGCCTTTCTTTCTTTAAGTGACATCCCCATTAATCCCATAGTTGAGGGGACCTTGATACAAAATGTCCCTGGCTAGGCTGTCTAGATGCAGCTATTTTAAAGCATTAACTGAGGTATATATGGGCAGATGGAAGATGATCATATAGGCCTACTCACCCCACATGTAAAAATCTCTGTTCAGCCCCTCGAAATATTCTGTGAAGCCATATACACTTCTTTCCTTTAACTGAAACTCGAGTTCTATGGGCTATCATTTATTTAAGGGTGAAAAATCTAGAATCTGCCCAAAATCCGGACATTTCACCTCTGACTCTCTTCCTAAATGCTTGCTGCTGAATCCCTCATCACTACCGGTCCAATCAGTCATTCATAGTATCATTGTAGGTACAGCACAGGAGAATTTTTTCTCTTTTGAAAGTTACTATTGAATCTGCTTCCACCACCCTTTCAGGCAGTGCATTCCAGATCATAACAACTCGCTGCGTAAAAAGATGTTTCCTCATGTCGCCTCTGGCTCTTTTGCCAATCACCTTAAATCTGTGCCCTCTGGTTACCAACCCTTCTGCCACTGGAAACAGTATCTCCTTATTTACTCTGTCAAAATCATTCATGATTTTGAACACCTCTATCAAATCTCCCCTTAGTCTTCTCTGTTCTAAGGAGAACAACCTCAGCTTCTTCAGTCTCTCCAAAAAACTGAAGTCCCTCATCCATGGTACCATTCTGGTAAATCTCTTCTGCACCCTCTCTAAGGCCTTGACATCCTTCCTAAAGTGCGGTGCTCAGAATTGAACACAATACTCCAGCTGAGGCCTAACAAGTGTTTTATAAAGGTTTGGCATAACTTCCTTGCTTTTGTACAACATGCCTCTATTAATAAAGCCCCGGATCCCATATGCTTTTTTAACAGCCTTCTCAACTTGTCCTGCCACCTTTAAAGATTTGTGTAGGTGCACGATTTCACACTGTAGAATCATAGAAGGTTTACAGCTCAGAAGGAGGCCATTCGGCCCAATGAGTCTGTGCTTGGTATATGCAAGAGCAATCCAGCTAGTCCCACTCCCAATCTATCGCCGTAGCCCTGCAAATTTTTTCCTTTCAAATACTTATCCAGTTGTCTTTTGAAAGCCACGACTGAATCTGCCTCCACCACCCATCCTAGCAGTGCATTCCAGATCCTAACCACTTGCTGCATAAAGAAGTTTTTCCTCATGTCACCTTTGGTTCTTTTGCAAATCACCTTAAATCTATGTTCTCTGGTTCTTGACCCTTCCGCCAATGGGAACAGTTTCTCTCTATTTATTCTGTCTAGACCCTTCATGATTTTAACTACCTCTATCAAATCTCCTCTCAACCTTTTCTGTTCCAAGGAGGCTAGCCCCAGCTTCTCCAGTCTTTCCATGTAACTAAAGTCCCTCATCCCTGGAATCATTCTAGTAAATCTTTTCTGCACCTTCTCTAAGGCCTTCACATCCTTCCTAAAGTGCGGTGCCCAGAACTGGACACAATACTCCAGTTGTGGCCGAACCAGTGTTTTATAAAGGTTCATCATGACTTCTTTGCTTTTGTACTCTATGCCTCTACTTATAAAGCCCAGGGTCCCGTATACTTTCTTAACCACTTTCTCAACATGCCCTGCCACTTTCAACGATTTGTGCACATAAATCCCCAGATCTCTCTGTTCTTGTACCCCTTTTAGAATTGTGCCCTCTATTTCATATTGCCTCTCCTCGTTCTTCCTACTGAAATGTATCACTTCGTGTTTTTCTGCATTAAATTTCATCTGCCACGTGTCCGCCCATTCCACCAGCCTGTCTATGTCCTCTTGAAGTCTGTCACTATCCTCCTCACTGTTCACTACCCTTCCAAGTTTTGTGTCATCTGCAAATTTGGAAATTGTGCCCTGTACACCCAAGTCCAAGTCATTGATATATATCAAGAAAAGCAATGGTCCTAGTACCGATCCATGGGGAACACCACTGTACAACCCCCTCCAGTCCGAAAAACAACTGTTCACCACTACTCTCTACTTCCTGTTACTTAGTCAATTTTGTATCCGTGTTGCTACTGCCCCCTTTATTCCATGGGCTTCAATCTTGATGACAAGCCTATTATGCAGCACTTTATCAAATGCCTTTTGAAAGTCCATATACACCACATCGACTGCATTGCCCTCATCGATCTTCTCTGTTACCTCATCAAAAAACTCTATCAAGTTAGTTAAACACGATTTGCCTTTAACAAATCCATGCCTGCTTTCCCTAATCAATCCACACTTATCCAAGTGACTGCTAATTCTGTCCCGGATTATAGTTTCTAAAAGTTTCCCCACACCGAGGTTAAACTGACTGGCCTGTAGTTGCTGGGTTTATCCTTACACCCTTTGTTGAACAAGGGTGTAACAATAGCATTTCTCCAGTCCTCTGGCACCACCCCCGTATCTAAGGATGTTTGGAAGATTGTGGCCAGTAACGCCACAATTTCCACCCTTACTTCCCTCAGCAACCTAGGATACATCCCACCCACCTTATCTACTTTAAGTACAGCTAGCCTTTCTAGTACCTCTTCTTTCTCAATTTTTAGCCCATCCATTATCTCAACTACGTCTTCCTTTACTGAGACTCTGGCAGCATCTTCTTGGTGAAGACAGATGCAAAGTACTCATTTAGTACCTCGGCCAAGCCCTCTGCCTCCATGAGTAGATCTCCTTTTTGGTCCCTGATCAGCCCCACCCCTCTTCTTATTACCCATTTACATGCCTATATTTGCCGTCAGTCTATTCTCATACTCTCTCTTTGCCCCTCTTATTTCCTTTTTCACTTTCGCTCTGAGCTTTCTATATTCAGCCTGGTTCTCACTTGTTTTATCAACCTGACATCTGTCATATGCCCCTTTTTTTTGCTTCATCTTACTCTCTATCTCTTTTGTCATCCAGGGAGCTCTGGCTTTAATTGCCCTACCTTTCTCCCTCATGGGAATGTACCTAGACTGTACCCAAACCAGCTCCTATTTAATTGTTCAATTACAGTTTTGCTTGCCAATCTTTGATTCCAATTTACCCGGGCCACAACTGTTCTCATCCCACTTAGGTTGGCCCTCCCCCAATTGAGTATTTTTACTTTAGAGTGGTCCATGACCTTTTTCATTGCTATTCTAAACCTTATGATACTATGATCGCTGTTCCCTAAATGTTCCCCCAACTGACATTTGCTCTACTTGGCCCTCCTCATTCCCCAGAACCAAGTCCAGCAATGCCTCCTTCCTCATTGGGCCGGAAACGTACTGATCAAGAAAGTTCTCCTGAACACACTTCAAAAATTCCTCCCCCTCTTTGCCCTTTAAATTATTACTATCCCAGTCTATATTAGGATAGTTGAAGTCCCCCGTTATCACTACTCTATGGCTTTTGCACTGCTCTGTAATTTCCCTGCAAATTTGTTCATCTATCTCCTTTCCACTAGATGGTGGCCTATGGAATACTCCCAGTAGTGTAATGGCACCTCTGTTTTTTCTTAACTCTAACTAAATAGATTCTGTCCATCATCTCTCTCCAGCACTGCAATATTCTCCTTAATCAATAATGCCACCCCTCCCACTTTCTTCCCTTCCCTATCTTTCCTGAACACCTTGTATCCAGGAATATTTAGTACCCAATCCTGCCCTTTTTTGAGCCAGGTCTCCGTTATCGCCACAGCATCATATTCCCGTATGGCTAATTGCACCTGCAGCTCACCAACCTTGTTTAACACGCTTCATGCATTTAGACGCATGCATTGTAAACCTATCTTAGGCTTTCTTGTACTCTCTCTTAGTCTGGTTCGATCTACCACCATACTATTTCTTGCTCTAGTGCTATCTTTCTCTCTCAATCCTTTGCACACCTTGTTTCTCCTTTCCAATGCTACATTGTGCTCTGAAATTCACCAGATTGTTCTAAGAAATGTAAACGTACATTAGATTTTGTCATTTTGTACTTCAGTTTATTTGTCTGTGTGTATCTCAGGCTCGTGACATGTCAAACTCATTCCATGTACCAGCAACCCAATCACAACTACTTTCTTGCAAGCCACCAGCAGTTTAATAGTACGCCTAACATCTCTGTGCTCACTTTCTCAGCCATCAGGGGACATTAGCTGCTACCATGGCAGCTCTCTTGTGGTATCAAGTGTAACTAGTCTTTCCTTCCCCACCCTCCAAAAAGGTACCTGTTATTTCCCTCCCCCTCATGGTACCTGATTTCTCCCCATTTGCTGTACCTGTCTTCTCTCCTCCCTCCCTGGTGTAACTGTTGCCTGTTCCTCCTCCTTTGTTACTTGGTGTAGCTGTGGCCAATTGCCGTGTCTCTTTCTGCCCCCCCCCCCCTCCCCGTGGTACCTGGTGTAACTGCTGCTCCTGCTGCTGCAGTCTCTCCATTTTTTGTTGGATAGCATGCAGTCGAGCCTGGTGCTGAGACTCCACCCGTTTAGCCTCCATGAATGCTTGTTCACCTTCCTCGTATTTCTGAGAAGCAAGCTGCAGGGGAAGAGATTACAGGCAGTCAGTCGATTAAAGAGTCCGTGCTATATCACTGAACCTAAAGACATTGTATGACTTTCAGTGGTGCTAGGCCAAGGGTCACTCACAAATGGTGGAGACTACAACAGCATAACAATGAAAAATATAACCATTTTATATAAATATGAAGATATCTATAAACAAACACCAGGAACCATATTTAACATTTTAAAACTGCCAAGAAGAGTATGTGTAGCTCAGTGCCACACCACTCAGTGGAGTTACCCAATGAGCCATCAGGAAGAGAGTTAACTTAAAGAAAGAGCACACCAAGGCCAGGATTTTAGCCCGGAGCCGAAAAGGGGGTGGGGGGTCGAATCACGGACGGGAAATCCGGAAGTACGGGTTTCCCGGGTGTCCTTACGATTTTGACGCAAAGCCTGTCTTTTATTTTTTTTTGGTCGGTTTCCCATCCGACAGGTCGGCCTGATTGACAGGCTGGTCTCAGTCGGACGGAAGCAGAACAAGGAAGAGGACGTGTAAAGGTAAGTCTTCAGGTAAGTCTTAGATTGTACAGATGGGGGTGGGGGGAGGACATCGGGGGGCGTGGGTGGGGGTCAGTCTTCGGAGGTCAGTCACCGAGGGGTCAGTCATGGGGGGGGGATCGGGGGTCCGCAATCATTTGGGGGGGTCTGCAATCGTTGTGGGGGGAGGGGGGTCACTACAAGTAGGCTTATTGGGCCTGGGGGGAGCACTCCTGCTCAACCGGGCCCACAAGCGGTGCCATAAAGGCACTTACCTGCAGTCTCGGGCCTTCTCGCCTCCTCTCACATGGCGTGAAGGAGAAGGCCCGGGAATCCCGGCCCCCAGGGGTTGAAATCGCAAAACCTTTCAAAATGGAGGCCCGCAGCCTCCTTGAAAGGTTTTAGTGACCAGTCCGCCTCCTGAGAGCGGGTTGGTTTCCCGCCCCTTGTCCCACCACGGTGAAAACTAGAAATGAGCAGGTTGAAGGCGGGTTTGAAATTGTTGCAATTTTCAATGCCCCCCCACACCCCACCTGGCCTTATGTGGCTCAGTGTCAAATTTTGTTTGATAATCACTCCTGTGAAGCATGGGATGTTTTACTACATTGAAGGCGCTATATAAATGTATGTTGTTGTTGCATCATCGGCGAAAAGAAGTTCTCTTATGAACAGATATTTTGATTTCACTTCTTGCTTTTAGGCATGCAATATTCAAGAGTTTTCCATCTGATTTTGTATAGAGTAATATACCTTCAGGCCATAGTCACTGCTTAAATACAACACTGCACTCCTAGTGCATTAAACACATTTTAACAGATAACAGAGGATATTCCATATGAACAACTTCACTCAATGAACCTTCATTCCATATCCTCAACGTACCATTTGGTTTGATCCGGGAGCTTCCCAAAAGCAGGACGATCCAAGGATGATCTGCAAACTGCTTATCCTTCCTCCCCTGACAAGTAATGTTTGGTAAAGGGGTGAGGATTACGACAGTGGCAGACTTACAGTTTCTAAAGTTGCCCTATTAAAAATGGCCCTAGCAGTGACCTTCTCTTTCTCAGGTGATACATATTGGGTTTAATTCACAAATTACATAGCCAGACTCTGTTTCGAGATAGAAGTTTAATCCTGGTGTGCACGCTACATGTGTTACTGTAATGAATTGAATAAGACCAGGGTTTTCACACCTTACTCATGCCCTCAACCTCCTCGGCCCTCTGCTTGATGCGGATTGCCATGGCATTAACCCTCTCCTTTTCCAGTTGCAGTTCATGCCGCTCTTGACCTCGGACCTCTCGCTCTTGAGCTAGCTGCTCCTCTTTTGATTTCAGTTCAACGGCTTTCACCTTCAGTTCGGCTTGTTCCTACAGGGAAAGTGCAGACTCAGTCCAATCAATAGCTTCTGTGATTTTTGAATGTATGTTTTAAATGGACAGAGTACTTAAATCTAAAACTGCTACCTAAAAGACAAGACTCTAACGAAATAAGAAGATTTCTATATTGTGTGTCATATGATTTTAGATGGATAGAGAAAATCCAATTTAAAAATGATTTCACCCAGTTGTATCTCTGGGGAATCTCATTATTCCCTTGGCAGTAATGACCAAAATAAGGAACTAGCCAAACCTATCAGCATATTCAATGAGAATTGTCTATCCTGGATGGGTTTTCTTGGTTTGTGTCTCTGGCCCCGATATTTAGGGGGAGGTGGGGAGGGAGGTGGAGAGGGAAGTGTAGCGACTGGGAAACACGGTCCTACTGAATTTAACGGCAGGACCTGATTTAAATGTTTGGACTCCATTTCCCAGCGCAGATTGAGACTCTGACAGACTGTCAGGCAGGAAGACCCACGGCACCAGCCGGGGAGGGAGAGGAGGGAGGATGGGAGAGATTGTGGGTCCAGGGGGGAACATCAGGGGGGCCGTAGACATCGGGGAAGGGGGGAGCGTATACATCAGAGGGAGGGAGCAGAGACATCGGAGGGGGGCCGTTGATGTCGGGGGGGCAGAGACGTGGGGGGGGGGGGGGACAGAGGAATCGGAGGGGGGATGCAGAAACATCTGATGGGGCGTGCCAGAGCCATCGGAGAGGGGGGAGGGCCGGAGACATCGGAGGGGGGGGTTGGAGATACCGGAGGGGGCAGCCAAGACATCGGGGGGTGGGGGGTGGGTGGGGGCGGAGACATCGGAGGGGGGCCGGGTACATCAAGCGGGGGGCCGGAGACATCTGAGGGGGCGGGGTGGGGGATGGTTGGCCAATCGCGGGGGTCCAGTCACGGGGAGGTAAACAGGTTAGCTTGGGGGTGCTGGGGGGAGGGGGGAGCAGACCTGCTCCTCCTGGCCCACAAGTGGTGCTGGAAACGCACTTACCTGCTGGATCCGACCGTACTCGCCTCCCTTCAGCTGCCGGTTTTCCCGAGCCTTGGGAAACCCGGCCCATAGACATTAAATTTAAAACCCAGGGAAAATTGGAGACACGCAGCCTCATTAAAATATTTAAATTAGGATCCCGCCTCAGGAAAGCGGGTTAGTCACCCTCCCCCCAACCCACCTCTGTTAAAACCGGAAGTTGGAGGTGCGTTGGGGTCGGGTTTCATATTTTGACATTTTTAAGCCCCACCCACCATCCTGGGGGTTAAAATTCCCCCCTACAGCTTTGTTAAATTTGGTGACTGGAGCATCTTAATTGAAATGTCAACATGTGCAGATTGACAGACTATGATGGACGCTGAGACATTAGGAATATCTAGTACAAATGTGGAACTCCATTTAAGGGAAATGTATATGGGAATTGGCACATCCCTGTTAAATTCTTAGTTCATTTGTGTAATTCAAAGAAATGGCTACAACATGAAAGACTTCTCATGGCAAAAACCTCATCCCTGATTGCTCAGACTCAGTCGTGCCAGGAGATCTAAACACCATCAATCGACCTGAGATGAGTATCATTCACACACAACTTCACATCAAGAAGTTCTACCAAGAAACAAACGACTGCTCCATCAAAAAGCCTTCTTGCCGACTATTCTGGGATCATTCTGGAAAGCAAGGATAACCACCGGCTTCTTTTCTCCACTATGAACTGTCTCCTTAAAGTCCTCTCCCCATCCCCTTCACCCTCACCTCCAACAACCTGTGCGAGGAGCTCATGGACTTCTTTGTCACCAAGATTGAGGCCATCTGTTCAGCTGCCTCTGCTGCTTACCCCCTTCTCCATCCAACCAAATATCCCCCCAGGCTCTTCCCCATCCTAGCCCTGAATCCACATTGTTCTCTAATATCTCCCCTCACGTCCCCTACTAGTTCATCTCGTCTATTGGACCCACCTCCTCCCTTAACCTTACTCCCAATAAACTGCTGACACCCAACTTCCCTCTCTGACCCCGAAGTTAGCTGACATTGAAAATGGTTTCCTCCACTCAGCTATTGTCCCCCTCCCTTTCAAAACCTCTGTCATCACTCTCTCCTCAAAAAGCCCACCCTCAACCCCTCTGTTCTTACAAACTATTGCCCATCTCCAACTTGCCTTTCCTTTCCAAAGTCCTCTTAAATCTGTGTCCATCTATTCTGCAACTCTCTGTTTGAATGTCTCCGATCAGGTTTCCATCCCTGCCACAGTCGTGCCAAAGTCACAAATGACATCCTCTGCAACTGTGACTGTGTTGCATCATCTCTCCTTGACTTCTCTGCAGCCTGGTGGTCAAGCACACCATCCTCCTCCAACACTTTTTCTCCATTCCCCAGCTCAGTGGGACTGCCTTCGCTTGGTTCCACTCTTATCTAGCCAGCAATGGCTTCCCTTCCCGCACCCAAACCACTACATCCAGATTCTGCCAAGGATCTATCGTTGTCCCCCGCCTCTTCGTCATCTACTTGTTGCTCCTTGGCAATGTCATCCGCAGACATGGGGGTCAGCTTCCACGTGTACACTGACAATACCCAGATCTATCTCTCCATCATCTATCTCGACCCTCCACTACCTTAATTTTGTCAGATTACTTAACAGACATCTCCAGTCAAAATTTCGTCCAGTTAAACATTGGGAAACCAAAGTCATCATCTTCAGCCCCTACAAGAAACTCCATACTCTTGCCACTGATTCCATTCCCCTCCCTGGCCACTGTATCAGGCTGAACCAGACAGTTTGCAATCTTGATCTTCTATTCAACCCGAGTTGAGCTTCTGACTCCACATCCTCTCCATCACAAGGATCACCCACTTCCACTTCCGTAATATCGCCCACCCCCACCCCTACCTCAGCCCATCTGCTGCTAATATCTTATCCATGCCTTTGTCACCTCCAAACTTGATTATTCCAATGCTCTCTTGACTGGTCTCTCATCCTCCACCTCCATAAACTTCAGTTCACCCAAAGCCTTGTTGCCTGTATACTGTCCTGCTCATCTACATTGGCTCCCGGTCTCCCAACGCCTACAATTGCCTTGCCTCTATCTCTGTAACCTCTTTCAATCCATGACATCCCCAGCTCCAAGTCTCCATTCCTCTGAATCCGGCCTTATGTTCTGCAAGTCCCTGCTTAAGACCCTCCACTTCTCCATCTCCCTCTCCTCCTTTAAGACCCTCCTTGAAATGCACCACTTTGATCAAGCTTTTGGTCACTCCTCCTAATATCCCCTTCTTTGACTCAGCCTCCATGTATATCTGATTTTACCTCCATGAAGCGCCATGGGTGATTTTCAGCATTCAAGGTGCTATATAAATACAAGTGGTTGTTGTTAACCCAACGCTAAGAAATTTAACAAGGGAATTTAACCCCTTGCTATGATTCGAGTTGCTCAAGATACTTTTTCTGGTTCCCAACTCAAAAGTCCTCTTCGAAAATCAAGCCTTCACCCTTTATGAATTGAAAAAGGATGGCAGCGTAAACAATAGAAGTTTTTATTATTCATGATACAGGATACAACCGTATACTTGTGATCTATTAGACTAACAGACTGGATATCTCAAGCTAAGAAACTACAAATTAAATTTACTCAGAAATATTAACAAAACAATAATAGAAACAACAATAAGAAAAGCAGTTGATTAGTTGGTTCACCACTCTACACTCCAATTTAATATCTCTTTCAAAACAATGAATGTCTTGAAGCTCTAACATTAGCACTTGTAGTTTGGACGAGGCATCCACAATGAGAAATTTTACGTGGTGCTCTTGGTTAACCTCTGCCTGTACGGTAGGACAGTGATAAGTAGATGGGTAAACGAGTAGATTCTATATACTGGATAGGCTGAGGGTCTCCTCTCAATTGTTGAAGAAAAGGTGAGAGAGCTTCCATTTCACATAGCTGGCCCTAGCCCAGTTTTACACATTTTATGTAATTAAAGAGATCAGAGAAGTAAAGGAACCCAAAGTCACTTCAATTATGTAAATAAGAACAACTAATGTTGACGTGCTGGCCCAGATAATATGCATATTCCACCTAACTAGGCTGCTCCCAGTAAATGATAACCAATTTAAAGCGGCTACAATATTGAACAACTAAAACTCCCAGCATTCCCAACAAAAAACCCAGATATTCTTATAAAGAAACATGTAAATTGTATTTATGTAGCACCTTATCATTTCCTCAGGATGTTCCAAAGTACTTCACAACCAATGAATTATTGGGACCAGTTCTGCTACAGGAGGGACCCACACCTCAACAGGGCTGGGACCAATGTCCTCACAGGGCAGTTAACTGGTGCTGTGGGGGAGGGTTTAAACTAATTTGGCAGGGGGAGGGACACCAGGGTGAAGCATTAGAGAGGAGATACAAGGTGCACAGAGGACTGGGAGAGACAAACAGCATTAGAATAAAGAGTAGTTCAGAAATAGGCAGGATCAAATAGGGGGAAATGTGAGGCAGATTAAGATGGGTTTAGAGTGTATGTGCGTAAATGCACGGAGTGTGGTAAGGTTGGTGAGCTGCAGGCACAAGTAGCCACATGGGATTATGATATAGTGGCAATAACAGAGACCTGGCTCAAACAAGGGGAGGATTGGGCACTTAATATTCCTGACTAGAATTTATTCAGGAAATTGTAAACAATTTTACAACACCAAGTTATAGTCCAACAATTTTATTTTTAATCCCACAAGCTTTCAGAGGCTTCCTCCTTCCTCAGGTGAACGGTGTGGAAATAACATTTTCGAATCCTTCGCATTTTAAAATCACAGAACAATGCCTGGTGATTACTGCCCGTTGCCAAGGCAATCACAGTGAGCAGACAGAAAGGTGTCACCTAAAAAGGCCACCGAATATACAAACCCCCAAAAACAAAAAAAGAGAGAGATAAGGAAGACAGTCAATGACCCGTTATATTAAAAACAGATAACATTTGTTCGCTGGTGGGGTTACGTGTAGTGTGACATGAACCCAAGATCCCGGTTGAGGCCGTCCTCGTGGGTGCGGAACTTGGCTATCAATTTCTGCTTGACGATTTTGCGTTGTCGTGTGTCTCGAAGGCCGCCTTGGAGTATGCTTACCCGAAGGTCGGTGGCTGAATGTCCATGACTGCTGAAGTGTTCCCCGACAGGGAGAGAACCCTCCTGTTGCACCCACCAGGTGCACGGTTCATACTCCTGTGACTTGGCCAACGTTGTCTACCTCATACGTTGCAGGAAAGGATGCCCCAGAGCATGGTACATTGGCGAGACCATGCAGACGCTGCGACAACAGATGAACGGACACCGCGCAACAATCGCCAAACAGGAGGGTTCTCTCCCTGTCGGGGAACACTTCAGCAGTCATGGACATTCAGCCACCGACCTTCGGGTAAGCATACTCCAAGGCGGCCTTCGAGACACACGACAACGCAAAATCGTCGAGCAGAAATTGATAGCCAAGTTCCGTACCCACGAGGACGGCCTCAACCGGGATCTTGGGTTCATGTCACACTACACGTAACCCCACCAGCGAACAAATGTTATCTGTTTTTAATATAACGGGTCATTGACTGTCTTCCTTATCTCTCTCTCTCTTTTTTTGTTTTTGGGGGTTTGTATATTCTGTGGCCTTTTTAGGTGACACCTTTCTGTCTGCTCACTGTGATTGCCTTGGCAACGGGCAGTAATCACCAGGCATTGTTCTGTGATTTTAAAATGCGAAGGATTCGAAAATGTTATTTCCACACCGTTCACCTGAGGAAGGAGGAAGCCTCCGAAAGCTTGTGGGATTAAAAATAAAATTGTTGGACTATAACTTGATGTTGTAATATTGTTTACAATTGTCAACCCCAGTCCATCACCGGCATCTCCACATCATTATTCAGGAAAGATAGGGAAAGAAAAAAAGGAGGGGAGGGGTGTGACAGTATTGATCAAATAAACAAATAACAAATCTCCACATCAAATAAACTGTTATAGCACTAGAAAGGGATGATGTAGTTGAGGGTTCAAAGACAGAATCTATTTGGTTAGAATTAAGGAACAATAGAGGAGCTATTACACTACTGGGTGTGTACTATAGGCCACCAATTAGTGAGGAGGAGATAGAGGAGCAAATTTGCAGGCAAATTGCAGAAAGATGCAAGAACTTTAGAGTAGTGATAATGGGGGACTTCAATTATCCTAATATAGGCTGGGCAAATAACAGTTTAAAGGGAAAAGAGGGGAGGAATTCCTTAAATGTGTACAAGAGAACTTTCTTGGTCAGTATGTTTCCAGCCCAACGAGGAAGGAAGCAGTGCTGGATCTAGTTTGGGGGAATGAAGTGAGGCATGTTTCAGTGGGAGAGCATTTGGGAAACAGTGATCACAATATCATTAGGTTTACAGTAGTTATGGAGTGGATTGAAATCAAAGATTGGCAGGTAAAACAGTAAATGAGCAATGGGAGGCCTTCAAAGAGGAGCTAGTTCCGGTACAGACTAGACACATTCCCACGAGGCGGAAAGGAAAGACATCCAAAGCCAGAGCTCCCTGGATGACTAAAGATATAGAGATTAAAATGAAACAGAAAAAGGAGGCTTATGATAAACATCAGGTTCATAATTCATTAGAGAACAAAGTTCAATACAAACAGTACGGGGAGGACTGGAAAAAGAAATGAGAGGGGCAAAGAGAGTGTATGAGAATAGATTAGTGGGTAACATAAAAGGGAACCCTAAAGTCTTTTATAAACATATAAATAGTAAAAGGGCAGTCAAAGGAAGGGTGGGGCCGATTCGGGATCAAAAAGGAGATCTTCTTATGGAGATGGAGGGCATGGCTGAGGTACTAAATGTGTACTTTGCATCTGTCTTCACTAGAGAAGAGGATGCTGCCAATGTCACAGTGAAGGATGAAGTGGTAGAGAAATTGGACAGGATAAAAATAGATAAAGAGGGGGTACTAAAAAGGTTGGCAGTACTCAAAGTAGAAACGTCACCCGGTCCAGATGGGATGCGTCCTAGGTTACTGAGGGAAGTAAGGGTGGAAATTGTGGAGGCTCTGGCCACAATCTTCCAATCCTCCTTAGATATGGGAGTGATGCCAGAGGACTGGAGGATTGCAAATATTACAAAAAAGAGGAGAGGGATAAACCTGGCAACTACAGGCCAGCCAGCCTAACATCAGTGGTGGGGAAACTCTTAGAGACATTAATCCGGGACAAAATTAATTGGAACTTGGAAAAATATGGGTTAATAAATGAAAGCCAGCCCGGATTTGTTAAAGCAAATCATGTTTGACTAATTTGATTGAGTTGTTTAATGAAGTAACAGAGAGGGCTGATGAGGGCAATGCGGTTGATGTTGAGTATATGGACTTTCAAAAGACATTTGATAAAGTACCACATAATAGATTTGTTAGCAAAATTGAAGTCCATGGGATTAAAGGGACAGTGGCAGTGTGGATACTAAATTGGCTGAGGGACTGAAAGCAGAGAGTAGTGGTGAACAGTTGTCTTTCAGACTGGAGGGAAGTGTGAAGTGCCCCCTAGGGGTCGGTTTTGAGACCACTGCTCTTTTTGATATATGTTAATAACCTGGACTTGGGTATAAAGTTTGCAGATTACACAAAATTTGGAGATGTGGTAAACAGTGAGGAAGATATTAACAGACTTCAGGAGTACATAGAAAAACTGGTGAAATGGGCAGACATGTGGCAGATAAAATTTAACGCAAAGAAGTGTGAAATGATTCATTTTGGTAGGAAGAAATGGAGAGGCTATAACTATATAAACTAAATGGTACAATTTTAAAGGGTGTGCAGGAACAGAGGGACCTGGGGGTATACATACACAAGTCTTTGATCATGGCAGTACAAATTAAGAAGGCTGTTAAAAAAGGCATATGGGATTTTTGGCTTTATAAATAGAGGCATAGAATAGAAAAGCGAGTAAGTTATGCTAAACCTTTATAAAACACTGGTGTGTCCAATTCTGGGCACCACACTTTAGGAAGGATGTCAAGCCCTAAGAGATGGTAAAGAAGAGATTTACTAGAATGATACCAGGGAAGAAAGATTTCAGTTATGTGGAGAGACTGGAGAAGCTGAGGTTGTTCTCCTTAGAGCATTGAAGGTTAAGGAGAAATTTGATAGAGGTGTTCAAAAGGGTTCATGAAGGGTTTTGATAGAGTAAATAAGGAGAAACTGTTTCCAGTGGCAGAAGGGTTGGTAACCAGAGGACACAGATTTAAGATAATTGGCAAAAGAACCAGAGGAAACATGAGGAAAAAAATTTTTACGCAGCAAGTTGTTATGATCTGGAATGCACTGCCTGAAAGGGTGGTGGAAGCAGATTCAATAATAACTTTCTAAAGGGGATTGGATAAATGCGTGAAGTGGAAACATCTGCAGGCCTATGGGACTAATTGGATAGATCTTTCAAAGAACTGGCACAGACATGATGGGCCAAATGGCCTCCCTCTGTGCTGTATCATTCTATGATTCTAAGTGCAATCATTGTTATTATGTAGGCAAATGCAGCAGCTAATGTACACATGTCAAAGAACAGCAAATGAATGACGAGACAATCTTAAATGATAGTCCATCCTGTTTAATATCTTATGATAAACAGAACAGAACTTGATCTGTCACACCCCATATAGTCTGATATCACTTTTTTTTTTAAGTGTTGTTGCAATTCAATATTTTGCTGAATCATTTGGCTTATGTGTATTAATTAACCTGTAAATAAATCTGATTAATTAGCAAACGCCTATATCCATTATTCTGTTGGTGTGGTCTGAACTAACAGGGAGGACTGCACGTGGTGCACGCAAATTCATTACCTGAATCTGGCCAGTGCAAAGCCAATAGAAACTTTGTACTTCACTAGTTGGAAAGGAGGGAGACAGAAAGCAGGAAACTACAGGCCAGTTAGCTTAACATCTGTCAAAGGGAAAATGCTAGAATCTATTATTAAGGAGGTTATAGCAGGGCACTTAGAAAATCTCAATGCAATCAGGCAGAGTCAACACTTTGTGAAAGGGAAATCGTGTTTGACTAATTTATTAGAGTTCTTTGAGGAAGTAACAAGCAACGTGGATAAAGGGGATCCTGTGGGTGTGGTGTACTTGGATTTCCAGAAGGTTTTTGACAAGGTGCCATATCAAAGGCTACTACACAAAATAAGAGCTCATGGTGTAGGGGGTAACATATTAGCATGGATAAAGGATTGGTCAGCTAACAGGAAAGAGAGAGTAGGCATAAATGGGTCATTTTCAGGTTGGCAAGATGTAACGAGTGGAGTGCCACAGGGATCAGTGCTTGGGCTTCAACTATTTACAATCTTTATCAATGACTTGGATGAAGGGATCGAATGTATGGTTGCTAAATTTGCTGATGACACAAAGGTAGGTAGGAAAGTAAGTTGTGAAGAGGACATAAGGAGTCTGGAAAGGGATATAGATAGGTTAAGCGAGTGGGCAAAAATTTGGCAGATGGAGTATAATGTGGGAAAATGTGAACTTGTCCACTTTGGCAGGAGGAATAGAAAAGCAGTATATTATTTAAATGGAGAGAGATTGCAGAACTCTGAGGTATAGAGGGATCTGGGTGTCCTAGTACATGAATCACAAAAAGTTAGTATGCAGGTACAGCAAGTGATTAGGAAGGCAAATGGAATGTTGTCATTTATTGCAAGGGGAATAGAATATAAAAGTAGAGATGTTTTGCTACAGTTGTACAGGGCATTGGTGAGACCACATCTGGAATACTGTGTGCAGTTTTGATCTCCTTATTTAAGAAAGGACATAATTGCTTTAGAGGCAGTTCAGAGAAGGTTCACTCGACTGATTCCTGGGATGAGGGGGTTATCTTATGAGGAAAGGTTGGACAAGTTGGGCCTGTATACATTGGAGTTTAGAAGAATGAGAGGTGATCTTATTGAAACATATAAGATCGTGAGAGGACTTGAAGGGGTAGATGCTGAGAGGATGTTTCTCCTTGTGGGAGAGACTAGAACTAGGGGCCACAGTTTAAAAATAAGGGGTCTCCCATTTAAGATGGAGATGAGGAGAAATTTTTTCCTTCAGAGGGTCGTGAGTCTGTGGAACTCCCTTCCCCAGAAAGCAGTGGAGGCAGGGTCACTGAATATTTTTAAGGCTGAGTTAGATAGATTCCTGATTAACAAGGGAGTCAAAGGTTATAGTAGGTAGACGGGAAAGTAGGGTTGAGGTCACAATCAGATCAGCCATGATCTTACCAAATGGCAGAGCAGGCTCGAGGGGCCGAATGCTCTTAATTCGTATGTTCGTATAAAAAACCCCACTAAAAAGGAGTTTTCAATGTTTCCAAATACTGTGAATTCATTAATTTACATTAGCAAATAATGTGCACTCAGGACCAGTCCTTATAATATATGCTCAGGGCCAGGTGTGTAATAATACACACAGGCCCAGGTGAGTTCAGTCCATGTGACAATACATACACAGGCCCAGGTGAGTCCGGTCCCTGTAATAATACACACGGGCCAGGTGAGTTCAGTCCATGTGACAATACATACACAGGCCCAGGTGAGTCCGGTCCCTGTAATAATACACACGGGCCAGGTGAGTCCAGTCCATGTGATAATACATACACAGGCCCAGGTGAGTCCGGTCCCTATAATAATACATACTCAGGCCCAGGTGAGTCCGGTCCCTGTAATAATACACACAGGCCCTGGTGAGTCCAGTCCTGTAATAATACACACAGGCCCTGGTGAGTCCAGTCCCTATAATAATACATACACAGGCCCAGGTGAGTCCGGTCCCTGTAATAATACACACAGGCCCTGGTGAGTCCAGTCCCTATAATAATACATACTCAGGCCCAAATAATCATATAAATTTACTGTTGATAATGAACCAGCAGACACACACCCACATTTGCAAATTTCTGCACTCTTGGAGGAAGCCCAGAGAATATTGCCAGACTGAAGAACACAATTGTCCCATGTAACCCATAAGGCTTATGCTCCTCCCTTACCTTTGCCAGACTGAAGATTGTTCCTTCCTGTTGTGCGTTGAGTTGTAGTGAACGGTTGGTATCTCGCTCTATCCGCCCGTTGCTCAGTTTCTGTTGTGTGTGAAACTCTGCCCACTCACCCGCCAGTCTTCGACGTTCCTCTGCACAGCGCTGCATCACCGACTGCTGCTCCTCCAACAAAGTACTCTAGGAGATTGTAACAAAATGGGGAGATGCTGTAAATTCCCGGCAATCACTGTTAGGATTTCAGTACCCTCACCCGCACCCCCTACCCACCCCTCCCCCCGCCTCACATTCACAGTAGGCAACTGTCAACTGAGAAATATCTGATGGGCTACAGCGAGATCGGCCCATGGAGTGGACAATTTGGGCAGGACTGTCACCTTGCTTCTTCACTAGAAATGATTCATCTTAAAGGGCAGTGGAGAAATGGCCTGACACCTACTCCACAGGTGAACTGACTTGGTACCAAGGTGGCTTGAATAGGTAATTCTGTATCGGGATTCTGGATTTATTATGCTCCCTAACTCCCTTGCTGTCTACCTCTTGCTGCTCCAACTGACCCAGTCTCTTAGTGTCAGGGAACTACAACAAATAAGGTATACTTACCGCAACATTCGTCCCAGGTCATTTATTTGCTTCAATAATCACAGGAACAGGAGCAGTAGCCCTGGGCTAACAATTCAATGTTGGACAAGCAGATTTCCTTGCACTGGGTCTGCTTCATATGGTGGTGATGATGGGATTGGAGCTTTTACAAACCGGTCCCACAGGAGTACTTACTAGGGCACAAGTATTCAAGCGAGAAGGGCACAAAAGAAAAGGTTGTAAGTATTCTGATCCCATTGTTGTCAATATGAAGTGTTCACACTGCAAGGGAACCTACTCTGGTCCAACATATCACTGCATCTCAAACAAATACAACTACTGCAAAAAAAGTGAGTGGAGAATTAATGTCAGGGAAAAGTACACTCCATTCCAGTACTTATCTCAACCCTTATCAATCTGGTAGTTAAATTCAAACTTATACCACATAAAGCTGGTTCTGTAAAATATGAAACTTTCCCCAGGCTGTGAGAGGCTGTGTAAAGTATTTAGCTACATGTGGCGAGTTCATCTTTAGTGACTGTACCTTTATTCATTTCTCGCAGTAGTCCTGTCCATGACTTGGGGTCTTGCACTTCATTTATGTTGTGCAGTCTGTTAGTTGCCCATGGGATTGGCTCCATTGGTTGCGATACATGTTTCTGTACGGGTGGGTTGCACTGTGTTCTACATTCTCTCCTACAGCACTCCTACAGGATTTGAAGTGTCACTTGACTTGTGTTTTCATCAAACTAAAGGGCTGTAAATCCATATAAAGGGCAGTCTTGAGCATGATTACTCCAGGCACGAAGCCTCACCCATTGAGAATGCGTATCAGGAAATTAAGAGTGCTTCCCCCATGACCCCTTCCTAGAGTATGGTCCTATGGGGGAAGCACTTCTTTTGTTTGTCATACAAGCAATTCTCATGAGTGCACTGAACACCAGAAGTGGGTTACTGCAAAATAGTTCAGTGGCAAATGTCTGACACAAAGGCTGAGATTTTCACATCTGGTCCAATTGCGGCAGGATGGGCTCTGTGCCCATCGCTGTCCCCGGTCAAGTTTCCGGGTTAGCCTTATGTAAACTATTTCAGTGGAACTTTACAGGATTCCTGCCTGGGAGCTGGCTGCTGGGTATGGGTGGAAACTAGCCACTGCTGTGGGAGAGGACATCTGTGGCAGCTTAAAGGGGCAGCAGCCTCAAAGGCAAAAAAAATACAATTTCCTTGGTCTGATGAAGTAGCAAAATCTACTGATACAGAATTACCACTCTATTGCACCTAAAGAGATTGGTCCTCCTGCCTTCGGTTCCTGACACCATTATGCTTCTCCTAGCAACACTGGATGCCTGTTGATACAAGCATTCCAGCATCCAGTGTTGCCAAGGCAATAATGATGAAAAATATGGCACTTGACATTACACCGTCACTGTCACCTCATTTAAGTGTGCCTGCCCATATTGGGTTGGTGCTTCCAGCATTCGGCAGAAGTGACTCCCAAAAGATCTGGTGCATACAAAAATGGGTGGGGATCCAGTTTAACGGATCATCAACAAATTTTCCACCGCCCCCTGTCCCAGCACAGATGGAAAACTGGAAAATCTTACCCTGACATCAGTAGTAGGGAAAATGCTGGAATTTATTATTAAGGACATAGTAACAGGGCACTTAGAAAATTATAACATGATTAGGCAGAGTCAACATGGTTTTATGAAAGGGAAATTGTGTATGACAAATCTATGAGTTTTTTGAGGGTATAACTAGCAGGGTAGATAAGGGTGAACCAGTGGATTTAGTATATTTGGATTTCCAAAAGGCATTCAATAAGGTGCCACACAAGAGGTTGTTACACGAGATTAGAGCTCATGGGATTTGGGGGTAATATAATAGTATGGACTGAGGATTGGTCAATGGACAGAAAACAGAGAGTAGGGATAAACGGGTCATTCCCAGGTTGGCAGGCTGTAACTAGTGGAGGCCCGCAAGGATCGGTGCTTGGGCCTCAGCTATTTACAATCTATATTAATGACATAGATGAAGGGACTGAGTGTAATGTATCCAAGTTTGCTGATGATATATTACTCAAAGCTAGGTGGGAAAGTAAGTTGTGAGAAGGGCGCAAAGAGGCTGCAAAGGAATATCGACAGGTTAAGTGAGTGGGCAAGAAGGTGGCAGATGGAGTATAATGTGGCGAAATGTGAGGTTATCCACTTTGGTAGGAAAAATAGAAAAACAGAATATTTTTTAAATGGTGAGAAACTATTAAATGTTGGTGTTCAGAGGGATTTGGGTCTTCTTGTACACGAAACACAGAAAGTTAACATGCAGTTATAGCAAGAAATTAGGAAGACAAATGGTATGATGGCCTTTATTGAAAGTGAGTTGGAGTACGAGTAAGGATGTCTTGCTGCAATTGTACAAGGCTTTGGTGAGACCACATTTAGAGTACTGTGTGCAATTTTGGTCTCCTTACCTAAGGAAGGACATACTTGCCTAACAGGGGGTGCAACAAAGGTTCACTAGATTGATTCCTGGGATGAGAAGGTTGTCCTATGAGGAAAGATTGAGTAGAATGGGCCTATACTCTCTGGAGTTTAGAAGAATGAGAGGTGATCTCATTGAAACATATAAGATTCTAAGAGGGCTTGACAGGGTAGATGCTAAGAGGCTGTTACCCCTGCTGGAGAGTCTAGAACTAGGGGACACAGTTTCAGGATAAGGGATCGGCCATTTAGGACTGAGATGAGGAAGAATTTCTTCACTCAGAAGGTCATGAATATTTGGAATTCTCTACCCCAGAGAGCGGTGGATGCTCAGTCCTTGAGTATATTCAAAACTGAGATCGAAAAATTTTTGGACTCTAAGGGAATCAAGGGATATGGGGATCAGGTGGGAAAGTGGAGTTGAGGTCATCAGCCACGATCTTATTGAATGGCAGAGCAGGCTCGAGGGGCCGTATGGCCTACTCCTGTTTCTATTTCTTATGTTTCTTACCCGACTTGTCAAACTGTAACTTGGGGGGAACCATCAACTTTCCCAAAATGGGAGCTACAAAGGACTTGAAATGTCACTTGATTTTGTGTTTTCATCAAACTATAGGGCTGTGAATCCATATAAAGGGCAATCTTGAGCATGAACATTCCAGGCATGAAGCCTCACCCACTGAGAGTGCGTATCAAAAAAATAAGAGTGCTTCCCCCATGACTCCTTCCTAGAGTATGGTCCTATGGCCACAAACCTCCCTCCAGTACCTTACCCAAGTGGTAATTCTTCATGTGTGGGGTTGGGAACATAGGAACAGGAGTAGGCCATTCAACCCCTTGAGCCATTCAATGAGATCATGGCAGATCTGTACCCTAACTCCATTTACCCGCCTTGGCTCCATATCCCTTAATACCCTTGGCAAGCATAAAATTTATCCATCTCAGATTTAAAATTAGTAATTGAGCTAGCATCAACTGCTTTTTGTGGGAGAATCATAGAAAGGTTACAGCACGGAAGGAGGCCATTCGGCCCACCAAGTCCTCTTCGACCACTCTTTGCGTGAAGAAGTGTTTCCTAATGGGTGATAGCAAATCAGCAGTAAAGGTAAAGAAAATGGGATGGAGAGTGGAAACCTGGCGGCAGATTCGTTATCGCCCGATTTGTGCTGCTGCCCAAGACAAATTTCACCTACTAAGTGTTTGTAGTACGTTCAACTGCAGGAAGGGGGCGGAGATCAGAACCGAGCCTGATAGCCACACACAACGGCACTTCCAACAAGGATCGCTGAGCAGCGATCAGGAGTGGGAATCCTGCCTGATTCTCTCCTCCAAAATGCCAGCTAGTAGTGCCCCAACCACTGTTCTGGCAAAGACCAACTAATTCAGCACAGACTGGGGGCCAAACCTGGGGCCTTCGTGATCTGTATGGTTCAGCTGTTAAACAGGTAAATTCACCAAACCATTAGTAGATTTTAGGCTTTTAATGTAAGGAATACTTTCTGCTCTCAGCAGTTCATGTCTTACCTTTGCCCTCTCTAGCTCCTCCCTCTCAATGCCAAAGTGCTGGTTCATGATCCTGCGCTCCTCCTCCAGGGATCGCTGCAATGATTCCACTTTGGTTTGTTCCGCTGTCGCCCTCCAGCGCTCCTGTACAGTATTACAGAACAGATAGTCAGGGTCCATGCATCCACCTGTGCCCCAATGAGCAGAGTGGCATTTTTACGATGAGCAGTGGTGAGCGAGTATCTTGACCACTGCGCTACTTGCCTTTGCAGAACGTTGTTTAGTAGATGCAGCTGGATAAAGACAGGTATCTAAACCAGAGGGCTACCTCCTTAACTTGAACCAACTTTACCCATAAAAATTTGACACTCAGGAAACTGATGATAGTGTAGACCTAAGAAAATATGTGTTTAAAAATGCTGGATCTGGTTCTGGGGAATGAGGTGGACCAAGAGAAGCAAGTATCAGAGGAGGAACATTTAGGGAACAGCGATCATAGTATCATAAGGTTTAGATTAGCTATGGAAAAGGACAAGATCCATTCTAAAGTAAAAATACTCAATTGGAGAGCCAATTTCAGGGGGATGAGAATGGATCTGGCCCGGGTAAATTGGAATTAAAGATTGGCAGGTAACAATGGGAGGCCTTTAAAGAGGAGATGGTTTGGGTACATTCCCATGAGGGAGAAAGGCAACTAAAGCCAGAATTCCCTGGATGACAAAAGAGATAGAGAGTAAGATAAAGCAGAAAAAAGGGGCGTATGACAGATGTCAGGTTGATAATACAAGTGAGAACCAGGCTGAATATAGAAAGTTCAGAGGGGAAGTGAAAAAGGAAATAAGAGGGGCAAAGAGACAGTATGAGAATAGACTGGCGGCCAACATAAAAGGGAATCCAAAAGTCTTCTATAGGCATGTAAACAGTAAAACGGCTAGTAAGAGGAGGGTTGGGACCCATTAGGGAGCAAAAAGGAAATCTACACTTTGAAGCAGAGGGAATAGCTGAGGTACTAAATGAGTAATTTGCATCTGTCTTTACCAAGGAAGAAGATGCTGCTAAAGTCACAGTAAAAGAGGAGTTAGTTGAGATACTGGGTGGGCTAAAAATTGATAAAGAGGAGGTACTAGAAAGGCTAGCTGTGGGAAGTAAGGGTGGAAATTGCGGAGGTACTGGCCATAATCTTCCAATCATCCTTAGATACGGGAAAGGTGCCAGAGGACTGGAGAATTGCTAATGTTATATGCTTGTTCAAAAAAAGATGTAAGGATAAACCCAGCAACTACAGGTCAGTCAGTTTAACCACGGTAGTGGGGAAACTTTTAGAAACGATAATCCGGGACAAAATTAACAGTCACTTGGACAAGTGTGGATTAATAAAGGAAAGCCAGCACGGATTTGTGAAAGGCAAATTGTGTTTAACTAACTTGATTGAGTTTTTTGATGAGGTAACAGAGGGTCGATGAGGGCAATGCGGTTGATGTGGTGTATATGGACTTCCAATAGGCGTTTGATAAAGTGCTGCATAATAGGCTTGTCGTCAAAGTTGAAGCCCATGGAATTAAAGGGGCAGTGGCAGCATGGATATGAAATTGACTAAGTAACAGGAAACAGAAAGGGTAGTGGTGAACGGTTGTTTTTCAGACTGAAGGGAAGTATACAGTTGTGTTCCCCAGGGGTCGGTACTAGGACCACTGCTTTTCTTGATATATATTAATGACTTGGACTTGGGTGTACAGGGCACAATTTCCAAATTTGCAGATGACACTAAAATTGGAAGGGTAGTGAATAATGAGAAGGATAATGACAGGCTTCCAGACGACATAGACAAGCTGGTGGAATGGGCAGACAAGTGGTAGATGAAATTCAATGCAGAATAGTGTGAAGTGATGCATTTTGGTAGGAAGAACAAGGAGAGGCAATATAAACTAATGGGTACAATTCTAAAAGGGGTGCAGGAACAGAGGGATCTGGGGGTATATGTGCACAGATAGTTGAAGGTGGCAGGGCAGGTTGAGAGAGCAGTTAAGAAAGCATACGGGATCCCGGGCTTTATAAATAGAGGCATAGAGTACAAAAGCAAGGAAGTCATGATGAACCATTATAAAACACTGGTTCGACCACAACTGGAGTATTGTATCCAGTTCTGGCCACCGCACTTTAGGAAGGATGTGAAGGCCTTAGAGAGGGTGCAGAAGAGATTTACTAGAATGATTCCAGGGATGAGAGACTTCAGTTTTATGGATAGACTGGAGAAGCTGGGATTGTTCTCCTTACAGCAGAGAAGGTTGAGAGGAGATTTGATAGAGGTACTCAAAATCATGAAGGATCTAGACAGAGTAGATAGAGAGAAACTGTTCCCATTGGCGAAGGGTCAAGAACCAGAGGACATAGATTTAAGGTGATTGGCAAAAGAACCAAAGGCAACATAATGCAAAACTTTTTTACGCAGCGAGTGGTTAGGATCTGGAATGCATTGCCTGAAAGGGTGGTGGAGGCAGATTCAATCGTGGCTTTCAAAAGGGAATTGGATAAGTACTTGAAAGGAAAAACTTTGCAGGGCTATGGGGAAAGGACGGGGGAGCGGAACTAACTGGATTGTTCTTGCAGAGAGCCTGTACGGACTCGATGGGCCGAATGGCCTCTTTCCGTGCTGTAACCATTCTATGATTCTATGATTGGATAAAGGGAGCTCAGTTCACGAAAGTAAAATCGGGGGGGGGGGGGGGGGGTTATTTTGACTTTGAACGAAACTGTAAAACGGGGGATATCAGCTCAACCCAGTGTTAAGCACCTCTCCCGATTAATCGTCAAAATGTCAAAGCTAACCCCGGGGAGTGCATCCGCACATTTCCACTGATGCAGCAAAACGAGCTACATTTCGCAGTGGAGCACAACACAAACCAGCACCTAACTGTTAAGAGTAAAAGAAGGACAACAGTGCAGAGATTGCTTTCAGACAGGAACAACAAAAACAAGGGGTCCAAAATTCCAATTTTGTTGGTGCAGGAGTGCCATAGTTCCGGTTTAGGGAGCTGGAGTTTGGGGTGTAATTCAGATATGCCAGAGTTACACCTGTTCTAAAATACGTTCTAAATTCCAGTAGAAATCTTTGCTCGCAGTTGCTGCACCCACCACCAAATTGGTGCACAAATGCAAATGATTGGTTAACGAGGACCAAAGCCCCGTCCCAGAAATCCTGCCATTTACACCAGGATTGCACCTGACTTAAGTTAAGCTCGTAGAAAGGAAGGGTAAGTTACCTGCATGACTGGTCAAACCAGAAGTGGTTGAGTTTACAAGCTTCAAATGTACACAAACTTTGTCTGAAACATCAGCTTTAACTGAGGAGATTAGAATTTTTTTTCCCTGCTGCGCTGCTAATAGCAGATTGTGCAAACTGTCTTTCAGCAGTTTCAGGCAGGGAAATCTTTCACTTTCCACCCTCACCATGGGGCTCATTATGGGCATTTCCACATATGTCCTTATAATGGAGGCTGGAAAGGAACAGGAGGAAGATGAAATAGCAGAGGTACACAGGATAAGGCTACATCAAAGGCGGCAAATTGGAAGGTACCATTCCACCAGAGTCTATAGACCATCCAGCATCCTCGTGATGTCTCAGACGAGGTCTGTTTAAGGAGATAACGGTTAAATAAGGAGGTAATGAAGGAACTCTTGTCTCCCATTGCAAACTGACCTCCAAACATCCTCTCAAGTACAAAATCCTGACAAAGACTTGGTATACTTCAGAATATTGACCATATCACAAAGCGGTTTTATTCTTGCACATATATTGTTACAGCATGAACTTATAATCACTGTGCCTCCCTGGTATCTCTCTGTGCTGATGTTAAACATACTCTGATGCACTCAGCAGATACCCGATGGCCAGGGACACCAGTGGTGCTTGGCTGCACTGTGGTATCATGAGCCTTTTCGGTCTGAGATGCCCTCGTCTCAGCTAAGTCTCCAGAGCACCGTTCAACAGGCTGCATCGCCTCTATAGGTGCGTGGGCAGCTTGATTCTATATCCTGACACCTACGTGGACAGGCATCTGAGGGGGCTGGCTAGAGAGGTCACAGGAGATGGCACCTGAAGAGCGAACGGCATCACAAAGGTGTATTCTAGCCATGCTACTTATGCTCCGAGAGGGCAGATCTGATAGTGTCAGTTAGATCCTGCAGACCCTGAGAGATGGTGTGCTGAATCTTTCAGGAGCCAGTTGCCAGTGTTCTTTCCAAACAGTCCCCGAAGGCTGGTGGTCAAAGTGCCCACCTTGGATGCACTGGTGCGGAGGCCTCTCTATCAGGGGGTCAGATGCAGATGCCCGTGGTGCCACCACTCACTCCAGGTAGTGTTACATTGTGCTGAATCATTCTTTGATATTGGCACTAAGGATGGCATTGGACTCCGCGTGATCGCTGCCACCTGTCTTAGGCTCTCAGTGCCTCCTCAGTGAGAGTGTTGCTCATCCAATATTCTTCTTTTTAGAGCAAGACTCCACAGAGATCTGAGTCCGCAGACTCGGCGGGTAGAGGCTGACATCTGCCGTGCCTCGGCATCTCGCCGTCAGAGCCCATTTTTACCTCTGGCACCGTGAGGGTAATGAACAAAGGAGTGCCCCCAAGAGAAAGGGTCGGGAGAGCAGGTACTTACCTTGGCTGCTCTGTGAGATTGTTGAGCTTCTTCTTTCACTGCCGGCATCCTGGGGTCCGAGGAGGTGGTACTTAGTGCCAAGCCACCACCACCCACAAAGTGCACACCACAGCCTTGGCATATCTTCAGCCTCCAACCCCAAACAGACTTCTCTTCTGCTCCATATCTCCATTATGAGGACATGCAGGTCCAATTCCTTGAAGCTTGCCACTCGTTTCTTCAAATCTGGTTGCCATCCATGTCTCCAGGAAAATACCTGGATGAATACCTGCTTCTCATCCAGGTATTTTCCGGCCCCCACCTCTCTCAAACTAATCCAGCAGGAATAAAATTATAAATCATCACCAAATGTATGGCAACAGAGCTGGGAGGTAACAAAGCAATGCCACTTTCCATTCAAAAAACAAGTGTGATATATCCCAGCGACATGCACACTGCTAACAGTGCTGCTAGGTCACCACCTGCTGCTCATGATCAACAGGATCAGGGGACAAATACCCTGGAACTTTCATAGCTCTTGTGAGAGAAATGCAACTCTCTGAGATTGGGCCATTCTCCAAAGCAAACCAACCCCATGCTCTCCAGTGAGCCTTGTGATTTAATGGTGCCGCAACAAACTACATCGGCAGCATCCGAGTAACAGATTCATCCATTGAAGGGTCAAGCAGTCGGCAAAGCTTGGGATGAGGTTGGAAATCATTGTTTGGAAAATGTGGACTAGGGTCCCTCCTCCCCTCACCCTCACAGCCCCCTGCATGGGTCAAAGGAATCACTGGTGTGAGTAGTTTGTGTCTGCATCTATAAGAGACATTTCAGGTGTAACCCTTCTTCATAACTTTGTGCGCTGTCATTTATCTCCCTCACCTTCTCGAGAAGTCGCGTCTGGTCACTCAGCCTGATCTCCATCTTGGTTATAACGTCCTGTAGGCGTGCTCTCTCCTCCTCCAGGTCTCTCTGCTGGTGCATCAGTCTGTCCTGCTGTGCTGAAGAAAACCATTTAAAATCAACAATCAGATTCCACAAAGAGGCTGTACAAACTCATTCACTTAAGACTAACTGATCCACTGGGCCAGTGGTATATATGGAATGCGTATGAAGGAAGTTTGTGGGGCACTGGTTATCATCATTGAGGAAATACTGGGCACTGGTGAAGCTCTGTAAGACTGGAAGCAAACAAGCACAATACCTGTATGCCCAGGCCCAGGCAACATCAATAATAGATAAAATAATAGAATCGATTCTAATGTGTAGGCTGGAAGAGTTCTCCTATTGCAATAACTTTATCAGCTCAGATGAATGTAGAGGGGGAAGATCTTATCTGACAAGATCTTGACTTATTTGAGAACATCACAGATAAAGTATATAGTGGCACCTATGATATACTTTATTGGGAGTTTAAGAAAGCTTTTGACAAAGTTCCGAATGAAAGACTTCTAATTAAAGTAAAAACTACAGAAGTCCAGGGAGGGATATGGACTGGATAAGAAGCTGGTTAAAAGAAAAAAGAAACAGTAAGTACTTGTGAGATGTCTAATGTCAGATTGGGTGGGGATTGTTGAATAGAGCTCCACAAGGGTCAGTGCCAGGGCCCCAATCTACATAAGTGACTTCAATACCAAAACCAACAATTTGTCAAATTTGCTGATGGCACTAAAATATGGAAAGCAGTAGAGACAGAGGAGGCAGCTAAAGATATGCAATAGGTTTTGGATTGTTATATAATTGGGCAATCAAATAAAATGTAATACTCATATATAAATGTAAGTATTGGAAAAACAGGCATTAGGAGTAAGGAATTGAACTGAATTAGCACTAAAATTTAGAAAGGAATGTGGGATTAATTGTAGACATGTCACATTCGATGAGGGTAATGCGGTTGAAGTGGTGTATATGGATTTTCAAAAGGCGTTTGATAAAATGCCGCATAATAGGTTTGTCATCAAGATTGAAGCCCAAGATCAATGCTGCCCTCCTTCGTTCCCCTCCAAGATTTTGTGTCAGCCATGGATCAGTTGGTAGCCCTCTTGCCTCTGAATCAGAAGGCTATGGGTTCGAATCCCACTCCAGAGATTTGAGCATATAATCAAGGCTAACACTCCAGTGCAGTACTGAGGGAGTGCTACACCATCAGAGGTGCCGTATTTCAGATGAGATGTTAAACCAAGGTCCCGTCTGTCCTCTCAGTTGAACCACTGTTGTTCACTATTTACATAAACGATTTGGACTCAGGAATCTGAAGCACAATTTCAAAATTTGCGAACACCACCAAATTGGGTGTATAGTTAATACTGAGAAGGACTGCGACAGAATACAGGAAGACATTAATAAACTTGCAGAGTGGGCGTGTAATTGGCAAATGAATTTCAATATAAATAAGTGTAATAAGACAAGTATTATTTTGGCAGAAGAATAATGGGGCCATATACTGTTCGGATAATAACAGTCTAAATGGGGTAGAGGAGCAGAGGGATTTAGGGGTACAGATACACAAATCAATAAAAGTAGTGATGCAGGTTAATAAGGCCATAAAAAAAGCAAACCAAGCACTGGAGTTCATTTCTAGAGGAATGGAATTGAAAAGCAGAGAAGTTATGTTAAACTTGTATAGAACCTTGGTTAGACTACACTTAAGAGTACTGTGAACAGTTCTGGTCTCCACATTATAAAAAAGATATAGAGGCACTGGAGAAGGTGCAAAAAAGATTTACTAGAATGATACCAAAACTGAGAGGTTATGCCCATCAGGAAAGATTGAGCAGGCTGGGGATCTTTTCTCTAGAAGAAAGACTGAGGAGTTTATGAAAGGGTTTGATAGGGTAGACATAGAGAAGATGTTTTCATTTGCGGAGGAGACCAGAACTAGAGGCTGTATATATAAGATAGTCACTAATAAATTCAATAGGGAATTCAATAGAAACTTCTTTACCCAGAGTGGTCAGAATGTGGAACTCACTACCACAAGGAGTAGTTGAGGTGACTACCATAGATGCATTTAAGAGGAAGCTAGATAAACACATGTGGGAGAAAGGAATAGAACGATATACTGATAGGGCTGGATGAAGTAGGGTGGAAGGAGGCTCGTGTGGATGAAAAAACACCGTCATGGACCTGTTGGGCCAAATAACCTATTTCTGAGCTATACATTCTATGTAAATCTATGTAAAAGATCCCATGGCACTAATTCAAAGAAGAGTTCTCCCTGAAATCCTGGCCAATATTTAACCCTCATCCAACATCACTAAAACAGTTTATCTGGTCATTATCACATTGCTGTTTTTGGGACCTTGCTGTGTGCAAATTGGCTGCTGTGTTTCCTACATTACAACAGTGACTGCACTTCAAAAGTACTTAACTGGCTGTAAAGCATTTGGGACGTCCTGAGGTCATGAAAGGCGCTAAATAAATGCAAGTCTTTCTTTCTTTCCGAGATTTCTTTTAGCAGTATGTACATGGGGGTGAAGAGTGAAGACTTTCGAGCACTGAACTTCTCTCCTCGTTGGGGGATAATTAACTCCCGTTGCATATCTACCTCGCTGCTGCTCATCTCGCTGTCGTGCATTGATCTCCATCTCGTGGGACGTGCTCTGATGAGTGCTTTCCACTTTATAGGAGAGATCGTTCAACTTCAAAGAGAAGGCCCCCATCTGTTCAATGATGCTATTGAGGGACCTGCAGGAGAAAGACTGGAAAGTGACTTTCTGTACACCGAGTCAAGGCAATGGGCCAAGGAAATTATAGAGTATGAGCTGCTACTTTAAATATTAAAAGATGAGAAAGTTTCTGACTTATAACCACCTTTTAAATTACAGGCTATAATCCCATCCATTGTGCTACATTTCAACCATCCAAACCCCTCGATTAGATTCCAGTCTGTAACTCACTCCCAGGTATCTGTTATTCTATATATAAACCACCCGAACCCCTCAATTAGATTGTAGCTTGTTACTCACTCCAGGGTATCTGTTATTCTATATATAAACCACTTGAACGCTTTGATTAGGCTCCACCTTGTAACTCACTCCTGTGTATCCATTATGCTATATGTAAACCATCCAAATCTCTCAATTAGGTTTCAAACTGTAACTTGCTCCTCGATGCCCATTATTTTATATTTGATTTTAAGTTCCTTGTGATTAACGTGCAGCAGAAACTAGAAGTTCATACTATGCCTGTGAGGTCACCCTGTAGGATGGATGGTCCCACTCTCTGGTGTAACTGGCAGAAAACGAGTGTAGATTGAAAAACTGATGCCAGGTGGCACAGGCCAAAACTTGCCTGTGAGTCATACCCACCAGGTGGGACCCAGGTTTGATCTGTTGTCCGAGTTGACTTTGCTGATCCCAGTACTGTAGAGTTGGTGGCACTACAAAGGCCACAGCTCAATGAAGAGAAAACTCAACCAAGGTTCCTGATCGCCATCCAGCGACACCCAGCTAGAAAATGTGGGTGTATGGGGAATGGGCAAGAACAGGACCAGACTTGGCTGCAATACTATAGATATGCAATAAGGAACTTTACCCCAGTGACACGCTCAATGCTTTTGGTAAAGGGGAACTTGTAGTGGAAAAGACGAGAAGCTCTGCTCCCTAGGTATTGGCATGGGTTTGTCAGATTGTAAGGGGAGCATTATGATTAGACTCAGACTAACACTCAGTGAATTACAGGGAGTGTGGTGAAAAAGTTCTGCCTCCTAAAAACGGCAACGGAGAAATACTAAGCCTCTCAGAAAAGGTTTCCTTGCAATCGTAATCTATACAGTGGTTAATCTTTTTATTTCTCCTGGGTAGGACAATTCAAGCTTCTTCATCCTCTCCTTTATGAATATGTCAATAACATTCCAGGTGTGGTTTTAAATTCCTAGTTCTAGCTGTATTACCTTTGACTTTTACACTGCATGGCAAGTTGTTTGCCTTATTAGCTGCTGTTTCATACTACAGGTCCCAGAGGAGTTAGCTTCTGAACTCCTAGTACAGCAAGGAGGTATCTGCACTCCTCCTCTCTTTTGCATGTGGTCCAGAGTAGATTTGCTACTCTGAGTGCCTTAGGGCCTCCATTCACATGCTGGTTGATGGTAGAATACTGGCATTCAGTGTGCTCCTCTCCTTTTCTTGCTGTCCAGCAAAAGAAGGACAAGGGAATGCTATCAGTAGTCAGGGTTATCCGAACCTCCATAGAGTAAGTGAGAGGCCCGATTAAATGAGAAACATTTAATAGGCTGTTGGCCTTGTAATTTTTATTTCTCTTTCCGTGAGGAAATGCCTGGCCCCCATGAGGTAGCTGCCTCACAGTCACGACTGAAATCAGGAGTTTATTGCGTGGGGAATTGTAGTTGTAGACCTCCGTCCCACTGCTCCATGCACAGCGTGTTGCAGCGTTCCTTGAGCAAGACACTGATTGGGACTGAGATCCTCAACAGAAGTTTGCGAATAACACTGCCCTACAGAGTCCTCCGTTGCCCAACACAATCCAAGGCTGTGATCACCCGGTGTGAACTGCAACTCTGGTGATGCTTTTAGTGATTCGCTGATCCAAGGAATTCAGCTACACGACAGGGAGAACCAGACAATTCCCCCTGTTCTTTTATTAAAGCATTCAATGAGTATCACAAAACTAAGATTTTTCAATAACTGGTATCATAGAATGATACGGCACAGAAGGAGGCCATTCGGCCCATCATGCCTGTGCTGGCTCTTTGGTGCTATCCAATTAGTCCCATTCCCCTGCTCTTTCCCCATAGCCCGGTAAATTCCAATTCCCTTTTGAAAGTTACCGTTGAATTCTTCCACCATCCTTTCTGGTAGTGTTAGGTTCGCTGTTGTTATAACAACTGGTTCATTGTAAACTCATTCAAAATCCTTTATCTCTTGTTTTGTCAATGTCATTAGCATTAGTTCTATAGCTGTTCCCTCAGTGCTACTGCCCATCACTGTATAGCTGCCCCATGGTCCATAGTTACTCCTTCAGTGTCACTGTCTCTTGCTGCAGAGCTAGCACCTCAGTGCTACTGCCCCTTGCTGTGCAGTTGTCCCCTCAGCACAAATATCCCTCGATCCAGTTATTGAAAGGGGTGTGGTAGCACCCCTTTCCCACCATGGCAGTTTGAGAATTCGAATTCAGCTTTAAAATTCTGGAAATAAAAAGCAGGTATTGAGAATCCCTACGTGGTCAGTTTTCAGTAAAATATTAAAATGTCTACGTGGCAAAGAAGCAGAATGCAAAATGGTTAGAAAGGGTTAATTAGTTAGTAACTGAGATTGGTACAGGTGGCCTGGCCTCCTGCTGGGCCATATGTTTGTGTAGTCAGCAGGTTTGCATGGTCTTAGCAATGTAGAGTCTTTGATGTGATTCAAGGACTGGTCTGAATGTCTCCATGTTTATGGCAGATCAATATAGGTAACGAGCTTAGCCAAAGTTGAAAGACATTCCAGGTTGGGAGATAAGGAACAGAAGGGACAGGGAAGAACATTCCAAGTTGGAAGGTGAGGAAGTATCCCCTTTGATGTCTAACAGCAGCATGATCAGCACATGGACGATTTATGATTGGCCGGAAATAATGTAACCTCGCATGGCAACCTGTGCCCGGCTTATGATTGGTGTTGACCCTCGTTAAGTATGTTCCAACCCTATTGATTAGTATAAAAACGTGTGGATTTCTGTATGTTTTTGTTCTTGCTCTGCCAGCATAGAGGGACTCTATCAGGAGTCCAAATCAATGCTGCAGACTAAGAACCCTGCTATTAAAGTTGTGTTGAACTTTAAAATGTACTCGACTTCAGTTTTTACTGAACCAGACTGAGGGGAAAGAATCCGGATCGTCATTTGGTGGCGCGTACGGGGATCTTAACGGTCGTTCACCGAGAGTTCGCGGAGTAAGAGGCGGATTGTCTCAGACACGGAGGAAGGAAATGGCGCCCCGATGTAAGTAGTCTTAATTTACTATGTCGGTTTTCCTCCAATCCGTCAGTCTGACAACGAATCGTCCAATCGCTAACACTCGTGTGGCGTCCTTACAAGATTCAGGTCAGTCTGGCGAATACACAGAAATAGCAGGAAGAGGTCAGTGGTTAATATCACTGAGGGTCAGCTCCGGCTGAGGGTCAGCGTACGTACTGAGGGAATAACTTGTAAGCGGTAGGTCAGTGGTTAATATCACTGAGGGTAGTCAGGGTTTAAGTTCCTGGTGATTGGATATAAACAGGAACTATTGATAAAAACTTAGATGCCGCCAAAAAGGCTCAGGAATTAATTTGGAAAAATAACAGAGGTACCACAGCCAAAGAACTAATTGCTTTATGGAGACAGTACTGTAAAAAAAAATATGGATAGAATTAAGTGACTAGACAAATGTTTAAAAGACAGAGACCCGAAAAAGAAAGGTTTTGTTGTTTAAGTGTACTGTCCCTTTAAAAAGCCTGTCTTGATCAGTGTCTTTTTTTGTCGGTGTTGTGGGCTACGCCCCCTTCTTACTGTGTCTTGCGTGTTTTCTTCCTTTGTGTAATGTATCTGTCTTGTCGTGTGTTTAATTCTGATACTGCCGAATTAAAATTGGAGTTATTGAGGTTAAGTGACCTATTAAATTCTGGTTCTTATAAAGTGTGGGCATGTTAAATTCCAGACATGGGATCTTCAAAAAATTGGCATTTTGAATGTTTATTTTGTGATTGGCTGTGGTTTAAAAAGAGGTTAAAAATTAACGGGATAGATTAAAAAAACTATCAGGATCACTGTGATAGGAAAAGTCGGAAAGCTGGAACAGCTCGGAGCGTTGATTATAATCAGATCCACTAAAAGTATGTGAAAAAATAGTGTGCAAAAATATAGTATAAAGCAATCCACAAATGTGAGAAGTAAAAAAATCAGTCAAACCTGTGTGAAGTGAAATTTTGAAGGTGGGAACTTAATCTCAAAAGGGAGAAGGATCAAGTTACTCCTACCACAAGAGCAAGTTAATGTTAACCCCTTCCATCCCAAGAAGCCAGACTGTCATGCCAAGAGCAGTTCAAACAGATAGAAATGACCCAGTCGGTTGAGAACTGTCTGAGGCTTGCCCAGAACACAGGTGAACATGAGGTAACAATTGGTATAGGTTATATTAGTAAAATTGTCCCAATCACTCGGAAATGCCAAAGGCTACAATTGACTGAGATATAAGTTTTCACGCTACAGTGAAAAATTGATAAGAAAGGAATGTAAAACAAATCATATGAAAAGGAAGCATAGGTTAGACAATTGGAAGTCCATTACTTGAGCTATGTACTGACACAGGGTACTAAACGCCTATCAGTTTTACCCTGCCACAGTATGATAAGGAAGTTTTGACAAGTTCTGGGGCTATTCAATTTTATTTGAAATTAATAGTAGAATACAAGATCTGACCAAAGAAGGGAGACCTTCCCTGACAAATTATATAACTCGCATTGAGAATGCTAAGAAAACTCAACAATTAGATCAACACCTCCGAACTCAAGTGTTAAAACAAAGAGCGACATGGAATGGAGGGTGGACATCATAAAAAGAGATAGGCAAATATGGAGACGTAAAGATCTGTGATAAGTGATATAGCAACTGCCTTTGCCTCAGTTGTTAACACCATTGATTTGACAACATTAGATCAAAAGGTCAGAGATTTAGGGTCTTGCATTAAAGATATATTAAAAGATAAATGAAAATACAGATAAGGAATTGTCTGAGGATCAAATGCTGACCATATATTTGCAAAGGATAGCTACAGTGCTAGAAACACATGCCCAAACCATTAATAAATTAATAAAAGAGGAATATAAAGTATCTTAGCAGGCGGCTGCTAATGATATCTGCTTCATGTGGTTACATCTTGAAAATTGTAAACAATTTTACAACACCAAGTTATAGTCCAGCAATTTTATTTTAAATTCACAAGCTTTCGGAGGCTTCCTCCTTCGTCAGGTGAACGATGTGAAAATGAAATCCTCCACATCACATCTTGAAAACACAGAGATTAGGACTTGGAGTTAGAAATTCCAGTCTGTAGCCCTGCGTACATCTGTATGTGGGAGAGACAGTGTTTATTTCAGACAGGCTGCGTGCTTCAGAGAGAGAGCGAGAGTGGAACTAGGCAATTTCTCTCTCCTGTTTTGTTTTCTAAATTTGTTTCGGGTATAGGGATTATTCCTTTGGATAAATAAATAATAAATGAAGATTTGACAAATTAATCACTTGGGCTCTCAAGAAGAGCCGCAATGGATTTTCTGTGTTTCTTTTAAAACAGGTGACCCTGGTTTTTTTTTGGGGACCACGTGAGTGTTGATGGTGCAGGATTACCAAGAGTAGTTACAAAGTTACGGTGCAACCTTTGCTGGAGAAGTTTGGTGCAGGAAACGATCCAGTGGTGTTAAAGATTTAAGACTTTAGCTGCAGACATCAGCGGATACCAAATGTCACAGCGTGGTGATATCAACCTGATTCTCTTCTTTTGAAAACATTTTGATTTGTTTTGTTTTAACCTATTTGTTGTCTTCCGAGACAGAATGCTCGAGGTGGGGAGATATGGGAATTTCTCTAAAGTCATTGAATTGGGCATGATAAAAAAATCAATCTGGCATAAATATACAATCTAGTGGAAGTCAGGAAAGTGTAGTTGAGAATAGTAAATTGATAGCTTTCTCGTGGAGATATTTGTGTCCTTGCCTATAATGAATAATGAGAAAACTACACTCAATAGCCTGGCCACTACCCTGACATCGGGACCATGCAGGGGGAGATAAGCACTCTAGACACCCCTGATCTTTTTGATAAGATAACCTAAAAACCTAAGAATGGCTACAGTGGACATAAAAGATACAAATGTATGTTGCCATCATCTGAAACGGAGATCAGGATGAAGAACATGATTACAAAGGCCTATGGCCTGGTGAGCTAGTGCAACCACTCTTTAAACAAACCAGTTGCTTTTACAGGACTGAATCCTACAGGACATATGATGTGTGCCATGGAAAATGTTCGGAAATACCATGAGGAAGAAGAGACTGGCCAGCAGAAAGTTAATATCCAAGAACACTAAGCTCATTCCTATGAGATGCTGCTAGTATGCGGAGATACATGAAGAAGATACATTGAAGAATGAGTCTCAGACAGGCTCAGTTACTTGACAACAGCACAACAGGAGAATGGTTAATGTGGTCCAGGCGAGTGAGAAATCCTTTTAAACAAGGCACCGACACATGGTCCATAGAGAAACCAACTAATTAATGAAAGAGTCAGGAAACACTGGTATCAATCAAAAGGACTGAAATTAAAGTAAAGAGGGACACAGTAATTTGGATTTCCAAAATTCAGGGTTAGGTTCCCATCAGTTAACAATAAAATTGGGAGAAACAATATTTAGAAGATATCCGCACGATGGATACAAAATTACAAGATTATAAGGGGCCCAGATAAAGTAGACAGGAAGTACCTGTTTCCCCTAGCAGAGGGTTCAAGAACTAGAGGACGTAGATTTAAGCTGATTGGCTAGAACAAAATTAAAGGGATGTGTTACTAGACATGCTGTCACTGTGTGTCCACATAGTGTTGGACACAGCCTAGAAGCACAGTGTGGGTTTAATAATACCGGTACCAATCCGGATATTAACTGTACCATGGAGGCCCTAGAGGCGGATCTAAAACCCACTTAAGTGGCATATGCCGGAGAGGGCGAATATTGTGTTACAACTAATTTGAAAACGTTTAAATATGCCAATCAAACTTGTGATATTTTAAGTCCAGAATTCTACTCCATTTCTGAAGTCCTGGTTCGGATTGGACCCGAGGAACTGGTAGAGATACACCGGCATAACCTCACCACCTTACAAGTTTCTGAGAATGTCAGAAAGGACTTAAAAGCATATCAGGACACACTTGGGTATCTGACACCCCTGTTGCCTAAATACTTGAAAGCATTACGAATGGAGATACGCCTCTCCCAGAAGGTTTATTATAACCTACAACAGGACAATAACAACATTAAGCATGACATTGACCAAATTAAAGTCACCACCTGGTGAAATGACCTCTGGAATTTGGGACTGAATATACAGATCCATCCTTGGATTAGATTAATTTCATATATATTAGTCGTAGTGCAGTTTGTTGTAATGTGCTTCTTGATTTTCATTGCATGTAATAAATGTAAGCAGAGGATGAAGGGTTTGGCAAAGATAGTAAAACAGAGCCTGGGTGAGAATGTCCCCAGTGTCCCTGTGGTTTCAACTAAGAACACATCTTAATGGTACCAGGAGTAGCACCCGCTGGGGTAAGGTGCATATAAAAGGGAAGACAATTATAGCTTGATAGGATTATCAGATGCTCTGCCTCTCTTCCACCCGGACTGGTGGCCAACACGAAGGGAACCTGGTTAAGATGAGGTACAGCATCTAACGGGATATTGTAGGGAGAATTTGGATTAAGGGATATAATGGGGAGGGCACCAATTCACAGGTGTAAAATGGTCTGAAAGGTACCATTCAGTCTAGTTAGGCTGGAAACAAAATATAAAGCACCATGAGATATTTGACTATGTTAGCCTTTTCAAACTAACATGAATAGGTTTAGCTGAACAAGGACATTCGCAACTTACTTGAGAGATGTTTAGAAGGAGTCTGTTCCTGAGAACAGATAAGAGTACAAAGGCGTATTGATGAAACATGTCTGTGTTCTATTGGGACTTCTCTAGTTCAAGGGCTAGTCATATTCATTGTTGTAACTCTTATAGTTTATTGCTTACTTAAATGTTGCTGCACTGCAGAACCTGCAGAACCAATGAGCACCGTAATAATTGGTTATCATGAAATGATAAAAGGGGGGAATGAGAATCCCTACGTGGTCAGTTTTCAGTAAAATATTAAAATGTCTACGTGGCAAAGAAGCAGAATGCAAAATGGTTAGAAAGGGTTAATTAGTTAGTAACTGAGATTGGTACAGGTGGCCTGGCCTCCTGCTGGGCCATATGTTTGTGTAGTCAGCAGGTTTGCATGGTCTTAGCAATGTAGAGTCTTTGATGTGATTCAAGGACTGGTCTGAATGTCTCCATGTTTATGGCAGATCAATATAGGTAACGAGCTTAGCCAAAGTTGAAAGACATTCCAGGTTGGGAGATAAGGAACAGAAGGGACAGGGAAGAACATTCCAAGTTGGAAGGTGAGGAAGTATCCCCTTTGATGTCTAACAGCAGCATGATCAGCACATGGACGATTTATGATTGGCCGGAAATAATGTAACCTCGCATGGCAACCTGTGCCCGGCTTATGATTGGTGTTGACCCTCGTTAAGTATGTTCCAACCCTATTGATTAGTATAAAAACGTGTGGATTTCTGTATGTTTTTGTTCTTGCTCTGCCAGCATAGAGGGACTCTATCAGGAGTCCAAATCAATGCTGCAGACTAAGAACCCTGCTATTAAAGTTGTGTTGAACTTTAAAATGTACTCGACTTCAGTTTTTACTGAACCAGACTGAGGGGAAAGAATCCGGATCGTCAGTATCAGTAAAAATGGCCATTAAGCTGTTGGAACCATGAACTGGTTCATTGATATCCTTCCTTTAGGGAAGGAAACCTGCCATCCTTACCTGGTCTGGCCTATATGTGACTCCAGTCGCACACCAACTACATTGGAGTTACATATAGGCCAGACCGGGTAAGGACGGCAGGTTTCCCCTGAAGTGGCCTAGCAAGCCACTCAGTTTAAGGATGGGCTATAAATGGCAGCGCCCACATCCCGAGAATGAATAAAGAAAAAGATGCCCCATGCTCTGCTGCTGCTCTTTCAGTACCTCTGTCCCTCACTGCACAGCTACAATGAACGCCTTTGCTACTGATACATTCCTTCCATTTACTCAAACACACGCCTGGAGCTGCACTGAAAACTTGAACTGAGAGTGAGCACTCAGATGATGGACCAGATGTTACCTTGTGTGAGAGGATGCGCTGGTCACTGCATCAATCTCCTGCTCCTTCAGTTGTTTCACGTGCTGCAGCTGTTCTTCATGTTCTTTTCTCATATCCGCGATCGACTGCCTGCAGATCAAAGGCCAGCAATGGTGAAGCTCACAAACAAAAAAACAGCCTTGCAGCCCAACTAAATAATCTTTTCGCATTTTAAGATGCACATATTCTCTCTTAGAAAGCATCTGACGCTGCCCTGAAGGGTTAGTGGATAACAGCATCACTGAGTGCAGCATTACACCATAAATTGTAAACAATTTTACAACACCAAGTTATAGTCCAGCAATTTTATTTTAAATTCACAAGCTTTCGGAGGCTTCCTCCTTCCTCAGGTAAACATTTACCTGAGGAAGGAGGAAGCCTCCGAAAGCTTGTGAATTTAAAATAAAATTGCTGGACTATAACTTGGTGTTGTAAAATTGTTTACAATTGTCAACCCCAGTCCATCACCGGCATCTCCACATCATTACACCATAAAGATCAGGAGGGCCCAGGTTCAATCCCCAGTCTATGTTGAGCTAATCAATTTTAACTGGAGCATCACAATTGACCGCAGAGGGAGAAAGAAATGGGACATAGTTTCCACTACTGATTGCTAGCCAGAGATTTCTGCTGGAAAGTGAACCTACATGGACATAGGGCAAAGACAGAATCAGCTGCTCACACTCATGTGATGAATGGGTACTTGGGTGAGGTATTGGCATCCGAGAGTCAATGACTTCAGCAGGAGGTGGAAGAGGGGAGAAAGTTATCGGCAAAGAAAAATATAATGGGATAGAGCTGTATTTGTTAGAAGAGGTAACTGCAGCGACCAGTGTGTATGACACAGACTATATGTACTATATACTTCACTCTTACCGTTGTAGTTCCGTGAGTCGGTCCTTCTCCTTGGCTTTCTCTTCCTCAAACTCAGTGAGCTTGCGCTGGTACCTTGCAATCAGTTCCGATCTCTCTCGATCCAAGATCTGTTGTCGTGCCACGTGTTGCTCCGAGAGATCCCGGTTCTCATCTTGCAGTCTAGCCTCCCGCTGCTGGTACGATACCTCAATTACCTTCAAGCGGTTCCTGGAAGCAAGGAAAACGGTAAGAGATGATAAATGTAATCTCTAACACTCCAACCTGTAACACCCGGATTCTCGACCACGGGAGGAGTAATGCGACATTCCCGTCCTAAATAGACAGGTTGCTTTCCAGTGACCCAAGCTGGAAAGTGCACCTAGACGGACATAGGGCGAGGACAGGATCAGGCTTGCTGAGATGCTCTTCACAGTTGGGCAGGCTAATGACACTCACTGTCCAGTCTCATGTAAAAAAATCTCTTCATTCAAAACACCAAGACTAGGATTCGACCAGGGATCCATGATAGTTGGGGTGGGTGGAGGGGGAGTAGGGGGTAGGAATAGGGTACCGATTGGGTTAGCAGGACAAACACTGCCCTTCATCTCTGGGATCTGATTCAAATCCAGCCAATGCAATTATGTCTTTTGGCTTTATGGGGTCCAACTTCATATAATTTTAGAGAGTCCCAACCCAACTCCTAATGGACAAGGGCCCACAGGATAAAACTATTCCATAATTCAATATTAATTTTACAATCTCATAGAATGATTGTTACAGTCAGTCTGTTGTTTTGAAATAGGGGCTCACAAACACAGATCAAATACATGGAGCTTTGCTCTGTATCTAATCCGTGCTGTACCTGCCCTGGGAGTGTTTGATGGGACAGTGTAGAGGGAGCTTTGCTCTATATCTAACCCGTGCTGTACCTGTCCTGGGAGTGTTTGATGTGAACATTGGATGCCTAAAGTGAAACATGCTTTATTTCCCAGCACAAAATTCATCAAAATGTCTAAAAGGAAAAATCAAAACACCGATGCAGACTACTCCTCCTGTTTCCATCTGCATAGAACACTTTCCCTTTGTTGGTCTAGTGTTTCTTTATCACTCTACACTATCTTAGTCACGGGGACAACTCCCTTTATCTGCATGAAGCTTTGCCCCTCCCTTTGCCTGTTTGCACCTGTTCCTCCTCACCTGTGTGCATTTTCTATCAGCTCTAGATCGTCTTTGTGTTGCTGCTGGAGGCTATTCAGAAGGATCTTTTGCTGCTCTCGCTCTAGTTCCAGCTTTCGCACCTTGTGAGGTCGCAAACAGAAAATGAATTCATTGCTATTTTTGTTCCAGGTTTATGGAAATTATAACACAATTAACAGATAATCTATTTACAAAACATCCTCAAATCACCACAGCAGAAAAATCTCTCTCCTTCCGAAGAGGATGCACAGTGGAGGATTTAGCTCTTGCAGTGCAGGGGGAGCTTTACTCTGTATCTAACCCGTGCTGTACCTGCCCTGGGAGTGTTTGATGGGACAGTGTAGAGGGAGCTTTACTCTGTATCTAACCCGTGCTGTACCTGCCCTGGGAGTGTTTGATGGGACAGTGTAGAGGGAGCTTTACTCTGTATCTAACCCGTGCTGTACCTGCCCTGGGAGTGTTTGATGGGACAGTGTAGAGTGAGCTTTACTCTGTATCTAACCCGTGCTGTACCTGCCCTGGGAGTGTTTGATGGGACAGTGTAGAGTGAGCTTTACTCTGTATCTAACCCGTGCTGTACCTGCCCTGGGAGTGTTTGATGGGACAGTGTAGAGTGAGCTTTACTCTGTGTCTAACCTGTGCTGTACCTGCCCTGGGAGTGTTTGATGGGACAGTGTAGAGGGAGCTTTACTCTGTATCTAACCCGTGCTGTACCTGCCCTGGGAGTGTTTGATGGGACAGCGTAGAGGGAGCTTTACTCTGTATCTAATCCGTGCTGTGCCTGCCCTGGGAGTGTTTGATGGGACACTGTAGAGGAAGCTTTACTCTGTATCTAACCCGTGCTGTACCTGCCCTGGGAGTGTTTGATGGGACAGTGCAGAGGGAGCTTTACTCTGTATCAAATCCATGATACCTGTAACTGTCCTGGGAGTGTTTGATGGGAGCATTACTCTGTATCTAACCCATACTTTACCTGCCCTGGATTAGACACAGTGTAAAGCTCCCTCTACATTCAAACACTCCCAGGACAGGTACAGCATGGGTTACATACAGAGTAAAGCTCTCTCTACACTTTTCCATCAAACACTCCCTGGGCAGGTACAGCACGGAGTAGATACAGAGTAAAGCTCCCTTTGCACTGTCCCATCAAACATTCCCAGGGCAGGTACAGCACGGGTTAGATACAGAGCAAGGATCCCTCTACATTGCTACAGCAATGTTGTTCAACACCGAGAAGCTCGCCCTATTGCACCTATGTGAAATTTTACACTTCCTACACCAGTTATCCTTATTGCCTCCCTGAGTGAAGTTACCAACTTGTGTTTAATTATGGACAGTCTTATGGTATGGGCCTGTACCTATTAGAAAACATGCTGATGGTCTGCAAACTTATTTCAGTGGAACTCCAGACAGAGCTGACTTTTAACACATCAGTCCGAACTGGATTCTAATCCACATCCCACCGGTGTAAAGGCTGTTCTGGCCAATTCTAACACTCGCTTCTGCTGCACTTTCATAATATAGGAAAATCAACAGCGCACAATCCATGTGATACTGGGCTGGCAGGCTCAGCTCTCATCAGCTGATGTCAGAGTGAGAATGACTGGACTGATTTGTAAGCAGCAATGCCATTTTCACTATAAATCTCACCTCAAATAGGAGGAGATTTTCCAGGTATACATGAAGGGCAGTGGAGAAAGAACTTTATTCTACCATGACTATTAGAGGCTTTAGAAGCATCATGAAACATAGGAATTCATTCATCCATGAGCCATTCAGCCCCTCGAGCCTGTTCCACCATTCAATTAGATCATAGCTGATCTGTATCTCAGCTCCATTTATCCCCTTTTGATCCATATTCCTTGATATCCTTTCCTAATAAAAATCTGTCAATCTTAGTCTTGAAAATTTCAATTGCTCCAGCATCCACAGCCTTTTGGGGGCAGGCGTTCCAGATTTCCACTACCCTTTGTTGAACGAATGCTTCCTGATTTCATTGTGGAATGCCCTGGCTCGAATTTTAAGAATATACCCCCTTGTTCTGGATTCCCCCACAAGAGGAAACAGTTTCTCTGTATCTACCCCATTGAATCTCTTTATCATTGTAAACACCTCGATTAGATCACCCCTCAACCTTCCAAACTCAAAGGAACACAAATCAAGTTTATGCAACCTTTAATTTAACCCTTCAAGCTCTGGTATCATTCTAGTGAATCTGCACTGTACCCCCTCCAAGGCCAATATATTATTCCTGAGGTGTGGTGCCCAAAACTGAACGTAGTACTCCAGATGGGGTCTGACCAAGGCTCTGTACAATATCCTTCCTCACTTTTGTATTCCATAACTTCCTCACTTTTGCATTCCAATCTCCTTCAGATAAAGACCAACATTCCATTAGCCTTTTTTATTACTTTTTGTACCTGTACATTTATGTTCCTGGACACTTAAATCCCTTTGCTTCTCTGCAGTTCCTAATCTCTCAACGTTAAAAAAATGTTCCAATTTGTCTTTCTCAGATCCAAAGTGGATGACCTCACACTTCCCCATACTGAACTCCATCTGCCACAGTTTTGCCCACTCACTAAGTCTATCTTCCTTTGTAATTTCCGGTTCCCATCCACACAACTTACTGTGCCTCCTAACTTTGTGTCAGCGACTGGAACGTTCATGTAACAGTCAGGCTCTGAACTGCTCTCGTACCTTACTCTCCAGCTCGATGATTTTGGCCTCCTCGGTAGTCTGCAAGACTGTGTACTGCTCAGCATCTGTGCTCTTCAGCTGTTTCTGCACTGCTGTCAGCCTGTTCTCTAGCTCCACGGCGTTCGGTAGGTCCACACCCAAGCCTTGACCCCCAGAGGTTGATTGAAGCAGCTGATAAAGAGGATAAACAGAACAGACTAAAGTTAAACTGCAATGCCACATGGGTTTAAATCAGAGTACCCACAAATCTTACTGTACTGTATGGAAATGCATTAAACAGTTAAACAGCATTTAAATGTCAAATTGTGACATTTTAGTAAATTCTGATTTACTTTTGAACTTTGATAGCTTATGCTCATCGAAAGCATGGGAAGTCAATGGAACACCTTTTGTTACCAGGTACCCAGAGCTGGCGAATCCCGCATCAGGTACTGATTGAGTTAGATGCAGACTAAAGCTCCCTCCACATTTCTCTAACAGACCTGATGTTCAATCTCCGATCACTACCCATTGCTGCACCAGCCTCCCATATCAGACATCCTTAAAACCTCTCCAAGTTAGAGGGCTCGATATTAGCAGGGCGGCGGGTTCTCAGCGGGGGGACGACTGGGCACGTGGGTAACGCGCCCGGTGAAATCAGTGTGCTCCGCACGCAATCGCAGGCTAATTGGAGCCACTTACCTGTGCTTCCGGGTTTCCCGCTGGTAAGCTGCGCGGCGGGCGGACGGACTGCGCATGCACAGTAAGGTCTGTCAGCTGGAGGAGCCCTATTTAAAGGGGCAGTCCTCCACTGACTGATGCTGCAGAAAATAGGAAAAATTCCAGCATGGAGCAGCCCAGGGGGAAGGCTGCTCCCAGGTTTAATGATGCCTCACTCCAGGTATCATTGGATGGGGTGAGGAGGAGGGGGAGGACAGAGATCTTCCCCCCAATGGGCGGGAGGAAGCGGCCTGCCTCTGCCACCAAGAAGGCCTGGCTCGAAGTGGCAGAGGAGGTCACCAGCACCACCAACATATCGCCCACCTGCATACAGTGCAGGAGGCGTTTCAATCACCTGAGTAGGTCAGTCGAAGTGAGTACACTTACTCATTCCGTCTGCCACATCACCGGCCCCACCCCACACCTCCTTCTGCACTGCCAACACTACTCTGTCACATCACTCCTCACACCCACTCAAAGGTCATCCTCATCTTACTTGCACTTACTCACCTCGCCAGTACTCATCCCACCACTACCACTCAACCCAATCCTCATACAATCTCATGGCTCTATCTCATACTCATCCTCTCATGCATCTCTTTCACGGTCAGCCTCACTCAACCTGCCACTACCTGTGCTGCAGCCACAGGGCATGCATCACATATGTGCAGTAGGCAGCATAAGGCAAACGTGTCATGTGCATGAAGGGGATGCACAAGTGTGTTTGAGGGTTTGTCATGGTGTTTACCTATATTTAATTTCTGATCAACTCACATAACATTTTATATCGTCACCACTACTGCCACGTCTTTGTGAATCTTGTCTGGTTTGTGCAATAATGTCCTTTCCTGAGGATCACTATGAAGACCCACAACTGATGCCACCCATTGTGTCACTGCAGAGTGGGTGTAGGTGTATTTGCAGGGCTCTTTTGTGCAGACGACTGAGAAACGTCGGCGATGTCCCCGGTGGCACCCTGGAAGGATGCGGAGGAGAAGTTGTTGAGGGCAGTGGTGACTTTGACAGCGACAGGTAAGAAGATGCTGCTCGGGCCAGCCGGGAGCAGCTCGGCATGAAGGAGGCTGCAGATGTCCACAACTACATGTCGAGTGACTCTGAGCCTCCGTGTGCACTGCTGCTCAGAGAGGTCCAGGAAGCTGAGCCTCGGTCTCACTACCTGTGACGAGGGTAGTGCCCTCTGCGACGCATCTCTCTCTGCGGTTGCCCTCCCTCCTGCTGTGCAGGTGGATGTGTCACAGCACTGTGTTGTGGAGCTCCACGTGTCAGAGGTTGACGGCGTGGCCAGCGAGGCTGGTGATGCTGTTCGCCCTCTGAGGAGGTCATGACTGCAGCTACGGCGGCCCCCATCCGGAAGATGTACATTTGAGGGGGTCCGCAAGGTCGGTAAATGTGTCTGGACACCGGGGTAAGTGTGCAAGTTTGTGAATTTTATTGTTGGGGGAGGGTGGTGGAGGCCAAACTTTGTCCAAAGTAACAGAGTGGCCTTCTGCAATGAGTGAGGGTCTCCCCCCCCCGCCACCTGTCAAATGGACCTTTGCAGCTGCCACAGGCTGATGGCTGCAACATGTCCATTTGAACTGGGAGTGTTTCCCCCAGTACGGGAAACAGTCTCAGTTAATTTCAAAATCCCAGCCCTCCTAAAATATCAGGTCAATCAGGTCTGTAAACAACCTGAAGTACCTGTTTAAGTACTTTAAGTGGCCCCTGGCCGGCTTTAATTGCCGGTGGGAGTCCCATGTGCGGGGGCTGCGCGCGCATGTCAGCGCGTCACTGGGGATCCCGGAAGTGGGCGGGTTGGAGCCGGGCTCCAGACCCGCCCCGGGAATCCCGGATTTTCACAACCCCCCCCGCCACGAACGCACCCAATCAAGGGTACGAAAATCGAGCCCAGAGTGTCAGTTTGCATTGAATTATGAGCAGTTTTGTGCTGTGGTCTCATTACCGTTTGGAAATAAGTGGAAACTACCCCAAAATCATTTCACACAGAATCCTTACAGCCAGCAGAGGGAGGCGGTTGCATCCCACATGGATGGTGACCAAACCAGAATTTCATTAAATCACTTACATTTCCAGCGGAGAGATAAGGTAAATATAACTACATCTCCACAGAGCAGAATATGGAATATGTACAGCTCCATGCACTTCTCTAAACTGCTTTCAAAAGTTGTACCCAAGAATCTCCTGGGTTTTCAGCATTCTGATTTGAGACGGTGAAAGGTTTCAAAGAGTCATCTTAAATGGCAATGTACTTTGGATTTTCAGGGTTGATGTGGGAGTCTGTTTAAAAAAAAGATTGATGGGAGAGGTGGGGGAAGAAACCCCTGCCCCATGCAAGGACTCAACCTCCCCCTTCCAGATGACAGTTTTTAGTTTAATAAAGGAGGAAGTCAGCTCAAGGCCAAAATCAAAGCAACTTGTTTATCAACTGGCCTCAATGTGTTAATGGTGGGTCTGGTTGTACCACTCAGTGACAGTATTCAGGGTCATGCCTGTGACGAGTTTTCATTCTGCACCAAATAGGGAAATTTCTGTCTTTTTTGTTATTTGACTAGCAGTAACTGAAAACAAGTTCGGTCAAAGGAATGGCCAAAACACAAAACTGTCCAGATATTTGAAATGCAAATGTCAGCAAGTCTGCAGGCTGGGGGAAGTAGCTGAAATTATCTTTGATAAATGAACTATGGAGGGAGTAGATTAACTATCTAGGGAGCTTAGTTCTAAAAGGTATCAGTTTGTGGATTCTTTAAAAGCAAAAATCGGCATGTTTTAATTGGATAAGATGTGATTTCGGGTGCTTGGGAAAAACCATGTTGGCGAGGTGGGTCTGCACCCTTGGTGTCCAGCTGCTTTTTTCTTCCACCAGGCCACTGGGCCAATGAAGCCTGTTCTGCTTTGCCAGTTTTTCATGCTACCCTGCCTATCCCCCAACTCTTTAAGCTATTCACACACTCTATCTCATATATGTCTTTTATTTCTTTGATTTCTCTCATTATGCCTCCTATTGTCTCAGGTTAGTATCACTTCTGCGATTTAACCATCTCCTGTTCTCCACTTAAGCACTTTACAGGCGGAGTGTGGGTGTGGGTGTTCTTTCCTCCTCCATAACCCTTGTTCTGTTCCATTTTAAATGCTGTCTTCTGTAATTTCTTTCATTCTGATGAAGGGTCCATGCCTAAAACATTAACTTGTCTGCTCTCTTTGCAGATGCTGCCTGACCTGCTGAGGGTTTCTACCATTTTTTGTTTTTGTCTCAGTTATCCAGAATCTGCAGTATTTTGCTTTGTGTTCAAGATGTGATTTCAACTGTTGCCAGGTGTCAAAAGCAAACAGACTATCATATGGCCAGGACACTGCTGTTCTTATCTTACCTACGTAAATGTTAGAAAAGGTAAATATTTCAATTGCCAGATCATTCTGAAGAATTTATTTGATCATCCAATGAGCCAGCTTTAGTATCAGTGTAAAGACAGACATATTGTTGGAGTAGTCCTGTGGCCTCCACTTCTCTGCTTTGCACTGCCTACATCACATAAGGCTACAAAGAGCAGCTTTGTGGAGTTATTGCACTTGTAACAGTCCATCAGAGACTCAATCAAAAGGTACTAAAAAAACTACAGAGATGTTGGACTCTTTCCTAGTTTTGATACAACTTATGCACTGGGTAAGTCATTAGTCTCTTGCTGTGTCTTTCTGCTTCTGTGTAACACTTTAGTTGTGAATAAACCAGCTATTACTTTTAGCCTGAATGTGACTGTTTGATAGCATGATATTTACCACCTTTCGGAGTCAACAGCAGAACGTGGCGGGATTCCCACAGGGTCTCTAATGCAACTGGTGTTAGGTAAATGGTAAGTATTAAACCCAATACAACTATCCTACCCACAGCACACATAGGTAGAGGCTGTGGTTCAGATGGCATTCGATATGCTTATGAAAACTGCCTTTTTGCTATGACTGCGAGTTAAAAGTATTGGGAGACAGCCTAACCTGTAACAATGGTAGTGACTCCCACACAGGGAATTCAGGAACTGTGACATCAAAAGGAGATACTAAGTGGAACCCAGGTGCATACCATGCAAAAGGTGTAAAGCAGAGAGAGAAAAAGCTGTCAAAGGGAACATCACTATTGAACATCATTCTCACACAAATCCTACCGACCCGTTACAGAACAGCTGTGAGCCGAAAAACTCCCACCACCACTTTCCCACACCAAGTGAAAACCAAAAAAGCTGATGCTCGAAAACTATATCTTGTAAGGTTATACCTCTTCTCTCAGATTCTCACTGTTAACTCACACTCGTACACCCAAAGGTAGCAACTAAGGTACCTGAATTGTTGTCTGAATGTAATTAATGTAATATGGACTGGCCAGAGGCTCTCACCTGGAGCTGAAGTAACTGTTGCAGCTGATCAGTAGAGAGGGACACCTGGGAGGAGAGAGAGCGGGAGGGAGAGAGAGAAAATGGGTAGGGAAAGAGAGAGATGGAGAGGAATGGAGAAAGAAAGAGAGAGAGAGAGAGAGAGAAATATATATTTAATCATTTAAATCATACAAACTTCATTAACTCTTTACAGTCCACACTGTTCAATTGCAGGCAAGCAGCAGTCAGACTGAATGAGCCGTCCATTTTTACAATATCACGAGCCAGCAGGGAACAGAATGAATAGATTTCCATCACAATTTCACCAAAGTCTGATTGGGACGGGGGGGAGGTGTAGTAGGGAAAGAGGTGCATGGAGAAAAGGCACTTCCACAGAGTGAAAGAAAAATCAGTGAAACTGTCCACACCTCTCTCCTGCATCTTCTGACACATGTTCAAGATCAGTGTTCATAGAAAGCTGGGAATAGACTGCAGATCACCAGCAATCCTTTTGGGGAATATCGGATGACAGTGGGAACCTGAGGGAGGGAGAAAGAAATAACTTGCAAAATAAAGGGGAATAAAGTATTTTTAAAAAAAGCCCTGTGCAGCTGGAAAGCTGAGAATCCTTTTCTTTCACTCACCTCTCCCAAACCTGATGAAAACTGCACCTCAGTGGGAGTCAACAAGACAGAGGAAGGGCTCATGTACAAGTGAGGGAGAATATGATAGTATGAGTTACAAAGGCATTTTTAGGAGACTTTATTGGTGTTATTTTCAAATTGGTCTAATCAGAAAGGATACTTGATTTTTATAGAACATCTTTTTAGGGCGACGCGTTCAAACTAAATACAACTGGCTCTGAATGGTCACAATGAATTATCACATCAATTCATTACCAGGCTTTACGCAGTTACAGCAAATCACCATGTGAAACCATTACCAGGCTCCCAGTGGTCAAACCGAATCCCCACATCAATCCTTCATCAGGGTACCAACAGTTAAATTGAATCACCACATCACCTTGCTTAACATGGAGTGCGTTCTGTCAAGTTTTGACCAGTCCCTCCCTCTCTTATTCAATACATCAAATCGAGTCTTCAGCTAAATAGAATCATAGAATTTTGCAAAAGAGGAGGACATTTGGCCCATTGTACTTTTGCTGGCTCTCAGACTAAGTTCCATTTCCCATACTCTTCTTTTTAAAAACTCATCATAATTTTGAATACCTCTGTCTGATCTCCCTTTAACCTTCTTTGCTCCCACAAACTGAGCCCCAGTTCTCACATCTCTCCTTATAACCAAAGAAAATCATGTTAGGGACAGAGCTCCTACCCTTATTGACGAACCCCACATGAAACTGACCAGCCCTGGTTATATGTGGGAAACAAGTTGGTACAGCGAGGGTTAAGGGAGTAAGTGCAATGTAGGTGAAGCCACCTCACTCCTACCTGTAAAGCAGATAGTCGATCATCCTTCTGTCCTTGTGGAGATGCTGTAAACATACAGAGAGGAGAGTTAGTGAACCCCATTTCATAACATAACTAGTGAATTCAAGACGGTGGATAAAGTGAAAGTTATTAAAGAAATGCTTCAGTTTAGAAAAGATAAACAGTAAAGAACATAAAGAACAGCAACACAGGGCATCTATTCCATTGCTCAATCCACTTACTGGACCATTTTATTTGATTCTTTAGAAGCTAATAAAATTAGCAAACAACCCTGCATTTATATAGCACTTTGCGACATCCTCGGGACATCTCAAAGTGTTTCACATCCAATGAATTACTTTTTGAAGTGCAGTCATCATTGTTCTGTAGGCAAATGCAGCAGCCAATTTGCACACAGCAAGGACCCACAAATAACAAATGAGATGAATGACCAGTTAATCTGTTTTTGGTGATGTTGATTGAGTGAGGAATGTTCAGATAGGCCTTTGGTTTAACTACTTATCCTAAACACAGCACCTCTGACAATATGGCACTCCCTCAGTATTCTACTCAAGTGTCACCTAGATTCCATACTCAAGTCCTAGAGTTGTGGCTTGAGTCCACAACCTTCTGATTCAGAGGTGAGAGTTCCAACAACGGAGCCACAGTGGGCATTATTCCTGTATAAACCTAGACAGAGAGTCTCGGCAGGCTAATCAACTGTGTGTGGTACCAATCCTGTCCTTACCTGACATTCACATAGACAGACTTTTAAAAAAATTAATTCCCATCGATGTGGGTGTCACTGGCAAGGTTTGACATTTATTGCCCATTCCTAGTTTGATACAACTGCGTGGCTTGCTAGGCCACTTTAGAAGAGTCAACCACATTGCTGTGGGACTGGAATCATATATAGGCCAGACCAGGTAAGGAGAGCAGGTTTTCTTCTATAAAAGACATTAGTGAACCAGTTGGGTTTTTACAACAATCCGACAGATTCATGGTCACTTTTACTGGTTCCAGATTTTTATTTCCAGGTTTTTTTAAACTGAATTTAAATTCTCAAACTGCCATGGTAGGATTTCAACTCACGTTCTCCAGATTATTAGCTCAGGCCTATGGATTATTAAAAAGACTTGAAAGACTCACATTTATATAGTGCCTTTCAGGACCTCATGACGTCCCAAAGCGCTTTATAGCCAATGAAGTTCTTTTTAAAGTGTAGTCACTGTTGTAATGTAGGAAACGCGGCAGCCAATTTGCGCACGGTTCCGAGTAACATAACCACTAAGCTACCGTATCCAGCAGGGGCCACTACATAGTGATTAGGAGTAGGAACTCTGGTTAATTTTTTACCCTCCCTAGCCCAGGTGTACTGAGACCAATTGAAGCACTACAAATATTGCCATAGCATAGTTCAACAAAGTCAGCACAGACCTGGATTCTAACCAGAGACCTTCTGGGCTACAAAGCTCAGTACCACACTGGCAATATTATCAGCGATTACTAGAAAGAATGTCATGGCCTTAGAGAGGGTGCAGAAGAGATATACCAGAATGACACCAGGGATGAGGGAATTCAGTTACGTAGAGAGAAGAGAGAAGCTAGGAGTGTTCTCCTTATAGCAAAGGAAGTTAAAAGGAGATTTAATAGAGGTGTCCAAAATTATGGTGGATTAGATAGGGAGAAACAGATTCCACCGGCAGGAGGATCAGTAAACAGGACACAGGTGTAAGGTAATTGGCAAAATAGCTAGGGGGCAGATGAGGAGAATTTTTTTTACTTCGTGAGTTGTTGTGATCTGGAATGCACTGCCTGAAAGGGTGATGGAAGCAAATTTAATAGTAACTTTCAAAAGGGAATTGGATAAATATTTTTTTTTATTCGTTCACGGGATGTGGGCGTCGGTGGCAAGGCCAGCATTTATTGCCCATCCCTAATTGCCCTTGAGAAGGTGGTGGTGAGCCGCCTTCTTGAAACCGCTGCAGTCCATGTGGTGAAGGTTCTCCCACAGTGCTGTTAGGTAGGGAGTTCCAGGATTTTGACCCAGAGACGATGAAGGAACGGCGATATGTTTCCAGTCGGGATGGTGTGTGACTTGGTGGGGAACATGCAGGTGGTGTTGTTCCCATGTACCTGCTGCTCTTGTCCTTCTAGGTGGTAGAGGTCGCAGATTTTGGGAGGTGCTATCGAAGAAGCCTTGGCGAGTTGCTGCATTGCATCCTGAGGATGGTACACACTGCAGCCATGGTACGCCGGTGGTGAAGGGAGTGAATGTTTAGGGTGTGGATGGGATGCCAATCAAGTGGGCTGCTTTGTCCTGGATGGTGTCGAGCTTCTTGAGTGTTGTTGGAGCTGCACTCATCCAGGCAAGTGGAGAGTATTCCATCACACTCCTCACTTGTGCCTTGTAGATGGTGGAAAGGCTTTGGGGAGTCAGGAGGTGAGTCACTCGCTGCAGAATACCCAGCCTCTGACCTGCTCTTGTAGCCACAGTATTTATGTGGCTGGTCCAGTTAAGTTTCTGGTCAATGGTGACCCCAAGGATGTTGATGGTGGGGGATTTGGCGATGGTAATGCCATTGAATGTCAAGGGGAGGTGGTTAGACTCTCTCTTGTTGGAGATGGTCATTGCCTGGCACTTGTCTGGCGTGAATGTTACTTACCACTTATCAGCCCAAACCTAGATGTTGTCCAGGTCTTGCTGCATGCGGGCATGGACTGCTTCATTATCCAAGGGGTTGCGAATGGAACTGAACACTGTGCAATCATCAGCGAACATCCCCATTTCTGACTTTATGATGGAGGGAAGGTCATTAATGAAGCAGCTGAAGATGAAAAGGAAAAATTGCAGGGCTATGGAGAAAGAGCAGGGGAGTGGGACTGATTGGTTGTTCTTTCAGAGAGCCGGCATAGGCATGATGGGCCGAATGGCCTCCTTCTGTGCTGTGTTATTCTATGATTCTACTTATTCTCATTTTTCAACTCACCAAGCACATTTTTGGTGATAGGTTCTTTCCAAGTGTCAGTCACAGGTGGAGGAGTGGCTTGTCTGCGTGCATTCTCCCATGGAAATGGGGACCTGCCAAAGGAAGGCAGAAAACAGCGCTGGAAAAAGTAGTTTCCATTGTATGCAGCGCGCACACACACAGACATACACAGATACAGAAGACTGGATTTGGTTATAAGTAGCGTGCACGCATATGCACATGTATGCGCGCAAAACTGTAACTGGTTCTATACAATGTACAAGCACATGAACACAGAGCCAGAGGAAGAGGTAGTTTTCAAATCTTTCTCTCCATTATTTCATACCACTGTTTCTAAGAATAAAAGGCCCAAACAGTTGTGGGTATGTTCTACATACCCGCTGCTCCTGGATTCCACAGGATTGCTCTCAGCCGTCTGTTCTGTTACTGCTGTGATTGAGGACTGCCCACGTGCACCTAGTGATCCATTCTGTTTACTAGTCAATAAGAAAAAAATTCAACAGCTCAATGGGGATAGGAAATAAGGACCATTTCTGAAGAAAGTATCAGGACCACAGAGAGTTTCAAATAGTAAAACTTAAAACGGAATGGAGCAGACTTCACTCAAACATGAATTTCTGTTGGGTGGGGGGGGAATGCAACTTCTGAGTCGAACATCGTAGTAAGAGGATATTAAATTCTGTGATCTCAGGATTGTAAAATCAGATCATGCAGAAAGTCACACACTAATGACAGAAACCTAACTTCAACATCAATGAAAGCCTCAAACTCAAGCACACGGAGGGGCAGATTCAGACGGCTGCGACAGAGTTGAAGCGCGGAAGAAAGTGAGCATGAGATAGCCAGTGCACAAGAGTGAGAGTGAATAAGTGCAAAAATGAGCAAATGTGAAAGTGAGCAAGTACGACAAACTGTAGGTGTGAGCAAGTGCACCAGAGTGAACACAAGAGAGCCCAACAGAGAGCGACTGCAAGGGAAAACAAGCAAGCGTGACGGAGCAAGAGAGAGAGAGAAAGCGCATGCAAGAGCAAGTGTGAAATGGAGTGTGAATGTCAAGCGAGAGGGAGCAAGAGTGCAAATGGGAGAGAGGGAGAGAGAGATAGAGAGAGAGAACAAAATAAGTTCCCATATCTATATTATTTGTAATGTCCTGAAAACAGTCCAAGTAGTTTGTCAAGCATGCATTACCCATTCTAAACCAATGCTGACTCTTCCTCATTAAATTATTACTATATAGATGTTACTCCAGCCTTTTATTTACAATGTTTTCCATTATTTTACCTGCTGCTGATTTTAAGCTAACGGGCCTGTAGTTGTCTAGGTCAAATTTGTCCCCCTTTTTAAATATAAGTATTACGTTTTCTTGCTTCCAATGCTGCAGAACCGCATCAGTATCCAATGAATCCTTTGTGGATATAGTAAGCATCCCACAAATTTCCTGCCTAGTCTTCGTTTAACATTTTAGGATTTGGTCCAGGGCATTTGCTAGTTTTCTGTCTCTTTAAACCACCAAGTACCTCTGCCACAACAATTTCAATATCGTCTGGGATATTTAGTACAAAAATAATTTACAATGAATCAACATTTTCCTCCCTGATGAATATTTCTTAAAAAAAGAATCGTTAACTAATCTTATTCTGCTTTTATCTTCAATTTCTCAATCACTTTTATCATTAAGAGTTCTAACTTCCTCCCTAAACACTCCTTCTGTTGCGATATTCACAAAATGTTTTATTACTGTGCTTAACATCCTCTACTATATTCCTCTCCAGTTCTCTCTTTGCCTGTTCTCCAATACTATCCCAAACTTCAGCCTCTCCCAGTAGACACTGTTTCTGTTCCTTATCTCCACTTTAATTTCTGCATTCATCCACTTTATTCTTGGGTTTAAACTTAACTTGCATAATTAAAACATTTTAAAATTCTCCACAACTGAGATATCTTTCAGCATTAAAACCCCTTTAATTTGTTTTGGGTCATCCCTCCTTCCACTGAAGTTTGCCTTTTTGAAATCACACCTTTCTGACCTGGTCTTCACTGTGCTGATTGCCAAATTAGTTTAATTATATGGCGCTCATTAGTCCCCCCGAAGGTCCACAAATTCCATATTACGGATCTGCCTACAGCAGTGGGTACTTAGCACTTATTAACTGGCAGGGGAACCTGCTCCAGCAGCGAGTCCCATCAACCTGTTTTCCATCCCTAATCAGCTCCTTACCATAAGCCTGTCCCTGTGTCAACTTCATCAGCCGATCCCAGGGGATGGGATTCTGGGGCCTGAGACTTCTTCCGAGCCAATGCCTCCTTCAGCCAATCATCTTCTACGGCACCAGATAAGTCTGCCTTTGATGTGGATGGTGCAGATCTGACCAGTGGCTTGTCAATCGGTTTTGATGCAGATGGGGGACGGCCTGCTGAGTAAGGCCTCTTACTCTGATTGTGGCTGGCTGGGAGGTTTGAATCAGACTTTGCTTTGTAGAAGATGGTCCTTTTCTGCATTTCTTTGGCTTGCGTTTGATTATCCAGATCAGGAACGACATCATCTTTCAGCCCCAGCCAATCGGCAGCACCCTTGCTTCCATGTGCCGACGTTGGGGTCGTCGATGTTGGCGTGGCAGTTTTGGGTTTCTGATCAACAAAGGAGTTTCTATCACCCTCTGGGCTAAATCTATAAAAGGAGAAAGATCACAGTTAAAATAAAACAACATTTAAACGCGTCACAGGTGGTGTAAGAAAAAATATCACAGCACGATGCAGCTTCAGCCTACAACACTCCTCCCAAACCAAACTTTCCTGGCGTGCAGCAACAGAGTGACTCCTCCTCATGAGGGGGAAAGAGGTGTGGTACAAATCAAGAACATGGCTTGACATGAGGCACAGGCTGGAGGTGGTCATGTAACTGCCAAACCTACTGTCAGGATAAAAAGTTTTAAAAGTACAGTGTCCAAGTGATTTCACCCTTTTGGGTGATGACCAATTCATTTCTGAATGAGTGAGCCTGGCTTTTAAAATGGCTGAATTGAGTTTCAAGGCAGTGAAGTGATTGACCTGAACTTGCTGTAAGCCTAGCTACTTTCCGTTTAACTGGGACAGAGCGACACACTGATGAAGAATGGCAATTAGCGCTGCGTATTTTGGCAAGAACGAAAGACTTCCTATCACTCCTCTCAGGGTGAATGACATACCTCACTGACTGGCGTCTGGACTGCCGATCCTCCGGAGTTGTGGCCACAGTGGGCTGGTAGGAACCGAAGGTGAAGTCATCCAAAAAGTCTTCCTTTTCTAATCAAGAGCCAAAGACAATCAATCACTGACTGCCACCTGATCAATAGATAGCACTCCCCAACACCTCACATTCAATTGCAGCTTTTTCCCATTTTTAATATATATTTTATTTTCTTCGTCCTTGTGGAGGGGATTCTGCTGAAGGCCATTAGCAGGAGGGCAAGTACACTAAATGAATGATGCTAGAATGAATCCCAATTATGCTCAAAATCATTTTAAGTCAACTTGACACAAAAGGATATCAATCATATCCCAGCAATAATTCCAACTGGAACAAGAGGCACTGCAGACTAAACTAGCACCAGAGCTCATCCCCTCCTACTCTGAGCCAGCCTTACAACGACAGAAACATCATACCGGCAAGCACAGTGCAGATAAAACAGTTTCATGGAAGGAATCTAGCAGAGGCCCATCAGTTAAATAGGGCCATTCTGGAGCAGATTGAAAATCTTGATTAGGAGGTCCCAAAATAAGGAAAAATGAAAGACTTGTTAGAAGACAGTTTGAAAGCCATTCTGTGTGGTCTATTTGGAAGGATAATACAAGGCAGTTCGCTGGCTCATGGTGCAGTACAATGCACCCGTCATCTCCCAGATGCCGAATTCCTGATTTCAGTCATGCAGCTTTGGAAAGACATCAAACCGAAGCCAGGAACTTGCTCACTGAGCACAAGAAAGCTTGGAATGAGAAAAGGCCATCCGGCCAGTTAAGCCTATGGATGCATCTCCTCACCCTGGATATAGATGTGGGGGGAGAAATGGGAGGGAGTCACCCCCAAACCTCTGCACTGGCTACTGCTGCACTCTCAACCAGCAGAGCTCAGGCAGCTCTGAATCAATCACAGGCCAGTCCAAGGAACTGCCCCCGCCTCAGTGCAGGGAATGGGCTGCACCAGGATGCACCCGGCCCTTTTCAATAACATACATCGCACGTATGGTAGTGCAGTGGTTATGATACTGAACCAACGATACAGAAGTTCAAATCCCATCATGGCAAGTTGTGAAACCGAATTCAATAAATCTGGTAAATTATTGCTCAACACTGCTAAAAATGGCAATGAATGGCTCATCAATGTACTACAATTCGAACTCTAGTGGTTGGCTTTTAATGACCTCTATTGCTAGGCCTCTGAAGCGGCCTAGTAAGCCACTCAGCTGCAAAAAAACTCCCTACAGAAGAAGACCCACTACTTTCTCAGGGTAAACTAGGGATGGGCCTTGCCTTCACATCCTGAAAACAAATCACAAGAGGAGGTGAAGAGGAAAACAGAACTGAAAGAGGCAGCAAATTTGATGACATTTTCTACCAGGTTTATATATCCTCTTCAGACAGAGGTGTGCTGGAGGGGGAAGGCAAGTGTTTTAAATAGAAAGTTCCTTCCCATTTAAAGAGAGAAACAAGTACAATGTAAATCAACTGCTTATTGGCACTGAGGGACAGGAATTCTGACAACATGGGCTGTGCCACCAATTAATTGGGATTTAAAAGTTCTTAAAATGCAAGAGTTAATATTTTGGGTAGAGAACATTAATCATGGTTCTGACAAGGGGTCTTACCTGAAACCTGAGCCCATTTTTCTCTTTCATTGCTGACCAACCTGCTGTGCAGTTCCAGAATGTTTTGCTCCATCCCTTGTTGGGACAATTTTTGGAATCTCCTCTCCAACACCCCGCCCCCACCAAGAACCTGTTTTTTTTCCTCTCTGCGCAAGACTCACAGAAAGTTATCTGATTGCAAAGAATACCAAAGAGGCTTCCAGCCTTTCCTAAGTCATGTCAAAGAAATACAAATTGGGTCATTTTGACCTAAGTCGCTGGGCAGGAAATCCTTGGGATCAGTTTTACACTCCACCCTATATTAATCTCCATTGAATAGAGAGTAAAATCGGGCAGGGTGTAAGACCAGCGTTGCATCCCATCCCATCAGTTTCCCAACTGATGGGTTAGGTTAATGTTGCCCCCAGAGTTTGGTACTGGATGCACAGATGGAAACTTCGTGGCGAGGTTACCTTGTATCTTTTTGTATTTTGGATCTAGTTTAAATTCTTTTCTTTCACCAGTTGTAGGCCGCTCGAGGAACTTCCTGGCTGTCCCCCTCCCTAACAATTCATCCAGCTTTGAGCGACCAGGACGCAGTGTCTCCCTAACACAGAAAAAAACAGGTGAAATTAAAGAATGCAGGCTACATGAAATTCAACAGAAGCCATCACTACCACAGCAAATATTTGTCAACTCTGCTCACTTGGTAGAGCTTTCACCTCTGGGTCAAAAGGCTACCACTCCTAGACTTGAGCACATAATCTCGGCTGACAGTCCATTATAGCACTGAAGGAGGAGCAGTTCTTTCAATCAGATATTAAATCGAGGCCCCGTCTGCTACTTCAGGTGAACATTAATTAAAAATGAATTAACATATTATTAAACCATAATATTATTATTGAATGCTGTCAGGATTGTTTCCAAGTACCTACTGTAATATACAGGGAAGCCGCTATGCACACCTCTCACAGATATCGACCCTTTAACAGTCCAATACCACAGCAGCAACATGACGTATGCTCCTTATAAACCCATTACAAATCCAATTGTGAAGGTGTCAGCTTTGACAAATATTTAAAACGCATTCTTTGTGCTCTAGGTGCATGTGAAGGAAGGGGCACCTATCACATTCACAAATCAGCCATGGGACTTTGAAGCATCTGAGTAACTCTTGTGCTGAGGCATGTCACTAATAGGTGTCTGACCACACACCACTGAAACGGTCAACAATCTCTCCAGCACACACTTACTCCTCCCCTTTCTTCAGTTCCTTTTGTGTTTTCGGACTATCGCCAAACCCAAGTGCATTCATAAGGTCATCTCCTTCATCATCAAAAAACAATTCATCCTTTCTCTGTGAAGTGGTCACGGCCGGAATTGTTGCAGGGCTGGAGAGTACTGTGAGAATCACACACAAATATTCACGTGGTTAGAAGAAGCCTGTGACTGAAGAACTTTTCAAACTTCCTGATTCTTTGGACTGAGCCCAGATGCAGCCGGTGTTGGGCATTCTTTCAAATCAGCCACCTCACCGTTGTAGTAGCCCAGAGCAGTATGGCATTAAACAGTCACAGATCAGTAAACGTAGAGCAACTGAAAGAACAGCTTTCCATTCTAACTCTTTGAGGACTGCAGTCATTGTGGTCCTCAGTGAAAATAAAACTAAAGAAAGAAAGAACTTGCATTTATATAGCGCCTTAGGATGACCCAAAGGGCTTCACAGCCAACGGAGTACTTTTGAAATGTAGGCAAATGTGCCAGCCATTTTGCAGATGGCAAGCTGCAAATGACGAATGGTCAGTTAATCCGCTTTTGGTGGTGTTGGTTGAGGGATACATATTGGCGAGGACACCAGGAGAATTCCCTGTTCTTCTTCAAAAAATGCCATAGGATCTTTTACATCCACCTGAAAAGGCAGATGGGGTTTTGGTTTAATGTCTCACCATAATCCTGTCTTTCAAATGAAAGTGTCCCATTTCTCATTCCTCACCTTGGTAACATAAATATCTACAAGAAGTGAAGGAGAAAGTGGGCATAAATTGGGGTGGGTTATGGACATTAGTTAAGGTTTTAAGCAGGGGTCACGGCAGTCAGATCCTGTACCCAGATCAAACAGGAAAAAAAAACACATGAAAACGCGATGGTGTTGCAAATGGAAAGCTAGTTACTCACAGAGCACTTCAGTTATTTTCAGTAACTCTTATGCCCTGCCTGTGAAGCAGACAGACAACCAGGCCCACAGATATACAATGCAGCCCCATATCAGCATGGGTCTCAAAACGAGGGAAAAAGTTCCCATTAATATTGGTTTGAAGAGCCACCTGGGAGGTTGCCGGGTCTTTTCTGAGCCTAATACCCTCATGCCTTTAAGACACTCCTTCAAACCTACCTTTTCGGCCAAGCTTTTGGTCACTTGTTCTAATGTCTCCTTCTTTGGCTCGGTGTCAATTTTTGTCTGATTACGCTCTTGTGAAGCTCCTTGGGATGTTTTACTATGGGAAAGGCATTATACAAATGCAAGTTTTTGTTGTGTCACCATGGGGTCAGAGCCAAGGTGGATTCTAATTGATCTGGAGGCTCATCAGCCCTTCTTTGCTTTGCAGTGGAGTCTTTTCAAATCGCTTTATATGAACAGTTTGTGACAAGTTCATACAAACAACGACAGAAAGCCAGATCATACTCTGAGAGCAAATATGAAATGCATGATGTGAATGACCATCTATTAACAGAAGTACTCACTGGTACTTTGAACAATGTTAGAACTAGGGACAAGATTTACCAAAGAAAGGAACACCTGTGAGATCTGGGTGCAGATTGGGTCCCATTTACTGTTTCAGCACATAAAATATCCTTTGGAATAAAATAATAAACCAAATCAAATCGGCAACTTCTTAACCAACAATGGTGGGTGAGCAAGGACTGCTTGAAGCTGCCAGTTGAGGTAAGAATATCATTGATGTCCATGGAAACGTGCTTTATCTACTCACAGGGAAAGAGTAAGTCACAGGGGTCATCCTCACTGTATGTATAGGTGTACCAGGTAGAATACCCAATACTCACAACATCAAAAAATGTTTTAAAGGGGTATCCAATATTCTCTCAATTGGTGATCTGAGATTATTACTATTGGCAAAATGAAGAATGCATTCTTCAGGGCACACAATTTCTCAATACCTTTTGCCTCTTTTTTGTCTGCCTGCAGATCTGCGCTCGGAAAGCTGGGCTTCTGCCCAGGCACCACTGATTTCTTTGGTTCCTCTTCTTCATCAGATAGAATGCCTGCCAACGGATCATCTAAATCTGGAATGGAGATAGGAACATTACTTAAAGAAAAAAGCTCATTACAATGATCACTGCGGAGCCTGTTCAGCAGAATGTATCAGTGGAACCGCTTGGGACAGGCTCTGGTATTTTGCTGGGGCTGCACTGGTCACCCACATACAGCACAGTGCTGGGAATAAGGTGATCTGTGGTGGACAGGCACACATAAGCGAAGGAGCAATAGTTAGGGTCTCCGTGTTCATATTGCTATAATATACATCACTGATACAAAGTCCAAATTCAGTTTCAGATTCCGTGCCCCCTCCCTCCTTTGTATACGGAAACATAGGTTTAGAAGGTATTTAGGGGAACCAGGCTCAAAAGGGTTAAATAGTGAAGGCTTTAGCTTAGACTACTGTACCACAACATGGACTGCTTTTAAATTAACTTACTGCAACTGCAGGCACGAACAGCCATGAGAATCTAGTTTTTGCAAACTATGGGAGGGACATAACAGTACCCCCACTTCTTCAGACACACTGGAATACTGAAGCTAGCTAGTACTCCCATTACCTTCAAGGCTTATAGGGTAATTCATCAACTGCAGGGACAGGGAAACATTGTGCTAAGAATCTTGTTATTGAGAATAAGGAGAGATAAGGGGGGTGGGGGGGCACAAGGTACTGACTCTTCTGGACAAGTAAGTGTTGTCTATATGGGTGGGTAAATTAAGGGGAGTATTTTGGAAATTACCCGATTGGATGTATTTTGCCGCAGTTCCGTTTTTTGGGGTATAACTGGGGGATCTGAGGCTTTGTTAAGTGTAGAGGACAGAAAAGAAAGTACCAGGCAGTAAACGAGAATGAGAGTATGTGAATGAAGGAACGGGGAACGAGGTCGCAGCTTCGACCCAAAGGACAATGGGGTAATATAATTCTCAATTATGCTTTGTAAACTACTGCTTAAATATTGTAATGTATTGATTCTTGCTTGTGCTAAATAAAGTCATATGGCTATTAACCATTATGGTGTCAATATCGAACAAATGAGCAGAGAGTCAAATTGACTACAAATTGGCGAGCCAGCCAGGATACTGACACAATAGCCGTTGGCATATTTGGTGTAAGTGAGATCCTAGGACTGACATGGACTGATATTGCCTAGTCAGTTAAGGAAGGGAACCATCAGGGATTGTAGGACATTGCCACCTACCAGTAGTATAGTGATGATTTATTAACACTTTAGTGTCGACAGAATGGCTAACTCAACTGATGCTGAGAGAGCCCGAGATAAGAAGTTTGAGAAATTATGTATAAGAGATTTAGTGTCGTTTTTGATCAGTTCTGAAGGGGACTCATGTCAAAAGGTGACAAAATGGATTCAAAGTCAAGTAACTGAGGGTAAGATTGTTCAGGAGGACAAGGAGTTAGAATAGGAACTTGTCAGACTTTGTGTGAGGTGGAGACGAAGATGAAGAAACTGGTAAGGGAGAAGGAAATTAAAGAGGATTGGAAAGTGGGGGTCTTGTTGTTTCAGCCACAGGATTTAAGGAGGTTGAGAGAGGAAGTTGAAATTTGGAGGGGTAGGTTGAAAGATGAGGAAGAAAGAAGAACAAAAAGAATCATAGAATAATAGAATCATAGAAGTTACAACATGGAAACAGGCCCTTCGGCCCAACATGTCCATGTCGCCCAGTTTATACCACTAAGCTAGTCCCAATTGCCTGCACTTGGCCCATATCCCTCTATACCCATCTTACCCATGTAACTGTCCAAATGCTTTTTAAAAGACAAAATTGTACCCGCCTCTACTACTGCCTCTGGCAACTCGTTCCAGACACTCATCACCCTTTGAGTGAAAAAATTGCCCCTCTGGACCCTTTTGTATCTCTCCCCTCTCACCTTAAATCTATGTCCCCTCGTTATAGACTCCCCTACCTTTGGGAAAAGATTTTGACTATCTACCTTATCTATGCCCCTCATTATTTTATAGACTTCTATAAGATCACCCCTTAACCTCCTACTCTCCAGGGAAAAAAGTCCCAGTCTATCTAACCTCTCCCTATAAGTCAAACCATCAAGTCCCGGTAGCATCCTAGTAAATCTTTTCTGCACTCTTTCTAGTTTAATAATATCCTTTCTATAATAGGGTGACCAGAACTGTACACAGTATTCCAAGTATGGCCTTACTAATGTCTTGTACAACTTCAACAAGACATCCCAACTCCTGTATTCAATGTTCTGACCAATGAAACCAAGTATGCTGAATGCCTTCTTCACCACCCTATCCACCTGTGACTCCACTTTCAAGGAGCTATGAACCTGTACTCGTAGATCTCTTTGTTCTATAACTCTCCCCAACGCCCTACCATTAACGGAGTAGGTCCTGGCCCGATTCGATCTACCAAAATGTATCACCTCACATTTATCTAAATTAAACTCCATCTGCCATTCATCGGCCCACTGGCCCAATTTATCAAGATCCCGTTGCAATCCTAGATAACCTTCTTCACTGTCCACAATGCCACCAATCTTGGCGTCATCTGCAAACTTACTAATCATGCCTCCTAAATTCTCATCCAAATCATTAATATAAATAACAAATAACAGCGGACCCAGCACCGATCCCTGAGGCACACCGCTGGTCACAGGCCTCCAGTTTGAAAAACAACCCTCTACAACCACCCTCTGTCTTCTGTCGTCAAGCCAATTTTGTATCCAATTGGCTACCTCACCTTGGATCCCGTGAGAAAGGCAGAGGGACCTTCACACCAGGCTGGGGTGAGGACACAGACTGTGAGCTTGAGACTTTGAGTCAGTACAGAAAGGGGTTCTATGATAGAATCAAGAAGCAGAAAGGGAGAGGATCCCACACTACAGAATATGTGCTTTTGTTTTCAGTGTACTGTCTCTTTAAAAAGCCTGTCCTCATTGTGAGTGCTTTCTTTTCACTGTTGTGGGCTATGGCCCCTTTTTAATGCTTGTTATGTGTTTTCCACTTTTGTATAATATAACAAAGATTTTGTTTAGCTGTGAAATGCAGTTATTTCCAGTATTTTCACAGTTTTTGGAAAGGTGCGCCTGAAGAACAACGAAACGAAAGACAATGTAATTTACTAGGTTTTAGTAAGCCCGTACTATATTGATAATTTTATCTGTTTTGTCTTGTGTTTAATTTTGATATTGCTGAATTAAAATTGTAGTTATTAAGATTAACTAACCTATCAATTGTGGAAACCAGACTTTTATTATGGCCACAGTAAAATTCTGGTTCTTATATTAAAAAAATGAGAGTCTCAAATACCAGACATGAGATTATCACATATGAAAATTAATCTGTTTGAATTTTTGTTGAGTATTGGTGAGTGTGAATTGATCTGATTGGCGTTGTGTTGATTATTGGTGAGTGTGAATTGATCTGATTGAAGTTGTGTTGATTATTGGTGAGTGTGAATTGATCTGATTGAAGTTGTGTTGATTATTGGTGAGTGTGAATTGATCTGATTTGAGTTGTGTTGAGTATTGGTGAGTGTGAATTGATCTGATTGGAGTTGTGTTGAGTATTGGTGAGTGTGAATTGATCTGATTGGAGTTGTGTTGAGTATTGGTGAGTATGAATTGATCTGATTGAAGTTGTGTTGAGTATTGGTGAGTGTGAATTGATCTGATTGGAGTTGTGTTGAGTATTGGTGAGTGTGAATTGATCTGATTGAAGTTGTGTTGAGTATTGGTGAGTGTGAATTGATCTGATTGGAGTTGTGTTGAGTATTGGTGAGTGTGAATTGATCTGATTGGAGTTGTGTTGATTATTGGTGAGTGTGAATTGATCTGATTGAAGTTGTGTTGATTATTGGTGAGTGTGAATTGATCTGATTGAAGTTGTGTTGAGTATTGGTGAGTGTGAATTGATCTGATTGGAGTTGTGTTGATTATTGGTGAGTGTGAATTGATCTGATTGAAGTTGTGTTGAGTATTGGTGAGTATGAATTGATCTGATTGAAGTTGTGTTGAGTATTGGTGAGTGTGAATTGATCTGATTGGAGTTGTGTTGAGTATTGGTGAGTGTGAATTGATCTGATTGAAGTTGTGTTGAGTATTGGTGAGTGTGAATTGATCTGATTGGAGTTGTGTTGATTATTGGTGAGTGTGAATTGATCTGATTGAAGTTGTGTTGATTATTGGTGAGTGTGAATTGATCTGATTGAAGTTGTGTTGATTATTGGTGAGTGTGAATTGATCTGATTGGAGTTGTGTTGAGTATTGGTGAGTGTGAATTGATCTGATTGGAGTTGTGTTGATTATTGGTGAGTGTGAATTGATCTGATTGAAGTTGTGTTGAGTATTGGTGAGTATGAATTGATCTGATTGAAGTTGTGTTGAGTATTGGTGAGTGTGAATTGATCTGATTGGAGTTGTGTTGAGTATTGGTGAGTGTGAATTGATCTGATTGAAGTTGTGTTGAGTATTGGTGAGTGTGAATTGATCTGATTGGAGTTGTGTTGATTATTGGTGAGTGTGAATTGATCTGATTGAAGTTGTGTTGATTATTGGTGAGTGTGAATTGATCTGATTGAAGTTGTGTTGATTATTGGTGAGTGTGAATTGATCTGATTGGAGTTGTGTTGAGTATTGGTGAGTGTGAATTGATCTGATTGGAGTTGTGTTGAGTATTGGTGAGTGTGAATTGATCTGATTGGAGTTGTGTTGAGTATTGGTGAGTGTGAATTGATCTGATTGAAGTTGTGTTGAGTATTGGTGAGTGTGAATTGATCTGATTGGAGTTGTGTTGAGTATTGGTGAGTGTGAATTGATCTGATTGAAGTTGTGTTGAGTATTGGTGAGTGTGAATTGATCTGATTGAAGTTGTGTTGATTATTGGTGAGTGTGAATTGATCTGATTGGAGTTGTGTTGAGTATTGGTGAGTGTGAATTGATCTGATTGAAGTTGTGTTGAGTATTGGTGAGTGTGAATTGATCTGATTGGAGTTGTGTTGAGTATTGGTGAGTGTGAATTGATCTGATTGGAGTTGTGTTGAGTATCGGTGAGTGTGAATTGATCTGATTGAAGTTGTGTTGAGTATTGGTGAGTGTGAATTGATCTGACTGGAGTTGTGTTGAGTATTGGTGAGTGTGAATTGATCTGACTGGAGTTGTGTTGAGTATTGGTGAGTGTGAATTGATGTGTAAGGAGTTAATATTGTGTGTCACTGTAAATCAAAGAACGATATCGTTATCTAGTACAGGGCATCAATTTTGATAATTTGGGGATAATCATCCTGGTTGTACTGAAATGTGATAGCTGTTAGCAAACTGACAGCACCCCTTTTATCTTGTGATTGGCTGTGGTCAGGAAAAAAAAGTGACCGAGAAATAGAAAAGATTAAATAAAAGGTATCTCATATCTCCTTGATAGAAAAAGCAGAAAACTTAGAACAGCTAGGAGAGCCCGAGATAAGAAGTTTGAGAAATTATGTATAAGAGATTTAGTGTCGTTTTTGATCAGTTCTGAAGGGGACTCATGTCAAAAGGTGACAAAATGGATTCAAAGTCAAGTAACTGAGGGTAAGATTGTTCAGGAGGACAAGGAGTTAGAATAGGAACTTGTCAGACTTTGTGTGAGGTGGAGACTAAGATGAAGAAACTGGTAAGGGAGAAGGAAATTAAAGAGGATTGGAAAGCGGGGGTCTTGTTGTTTCAGCCACAGGATTTAAGGAGGTTGAGAGAGGAAATTGAAATTTGGAGGGATAGGTTGACAGATGAGGAAGAAAGAAGAACAAAAAGAAAGGCGGAGGGACCTTCACACCAGGCTTGGGTAAATCATCACTACACTACTGGTAGGTGGCAATGTCCTACAATCCCTGAAGGTTCCCTTCCTTAACTGACTAGGCAATATCAGTCCATGTCAGTCCTAGGATCTCACTTACACCAAATATGCCAACGGCTATTGTGTCAGTATCCTGGCTGGCTCACCAATTTGTAGTCAATTTGACTCTCTGCTCAATTGTTCGATATTGACACCATAATGGTTAATAGCCATATGACTTTATTTAGCATCTCCATGAAAAGCATGTGAAAAAGGAACATTGGGAAACTATAGTTATGGCAAGGACAGCAAATTATAAAACTTAAGAAACAATTAGAAACCGAGGGCGACCTCATCAAAAAGTTGATGGAACAAAAATTAGAGGTGGAAAATCAACTAGCTCATACAACTGCTTACAACGTGACTTTAACTGCATCAGTAGATCATCTTCAAACCAAAGGTGCAAATAGAGCCAGGAAATTAGTAGCATGTAATGCTGAACTACAATGACAGGAAGGTCAGGATAAAATGTGATAACAAATTTGCCTATATCACCGGATTAGATAAAGTTGTACTTATGACCGCCCACACCCCTACCAAGGTGCTACTGTCGGGTGCATTAAAAGATTTAACTGGAGGCCGATCAGCGCAGCATGCTGAATTAGCCACAGTGACCTATGTCCTCCAGATGGATGTAGGAGAACAAGTTCTGACAACTTTCTCTAACAACCATTTGACTTATTTGTCACTAACTGATTATTTACCTATTTGGGAGAAACGAGGGTTCACCTCAGCGAATGTTAAGCCATTACCCACCACTGACTTCTTACAAAAAAATTTGGAACTGTCCCAAAATCAAACAAATTTGGCAGCTATTGTAAAAGTAAAGGCACATTCAAAAATCACGCCATGGGCGGCAGAAATGAAAAGCTGATTTATTGGCTACAGCTATCCAGCAGAGTAGCAAATGGTGGGTCCCGCCCATTAACGGGTGACCTCGGATGGCTCCTGTCTGAGTGGCTTGCGAAGAGTTAAATTTGATAGATTTGCAAAATAAGGATCCCTAGATCCAGCAGCTGCAGGCTGTCGTACTGGGCACAGGCCCGAGGCCTCGGGGATGTCCTAAAAATGGAGAGGACTTCACCCAAGACGCCAATAAATTAGTAGGTTATCAGAACCGAATTATCATCCCCACAGAACTCAGAAAAGATACTGTCCGATGAACGCATATGTCCAGCGGGCATCAGAGGGGCGAGAGCTTGGTCCAACAACTGCTTTAATAAGAATTATCTTAAATAAATGCTAAATGCTTGAACAAACAATTGGAATTTAATCTGCAACATCTGTAGATAAAAAGGTCAGGCATAAGTACTCTTTTAAAAAAAAACTGAGATGAACGAAGGGAAAGGCTATCTCCCGACACAAAAGGTTTTTTTAAAAAATTACGAGAGCGACGTTGAGGTACGCTGAGAACACTGTGTACATCTGATGATATCCGGCTCTGTCCTTTTGTTTCTGCAAAGAAATTAACCCCTTCCAAGGATACCGACATCTGTTTTAATTCACAAAGCAACTACCTTTGCATTTATTTGAAATAAGCTTCTTAACCTAAGTGGATATTTCCCCACATAATAGAAGGAAATATTGGCCATAATTTTTGTGCTCCCTTTGCTGACTATTCCCTCTTGGAATTAAGTAATTAAATTCATTCACAGAAACATGTGTGGAGTCCTCTCTGGTCCTGGGATAAAGGGCGACAGAAGAAAATTAATGAATTATTTGTTGTTTTTAACCCAAGAGCCACAATGGATTTTCTGTTTTTCTTTTAAAACAGGGGACCGTGTTTTCGGGACCGCAAACCCATTGGTGCAGGAAATGATCCAGTCGTGTTAAGAATTTAAGACCTTATCTGCAGACATCGGCAGATATCAAATCACAGCGTGGTGACGTTTTGGACTAAGACTTAAGACTTGGATTTCGAAAATTCAAAATTACACAGAGAAGGAAAAGCAATCGTCAGCCTTGATCAAAATTCTTCCAAATTTGTCTAAGAATAATCCAAGTTGCTTTTCCTCTTCTGAAAAAGTTTTGCCAAAAGTAATTACAAGCACTTCTGTCTCTACTGTAAAACCGCAAAGCCTGGACATAATTTGTTTCTGAAATTGGAATTGATAACATAAATTGATATGAATTGTGGTTCAAGCACTCGAGAAGGGAAAATTTACCCATAGTTTAAGGGGATAATCAAATTATATTTTTAAATATAAGGAGTCCAATCTAAATGGTTCCTGCCCAATGTTGTGTATCAAGGAAGAAAGTATTTTGGGGGAAATACAATTGTACATTGACAAGTCCTGTAAATCCAACAATACTGCTCTCTGGAATGGGGATAATGAAAATCGATTCAAGAAGAATTTAAGTAAAATAAACAAAAAAAATGTATTTGTGTATTGGACAGTAAAGTTTCTCGAGGGCTCATAAATGAGATGAAATGGTAATATAACGGGATGTGCAAAATTGGATGAGAGGAAGTGATTGACAATATAAGATAGAAATAGAGAAATTACACCACCAAATGGGAATTTCTCTAAAGTCATTGATCTGGGCACAATTTACCAAAAGATAAATCTAGTAAAAGTCAGGAAAGCATAGCTGAGAATAGTAAATTTATAGTTTTCTCTTGGAGATATTTGTGTCCTTGCTTATACTGTATTTGATAGCCTGGCCACTATCTGAGACGTCGGGACCAAGGGAGACCTCCAGACACCCCCCGATCTTTCAGGTTATAAAGGTAACCTGAAAGCCTAAGAATAGCTACAGTGAACATGAAAGATACAAATGTATGTTGCCATCAATTGGAAACAGAGACCAGGATGAAGAACATGATTACAAAGGCCTACAGCCTGGGGAGCTATTGGAACCACTCTTCAAACAGAACAGTTGCTCTTACAGGATTGAATCTGACTGGACACATGACATGTGCCATGGAAAACACATTCGGAAATACCATGAGGGAAAAGAAACTGGCCAGCAGAAAGTTTTGATATGTTGCGTGTGAAGAACTAATATGCGGAAATGCGTGATAAAGATGCATTGAGGAACGGGTGTCAGACATGCTCAGTTACAGGACAACAGCACGACATGAAATGGTTAATGTGGCTCAGGAGATTGAGAAAATCTTTTAAACAAGGCACTGACACATGCTTCATAGAGAAACCGACTAATTAATGAAACAATCAGGATAGAGTTAAACACTGGTATCTATCAGGGGAATTTAAATTAAAGTAAAGGGACATAGTAATTTGGATTTCCCAAATTCAGGGTTAGGTTCTTTTCAATTAACAATGAAATTGGGCTAGGGAGAAATAATACTTAGCAAAAATATCCACAAAATGGATATTAATAAAAGGAGAGCTGAAGAATCTTTTTAAGTCCCTGATTTCTTGATATAATGATACACTGTAGGTTTCTGTATTAACCAAATGAAATTTAGAAGCAACATGTCTGTATGTACTTATGTAAACCTAATGTTGATAAAATGCAAACTCAGGTTCCACTCAGGTTCAAGAGGAGTGAATGTAAGAATATGGTTTAAAACCAAGCATGGTCAATATCCCATATTGCATAGCTCGCATAAAGCTCCCAAGCATCTTAGCAAGAGGGTGGGTGTTAACAGGAGGGAGGGGGCGGAGTTCAGCATCTCTGTGAGATCAAGGACAACTGACACAGCAGAACAATGGGGAGGCCATAGAATAGATAACAATAATGCCAGACACCAAAAGAGATGTGCTTGCTACGAAACTGACATTGGTGGGATCGTGCAAGGCCAAATAGGGGGACAGTACTCAGTTAAGATGGGCCACGCATTCCTCAAAGAAACAAACAGCTTGTAAACAGAGATGGAGGTTGAGGTCATTAGCTACATTGCGTAAAACAGCTTATCTTGAGTTGCAAACGTGGCGTCAGCACGATGGGAGGACTTATGACCATGAGATAAGACCAGCAGTGCCTGCGTACAGAACAATGCAGCCGAATAGGATAAAGATAGATGACATTGGGAAAAATGATTGGATGGGTATGATGGGTAGTATCTCCACCCATCCTTGGGTGAGAATCGCTTCACATGTAATAGTAGTTTTACAAGTTGTTATTATAATAGTGCTAATTATTATGATGTGTTCCTTGAAACATATGCTTAAAAGACTTGGTTAACGTGCTAATAACCTAGAGATAGTGGCCCTGTTGCAGCAAGGTAAGAAATAAGATTGAGAGAGGAGTCGGAGGTAGATCCTCCTCCTCAAGGTTGGGACTGTAAGGAAATATAGGTTTAGAAGGTATTTAGGGGAACCAGGCTCGAAAGGGTTAAATAGCCATGGCTTCAGCTGTAACTATTGTACCAATACATAGACTGCTTTTAAACTAAATTACTGAAGCTGCAGGCACTAACAGCCGTGAGAATTTTGTTATTGCAAACTAAGGGAAGACATAACAGTACTCCCAACTCCTTCAGACATACTGGAATACTGAGGCCAGGTAGTACTCCCATTAACTTCAAGGCCTATAGGGTGATTCATGAACTGCATGGACAGGGAAACATTGTGCTAAGAATCTTATTATTGAGAATAAGGAAAGATAAGGGGGTCACAAGGCACTGTCTCTTCTGGACAAGTAAGTGTAGTCTATGATTGTGTAAATTAAGGGGAGTATTTTGGAAAATACCTGATTGGATGTATTTTGCCGCAGTTTTTTGGGGTATAACTGGGGGGTCTGTGGCTTTGTTAAGTGTAGAGGACAGAAAAGAAAGTACTAGGTGGGTAAACGAGAATTAGAGTACGTGAATGAAGGAATGGGAAATGAGGTCACGCTTCTACCCAAAGGACAACGGGGTAATATAATTCTCAATTGTGCTTTATATATTACTGTTTAAATACTGTAATGTATTGATTCTTGCTTGTGCTAAATAAAGTCATATGGCTATTAACCATTATGGTGTCAGTCTCGAACGATTGAACAGAAAGTCAAATTGACGACATCTGATAGTGCTGGCTCTAACTGGGTTACAATTCCAATGACACTGGTCATCTTGCAGTATCTTGACCAAGTAGCCATTCTTCACCTGTGAGCTTAGAAAGTGAGAGTCAGCAGACAATTCAACCATCTAACCATCACAGCCAAGTACCAGCTTGCATGCACGCACCTAGCAGGTCATTGCATAGGAATTAGGTACGTCGCTTTCCCCCTCCTGAGACAAGAGATGCCAAGGCAACTGTAGCACTCACTACAGTAGTCCCGGCTGAAAAAGGTGAACGCGGCACAGACAAGGAATGGAACCTAGGACGTTCCAAGCTGAATGGCTCAGTTATACACTCAGGTGAGTCCCACTTTTAACAAAGAAGGAAAATAGTGAGTTAAAATGTAATCTATCACTAAATTTTATTTGGAAACAACATTTATTGAAACATTCTCAAGCCTGTACTAGAAGAAACAGCCATGCAGCAGCGCACCAAGAGACAAGGAGCACACAGACACAATGTTGGGAGATGGGGAGTAGAAACGTATAACAGAGATAGTATCAGAGTGCAGTCTGCTCCTGATAATTCAGTCTTTTTTTTGCCTGAAAAATTGGAATTATCCAATAATTTGAACTAAGCATCAGTGAAATAACAGGAGTAGACTGTACATTTTAGAAATCAGCTATCACAAACCAGTGCTATCTGGTAGGATTAGAGGAAATCCATTGAGGAATTAGGACTAGGCTTTGAGGAAAGGGTTATGGTTTCAGAGTGAGACATTCGTGAAGGAACAGCAACAAAGAGTTTTCTGTCTGGGAGAGAGTGCAGCTTCTAGACACCCCAGTTGCAACAGGAAGAAAAAAGGAAGAGCGGGCCTCCTGTTACAGTGTGATTACCTTTTTGTGTGGCCTTCAAAGCAACATCCTCCTCATCTGAGGTTTAGCATAGAAACAAACATGCAGAAAAGATTTTTTTTAAAACAAAGCATGATCACTTACAATTGAAGTCAACAAGATCCCAGCAATATTTCCTGGCAACAGAGGTCCCACTGCACAATCACATTCAATACATAATTACCAGTCTGTATCACTGATGACCACGTGTGCTAGTTCTTGCAATTACATTGAAGTCAATGGAAATAAAAATCAGGAGAGATGTAAAACAGGCTTTCTATTCGCTATCACCTGTTTTACACTATTGCACAAAGTCAAAATTACCCCCATTGAGTTTTTAACCACTATTTCCATGGTGATTATTCAGTACAAAAGAGCTGCCACCCAGAACACAGATACTTACTGAATCTACATGTTTTTCCTCCACCTAATTCAGATTTCTAAGTATTAATTATCCCTAATATAGTATCAATCTATGGAAAGATAATCTGACTCAAAAACCCCTCCAAAAACCTTTTTTAGTATGAGCAAATGGGACAGAAAAGATTACATTTTGTAACTAAAATTTCTAAGCCAGGTGCAATTTACTTCTTCACAAAAATGTAACAGCTTTGGTGCCCACTTTAGACATGTAGGTACATCATTCAATGTCTAAAATGATGGCTTAAATTAAGCTTAAAACAACACTGTTAGCTCACTGTCTTGTTCACAGAAACACAGCTGCATTTTAGACAAAAATAAACGTGCTTTTGTCTTACGTAAACATAATTGCGTCGTGGCCACCGCTTGCATTAAATGACTCACCATCAAATGTGAACTTCTTGTAATGGCGCCTAGAGGTGGTAGGGGCAGGCTTCTCATCCTGACCAGACATATCTGCAGAGATGGGCACACCATTAACATGACTCTTTAGACTGTCCAATTAATAATGGTTAAGGCAAGTGATATGGTACAGCTTAGGGATGCCAACTCTGTTTGGACGTATTCCTGGAGGTTTCATCACATGACCTCGCACTTCCAAGTGCCCCACCCCAAAGCTCCGGACATTAATTGCCCGACAGGCCCATCCTCGCGGCACACCGCCTTCCCGCAACAACTGAAAAACAAACAGACTCTTCGTTACCCACTTGGATGATTCTTGACTATCAGCCAAGTATTCTTTTTCTCCCCCATCTCCAATAACTAATAAACAAAAGTGTTCAAAGAAAATGAATTAAACACTTTTTTTTAATACCCCTATGATTTTTCTCCCCGGTTGCTTTCAGTAGTGTCCAGGAGATGAATCTTTAATTCCTGGAGACTCCAGGGAAATCCTGGAGGGCTGCCAACCCTAGTGCAGCGTGATCCCTATGAGAAATCCCGCTGATCTCCACACTTACTGAGTGCATCGCAATTTGCTACCCAAATACTGCAATTTTGCACAAAATGTCCTGGGCTCAGTGATAATGCCAGGTTCAGTGACAGCAAATCACCTGGCCTACTCAGATTTACTTGTGCGTTATTTCCAATGATAATTTAATCTAAATTAGAATTGTTACCTTAACAGATGACAAGCTACTGAAATCAGGAAGGGTTGCAAGTTTGGCACGCACCTGAGATGCAGAAGGGGCTCATATTTTTTCTCTTACTTTTACCTTTTGTGAATTTTGTGCTCCTCAAGGTAAGGGATGTTAGTGCTGGGGAATGGAACATTTTCCATTTCAGGCACCCAGGAGGTAATTTCAACCCTTAAGAACGGGTGGGTTGGGGGCAGGTGGAAGGTTAAAGTAGCAGCTTTTTGGAGCGGGTCCGTTACCTGGCTCCAACACGCCCACTTCCAGGTTTAGGTTGAGCGCGTGCACAATGGAAACCCGGAAGTCCCATCCCCACTTAAAGCCGGCGGGCCAATGTTTAAAAGGCCAATTCAGGTAGTTGAAACACTTTAGGTACTTAACCTTTTGTGAATTCTGCAACAAAAACGAATTTAACTACTCCTGAGTGTGTCTCCCATGGCTTCTGAAACACGCCATTGAAACGAGGGCGAGTTCCAGCCGAAACTCATTTGGCCCTTTAAACCAGTGATTAACACATCTCAATAAAAAGTGAGGTTTTGCAGCTGGACACTTAGTTCTCGCAGACAAACATTTGGCTGGGAGTTCTTTGTGTTTAGACTGAGATTTCTTTGTTGACACTGGGAATTCTTGTGTTCAGACAAATTTACCTATATTTTGGAGACCCTCAAACCGACAACATCAGGATGTGGGGTGCAATGGATCTATTCCAAAGTACATCTGAGGAGCAGGCACATCACCATCCACAGCAGGCATGTCGTGCAGTTCTGGGATCTGCAGTTACACATGACAGAGGTGCGCAACAAGCACCTGGAGAAGAGCAGAGAGGGGACCAACGGAAGGGAAGAGGCCGCAGGAGGTACTACCCACCAGAGAGGGTCCACAGGCAGAGACTGAGCTTCCTGGATCTCTCTGAGGAGCAGTTTCTACGCAGACATCTGCAGCCTCCTTCAGGAAGACCTGCTTCCGGCTGGAACTGGTGGCCACGCATTGCCCGTCGCTGTAAAAGTTACCACTGCCCTCAATTTCTTTGCCTCCGGATCCTTCCATGGCACCACTAGTGACATCTCCAGGGTGTCTCAGTCATCTGCACATAAGCGTATACGACAAGTGACGGATGGCTTGTTTGCCAGGGCATCCAACTACGCCAACTTCACCCACGGCGACATCAGCCAGACTGAGAGGGCAGTGGATTTCAACGCTCTGGCTGGCTTCCCACGGGTGCTGGGTACGATCGATTGCACACATGTAGCAATTCGAGGACCTCCAAATGAGCCAGGACTGTTCATAAACCAAAAAGGGATATCACTCCATCAATGCACAGCTGGTGTGTGACCACCAGAAGAGATTTCTGCAGCTGTGCCCCAGATTCCCTGGCAGCTGTCGTGGTTCATTCATTTTGCACGAGTCCAACATCCTGGACCTCTTCCACACAGAAGACAGGCTTAAGGACTGACCCCTTGGAGACATGGGATACCCCCTGCAGACGTGGCTCATGACTCGTGTGAGAAACCCCACCAACGAGGCACAGCAGCGGTACAACCAGAGCCACATCACCACCAGGTCTGTCACTGAGCAAGCCATAGGAATATTGAAGATGCGCTTCAGGTTCCCGGATAGATCAGTACTCGCCAGCAAGGGTGTGCAGAATAATCATCATGTGCTGCGTCCTGCACAACTTAGCGCAGCAGAGAGGTGGGGGGGGTCAAATGCACTCGTTAAGCATCCTCATCTGGCAACAACATTGAGGAAGAGAAGGAGGAGGAGGAAAATGAAGATGGGGAACCCATTGGCAGATCAGCGGCACACCTGGTTGCTCATGATGCCAGGGATTCCCTCATCTCTAACAGGTTCTCATAATGAGATGTGCAAATTGAAGACTTTGAAACGCTCAAGCTGCCCGGAACAACCACCACCACCAATCTCCCGACGCTCTCCCACGCTACCTCCCCTCACTTTACACAAAACAGTCCTTCAACCACGCATACACCCATTGCACATGCGCCCAATGGGTGGCATCATGTCTTTGCATTCATGATGGAGCAAAAGAGCAAATTCATAAAAGGAACTCAATAATGGCCAAGACGTGGCAGTGGTGGTGATAACGATTAAATTTAATGTGCCATATCAAAAATATATATAAATTAACAACATGACAGCTCGTCAAACACCCTTGTGCATACTCTTGGTGAATTACAATGCCTTAGCCTTTCTCTTTCTACTGCTTCTACGTGGTGCATTCCCTGTGGCTTCAGCAGAGGTACTGGCAGGTTGCTCAGATCCCTGCCCTGACTGCTGAGATGCTCTCGGCCTACGACCTCTGGATTTTGGAGCCCGTGAGGGCCCCGCCAAAGACTACACCACCTGCACCTGTCCGGGGCAGACTCAGCCATCAGGAGAGGAGGCAGCATTGCGGGTACTGGTTGAGGAGGGGGCAACCGATGAGACGTCAGAGTGCTTTGAGTGGAATCCCCACTTCCATGTCCTCTTTCGCCATCATTCCTCTCCGGGGCCAGTGCAACATCACTCCTAACGCTCTGCTGGCCAGCAGGTTGGTGAGCAGATGTGCCGTGTTTAGCCACAGCTAAAGTATCTGTATGCCTTGTTTAAGGCAGCAGACATGTTGGTGCCCAGAGTCCACACGGCCGTTGTCATGGTCTGCATGGACCCATTTGAGAAATATTCTTGAAGCTCAATGGAGGCTACCATTCTCTCCATCGCAGACATTCCCGCGCTTATCTGCGCCGCCAATCCACTAGCGATGGAGTGGACTTCTCCATCCTCTCAGCTATTGTGGAGAGTGTGCGTGGCATGTTTTCCAGTGCCTCGCAAAGATGAAGCTGTACCTCTATCATTCTCATTCTCAACAATGGTCCCTGACAACGATGTGTCCAGCTGAACAGAGTATGAAGAGGAGTGGGCCCCCCGGCACACACTCTCCACAGCTGCCCCTGCCACCAGTGGTGAATGACCAGGTGACAACCCAATCTGCCTAACAGTACACACCGAAGTGTCAGTATCTGCTCTGGTGCATGGCTGTATGTCAGGTGAGATCTTCTGAGGAATCGCTTTCTTCCATTTCGGCACTTTCCTCTCGAAGGCATGAAGGCCCTGGAAACCTATAATTATTCACGGAAAAGTGACAATTTTTCCACTGACCATACTAAGGTCTGGAACAGTTCAATCATTGATAAAATCAATTCATCATGTGTGTGAAAAATGCTAACGTTCTGTCATCAGTTATCTGCGGGTTGCCAGTCTCTCCATCTCCGACGGATAGGCATGCAACGGTCTGACTTATCTCCATGACCTCCTCCTGCATATCTGTGAGCTGGACTATTTATAGTAGTCCACCTACAGCCCATCTCCTCTCTCTTGCATTTTGCGCTCTCTTCTCCTACAAGGGGAGAAAGGACAGACCTGCGAGTGACTGAAGGTGCCGCGTTCACCCGATGGACACATTGCTTTGGGTGAGGCTGACAATAAAACGGATGCATCAGAGGGTGGCTATCAGACAGATGCATCACATTGCATCAGGATTGGGGTGAGTGGCAGTGGTGGGTGCATAAATGGGGAGGTGAGGAATTGCATGGAAAGTGAGGAATGGTTGTTGCTGATGCTTAAGTGGGTGTGAGGATTGATGTGATGGAGTAGGTGTGCCAATACAGAGTGGTGGGGGGTGGGGTGTTGAACAACACAGGATGTGGGTAAATCAGCAAATGTACTCACTTTTCCTGACCTGTTTAGGTCGTTAAAACGCTTCCTGCACTGCAGCCAAGACCTGGGCACCATGCTCCTAATCTCTTCTGCCACCTCCAGCCATGCCTTCTTGGTGGCAGAACCAGGTTTTGTCCTCCAATCACTTGGGTAGATGACCTCCCTCCTGTTTCTCACTGCACCCAGCAGTATATCAAATGAAGCATCCATGAACCTGGTGCTGCCCTTGCTCTCGTTCAATCCATAGCTTCACTTTTATTTTTATTCATTCATGGGATGTGGGCATCGCTGGCAAGGCCAGCATTTATTGCCCATCCCTATTTGCCCTTGAGAAGGTGGTGGTGAGCCGCCTTCTTGAACCGCTGCAGGCGGTGTGGTGAAGGTTCTCCCACAGTGCTGTTAGGAAGGGAGTTCCAGGATTTTGACCCAGCGACGATGAAGGAACGGCGATATATTTCCAAGTCGAGATGGTGTGTGACTTGGAGGGGAACACGCAGGTGATGGTGTTCCCATACGCCTGCTGCCCTTGTCCTTCTAGGTGGTAGAAGTCGTGGTTTTGGGAGCTGCTGTCAAAGAAGCCTTGGCCAGTTGTTGCAGCGCATCTTGTAAATGGTACACACTGCAGCCACGGTGCGCCATAGGTGGAGGGAATGAATGTTTAAGGTGGTGGATGGGATGCCAATCAAGCGGGCTGCTTTGTCCTGGATGGTGTCGAGCTTCTTGAGTGGTATTGGAGCTGCACTCATCCAGGCAAGTGGAGAGTATTCCATCACACTCCTCACTTGTGCCTTGGAAATGGTGGAAAGGCTTTGGGGAGTCAGGAGGTGAGTCACTCATCGCAGAATACCCAGCCTCTGACCTGTTCCAGTGGCCACAGTATTTACGTGGCTGGTCCAGTTAAGTTTCTGGTCAATGGTGACCCCCAGGATGTTGATGGTGGGGGATTCGGCGATGGTAATGCCACTGAATGTCAAGGGGAGGTGGTTAGACTCTCTCTTGTTGGAGATGGTCATTGCCTGGCACTTGTCTGACGCGAATGTTACTTGCCACTTATCAGCCCAAGCCTGGATGTTGTCCAGGTTTTGCTGCATGCGGGCATGGGCTGCTTCATTATCTGAGGGGTTGTGAATGAAACCGAACACTGTGCAATCATCAGCAAACATCCCCACTTCTGACCTTATGATGGAGGAAAGGTCATTGATGAACCAGCTGAAGCTGGTTGGGCCAAGGACACTGCCCTGAGGAACTCCTGCAGTGATGTCCTGGGGCTGAGATGATTGACCTCCAACAACCATTACCATATTCCTTTGTACTAGGTATGAAGGTATGACTCCAGCAACTGATTCCCATTGACTTCAATTTTACTAGGGCTCCTTGATGCCACACTCGGTCAAATGCTGCCTTGATGTCAAGGGCAGTCACTTTCACCACACCTCTGGAATTCAGCTCTTTTGTCCATATTTGGACCAAGGCTGTAATGAGGTTTGGAGCCGAGTGGTCCTGGCGGAACCCAATCTGAGCATCGGTGAGCAGGTTATTGGTGAGTAAGTGCCACTTGATAGCACTGTCGATGTCACCTTCTATCACTTTGCTGATGATTGAGAGCAGACTGATGGGGCGGTAATTGGCCGGATTGGATTTGTCCTGCTTTTTGTGGGCAGGACATCCTTGGCCAATTTTCCACATTGTCGGGTGGATGCCAGTGTTGTAGCTTTACTGGAACAGCTTGGCGCGGCTTTTCTGGAGCACAAGTCTTCAGCACTACAGCCGGGATGTTGTCGGGGCCCATAGCCGCTGCTGTATCCAGTGCACTCAGCCGTTGCTCCTCCTCCTCTAAAATCTATTTTTGCATTGATCCTTTAAATAGTGGAGTTCAGATCGCGTCATGCGGGTGCCCACTGCGCAGCTTGGAGACGCGAAAACTGGAAGTAAAATTAAGTGCCTTCAGTTTAGTTGCGATCGCAGATACCGACGCACTCGCTTTTCTTCCGTGTTTCCCACGCGATTATCAACCCACCTGCTGAGTTCCCAGCTTCAGCTAAAAATTATGCCCCAAGTGTCAGCCACAAGCACTCCCAGGGTCAGATGCCTAGTAAAACTCCTTTGCTCTTCCCCCAACAAGGTGCCACAGTCCCAATCTACGAAGGGCATCTTGTACTACACGTGTGATACTGATTCTATTTCTCAACACCAGCCATCCTCAGAAGCAGGTTGGGTAACATTGTGTGTCAGCTGTGGTTCAGTGGGTAGCACGCTCGCCTCTGAGTCAGAAGGTTGTGGGTTCAAGTCCCACTTCAGAGACTTGAGCACAAAATCTAGACTGACACATCAGTGCAGTACTGAGGGAGTGCTGCACTGTCGGAGGTGCTGTCTTTCAGATGAGGCCCCGTCTGCCCTCTCAGGTGGATGTAAAAGATCCCATGGTGAGAATCCCTACGTGGTCAGTTTTCAGTAAAATATTAAGATGCCTACGTGGCAAAGAAGCAGAATGCAAAATGGTTAGAAAGGGTTAATTAGTTAGTAACTGAGATTGGTACAGGTGGCCTGGCCCTCCTGCTGGGCCATATGTTTGCGTAGTCAGCAGGTTTGCATGGTCTTAGCAATGTAGAGTCTTTGATGTGATTCAAGGACTGGTCTGAATGTCTCCATGTTTATGGCAGATCAATATAGGTAACGAGCTTAGCCAAAGTTGAAAGACATTCCAGGTTGGGAGATAAGGAACAGAAGGAACAGGGAAGAACATTCCAAGTTGGAAGGTGAGGAAGTATACCCTTTGATGTCTAACAGCAACATGGTCAGCACATGGACGATTTATGATTGGCCGGAAATAATGTAACCTCGCATGGCAACCTATGCCCGGCTTATGATTGGTGTTGACCCTCGTTAAGTATGTTCCAACCCTATTGATTTGTATAAAAACGTGTGGATTTCTGTATGTTTTTGTTCTTGCTCTGCCAGCATAGAGGGACTCTATCAGGAGTCCAAATCAATGCTGCAGACTAAGAACCCTGCTATTAAAGTTGTGATGCACTTTAAAATGTATTCAACTTCAGTTTTTACTGAACCAGACTGAGGGGAAAGAATCCGGATCGTCATTTGGTGGCAGCGGTGGGATCTTAACGGTCGTTCACCGAGAGTTCGCGGAGTAAGAGGCGGATTGTCTCAGACACGGAGGAAGGAAATGGCGCCCCGATGTAAGTAGTCTTAATTTATTACGTCGGTTTTCCTCCAATCCGTCAGTCTGACGACGAATCGTCCAATCGCTAACACTCGTGTGGCGTCCTTACAAGATTCAGGTCAGTCTGGCGAATACACAGAAATAGCAGGAAGAGGTCAGTGGTCGAATATCACTGAGGGAATAACTTGTAAGCGGTAGGTCAGTGGTTAATATCACTGAGGTTAGTCAGGGTTGAAGTTCCTGGTGATTGGATATCAACAGGAACTATTGATAAAACTTAGATGCCGCCAAAAAGGCTCAGGAATTAATTTGGAAAAATAACAGAGGTACCACAGCCAAAGAACTAATTGCTTTATGGAGACAGTACTGTAAAAAAAATGGATAGAATTAAGTGACTAGACAAATGTTTAAAAGACAGAGACCCGAAAAAGAAAGGTTTTGTTGTTTAAGTGTACTGTCCCTTTAAAAAGCCTGTCTTGATCAGTGTTTTTTTTGTCGGTGTTGTGGGCCACGCCCCCTTCTTACTGTGTCTTGCGTGTTTTCTTCCTTTGTGTAATGTATCTGTCTTGTCGTGTGTTTAATTCTGATACTGCTGAATTAAAATTGGAGTTATTGAGGTTAAGTGACCTATTAAATTCTGGTTCTTATAAAGTGTGGGCATGTTAAATTCCAGATATGGGATCTTCAAAAAATTGGCATTTTGAATGTTTATTTTGTGATTGGCTGTGGTTTAAAAAGAGGTTAAAAATTAACAGGATAGATTAAAAAAACTATCTGGTATCACTGATAGGAAAAGTCGGAAAGCTGGAACAGCTCGGAGCGTTGATTATAATCACATCCACTAAAAGTATGTGAAAAAATAGTGTGCAAAAATATAGTATAAAGCAATCCACAAATGTGAGAAGTAAAAAAATCAGTCAAACCTGTGTGAAGTGAAATTTTGAAGGTGGGAAGTTAATCTCAAAGGGAGAAGGATCAAATTACTCCTACCACAAGAGCAAGTTAATATTAACCCCTTCCATCCCAAGAAGCCAGACTGTCATGCCAAGACCAGTTCAAACAGATAGAAATGACCCAGTCGGTTGAGAACTGTCTGAGGCTAACCATTACACAGGTGAACATGAGGTAATAATTGGTATAGGTTATATTAGTAAAATTGTCCCAATCACTCGGAAATGCCAAAGGCTACAATTGACTGAGATATAAGTTTTCACGCTACAGTGAAAAATTGATAAGAAAGGAATGTAAAACAAATCATATGAAAAGGAAGCATAGGTTAGACAATTGGAAGTCCATTACTTGAGCTATGTACTGACACAGGGTACTAAATGCCTATCAGTTTTACCCTGCCACAGTATGATAAGGAAGTTTTGACAAGTTCTGGGGCTATTCAATTTTATTTGAAATTAATAGTAGAATACAAGATCTGACCAAAGAGGGGAGACCTTCCCTGACAAATTATATAACTCGCATTGAGAATGCTAAGAAAACTCAACAATTAGATCAACACCTCCTAACTCAAGTGTTAAAACAAAGAGCGACATGGAATGAAGGTGGACATCGTAAAAAGAGATAGGCAAATATGGAGACGTAAAGATCTGTGATAAGTGATATAGCAACTGCCTTTGCCTCAGTTGTTAACACCATTGATTTGACAACATTAGATCAAAAGGTCAGAGATTTATGGTCTCGCATTAAAGATATATTAAAAGATAAATGAAAATACAGATAAGGAATTGTCTGAGGATCAAATGCTGACCATATATTTGCAAAGGATAGCTACAGTGCTAGAAACACATGCCCAAACCATTAATAAATTAATAAAAGAGGAATATAACGTATCTTAGCAGGCGGCTGCTAATGATATCTGCTTAATGTGGTTACATCTTGAAAACACAGAGATTAGGACTTGGAGTTAGAAATTCCAGTCTGCAGCCCTGCGTACATCTGTATGTGGGAGAGACAGTGTTTATTTCAGACAGGCTGCGTGCTTCAGAGAGAGAGCAAGAGTGGAACTAGGCAATTTCTCTCTCCTGTTTTGTTTTCTAAATTTGTTTCGGGTATAGGGATTATTCCTTTGGATAAATAAATAATAAATGAAGATTTGACAAATTAATCACTTGGGCTCTCAAGAAGAGCCGCAATGGATTTTCTGTGTTTCTTTTAAAACAGGTGACCCTGGGTTTTTTTTTGGACCACGTGAGTGTTGATGGTGCAGGATTACCAAGAGTAGTTACAAAGTTACGGTGCAACCTTTGCTGGAGAAATTTGGTGCAGGAAACGATCCAGTGGTGTTAAAGATTTAAGACTTTAGCTGCAGACATCAGCGGATACCAAATGTCACAGCGTGGTGATATCAACCTGATTCTCTTCTTTTGAAAACATTTTGATTTGTTTTGTTTTAGCCTATTTGTTGTCTTCCGAGACAGAGTGCTCGAGGTGGGGAGATATGGGAATTTCTCTAAAGTCATTGAATTGGGAATGATAAAAAAATCAATCTGGCATAAATATACAATCTAGTGGAAGTCAGGAAAGTGTAGTTGAGAATAGTAAATTGATAGCTTTCTCGTGGAGATATTTGTGTCCTTGCCTATAATGAATAATGAGAAAACTACACTCAATAGCCTGGCCACTACCCTGACATCGGGACCATGCAGGGGGAGATAAGCACTCGAGACACCCCTGATCTTTTTGATAAGATAACCTGAAAACCTAAGAATGGCTACAGTGGACATAAAAGATACAAATGTATGTTGCCATCATCTGAAACGGAGATCAGGATGAAGAACATGATTACAAAGGCCTGTGGCCTGGTGAGCTATTGCAACCACTCTTTAAACAAACCAGTTGCTTTACAGGACTGAATCCAACAGGACATATGATGTGTGCCATGGAAAATGTTCGGAAATACCATGAGGAAGAAGAGACTGGCCAGCAGAAAGTTAATATCCAAGAACACTAAGCTCATTCCTATGAGATGCTGCTAGTATGCGGAGATACATGAAGAAGATACATTGAAGAATGAGTCTCAGACAGGCTCAGTTACTTGACAACAGCACAACAGGAAAATGGTTAATGTGGTCCAGGCGAGTGAGAAATCCTTTTAAACAAGGCACTGACACATGGTCCATAGAGAAACCAACTAATTAATGAAACAGTCAGGAAACACTGGTATCAATCAAAAGGACTGAAATTAAAGTAAAGAGGGACACAGTAATTTGGATTTCCAAAATTCAGGGTTAGGTTCCCATCAGTTAACAATAAAATTGGGAGAAACAATATTTAGAAGATATCCGCACGATGGATACAAAATTACAAGATTATGAGGGGCCCAGATAAAGTAGACAGGAAGTACCTGTTTCCCCAAGCAGAGGGTTCAAGAACGAGAGGACGTAGATTTAAGCTGATTGGCTGGAACAAAATTAAAGGGGTGTGTTACTAGACATGCTGTCACTGTGTGTCCACATAGTGTTGGACACAGCCTAGAAGCACAGTGTGGGTTTAATACCGGTACCAATCAGGATATTAACTGTACCATGGAGGCCCTAGAGGCGGATCTAAAACCCACTTAAGTGGCATATGCCGGAGAGGGCGAATACTGTGTTACAACTAATTTGAAAACGTTTAAATATGCCAACCTAACTTGTGATATTTTAAGTCCAGAATTCTACTCCATTTCTGAAGTCCTGGTTCGGATTGGACCCGAGGAACTGGTAGAGATACACCGGCATAACCTCACCACCGTACAAGTTCTGAGAATGTCAGAAAGGACTTAAAAGCATATCAGGACACATTTGGGTATCTGACACCCCTGTTGCCTAAATACTTGGAAGTATTGCGAATGGAGATACGCCTCTCCCAGAAGGTTTATTATAACCTACAACAGGACAATAACAACATTAAGCATGACATTGACCAAATTAAAGTCACCACCTGGTGAAATGACCTCTGGAATTTGGGACTGAATATACAGATCCATCCTTGGATTAGATTAATTTCATATGTATTAGTCGTAGTGCAGTTTGTTGTAATGTGCTTCTTGATTTTCATTGCATGTAATCAATGTAAGTAGAGGATGAAGGGTTTGGCAAAGATAGCAAAACAGAGCCTGGGTGAGAATGTCCCCATTGTCTCTGTGGTTTCAACTAAGAACACATCTTAATGGTACCGGGAGTAGCACCTGCTGGGGTAAGGTGCATGTAAAAGGGAAGACAATTATAGTTTGATAGGATTATCAGATGCTCTGCCTCTCTTCCACCCGGACTGGTGGCCAACACGAAGGGAACCTGGTTAAGATGAGGTACAGCATCTAACGGGATATTGTAGGGAGAATTTGGATTAAGGGATATAATGGGGAGGGCACCAATTCACAGGTGTAAAATGGTCTGAAAGGTACCATTCAGTCTAGTTAGGCTGGAAACAAAATATAAAGCACCATAGGATATTTGACTATGTTAGCCTTTTCAAACTAACATGAATAGGTTTAGCTGACCAAGGACATTCGCAGCTTACTTGAGAGATGTTTAGAAGGAGTCTGTTCCTGAGAACAGATAAGAGTACAAAGGCGTATTGATGAAACATGTCTGTGTTCTATTGGGACTTCTATAGTTCAAGGGCTAGTCATATTCATTGTTATAATTCTTATAGTTTATTGCTTACTTAAATGTTGCTGCACTGCAGAACCTGCAGAACCAGTGAGCACCGTAATAATTGGTTATCATAAAATGATAAAAGGGGGGAATGAGAATCCCTACGTGGTCAGTTTTCAGTAAAATATTAAGATGCCTACGTGGCAAAGAAGCAGAATGCAAAATGGTTAGAAAGGGTTAATTAGTTAGTAACTGAGATTGGTACAGGTGGCCTGGCCCTCCTGCTGGGCCATATGTTTGCGTAGTCAGCAGGTTTGCATGGTCTTAGCAATGTAGAGTCTTTGATGTGATTCAAGGACTGGTCTGAATGTCTCCATGTTTATGGCAGATCAATATAGGTAACGAGCTTAGCCAAAGTTGAAAGACATTCCAGGTTGGGAGATAAGGAACAGAAGGAACAGGGAAGAACATTCCAAGTTGGAAGGTGAGGAAGTATACCCTTTGATGTCTAACAGCAACATGGTCAGCACATGGACGATTTATGATTGGCCGGAAATAATGTAACCTCGCATGGCAACCTATGCCCGGCTTATGATTGGTGTTGACCCTCGTTAAGTATGTTCCAACCCTATTGATTTGTATAAAAACGTGTGGATTTCTGTATGTTTTTGTTCTTGCTCTGCCAGCATAGAGGGACTCTATCAGGAGTCCAAATCAATGCTGCAGACTAAGAACCCTGCTATTAAAGTTGTGATGCACTTTAAAATGTATTCAACTTCAGTTTTTACTGAACCAGACTGAGGGGAAAGAATCCGGATCGTCAATGGTATTATTTCGAGCAAAGGCAGGGGAGTTCTCCCCGGTGTCCTGGCCAATATTTATCCCTCAAACAAATTCACCAAAACAGATTATCTGGTCATTATCACATTGCTGTTTGTGGGACCTTGCTGTGTGCAGATTGGCTGCCTCGTTTCCTACATTACAACAGTGACTACATTTCAAAAGTACTTCATTGGCTGTAAAGCGCTTTGGGATGTCCTAAAGTCATGAAAGGCGTTATATAAATGCAAGTTCTTTCTTTCTTTACTGGCCTTCCCCTTTTAGAAAATGGAATCATCCCATCTCCGATTCCTCACCTGATGATTTCCCTCCTGATCTTCATCCCGCCAGACAGTCAGCAGCAGAGGCCAACCCCATTTGGAAAACGCGAGGTTCAGAAACCCATTGAAACCCATTGTTCTACTACTCTAACTCTCCTATTATAGCATCCAGCAGCATCTTAAAAGCCTCTAATGCTTTCACTACATTGTCTGGCAGATTATTCCACGCACATCACTCTTTCAGTAAAAAACATAGTTTTAAATTAATTTTTGCTTATTTAAATCTCCTGTGGCAATCTTTACAGTAAGTCAGACGATATGCTGCTTTATAATGCCAAGGAGTACTATATCATAGAATGAACAATGTATTATTCTGCTACTAAGGTGCATCTGTGTTTAAAGTGGCCTGTCTCTTTAAGGCCGCAAAGTCGAAGAACTGTAAATAAGTACATTCTGAGGTCAATTCGTGGTTAATTGCTGCTTGCAAGGGAAGTATGTAGACTGGCAGATGCTTGTAAATTCCCTGCTCCAAGTCAGAAGAAACCAGCATGAAATGAGCTCCCCACTTCCCTCTACACTGTAGAACTCAAGTTTCTTGAACTCAGAGTTCCTCACTCTTATACTTGGGATAAATCTAGCAGCTCTTCCCATGCAGGTTAGGGATCAAGCATGCCGTTCCGCTCTCACGCACTTTCCACTGACCAGCCACAGAGCTGCTTGTGCAGCTGCAGCCTTTCCTTTTACCCATGAAAGTGAATGAATCCAAAGGGGAGAAGAAAACAAATTAACTAGCAAAGCAATGCACTCCTTTAAAGACTGCGTTTGAAACCAGGTCATCTCATATAGGTGACTTTCCGAAACTATCTCCACCGCACGCTCGCTCAAACCACTTTCCTCTAATGGGACATTCATTTTCACACAAGACTTCTGCCTTCTGTTGAAGGGACCCAACTGAAAGAATGAGCTTGTTTTGCTTGTTCAGATTCCAACTGCGCAGTTGTGTATTTCCAGCGCTTCCCTGCTTCAGATTTCCAAGGTTTATACCATTACTTACAGTTATCTTTCGCTGCTGCTAGTTTTTGCGTGGTTCTGGAGGATTCTGGTTTGGAGCTTTCGATCCCAGCAGAATTCCTAGCAGGATGACTCGGAACAGAACTCTGCTTCTTCCTTTTCCCAAAGAGGTCGGCTTCCATGTCATCGATATCCTGCACACAGATGGCATGAGAAAGAAAATAAAAAAGGGACAGGAGCCTAGTGGTTGTGGCAGTGGATTAGCAACCCAGAAGTCGTGAGTTCCAATCGTACCACGGCCAAGTTGTGAAACTGAATTCAATAAATCTGGTAAGTTGTGGGATGGCAGCAGAAAAATGACTGTGAACGCTGCTGGATTGTTGTAAAAACCCAAATTGTTCAATAATGTAAGTCAGGGAAGGGAACCTGCCACACCTACCACTTGACCTACACATGACTCCAGGCCCACACTATTTGGTTGATTCTTAATGCCCTCAGGGATGAGCAATAAAACACTGCTTTGCCCCTGTCACCCAGATCTCCAGGACAATTTTTTTTAAAAACTAACATCACTGCAAAGCCATGAAAAAGCCAGCCACACTTCCACTCAGAGAATGCAGCGTCCTCTTCCAAGTTCTTTGTCTTCTCTACCAAAGACATTGACTCCTTACCAGGATATCGCTCAGCTCACAAACCGCATGGAACTTTTCATAGAACCTTACAGCACAGAAGGAGGCCATTTGGTCATCATGCCTGTGCGAAAGAGCTATCCAATTAGTCCCACACTACTGCTCTTCCCCTCTAGCCCTGCAAATTTTACCCCTTCAAGTATTTATCCAATTCCATTTTGAAAGTTGTTATTGAATCTGCTTCCACCACCCTTTCAGGCAGTGCATTCCAGATCATAACAACTCGCTGTGTAAAGAAATTTTTCATCATGCTGCCTCTGGTTGTTTTGCCAATTACCTTAAATCTGTGTCCTCTGGTTACCAACCCTTCTGCCACTGGAAACAGTTTCTCCTTATCTACCCTATCAAAACCCCTCATAATTTTGAACACCTCTATCAAATCTCTACTTAACCTTCTCTGCTCTAAGGAGAACAATCCCAGCTTTTCTTGTCTCTCCACAAACAGCAGGACTTTAAAAACAAAAATGACTTAAAGTTACTGATGGAAGAGCCAGCATTAACACGAGAACTGCAAACTGTTAAAAATATATATATATGTCGAATGTCGATATAAAAAGGTACAGACTTCCTCAGCAGGTGGCAGAAGAATATTGGTTTGAGTTCTGGCTGATGGTGAAAATACACAGAAAACTTTAGAAACTAGAATAG